>NC_050573.1:356134186-356825436 GCF_011100635.1 Trichosurus vulpecula
CTGTCTTTATCTATGCTATACACATAAGAAAACTGAAGCTGAGGGAGTTTGAGTGGCTATAAATAGCCAGGGCCATATAGCCACTCACTGTATGAGGGAGGATTGAAACGCAGGTCCTGCAGATTTCAAGTCCAGAGTTCTAGCCACTATATATTATTATCCAGCTACCTCAGTTCTATCAGATGTTCCTTTATTGGAGGCCATGAGATTAGAGATCTAGAGATACAAATGATAATGTAGTCTAATCTCTAATTTAGAAAATATGGAAACTGAGACCCAGAGAGTTTGTGACTTGCCTGAGTTATACAGGTAATGAGTGGCAGTGGCTGTATTTAAACTCAAGTCCTTTGACTTAAAGTTTAGCATTCTCTATCATTACACCTAGTCTCTGTCCTCAAGTACAGGCTGAATTACCTCTTGTTTTGGATGTTGTAAAATTGAATATTAACCATACATATATTGAATCAATATTTTTGATGTCCGTTCTAGCTATTAGATCTCATGAAGGAGGTTATGTGTTATCCAGAGATTTGATGCAATCAGAACTATGCTATTCATAAAGAAAGGCATCTGGAGTACTTCACAATCTCTAGGGAATCCTTTTTTAATTTCGATTCTGCATAGAATACCTTCCACGACAGTGGTGAACACCTTTGAGAACTCTGTATCTCCTTCTATTATGTTTAACAGGATGCTGACAATTAGGAGATAATTTGGCAAGTTATATCTGTGGTCACATTGACCTAGGAAGGAATCTGCCACAATCTTAACATACTTAGGAGGCACAATGTTGGAGGATGCCTTTAAAGATGATTTTTGCTCTTATTCAAATGCTTTTAAAAATAATCAATAAATGCAATAGGACCTTATATTCTCTTCACGCATTAGCCAATTGTGTCACACAAAAACATGAAAATGTGATAGAAAAGTGTTTGTTAAAACCATCTCATTCCTATCTAATAGTTTCATCCAAAATACCCTTACTATGCAGTAGAACTGTACATAAGAGATCTTGTAAATATTTACACAGATAAGAAAGCAGACATAAGCTTCAATAATTGTGGGTATGTGTCAATCATATCTAGGGCATAATAATGTCATCTTAATTATTCTGCCTCTCCCCTTCCCGCCTTTCCCATATCTTTAAAATTGTTACCTCAGTGTTTTCAAAATTGTGTCACTTTTAGTACAAATTTCTCTTTTGTCTTCTTGGTCTCATCTAGGTGCTCATCCCAAACTCATTTTTCAAAAGTGTCATTTTCATTTCCATATCATGTACTAAGAAGCAGAATGGCATAGTGAAGAGAATACTGCTCACGATGGCAGAAATGTCTGGTTTCAGCCCCAGTGTGATCCAAGGGAAAGTCACTTAAACTCACGCTGCTGTAGTCAAATCTCTAAGACATTCATGAAAGGAATGCACTTACCTGGAAGTTACTTGTACCCCCAAAATCACAGGTGCAGTTCCTATTGCATCAAATACCAAAGTGTCACAGCCCAAATGCAAGTATTTCACCTTCATTAATAATGAAAAGTAGTGCCTATAGAAATAGTGGTAAATTATTTTAAGCTATTTTAGCTATATCATTTATAGATCTTTAAATCTACAACTAGCCCACAGATTTAATTATTTTTATAGAGGAAGAGATTAGGAAGGGAGTTTGACAGATGTCTAGTCCCATCTTATCACTGTACAAATGAGACTGACGCTGAAAGAAATAAAGCAACTTGTCTAAGGTCACAAAGCCATCTAAGTGACACAGACAGGATTCAAATTCAGGCCCTTTTATCAGCAATATTTCTCTTCTGCCACACTACTTTGGTTGTCTTCTGTCTCTATGGACATATTTCCTAAATTTTTAAATAGAAAGCTTATTTTTATCCCAGTGAAAAATCCTATTTTTTTTGTCAAGTATATAACAATGGGAAAACCATCTGTTATACCCTTAGATTTTTATGCTACTTTGTTTTATGTGGTCTTATATCCCATTAGGTCATTGGACTCCAAAAAGAAAACCAATTTATGAAATTGCTACCAGATGAACACCAAATTATTGCATGCAGAGGCTTTCTCTCTGTGGAACAAATATCCTAATTTTTTAATTTACTGACTTTTATATTAGCTAGCGATTGAGATTAGTTTGGCTCATTAGGGATTTTCCTTTCACATTGTCAGTGGTGGTGAGTGGTTGTAATTTCTGCATCCTGAATCTGGGTTGCAATTTGACCCAGAATACGTATTATAAAAAAGAAGTTGCCAGGCCCTTTCCCAAATTTCAAGTGATAATCCAAACCTGAACTCCAACAGCCACAAGTTAAGTCATAGCATGGAGTCTTTCAGGGGAAAACAAAACAAAGCAAAACTTGGTAGCTCTGTATAAAGCTAAGCTATCAGAGACAGACAGGCAGACACAGAGACAGAGAGAGTCAAAGAGATAGAGTCAGACAGACAAGGTAGTGGGACAGAGACAGGCAGACAGAGATGGAGAGAGACAGAGACAGAAACAGAGAGAGACAGAGACACACAAAGAAACAGAGACAGAGAGAGATAGAGAGAAACAAAGAGATAGAGACACAGAGAGAGATAGAGACGTAAAAGAGAGATACAGAGACAGAGAGACATAAACAGAGACAAAGAGACAGAGAGATACAGAGAGAGACAGACAGAAATAAAGGAGAGAGAAAAAGAAAGAAACAGAGACAGATAGATGGAGAGAGAGACAGAAAGAAAAAGTTTGTCATGGACCATGGAATTAAGGAGTACAGGGTTGCACCAGGGTGCCTTTGCTAATAATGACAAGACAGTTTGCTTCTCACATCTGTAGCAAAAAATAAGGAGTGAGGATGGAAGCGAGGTCCTGGGATGCACCAGCTGTTGCTGTTGCTTCTCCCTGCTGAGCCTGGAGTCCTGTGCCCCCACTGGAAGGCAGAGCAATCTGTTGACATCTCCAGCTCTGTGCTACTTCGGGACACTTGGCTTATTCTAAGACGACAATCATCTGGCTAAGGGAATGAAAATCAGCATCTACAGTGAAAACCGAGGACCAACACACAAAGCAGATGGCTGGATGCCTGCTCGTTCCTGTTTCTAGAGCTGTTTACATTCTTAAGTGACTAATTTTGACATGTTATACGACTAATGAAGTTTTTTGGTGTGACCCAGTAAGCTGTGGACAGCGCAGCCAGGGACCATGCTAATTTGACTTCTGAGGCCCAGTGATATTTCTACTTTACAAGCAGTCAATTAAAATGGCCCAGACTTGAATAATCATGGTCAGTGTGTCACAAAGGTTTATTTTTGGAAAGAAAACTTTCCTCTCTTTTAATGAACAAATTTCTAGCAAAGGGAACATTCTGAGATCATCAACATCATACCCTCCACAGGAGATGATAAAGTATTTCGCCTGGACTCAGGAAGACCTAAGCTCTAATTTGTCCTAAGATACCTACTACTTGTGTGACCCTGGGCAAGTCACTTAACTGCTGCATTCCTTAGTTTCCTCAACTATAAAATGGGTATAATAATGAAACCTAATCCCCAGGGTTATTATGAGGATCAAATTAGATAATATTTGTAAAGTCCTTAGAACAGTGCGTGGTACATAGTAGGTGTCTGATGAATGATTGTTCTTTCTCCTGTAGGTCAGTTGTCTGGGAAGTGACCAGAAAACAAAGCATGCAGAGAAAAAGAAAATCCCAAAATAAAGTCATTTCTGCCTTCATAAAGAGTTCTATATGGATAAGCTTCCAGAAATCATGAGGCATTTGCAGATTTTTAGCCTGATTTTTTTTTTTTTGGTTTTTGAAAAACGTCTTCAGTTGATGAGACAAATTACCTTGCAAGGTTTCCAGCACCCTACAGCTTCTGTGGGGTCAAAATTTTTGCTGCAAAAAGAGTCTTTCTTGTGGCATATTTGAAGGGTCATATGCAATCCAAGCCGAAGCCAAAAAGTACAGACATTGATGAAAGAACCCCTCTCCTCCACCTCCCAAAAGAAACAACTAAACCCAGTGACCTGATTTGAACCTTAAGTGTGTGGTACAGCATATGTTTCAGGGCTGGGCAGGACATCAAGTGACTTCTAAGGTTACTCAAACCCTTCTGCATGCATGCCCTTATTCAGCATCCAATGAATCAAGCAGACCCCAAAAGCCCTCCATGTGATTCTCATTCCCATCTTTCACATTGAAAGGAAGCAATGCCCTAACCTTTTAAGTCAGAGTAAATGTGCCATGTCATTCACGTGCTGTACAATGGGTATATTGTGTAAATACAAATGAAGTCACATTGCTAATATAAAATCTTTCCACCCATCTTAGAAAATTTCACCCATAACAACATGTTTTCTGCCTTCTCCTCCCCTTCTAGGAATGAGTTAGAAAGTCTAAATGTCTCCCTGAGTCAGACTTAGGCAGATGTTAAAAATCCTTTCTATATATCTGCATCTATGAAATATTTTAGCAACTATGACTTATCAATGGATTTAATAGTACTGCTACAATTGTATTACAAAATAATTCATTTTAAAATCAATAATTTATCTACAAGGCCTTCTGTTTTTAGTCAGGGGAAAAGTACTGAACATCATGGTCATCTGAGTCAGTGGCCATCCTGCCTCTGCCACTAATTTAAGTGGGTGACCTTTAATTTACATATTTTTCAGTTCAATGTGTACATCAAGGCAGTGTACTAGATGCTAGGGATACTTGGCTTAAATAAGACTGATATCTGGTCTCAAGGAACTTACCATATAATAAGGGAGATGTACAATGTCTACAAATTACTATAATGCAAAGTAGAATATAAGTGAAGAAAAAGTTTAAACAGAGTGCTATAGTAATTTGAGGAGAATAAGATCACTTCAATTATGGTGTTGGGGTTAAATCAAGAAAGATGTCATGGAAAAGGTTGGCACATTGGTTGGGAAGAGAAAGAAAGGAAAGATTTCGGTATGCAGAGATGTTTGTAACATGTATTCCAGCTACCTGGGATGTTGTAAACAAAAACAAGGAAAATGGAGCAAGTAGGGCAGAACTAGAGAGAATTGGAGAGGGCAGAACTGTCAGTTTGATTGGAACATGGAATCTATGAAGCAAAGAATCAAGAGCTAAAACTGGAGCCAATCTATAGAATGTGTATAATTGGGAATGTCATTGCTTTTTTTGGGGGGGGAGATATATTTTTGTTTGTTTATTTAGTTGCTATGTACCATTGATATCTACTCACTTGATCTTCAGTAAATAAAGGATCTGGCATCAAGGTGTCTCACACTCACCCTAGCATATACCTTGCTGGGCAGAGGGGAGAAAAACGTACAATCCCTCTGTGTTTCTCATGAAGTTATCATCAATGTATTCTTCAGCTAGTCTTCTTGTAGAGGAATGGCAAATCAGTATCAAGGGCTGTGGGGACTGGTGCATTGACTCAAAGCCTCTCTCTAGGGCCCCATCCTACTGGCCAGACCCTGCCTCCATTTGGACTTGCTGTTGTGTACAGAGCCCTTGTCATGTGACTTTGGCATAGCAGAGCTATATCTCCACAGAACAGAGGGGCATGCTAGAATTCTCTTGCTACATTTACTCAGGATCCATAGAAGCAACAACACAGTGACAATAAGAGGAAGCTCAATGAGATATCTTCAAACCCACTTCTCTCTCACGGTAGACTCCAGAAGTTCCTGGACATAGGATGGATACAAATCTAGGAAGTTCTAGGCAATCCACAGTTTGAAACCTCTTTTGAGCTGGCAAAGGAACCTAAAAAATGGAATTTTTAGGTATTGTTCAACTTACAGGTCCAATAGATCTAGTTTTTAGAAAAGACACAATAACTGGCCTTGAAGTTTCAGTTCAGCCAGGATTGTGGAAGTTAGACTCCAATGCAAAATATACACATGAAGGTTTGTTCATTTCCCTGTCACTAGAAGTTACATTTGACCAATCATAGCCTTGCTAGTCCATTGGGTGCAGGATCAGTGGACTCCGTAGCTGGTACTAGCAAGGAACAAAGCCGTGAACTCAATCTCCTTCACTTCTAGAGTTACTCTCTGATTTCCACTCCAGGCTAATTTTCCCCATAAGTCCATGTAGAATGAGTGGGGATGACAAAATCAGGGGTGGTACTTTATTTTTCCCTCTATTCTTCAGTTGAAAGTTCATGGTTCCCCTCTGCCCATCTCTCATAGGCTACATGTGTCAGGTATCAGTTTAGGGTAATAGAATGATTCCATTCAAAATATTCAGGGAGATTTTCTGGGATTTGAGAGACAGAGAGAAACTGAGGTGTTTCATTGTCCACTCTCCAAAACTCAATTCTTCAGGAGACATCCTACCTAGGCTCTGAGGGAAAGAAGATAACAGGATTTAGTTATTATGTCTAAATCTTGAGTTAGTGACTGAGACCTGCTTAAGTGTGAGAGGGTAGTAGGTTTCTGATCCATAGCAAGCTTCTTTGAGGCCAGATATTGTCTATAAAATAGCAAAAATGATAAACTTCATAATATAGGTTGCTTGTCTGGAATTTTCTTAAAATAAGGATGCTGAGACAATTGTGTGTTCTGCCAACACAAAGACATTTATTTGAGTATTCTCCTCTTCTACATTTGTGGGATGAGACCCATAAGAGTGGAGGCTTCTACATAGAAGGACAATAATAGCTGAACTTTAGAGAGTGATATTGACATTATCTATTAGAATCTGCAGAGAATTACAGAAAGAGAAATGAACTGATGAGTAAGAGGCAATAGCAATCAATTGAGCACCTTATGAGGTGCACAAATATATATGACAGAAGCTTTTAAAGGTTTTAGGGGAAAGGTTTACTCATTCAACAGGATTGTTATTCGCCATGAGTTCTGTTGTAAGCTCGATTTTGCCTTCTTTCATGTTCATGGAGTGTGCATTGGGGACATAGCAACTATACAGTGGGTGGTGACATAAAGCAACTTTCCTAGATACTTGGGATAAAAGATGGTCAGAGAGAAGAGAAATTTCTCAAAGTGTATTAAGCCCTTTCTTTCTTTGGAAAAGATCAGACACAAAGGTTACAACACTTTTTTTGGTGGTTAAAGGACAGTCACTCATGTTCTCCACTCCCAAGAGGACTTATGTATTCTGCAACAAGCAGTGAATTAGGAAAATTATTTGGATATTATAGAGGAAAACAGGAACAACAATCATCTTCAAGTATCTTGATGAACTAATCCCCCAAACACCTGGTGGCCCACTTGTGGGAAGTTGAAAATTGCTATTGAAAGAAAAATAAAATATAACAAATTATGCAAGGACATGGTAAATTGGATGGTCTCATCCACTGATGTAACAACTGTTTGTTGTCCTTGGATAAGAAACACCTGTAGTCCTGTTTAAATGACTACCTCAACCCTGCTCTCTGAGATTAAGTAGACTTCCTTAATAATTGCAAAATGCATTTGCTCACCTGTTTCCCCTGCCCTTGAAGAGGGAGCTTTTTTTTTAAATTCTGATAACAAACCCTGCCAGCTACATGGCAAATATTCTCCCATAAACTCCAATTTTCCCTTGACTGATTCCTTTATTTTTCTAACACTTCTTCTACTGTAAAATGCTTGATTTATCTATCCTAAATTGCCACAGAATGCTGCTGATTATCTGGGCACTCTAAGTGGGCCTGAAAATTTCAAGAAATAAATCTGTATCTTAAGAACTTAAAGGTACCGTCAGTGAGCAGTTTTCTTTACCATGCTATCAAATTTCTTTGCTTTTAGTGTGGCCTCCTATCTTAGACACACAATCATCAGACTGTAGCTAGGGAGTATATCCCTCCCAATTAAAAGAATTCCTCAAAATTATCACCATGAAGGATGGATTAGAGATGGGTGTTGTCAAAAGCAGCAAGGACAGGTAGGAAATTGTTACAATACATATTCCAGGTATATGGTAATAAAATCCTAAATTAGGGTGGTAGCAATAGGAACAGAAAGGAAAACTGGCTGCATTATATATTACAAAGGGAGAGTTTGCAGCTGATGGGATTTTGTGTTGAGAAGGAAGTATCTGAGAGATTGGGAGAATAATGCTGCAACTGAAAAATAGAAATGAATAAGGAAAGGATAAGCTTGGGATAGATTAATTCAGATTATCTCATTCTTTTTTTGGGAGGGGGGATGCATTGGGTATATTCTTCCAGGAGTCCTTCATTTACAACTCCTTGCTAGATATCTTCATCAGGATGTACTTCTGTATTATCATGAATAAAATTAAATTCTTTGTATTCTCCCTTTGGAGTCTAGCTTCCTAGATTGCCCTCTCCAAAGTTACTAATGATTTCTTCATTGTTAAATCTGATGGCCTTTTCTGAATCTTGATCCTTCTCTAATTCTCTGTAGTATTTGACACTGTTGATCACTTTCTTCTGGATATTCTCTCCTCTAGGTTTTCATGGCACTGATCAATCCTAGTTTTCTTCTGTATATAAAACCTTCTAACTATGAGTGTTTAGAGATTTTGGTCCTGGGAAGCCTTCTCTTTTCATTCTATACTATCTCACTTTGTGATCTCATCAGCTTTTAGGGATTTCATTATCATCTCTATGCAGTTGATTATCAGATCTATATATCTAGCCCATTTTTCTGCTGAGCTACAGTCCACTATCTCAAACTGTCTCTTGGACATCTCAAAGTGAATGTCTTGTGGGCATCTCAAACTCAAACTCCTTCTGTTCATACAATCCCAACCTTAGTTGAGTTCCTTATCACCTATCACCTGGACTACTGCATTATTCTTCTAAATGGTCTACCAACTTCAAGTTTCCTCCATTCCAATCCATCTCCCCCTCAACTCTCAATGTAACTCTTTTATACAGTAGTGCTGACTTCATCACCCCCCTGCTCAAGGAGCTCCAGTGGCTAAATATCACTTTCAGAATAAAACAACAAACGAACAAACATGTAAACTTCTCCTTTCAACATTCAAAGCTCTTAATAACCTGCCCTATTACTAAATTTTTTACTCTTTACTCCCATCCATTCACTCCTCAATCCATTAATATTGTCCTACTTGAAGTTCCTCAAAGATGACATTCCATTCTTCTCCTCTACCTTTGAACTTGGATTGTTCTCTATGCTTGGGATCTTCTGCCCCATGTCTTCTACATCTCAGTTTCCTTGAAGATTCAACTTAAATCCTACTTTCTCATAAGAGACCTTTCTTGCCCCCCCTCCCCCAGCTGCAAATACCTTGTCCTTCAGATGACCTTTACATATTTTTATATAGTCTTCATATATCTTATATATACTTAGTTACATGTTGTTGTCCCTATTAGAATGTTCTCTCCTTTAGAACAAGGACTGTTACTGGTGTGTTTTTTTCCTCTTTCTTAGAATGTCTAGCACTTAAAACAATGCCTGGAAAAGAGTAAGTGCTTAATAAGTGCTTGTTGACTGATTTTCCCCAAAACTTAACCTTTTTTTCTGTACTTCCTTTGAAATATAAAGCTATTCTCTTAGTCACTCAGGCTTATAACCTCATAATGCATGGCTCTTTCTTCTCTAACCCTCCATATTTAATCAGTTTCCCAGTTCTGCCATTTATTGGCAATATTTCTAGCATACTCTCTACAACCCCAATGAAAACTATACCACTCCAGGGCCTTATTACTTCTCACCTAGAATTTTGTGATGATTATCTTCCAAATGGTATTCCTTTCAGCATTATCTCTTCTGCAATATTTTCTTCACGTCATTGTACTAATGATCATCTCATGCTCACAGTGCTCAACATAGCATTTCTCTCCTCAAAATGCCTCAATTGTTTCCTATTGCCTAGCAAGAAAAACAGAACAGAACAGAATTAAGCCAAATAAAACAAAAACACTCTTGATCCATTCAAGGCCTTAGGATTATTTTATACTACTCTCTTTATACTTAACAGCTTAACCTTTTGTGTCATTACTCCTACTGTCAGTCTGGTGAAGTCTGAGGACTCCTCCTCAGAATAACATTTTTACATAATTGAAAGAAATGTTAAATTTCACTTAGACTTTCTGAAAATAGAGATAGATCCAGTGGTGGGATTCAGCCAGTTTGCACTGGCTCAGCAGAACTGATACCTAATTTTATGTTTATTTTGGTGAACAAGTTGTTAAAATGGCACTTGTAATCAGGGTTCTCTCTAAGCTGGGCACCTGGGCAGCTGCCCAATGTGGAAATCACAAATTTACATTCCTTACTCTTTTTTAAGGTTCATCTGTGCAATAGCGTTTTCTAAGTGCCCGTAGTAATGTTCATTCTGTCCATAAGTGAAAAAAAAATTGACTGAACTATGCTTCTAATATTTATTTATTCATTTCTTAAAACTCATTATACTTTTGATGAAATATTTCATTTCAATTTCCTCGTATTTGTTACTTCAGTAAACAAATATATAATGTAAGGAGGAAAAGTGCCAAACAACCAGGGGATGGCAAGCTCTCATTTGTTTCCACTTTGTGTTATGCCCAAAATTCCCCTGAGTTATTATAAGTGCACTGGTGTTCCCTGAATGGTGAAACCAATAGGAATCTGGGACACGATGAACCAATAGAAATATAAATTTCAAGGGTTATCTTATGGCCCATTTCGGTAGCCAAGGAAATAGAAGAAAAAAAGAGTTAGAATAGGTAGAATGAGTTTTGGCTGCTGTGGTCACATGGCTGTTTTCACTCAATAAGGATATGCCTTTGTCAGGTATTATTTAATATTTTTCATTAATATTTTAAAACTCTTTCTTATAACATAATCTAGTTTTGTCTACTTCCTTTGTTGTTCTTATTTGAGTACTAAATGCATGAAATACTAAACTACCTTTCAGCATATCTCTTTGTATATTTAAACGGTCATTAGGGCAGAGAACTGGTTGTTAATTTATTTGAATCCCACCACTGAATAGATCCATACCACACCCACATTCACCACTCCCCCACACAAGACCCCAACATATATGTGAATGTATGTGTGTATATATATATATGTGTGTGTGTGTGTGTGTGCATGTGTGTGTATGTATGTATGTATGCACGTGTGTGTATGTATTTTCTATCAAAGTTCACAGAACCCCTAAAAACTATCTCCAATCCCCTTTGTATTCCTTTAACGCTTGTTAAAAATCTTTGCTCTACATTTTTAGTGAAAGTGAAGTTTAATATATTTTATCTCTTTACCTCATCTATTTAAATGTCTATTTTGTATATGTTTTATGTATGTTTGTGTACATAATATATAAATATGTGTATATTTAATAAATAAATTTTTATATTCTAGCGGTGAATGCTCATTTTTTAACTGCCAAAGGTATGTATTCAGAAATGTTCAGAGATTGCTAATATATAGGGAATTCCTCTTTACTTGGACTCTGTCATGCATCTCCACAGCAGTAGTGAATATCATCAGAGAATATTTGTCTCCCCATTTTAATATCAGGTGAGGACCTGATATTAATGGTCAGAAGGTTGTCAAACAAGATTTTCTCTCTTGTTATATCTTTCCCAGAATTTTGAATGAATTTGTTTTCTGTGTAGGAGACACACTGTTGGAAGACAGCCTTTAAGGTGACTTTTTGCCCTAGTAAATCAAGTGCTAGTCATAATCAAAAAATAATAGGTGCATTATGATTCTGTATTCTTTACATCCTTCAGTCAATTCTGTGGTGCTAAAAATGAAGTCTTCTGTGGAATATTGCTGGAGCAAATCTGTTTCTAGTACTAATATTCATGTTGAGAATACCCACGATGCATATGTAGATTATATTCTTATAAAATATCTAAGATTGGGAAAATGTATGCATAGGTCAATATTTGATATTCACTTTGTTGCCTTCTTGGGGAGGGAAGATCATTAATAAGGTCTAACATTTGTTGTTGTATTTAGTACTTTCCCCTTCTTTGGATAACTTGTGAATCAATTCCTCAACCCCCTCACAGTCCTCTTGCCTCCAACATAGATCTCCTCTAAGTATACTTACTATAGTGGAGCTGCTTTCTTAGCCATTGTTCTCTGGGGTGCTGTTTCTACTGAAACAACCCCTGCCCTCAAACAACATACATTTTACTGAGACAGGCAAATGCACAACAGAGTAGGTAAAAACAAAATTTACAGGGAGATTAGCAGCCGAGGGGAACAAAGTAATTCCAAGAGGGAGAAAGTACTAAAATAGGATGGAGAATATCAACAATGACTTACATAAGAATTAGCACTTGAGCTATGGTTTCTGGAGACTTAATGGACAAAAATTGATAACATATTCAATATGGCAGCTAATTGGTTGTGAAGGTGAAGGAAAGGAAGAATAAATGATAATTTACTTAGCAAGGTAGTAAAGTTTTATAAAGATGTATCTATAAAGTTTTACAAGGATTTCAAGTTTGATATTTTAAAAATAATTCTACTTAAAATCAGTTAAACAAGAAGCACTGATTCCAATTAATTGAGCTTTTACTAGGTGTTAGTCTTGGAAATTTCAGCTCTAGTGAAGTTATTTGCTGGATAATCTCTAATGATACTTTTCAGATTCTTAGGAATGATATGAGTATTTTCTGTCATTCTAGCAACATCTCTCTGAAATACTTCCTCCTTCCTTTTTTCTGTCATAATAATGGCTCACACTTATACATTATTCTAAAGTTTACAAAACATTTTCCCTTAGCAACCTTGTAAGATGGATAGCGTGAGCATTATCTCAATTTTAACATGTGAGGAAATTCAGAGTTAAATGACTCACCCATAGTCACACTGTTAGTAAGTACTAAAGCCAGATTTCTTCTTGCCAAGCTCACTGTTCTTTCTTCTGTGTCACACTGCTTTCCATGTCTACTGCCAATTTGTTCAGTGCCCGTGGGCTATAATAATGGACGCTGTATAAGAGGAAAATGATTATGAAGATAACTCTCATCTCTGAGCATCCAAATTCCCCTATAACAAGGGGAAGAGTGGGTCTAGATCCAATTAAAACAATTCTGTTGCACAAAAGTAGTCACTGTTCATTGTGTTAAATTGTCCCTTTTTCCAAACTAGAAATGAAAATAAATCAAGAACTAATATTTCCTCCAGGACTACGATTAACTATATCATCTTCACTATATGGAGGATTAGCTGAAAGACTATTAAGTTTGTATTCCATATACATAATAGTGTATAGAGATATTACTTGATTGGAATAAGGTTGTGATCTGGGAATTTTATCCTACAAAGATCATCTACCAAGAAGCTATCAAATAAAAGCAATGATGCCAAAAACTGTGGAGATACTGAGCAGGATCAGACAGAGAAATAATGCCCTTCTTTGACATAAAGTTCACACTAATGATCTTATGAAGAATAGTTTGAGTATAGTGAAAGGAATAGAATTGGACTAGTCTAAGATTCAGTTAGCTGTCAGAGAATTTAGTGATTGTTTATATGTAATTCAGCACAAGAGTTTGGAGGTAATGTATAAAGAAGTCGAAAGGCATTAGCTGAAGTGGAGAGAACAATCCCAGCTGACTTTCCAAAAGATAAGTGTGTACCCACATTTGAGATGTATATAAGCTTCTGACATATCAGAAATGTTCAGCAGTCCATGTTCCCTTTTCCGGAGTGAATCAGACATGGAACCCCACTGACTGGATAGGGAACAATCACTCAAAATAACTCCTGTATTCTACCAAGGCTCATTTATGCACTGTGTGTCTAGCTTCTACAGAGTGGCCTCCTGACAATTCACATATATCACTGGCTTTCTTATTGCCATGATCCATCCTGAAACTTCTCGGTGTGAGACAATATTTTCTCTCAGGGCCTGAAGGTCAACCTAAATGTTTGTTTGTGTCTCCCAGAGGATTGCTTTCTTCGGGCTCCATAAAAGAACTCACTTTTCTGCTTGTTCTGTAAAGGTGGGTAATAGTGTAAATATTTGGTCTAGCAAGACAGTTTCAGGATTTATATATTATATTTAATGTACATGTATATATGTAATATATAATTATCAAATTTGCACTATAGTCACATTGCTTGAATTCATAACTTACTAAAAGCTTATCTAACCTGAAAAACTTTGGGGGTTGTTGGGTAACAAGTGTTTCTGAGAGTTTAAAATGTGAGACTATATCTAGTCCTAAAGAAGGAACAAGCAGAAGTAGAGAGTGAGAGTATATTAGGGAGGGTCTTTATGATTTAAGAAGATAAAAGAGGGGGGTGTTGGAGAACTGCAATGGATAGAAGAGGGTTACCTCACAGTTAAGAAATAATTGGAAAAGAGGATACACATGCTATTTAGGGTAGAGTCAGAAGTTGGTTATTATTAGAAGAAGTTAAGATTGTTTGGATTTATTCTTTTTGAGAGGAGGCGTAAGGAGCTAGAATCTATGAAAAAATCTATATCTATCTATCTATACATACACACACATACATACAGAATATATAATATGTATGTATGTGCATATGTGTGTGTCTAGGAAGCCACTAAAAGAACTTTCTTTAATCAAAACCATAATTAAGGTGAAATGTTGGAGAAGGCACTGTTTATCACAGGCAATATTTTTAAGTATAAGCAAAGTACATGAGAGTAAATGAATTCTCAAATTTAGATGTCTAAAATATGATTCATAATTTTTCTTCCAAAACCAACCTCTTCTGAATTTCTCTACGATGGTGACAAGATCCCACCTTTTTGCTGCGTAGGCTTATAACCTCATCATTATCCTTGATTCATCAGCCTCTCTTTCCCAACATATCCATTCAGTTGCCAAATCTTGGCATTTCTGCCCTATCATATCTCTCTTTCCTTAATCACAGGCACAATTCAAGTTCTGTCCCTCATTGCCTTTTGCTGGGACTATTGCCATCTCCTCCTACTTAATCTGCCTACAGCTATTGTCCCCTCTCCAATCCAATCTAGACATAACTACAAAAGTGATGTTCCCAAAGCAGAGGTCAGATCATGTCACTCTCCTGCTCACTTAAGTTCTAGTAGCTCCCAACTGCCCTTAGGATCAAATATAAACTCTTTTGTTTGGCATTTAAAACTCTTCACAATCTGTCTCCCAGCTACCCTTCCATATCCATTGTACAGTAGTTAGCTCCATTCACATATGGTATGGTCTAGCCAAACTGACCCTCTTGATGTTTTCTCATAGATGATCTCTCATTGCCTAGCACCTCATCTTTCCCTGGTTTGGCATCCATGTCTGGAATAGCTTCCCTTTCACATTGTCTCTAAGAATCCACTTTCATTCAGGACTCAGCACAAATGCTTTCTTTTTACATGAAAGCTTTCCCAGCCTTGGATTTATCTTGTATTTACTTCACATATGCTTATCTGTGTGTTGTTTTTCCAACAGAATGTATGCTCCTTCATGGCAGGAACTTTTTCATTTCTGTCTTTACACAATACTTCATACTGAGCAGGCATTTAATATAATGCCTGTTGATCAATGAAACCTTCTATTGAGTATTGAACCCACAACTATTCAGGGGCAACAGATATTTTTGGCCCTTTCTCAGACTTTGGAAGTACTTTTTTGAATCTGTGAATTGTGGTACTTCCATATATTCTACCATAAACATCCAGATTATTATGCCTGAGAGACACTTTAAAAATCTGAATGACTTATCCAAGTGTCCCAGTCTATATATATTCCAAAATGTTTCATTGGTTCAAAGGAAAAAAAAAGATTCCATGACACATTTGCAAGCTGGTTTCATGTGAAACCCCTCTATGCTATGGGTTTATATTTATCTTGTTTTTCGGGCTTCTCCACAAAAGTGGCACTATTTTATAAACATACAGCCTATTAACATGAATCAATGAGGAGTTTATCTTACACATTCGGGTTGTACCCTAAAGTTATTCTAGGGTTGAGGATACCAGAAATTCTCCCTTAGTCAAGAAGTCTGAGTTCTGGGAATTCTGACTCCGTTAACTCAGGGCCCTGAATAGAGCTTTCAAATCTTCTAAGTATTCATCAGAATGAAAATGTGAGCTTCCCTTTGAGTTTACCTACTCTGTCCTGGGCATTGTCTCCCATTAGCTCAGGGAGAACACAGGCACACACACATCCACGTGCGCGTGCGCACGCGCGCACACACACACACACACACACACACACACACACACGACTGACATGTCTTATTTTAAAAATAGTTGGAGCTTGTTTAAACAATGAAGTGCTTTTAGAAACCCAGAGAGTGAAAACAGTTAATAACCTGAAGGCTCAGTATTGCTCCATATTGCTTCAAGGTATTGTGGTATTTATTTCCTGCTTGCAACCAAAATTGAACCTTACTGAGAATTCTAAACTACATTCTTAAGCACTTTGATGGTTTGGGTCCCACACCTACCCATACAATCTTCCCCCTCCACATTGTTTTTCTGACTTTATTAAGCCAGAACAACATTTTTTAGAATTAATATGGTTTAGGAGTAGCACTATTTATTGCATAAGAGGTCTACTTAACAGAAATTCTTTTAATTCTATTAAGAAAGAAAGAGATAAAGGGGATATGCGACAGAAGTTGAATATTACATCTTCTAGGTGTGCTTAAGAGTTAAGTGAAGGGTGTACATTTCTTGGCTGTATTATCCTTGATGTTTCTCCATTCAAGAGTCCTGGGACCATGACACAACCTACAATGATACACAAATTCCTGAAATAAACAATTCAACTTAGACCAGGTCATATTTCCTTTTCATGTTGTGCTTCCTCCCACCCAATGTTATACACTGAAGTTCTTTAAAAAATAGGAAGTTGCCAGGCATGGTGGCACATGACTCTGATCCTTGATGGGGATGGCAAGAGGATGGACGCTGAGGCTAATGAATCACTAACATTCAGGAGTTCTGATTTATAGTAGGCTAAAGCTCACTAAGCATCTACACTAATATCGACACCAATAGGACAGGAGCAGAGGTACACTAGGCCACTTAAGTAGGAGTGAGGCAATCTAGGTTAGAAAAAAATAAAGGTTAAAGCTTTCAAAACAACCAGTATTGAGATAAGTTTCAAGGTTGGCTGCTACACTTCTAGTCTGGCTAGGATAAAGAGACCTATGCTCAATAAAATAGAATAAAACAACAAAAAAGAATAACAAAAGTATATAAAATTCTATATCCATCGACTGCTCTTAAATGAGGTAGATGCTCTACAGATGGTGCAGGAGAAGTGTCCTCTAGAGGGATTAATTAATTAGATTAAATTTAAATTTCTATATGAATCTCTGAATATAGCAGGAGATAGGTATGATGGGAGAAGCAGCGAGAAAAAAAGGGAGTTCAGCCCAATGACCTGCTCTGCTTTCTCTTTCTAACATTATAGTTTAGAACTTCTTGAATTGAGCAACAAGTTTTGGGATGTTTTATTGAAAGCGAGATACCGAAGTTGGCCACACAGATCTCACAGTTAGAGCCCACTTTTATCAAAAATGCCTTGAGTCTGAAAACTGCCATGCTTATGCAAAATTTGGAGAAAATTCATCCTATGGGGATCACTTCAGCCCACAGAGTCTTCAGAGGTGGCAGCCCAATGTACAGAGAGAATTACTCTGAAAATTGAGCTGGAATGGGATTTGGGAGTGGTATCAGCTTTACATCAAAGTGGGAAAATGGCTTCTCAATCTCCCTAGAGTGACCAGGCTGATAACTCATAAGTGAGCAATGTGTAGTTATGGCCCATGAAAAATATAGTTAAGAACTTGCATTAAATGATGGCAACATACCTTATCAGTTTCAAGTGAAGTTTAAGTGAAGAATATAGAATGGATATTTTTGCAAGTATTTTGCTCTGATTTGTTATGGGAGGGAGGAAGAAATTAAAAACATCATTGCCAGCTGGCTGAGAGAAAGAAAGTTCAATTTTCTTTGTATCCTTAAAGTTGTGTTTGACTGACTCCATAGGGTATCAGGCTCTGTGTTCAATGTGGAATGAAAGAATCAAGGTGATGATCAAATATTTAATATACTCAGTCCAAGAATTATGTCATTCCATTGACGTGGAACCAGTTTGCACTACAAATCATGAAAAATGATGAAGTCTTTACCCAGGAAACTCTTTCTTGCTAAATTCTTGTTTAGCCTACTCAATTCTTCTTTGTGAACTCCAATCCAAAGCATTTATTAAGTACTTATTGTGTGCAAAGAACTGTGCTAGAGTTAAAAGAATGCAACAAACAAAAAAATAAAACCGTCCCTGCTCTTAAGAGGCTTGTGAGGGAATAAATGCAAGATCTATTATTATATACATCATAATTTGAGGAAGAGGAAGAGAGCTCTAAATACTTATGGGATCAGGAAATTATTCCCAGAAGTGGTGACCCACAAGCTTAGTCTTGAAATAAGACAGGAATTCCAAGAGGTGGAGGTGAGGAGGGAGGGCAGTGGATTGCTAGCAATTGCGGTTGTTCAGTCGTGTCAGATTTTTTGTGACCTTGTGGACCAAACTGTCCGTGGGATTTTACGCCAAAGATACTGAATGGTTTATCAATTCCTTTTCTGGTGGATTAGGGCAAACAGAGTTTAAGTGACTTGCCCAGGATCACACAGCTAATTAGTGTCTGAGACTGGATTTGAACTCATGTCTTCCTGACTACAGGTCTGGTGCTCTATCCATAGAGTCACCTAGCTGCTTCATTGTGGACAGTCTGCAAAAAAGCACAATGGTGGAAGACAGAATGCAATGGGAACCAGCATAGAAAATGTAGGCTGGAGACAGATTTTGGAGAATTTTAATCCTGAACTGAATTTTAATGCAATGGTTTCCTAAGAATATATTGCTGGGCAGGTCAGTAACATTATCAGACTTTTACTTTAGTGATATGATTCTGGTTAGCTATGTGGCAAATGAATTAGGGATGGCAGAAGGAGTATAATGAAGAGATTTTTACTATAGACCAGAGAAGAAGTGACAAGGACTTGAGCAATGGAGGAGAAAAGGAAAAGGCTTTGAGAGATGCCATGGAGTTCAAATCAATGCACTTTGCCAATGGAAGGTAAAGGAAGGCAATTGCCAAAGGTGACTTTCAGGTCAAATAGTTGGCTGACTTGAAGGGCTGTGGTGACCTCTGAAGAAAGTGGAAAGTTCGGAGAAGTTCTAGGTTTGTAGAAACAAGACAGTAAGTTATAGTTGAAATGTGTTGAGTTTGAGATGCCTGCAGGTCTTCCAGTTGGAGATGTCTGACAGATATGATGATGTGGTGTTAGAGTTCAGGAGAGTGACTAGGGCTCCATATATACATTTAGGAGTCAACTAGATAGAGATTGGAATAGAATTTTCTCTGTGGGTGCATATATATGACTGCATATGGGTATATAGACACATATCTACAAACATTATATATTTAGATATGTGTATATATATGTGTGTGTACATGTGTATGTGTATATGTGTGTTTGTCACCAAGAGAAGCTACAAAAAGAAAAGAGAAGGGCATAAGATAGTGCTGGAGGACATTCGCTAGTAAGAGTCAGGGCATAGAGTAAAGGAGGCTCAGGAGAAGCAGTCAGAAAGGTAAGAAAAAAACCAAAAGGGACCACTGTCACAGAAACTCCAAGAAGAGAGGGCATCCAAAGAGAAAGCCCCAGAATGATGCAGATTAAGAGAAAACTTCTAAGTACACAACCGCACACCACATAAGGCTAACCATTCATCACCTGAATGATACCAAGAAAGGAATCTTGTACTTTTTACTCATGCCTTTTGCAGGTTTGATCTCTGTCTTTTTTCCTCTTTTCAAACAAAGAAAAAAATGCTACAACTGAGATCCTATGAACCTCCTTCAGTACTATCCACTGATTTAAAATGGAAGCAACCAGACCTTATGAGAAATAACAATAGAAGAAGTTTGAGGATATGACGAGGAATCACAGGAACTGGTGCGGAAAGGATTGTCTCAAGGTCTCTAGCCCAACCCTTCTCCCATTTTACAAATGATAAAATTAACGCTTAGAGAGAAAGTGACTTAGCAAAAGTCAGGCAGAAAGAAGTAGCAGAAACAGTACTCAAATCCAGGTCCTGACTCCAAGTCTGAATTTAAAATAAATAAAATCAGACACTCCTAAGAAACTATCTCCTGTGATATAACAGATCTAAGAAAACCCTCTCCAAAGAAAATACCAACACAGGGTAGAGGGACTTAGATTTAACAAGGTTAATGGCTGACGTGATCGTTCACATGGGATGGCAGTAGTAATTCTAGCCATGTTGTTTAATTGCTCTAGGAGCAAAATGGGCTTTTTTCCTGAAAAAGCAAATGTGAGAATGAATTCAATCTATTTCTACAATTTCCTAATGCCTGACAATGCAGACAGGCTGAGGCTCAGCAGCAAATGAGACTATACAGAGACAGCCTTTTGATAATTTCCTTCCATATACTACTGTCTCCATATCTTTGTGAGTTACAGTGGCTGTGGCCACAAGCAGGGATTTTCCAGCCGTATTTTGGTATGCACGTGATAAGAGAGCTGTTGAGAGCAGACAGGGAGTGGGGAAAATAATGGAAGCAAACTTGTGACACACTGTGAGCTGGCAGATGCTGTTGGCTCTGGTTCTGCCCAGGCCTGACTTTGCTCTCTGGGAGTCTGCAGGGGTATCCAGAGCTCACAACTACTACCAGTGGGTGTGGGAATACAGGAACAGCATAATATTCCAAATGGGGGAATCCAAGACGAGAAAACAAGAAGAAAGAAAAAAAAGAAAATTCCCAGAATTCAATACACTAACACCATTGTGTGATAAACTTCACTGGCCTACTTCTATTTATTTTGAACCAACAATTAATTTTGGAGAAATTGACTAATCACTCCAGAATGCCTTTGTTTCAATGTGCTCTTATGCTCCTTGTCCAGTGAATATACATTAATTGACAGGTCTCCATTGGCAACCTGGAGAACAATGGATGACCTGAATCAACCTGGGCACCCTCTTCCAGATGTTACAGTTCTGGCAACACCTGGAATAGCCACAGGGTAGAAATCAGGGTGACCTCCTGAATCTACCATAGAAGCAGCTGCCTCTTCACCAAGCAGGATATACCACACTGCAATGTCTATGGTATTCATCCATCCACTTTTACCTATTTAAGTGAAACTTCCCACCATAACTTATTTCAAGTCATATGAATGTGCTCAAGGTAACAGAGGTTCAAAAAATACCTGTCAAGATTGTTAAAGAATATTTATTCTGAAATGTCGATGACAAGATGCCATACATGAATTCATAGATTTACTTATAGAAGTGATAAGCAGATATACTTCTGGCAAACAAATGGAAAAAAATCAAAATAATGCAAAGAGAACTACAACAAATCCTGCCATAATTATAGGCCACCAGTTCACCAGTTTAGATCTTTTCTGATTAAGTGATTGCTAAAATGTAAGAAGCTGACATTGTGATATATGAAGCTATCTTTTTTCAATATTCCCACATTATCTCTGTAGATGGCTAACTTTAGAAATCTGGCAATATAGGATCCTACTACGTTTTAGAGATAGCCCATTGACCCTTGATAATTCATTCTATATACATGCCTAAAACTGAAGTTCAAAAATGATAGGTATGGCTACATTGGTCATTTTGGATGCTAGCTATTTAAGCAATTATGTAGTCAAGACCTCTACAAGGAATAAATGTTAGATTTAAACTATATATATGTATATATACATATATATATAAATAAATGTTATCTTTAACAGTACTATTGGTTACACATATTTTACAGCCCTCCACAATATGGCTCCCACAATTCTTTCTATCATTATTTAACATAATTCTCCTTTCTGCACTCTCTATTTTAGTTAACCTGGCCCATTAGTGGATATCGATTTACCAAGTCCCCCTGCTCCATGTACAGGTAGTTTCTTATATCTGAGGTGTGCTCCCTCCCTGTTTACTTAAGCCTTCTAGAATCTCTAGCTTCCTTCAGAGAATAACTGAAGTGCCTCCTTCTACAGAAAAGCCTTCTATGATTCCTCTAATTGTTGGTACTCTCCTCCTCCTGAAATTATTCATTTCTCCTCATATAATTTGAAATGACACATCTGTATACATGTCATAGGACCCATTAAAATGTAAGCTCCTTGAAGGCAAAAACTATTTCATTTTTTACCATTGTATAGCTGGCACAATGATTCGTACCTATCAGGTGCTAAATAAATTAAATTGAATTAATAGAATTGCTTTTTTAAACATGAGAGCATAGACATAAAAAAATAGTGCTGGCCTGCAAAGTAGTCAGTTTTTTAAAAAAAATTATTTATTTAACATATTTAGTATATTCAGTTTTCAACACTGATTTTCACAAGAGTTTGAATTACGAATTTTCTCCCCATTTCTACCCTCCTGCCCACTCCAAGATGGCGTGTATTCTGGTTGCCCCATTCCCCAGTCAGCCCTCCCTTCTGTCATCCCACTCCCCTCCCATCCCCTTTTCCCTTCCTTTCTTGTAGGGCAAGACAAATTTCTACGCCCCGTTGCCTGTGTATCTTATTTCCTAGTTGCACGCAAAATTTTTTTTTTGTTTTTGAACATGTTTTTAAAAATTTAAGTTCCAAATTCTCTCCCCTCTTCCCCCCCCCACTCTCCCTAAGAAGGCAAGTAACTCAACATAAGCCACATGTGTATAATTATGTAAAACCCTTCCACAATACTCATGTTGTGAAAGACTAACTGTATTTTGCTCCTTCCTAACCGATCCCCCTGTATTGAATTGTCTTCATTGACCCTGACCCTTTTTGAAAGTGTTTGTTTTTGACTACCTCCTCCTTCTATCTGCCCTCCCTTCTATCATCCCCCCTTTTTATCTTCTTCCTCCTTCTTTCCTGTGGGGTAAGATACCCAATTGAGTGTGTATGGTATTCCCTCCTCAGGTCAAATCCAATGAAAGCAAGATTCACTCATTCCCCCTCACCTGCCCCCTCTTCCTTACCCATAGAACTGCTTTTTCTTTTACTTTTACATGAGATAATTTACCCTATTCTATCTCTCCCTTTCTCCCTCCCTCAATATAGTCCTCTCTCATCCCTTAATTTGATTTTATTTTTTTATATATTATCCCTTCACATTCAATCCACCCTGTGCCCTCTGAGTATATGTATATATACATATATATACATATATATATATATGTATATATATACCCATACATACACACATATGTGTATGTGTATATATATATATGTGTGTGTGTGTATATATATATATATATATATATATATATATATATATATATATATATATATATATATATATGAATATTCCCTTCAGCTATCCTAATACTGAGGTCTCATGAATCATACACATCATCTTTCCATGTAGGAATGTAAACAAAACAGTTCAATTTTAGTAAGTCCCTTGCAATTTCCCTTTCTTGTTTACCTTTTCATGCTTCTCTTGATTCTTATGTTTGAAAGTCAAATTTTCCATTCAGCTCTGATCTTTTCACTGCAAAAGCTTGAAAGTTCTCTATTTTATTGAAAGTCCATATTTTACCTCGGAGCATGATACTCAGTTTTGCTGGGTAGGTGATTCTTGGTTTTAATCCTAGCTCCATTGACCTCCGGAATATCATATTCCAAGCCCTTTGATCCCTTAATGTAGAAGTTGCTAGATCTTGTATTATTCTGATTGTGTTTCCCCCATATTCAAATTGTTTCTTTCTGGCTGCTTGCAATATTTTCTCCTTGATCTGGGAGCTCTGGAATTTGGCAACAATATGCCTAGGAGTTTTCTTTTTGGGAGCTTTTTGAGGAGGTGATCTGTGGATTCTTTCAATTTCTATTTTACCCTCTGGCTCTAGAATATCAGGGCAGTTCTCCTTGATAATTTCTTGAAAGATGATATTTAGGCTCTTTTTTTGATCATGGCTTTCAGGTAGTCCAATAATTTTTAAATTATCTCTCCTGGATCTATTTTCTAGGTCGGTGGTTTTTCCAATGAGATATTTCACATTGTCTTCCACCTTTCATTCCTTTTGGTTCTGTTTTATAATATCTTGATTTCTTATCAAGTCACTAGCTTCCACTTGCTCCAATCTAATTTTTAAGGTAGTATTTTCTTCGGTGGTCTTTTGGACCTCCTTGTGCATTTGGCTAATTCTGCCTTTCAAGTCCTTCTTCTCCTCATTGGCTTTTTGGAGCTCTTTTGCCATTTGAGTTAGTCTATTTTTAAGGTGTTGTTTTCTTCAATATTTTTTCAGTATTTTTTGGGGTCTCCTTTAGCAAGTCTTTGACTTGTTTTTCATGGTTTTCTGGCATCATTCTCATTTCTCTTCCCAATTTTTCCTCTACTTCTCTAACTTGCTTTTCCAAATCCTTTTTGAGCTCTTCCATGGCCTGAGACCAGTTCATGTTTTTCTTAGAGGCTTTTGATGTAGGCTCTTTGACTTTGTTGACTTCTTCTGGCTGTATGTTTTGGTCTTCTTGGTCACCAAAGAAAGATTCCAAAGTCTGAGACTGCATCTGAGTCCATTTTCACTGCCTGGCCATGTTCTCAGCCAACTTACTTGACCCTTGAGTTTTTTTGTCAGAGTATGACTGCTTGTAGAGTAAAGAGTACTTTGTTGCAAGCTTAAGGGGATGTGCTGTTGTTTTCAGAGCTATTTCTATACAGCCTGTTCTGCCACACTAGCACTCCTCCTCCCCCAAGAACCACCAACCTGGATCTGACTTAGATTTTAAGCAGTCTCTGCACTCCTGCTCTGATCTGCCACTTAATTCCTCCCACCAGATGGGCTTGGGGCCAGAAACAACTGCAGCTGTAATTCTGTAGCTGTACCACCCCTGCTGCCCCTGGGGCGGTAGCCTAAACATGAACTCCTTTCACTCTGTCCCCTACAGGTTTTCCCACTAACCTTCTCTGTTGTATTTGGTGTTTGTGTGTTGAGAAGTCTGGTAACTGCCACAGCTCACTGATTCAGGGTGCTAGGGCCTGTTCCGCCCAGGCCCATGGTCTGGTTGGTCCTGCCGTCTCCCATGCTGGGCTCCTCACCCTTCCACTCTGTATGCGATAGACCTCATCCAGCGACCATCCAGGCTGTCCTGGGCTGGATCTCTGCTTCCCTCTGCTATTTTGTGAGTTCTGCATTTCTAGAATTTGTTTAGAACCATTTTTTGTAGGTTTTTGGAGGGACCTGGTGGGGAGCACAAGCAAATTCCTGCTTTCCAGCCGCCATCTTGGCTCTGCCCCCCAAAGTAGTCAGTTTGATAAGCCCTGTAGTTATTCCAGTGATGATGATGTTACTGCCCCCCCGCCAAAAATTTTTTTTAGAACTTTTTCTTGTTATTTTCTTCTGAGTCTGTTGAGAGGCTGAATAAGAAAAGCAAAAGTACATAGACCCACCTGGTTTTTGATTAAAATCATTACCACCTAACTTGATCATCTACTTTATACAGTAGACTTGATTCTATTTTTTTTTCCAAAAGTTAAATCTCCCTTTAAAGGATTACTATTTCCTATCATGAAGCTATTCAAAGAGTATACTTTGTGAATAATGGGTATAATCAACTCACGCTAATTACGGTAATTTGATTTTTTTTTCAATAAGTATCATTCATTTTTTCCTACTTCCCTGTCCACTGGAAAAAAGACACCTTTTAAGAAATATTTATAGACCAGCAAAACAAATTCCCAGATTGTCCATGTCCAAAAATATATCTCATTATTTCTCTCCAGTCCATTACTTTCTTTCATAAGATTTTTTTGAATCTTTTGGAATCATAAGTGGTTGTTGTGTTGGCAAGAGTTCTTAAGTCTTTCAAATCTGTTTGTCTTTACAATATCATTATTATTATGTGAATTGTTCTCCTGGTTCTAGTTGTTTTATGCTATATCAATGCATGTTTTGTTTTTCTCATTTTTAAACCATCTATCTAGTAATTTCTTGTGGCCCAATATTATTCAACTAATTATACTAATTAAGGCAAAGTATTTTTATCTTACCAAACTTTAGCAAAATATTTTTCATCAACAGTCAAAGCTGATGAAGAAATAAATGTTATCCTAGTCTCTCTTGAAATAATATCAAGTTATGAGTATTGTATTACCTTCTGTTACTTTCAGATCATCATTGTCATCCTCATCCACAAACATTCATTGAAGTCCTACTTCATTTAGTCTAGGAACTGGGAAAACATAGAAACAAAATATTGAGTTTCTACTTATAATGGGGAAACAATGGGGAAGTTATGACATGGCCAGTTAAATAGTGAATCAGTGTCAGACTGGGAAATCAAAACTTGATTCTTCAGATTGACACTTTTACATTCTTAAAGGTGATGCCTACAGAATACAAGCTTTACCAGGCCTAGCCACCTGGAGAAGCAATTAACTGATTATCAGCCATCCAAGATATAGCCAATTGAAGTTCAGAAAGACTGCACCAGAACATGGTGGCCAGTTGATGATTTTTTTTAATTAAAAAAATAATGAAGACTACTGTCTTCTAAAATGTGTAGATGTTTTACCCTCAAAAAGAACATGAGGTTCTGAAAAGTAGGGGTTATTTGATTTCTCTCTCTCTCTCTCTCTCTCTCTCTCTCTCTCTCTCTCCATATATATATATATCCCCATTACTAACAGTGCCTGACACAAAGTGGTCATTTAATATTTTTTATCTAGATTTTGCAGAAGTAATTGAAAAGAGAAAATAATACATCTAAAGGACATGAGGGAAAAGGTTATCCAGTGCACAAAATGTATAAAATCGGTATGTAAAGTGTAGATAAAAAAACTAGCAGTTATGTTCTTTTAAAATAAAAGCAGTCCTTTAAACTAATAGTACCTAGCATTTATGTAATGCTTTAAGGTTTGTAAAGCACCTCACAAATGCTATCTCATTTGGTCCTCACCATAGCCCTGGGAAGAAAGTGCTATTATTATTACTATTTTAAAGAAGAAGAAACTGAATCAAAGAGAGGTTAAGAGAATTGCATAGGATCATTTAGCTAATAAATGTCCGAGGCTAGATTTGAACTCAGGTTTTCCTGATGCTAGATTCAAGCGTTCTAGCCATTATACCACATCTAGCTGCTCTTAACCAGGCTAGTGAAATACTGCCTAGTGGAAGAAACCTGCTTTAGTGAATGAATCAGGATAATTCTCAAATTGCACATATGTCACATATAGATGGACACTCCAAAACTATTTGAAAAGTTTTGCCCTTAAATAGATGACACATTTTTGAAAGTTATTTGAGAGAACTGTTATACATGGAGAACCTTTTATCAAAGTCGATGAAAACATAAATTTTATCCTGTGCTTTGTGCAAATTACGCCAAATTCTGAGATGTTATTGGATTATCATCTCTTGTTTTCAGATCACCATTGTCATCTTCATCCACAAGGGATGCAGCGATGTGTACCATTTGTTTTCTGTTGGCAGACAAAAGTTTTGACATGTCCAGTCAAGTAGTGAATTAATTAGTTCCAGGGAGGGGAACCAAAACTTGCTTCTTCAGAACTACACCTTTATCACTACATCAATTCATTCCATGAGAGGCCTAGGTCATCACTTTCATTTCTAGTCCCTCTCCATTGATATGGGGAAAATTGTCATATGGTTTCTATTTAATTATATTTAATAAAAATGGTTCTTTCTTATTCAGAGGCTTATGGTTAGGTATGATGAATTTTACCAGGTTTGGTTATCTCACTTGATTAGACCACAGTAGTAATGAAAACAGAAGAAAAAGCCCAATGAATATGTTGTATAAATCATTTGTCCATTTTGAAGAACCAGCAATCCTCACCCTTACTAGTTATCCTTAAGGGGAAAATTAGCCAAGAATGTAAGTAGATTTCACAAATCCATCCCAAGTTCTAGAAAAGTAAATCAAAACTGTTTATTAACGACAAGCAAGTGACATCTTTGCTTTTAAAATTAAAGTAAGTAGAATTCAGGCATTGGCCAAATGAAATAAGAGGTTAGAAAAAAAGTATAGAGAAAACAGCCATCTTATAAAGCAAAGAAGTAATAAATGTTTACTCTGCTATGTAAACTGGATCAACTAAGGAAATAAACAAAGTGACTTTTAATGAAGAAATGAATTTGAAGCGGTTGTTGACATGAGGTGAGAGAGCAAGTGTGGAATAAAGAAAGAGCACAGGGTTTGAAGTCAGACAAACTGGGCCATATCTCAACTCTCCAACTACTACCTATATATGTGAGCTTGGGCAATTTTCTTAACTTCTCTGTCTTCCAGTTGTCTCTCCTATAAAATGAGGAGGTGGTACTAGAGAGCCCTTCCACTTCTGCATTTATGATACAATAACCTCACGGATGCTAAAAGACCATCAGCTCTCTCAGGGCAGTACCCTTTGTAGAAAATTCCTCTGTCAGTCAAGCTACTGAACAAAGGAACATGCACCCATTTTGATGTAATTGTAGCAGACTCGGTGCCCTTTTAGTTTGTGACAGTTTGGCAATACTGGACTTTCATGAATTCTTTGATCACTGCTCTTTCAAAAGGGACTTTCCCTTGAGTGAGGACATAAGGTTTGTTATGGCAGCTCTTTCTTTCTTAATATTTAAATTGAGGTCATTAGCTAGGAGTTTTTCCCACTGTCTTGTGGAAAGGGTTTACAACATTCTCATGATATGGCTTGTAATAGTGGAAATAGCCAGGGAAACTTGGTTCAAATCCGAGCTCTGTTACTTACTATTCATGGGAGCTTACTCAAGTTTTTACTTGGGCCTCAGTTTCCTTATTCATATTATCAGATAGTAGGAAAATATGATCTCCCAGGTGGTTTCCCAGGTGTGTATCTTGTAATGCAGATTAAAAAAATAGTCTTCTTTTTCCCATATTCCTATTCCTTTTTCTCTTCTCTTAAGCTACCGTTCTCTGTGTGTGTTCCTCTGTTCCTTTTCTCTGGTTAAAGGTTAGGGCTTGAACAGGTATAATTATAGGAAGAAGAGTTTGAGGAAGAGAAGAAAGGAGAACATTTTCAGCTTTTTTTCCCCACCAAAAACTCTGCTAACGTTCAAATGTCATATTAGAAATAAAAGAAAAGGGGAACTAAAATGTATAGATAACACCATTACATAAGGTCAGAGACCAGTTTGTTTCGAAAGTCAGCCTGGTCAAGTTGGAATTATAGAAATCATTATACTGGGCAGAATAATTTTGTTTGGAGGAATAAAGGTGATGCTTTTACTGAAACAGTACATCAAGATTATGAGTAGGAGAACTAATTGTTGTATGCTTTATGCTGAAGTTAATAAAGCTGTAGCCTAATGGTCTTTTCCACAAAAGTTTCTGGAATATTTATTGCCTGAAGGCATCAGCATTATTTTATATTAAATGGAGAAGTGCTTAGAAACCTGAATCCAAATTCTCATCCTCCAAATAAAATACCAGGCAGCAATATCTTAAGTGAAATGAAAAATTTCCTATTACAGGGACCAAGAGAATATTTTGAATTAAATGCAGTGTCATCAAAATCATCCTGCAATGAGCATCTTTAATTATGAAAACAAATATTGGATGGAGAAAGCAAGAAGGAGAAATAGGATAAAATACAGCAATACATTTAAGACTAGGGCCCATAATTGCAAATATAGTACAAGATCTCACTGTATTTGAAAAGGTGAGGAATTTTGAGGAAATATAATAATTAATTCTAGAATTTTAAAATGTTAAATATCTTATGAAGAACAATTATAATTTAACTTTCCATAAATCTTTTATCTGTGGCACTTTACAAATGATTTTGGAAGTCTTTATAGTGTACTTCATAATGAATATGTAATTTAAGAAGATGTTGTAATATTGTTAGGAAGGGAAAATGTTTAAAAATGAGGTATAATTTATACAAGTTTATGCCAAATCAGCTGCAGATCTAAAAACAGAATAAAGTTCCCTACTCAAATTTTTTTGGACAAAATTTTCTTCCAAATCCCCTTTCTATCTCTGTCTATAATAATGCATCAGTAAGGCAATAATAACAATGTAGAAGATAATTGTCAAAATGCCTATGTGGTTCTGTATCATACGAGACTCTCCACATAGAAGGTAGAAGTAAACTATTTACTCAGACACCAGAGAACCATATCCCACAAGCCATTTATGTAATCTATCAGAACAGTAAAACATTCCATACACAATATCACAACATGGAGCCTCGCCATCCCAAAACCTCTCCAACCCCCTGCTGGAGTCTTCCCAAAGACAAACTCCCAGTACAGCTAAGTGAGGCTGTTCAGTTCTAACAATCATGAGGGCGGCCATTAGCAGACATAACTGCTCTCTCTCTCTCTCTCTCTCTCTCTCTCTCTCTCTCTCTCTCTCAGCATTTCCCTGTGACATAACTTCCTTTTCCTGTCAGAAACTCCTCCAACCACATGTAACTTAGGCTTCCTGTGATGTAAGCAGGTCACATGACCTATTAATGGGTGGGAAACATCTTCAAATCTAAATTGTTACTACATACAGTGGACATATCGTAGAGTATGTTGAGACTAGCTTTAACCAGCTTGTGAGAGGTGATTGTTAAATTTTCAGTTTGAGCATTAACACTCCAGAAATCTGCAGTCGCTACAAATTAAAGCTTGCTTTAGGGTTTTCTTGATTTTCTAGATGTATGAAAATGTTAATAATGTAGAAAAAACTTAAAATATGTGCATATAATTTTTTTTCACAAAGAGAGCCATATTGTCAAAAAATTACCAGCATTCCCATTTACAAAATTTTCCTGAGCTTAGCAGGAGTGCTGTAGAAGACTCAGGAAATGAATATATTTCTAGCTTGATTGGCTGGAGACTGCAGGATAATAAAAATAACAATTGGTAATAATGTGCAGTTTAAGGTTTATAAGGTGCTTTTCATCCTTTTTCTCATTTTTGACTCGCAAGACCTTTGCATATACCCCTTCTACCTTTTTCGATGCCATAACCCTATCACTAGGGGGAAATATTATACAATAATATAATATAATACAAAGTAGTATAACAAAATATAATGCAATAATATAACATAACACAATATAAGATAAGATAAAATATAATTGAGGCATAATGTGATTAAGTATGTATTATTACTGTCAAGAGATATAAGCCCAGGAAGTCTGAGGACAATTATTATTGTTGGCCACTGGATCTATGAATGTCTCTGGATGTCAGTTTAAGTATTTCTCTTACTTACAAAAAGTACTACATTAAAAAAAATACAAACATGTATATGTATCATATATGTATATATAAGATATGTATGCATTTAAATGCATGTATATGTATATTGATACACATGGGTATATGTATACATGTATGTGTATATAATGTATTGTGTGCATGCATTCATATTTTTAATGAGTTGCCTTTTGTTAGTGACAAAAATCCTGACATTCTGACATGAAAGGATATTGTAATGGCCAATGAACGTATGTGGTCATGGGATTTCCTGGGTTTACATCTATTAACAGTAACTGTGCAATCTCATTACACCCCATTTTAGTGATAGGACAGCTACAAAGCAAAGACCAAGGAGTCACACAAGTGAACCATAATGTTCCAGTTCTTATTCTTTACAACTTCTGTCCCCTTCCAGCATATCCCTAATACTCCACTTACTGGAGAAAAGATATCTCTATAACAAGATTAAAACAGCTTATTTTACTAGACCCATGATCTCATAGATATAAAGAACTTTCTAATGTGGAAGATCATTCTCCTTATACTTCAGATCACTCAGTAGTAAGCCAACAAGCATTCATTAAGTACCTACAATATGCCATGTGCCAGGCTAAGCAACTGCTCATTGCTTTAGAGTGTAATTAGAGGCAATGAGAAGTGGTTACTTGCCCAGGGTGACAGAAGGTATGTGTTAGTGGTGAGACTAGAGCAGATCGTCCTAAATCTGAGCTGCTCTCTATTTATATTCCATGATTCCTCTCTTAACTTAGAATTGTCATGCCTAACTTGGGGAAATCATCATTTTGTGCATAGGAAATCACAGAATCAAAGAATCAGAGACCTGATAGGTATTTCAGAAGGCACTGTGTCCAGCAATGCCTGAATAAGAATCCCCTCTACAACCCATGTAATGAGGGGTCATCCATTCCAAGCCTTTGCTTTCGAAGATATCCAATGGGGCAAAATTCAATTCAATTTAATTCAACTCTTTAAGCGTTAATAAGGTACCTACTATGTGTCAGGCACCTTACTAATTGCTGGGGATACAAAGACAAAAGCATTGACCTTTAGGAGCGTTAACCAAAACCAATATAGCAAGTCCATTAAACATGTGTTGCAACTGGATTTATTGCAAGAGAAAGTCACATGTATGTGGGAACTCCCTATGCCAAAGATGCCTGTGGTGCACAAGGAAAGAGTTCGTATTTAAGTAATGGGGGAAAAGGGAAGTCATGGGGCAGAGGAAATGGAATAATCCCCTTCCAAATGGGAAGAGAATTCATGAATAAAGTAAAATGGCAAAAGCAGCATTCTTTTGTCTTGAGAGCTGCCAAACTATAAAGATATGATGGTCTGCTTATCTACAAGGGTTTCAATTGTAAAAACAGCCTTATAGTCCAGTACAGACTGACTGGCACCTGTCTTGACTCCCCAAGGCACACAGTGAGTCTAGCTTGGGGTACAAACAACACATTGTATCTTCTCAAAGGGTACTTTGTCCTTGATGGCATGGGGAAATGAGGATTGTGGCAATAGAGATGCAGGTGGTTAATAACTTAATCAGTACCCCAAAAGACAACCCCTTCTCTGAAAGAATCAATTAAACAACAAACATTTATTATTAAGTGCCTACCACTGTGTTCTAGGGATACAAAAAGAGGTAAAAGACAGTACCTGTCCTCAGAGTTCATAATCTAACGAGGAGACAACAATCAAACAAATGTGTACAATCACGCTACACACAGGATAAACAGGAAATAATTAAGGAAGGGAAGGCATTAGAATTAAAAGGGGTTGGGAAAGGTTTCTTATTAAAGATGGGATTTTAGTTAAGACTTAAAAGAAGTCAGAAATGTCAGCAAATGGAATTGGAAAGGGAGAGAATTCCAGGCATGGTGGACAGCTGGAGAAAATGCCTGCAGCTGAGAAATGGAGTGTCTTGTTCTGGAACATCCAGGAGGCCAGTGTCACTGTATCAAAAAGTATAGATGGAAGATGGAAGATGGAAGAAAACTGGAAAAGCAGTAGGGGACTAGGTTATGAAGGACTTTGAACAACAAAAAGAGGATTTTGCATTTGATTCTGGAGTTCACTGAGTAGGGGGAGTGGTGGTGGGAATGGCATGGTCAGACCTGCATTTTAGGAAAATCATTTTGGTGGCTTAATGGTGGATGGATTAGAAATGAAGAGTGACTTGAGGCAGGCAGACCCACCTGTAGGCTACTACAATTATCAAGGTATGAGGTGATGAGACCTTGCATGATAATGGTGGTAGTGTCAGAAGAGAGGAAGGCGGGCATATTTGAAAGATGTTGCAAAGGTAAAATTGACAGACCTTGGCAATGGCTTGGATTTAGAGGAAGACAGCTATTGAGCAGTCAAAGATGATCTTTAGGTTGTGAGCCTGATAGAATGGGAGGATGGTGTTGCCCTCCAGAGGTAAGAGGGAAGGTGTGGGAGGTGGAGTTAGGAGAAAACATGATTCTGTTTTAGAGATATTTAGTTTAAGTTGAACCAGACATTCAGTTCAAGTGAGATGAGAGAAACTGAAATTGGGGCAAAATAGGTAAATTTGTGAACAGCTAGCATAGAGATGGTAATTAAATTCATGGAAGTTGTTGAGATGACCAAGTGAAGTAGTATAGGGGGAGAAGAGAAAAGGACCTAGGACAGAACCCTCAAGGGGCACCTAAAATCAGAGAGTATAATCTAGAAGAGGATGCAACAAAGGAGATTGAAAAGGAGTGGGCAAGTAGGTAAGCGAAAAACCAGGGCAGAGTGATGTCCTAAAAATCTAGAGAGAAAAGAATATCCAGGAGGAAAGGATGATGAGCAGTGTCAACAGCTGCAGATAGGTGAAGGCAAATGAGGATTGAGAGGAGGCCATTGGATTTGGCAACTGAGATCACTGGCAACTTTGGAGAGAGCATTTTTGGTGGAATGACAAGATCAGAAGATGGATTGCAAGGTTTTAAGAAGAGAAAGAGAGGATAGAAAGTGGAGGCACCTGTTGTAGGTGGCTTTTTCAAGGAGTTTATCCACAAAGGGCAGAAGGATAAGAGTTAGCAGGGATGGAAGGATCAAGTGAGGTTCTGGAGAATAGGGGAGATTGACATAAACATGTTGGTAGGCAGTAGGGAATAAGCCAGTAGACAGGGAGAGACTGAGAATAAGTGATAGAGTGGTGATGACAGAGGGAATATATGTATATGTATATGTATATGTATATGTATATGTATATGTATATGTGTGTATATGTGTATATGTATGTGTGTATGTGTAGGTGCATATGTGTGTGTGGATGTGTGGATGTGGATGTGGATGTATGTATATGTGTACGTGTATACAGGCATATATACATATATGTGTGTATATGCACATATGCATGCATATGCATATACATATATATATAATACATATACATACACATACATATGTTATTATTTTTCAGGCTTGCTTAAAACACATCCTTTTTGCTTCTTATGCTCTCGTGGGCAAAAGCTATTGAGCCCTCTGTCACTGACTTTGCCACAAGGAGACTGGCCTGTGAAATCAGTGCATGCTCACTGATTTTGTGACTCTATGTGGAATAGTTGAACTGGAAACAGTTGGCTCATTGGTTGTTTGTTTGATGACATGCCATCATCCTGTGTTTTATGATTACTTAGGATCATAGAGCTACAAATGGCCTGGACTTCAGGAGCCATGTGATTGAACCTCTCTCATTTTACAGATGAGGAAACCAAAACCCAATGAGATTTTCCCAAGGGATTAAGTATCAGAGGCAGAATTTGAGCCCAGATCTTCAGACTAGTCAATGCTCTTTGTATTATTACACTCTGCTTTCTTTACAGAACCTCTTCTTGTCATTTTAGTGGGGGAAGGTGCAAGGGGGACAAATATGGCCTTACCTTAGCAAGCCTTATTTCCCATCCATCCCCTGTGTCAAAATAAAACTGAAATCAGCATGGAATGGAGGCTGGATGTAGGGTCTCAGCACTATATTGTTAGGAAAAGTTACCTAACAAACTAGAGAGATATGCATGTTGACTATGGTGGTCTATGTGTCTGTTAACCAAGGATCAGTTTAGCTAAATATAGAAAGACATTACCAAAAGATTGGCTACCGAGTGATTAAAAAAAATAACCATAGCAACTGATTAGCACTATGCATAAGGCACAAACGAATTGTAATTTGTGTTGGAATGGGGAATCACCTCAGTGATGAAATTATCAATTTTTTTAAATGATTTAAGTTCTCTACCTTGTCCTATAAAACATATTGGTTATCTCCACATAGCTATGTTATAATAATCATGATCATCATCATAATAATGTGTTTATATTACTTTAAAGTTTGCAAAGTGTTTTACACATATATCATTAGATTCAACAAATCTGTGAAGTAGGTGCTATTATTATCCCCATTTTATAGGTGAGAAAACTGAGTTTAAAAAAGATTATTTAACTTTCCCTTGGTCACAGATCCAGTAAGTGAGGTAGGATTCAAATTTATCTTGTACTTACTGCAAGCCCGGTAATCTATCCCCTATAATATCTAGCTATCTATATGAATGTTGATCAATGTATCTTAGAATAAACATCCTCAATTGTGATTTTTGTATTTTAGTATCTTATATAGTTACTTCTCTGTGTGGTACAACTTTTACCTATTCTTTCAAGAGCAGGTGTAATATGTAGCATATTTTAAATGATGTAACATTGGCACTTCAGCACTATATCCATATCTATATCGATCTATCATGATTTTACTATAGTAACTTTTTTTTTGTAATAAGGAGGGGTGGAGCAGGGATATTCATTCCATTGGTATAGGGAGCACTCAGTGAAGGAACTCCCTCTCTTGCCTCTGTTCTGTAACTTATATTCTTAGACCATTGCCTTGGAAACTGAGGAGTTAAGTAATTTTCCAGAGTCACACAGCCAGTATGTATAAAAGGAAGAACCTGAATCCAGGTCTCCTTGACCACAATGTCTCTGAGTGAATCATGAATCTAACCTTTAATAAGTTAACTAGTTAATTATCTACTCATTAGTTGTCTTCTGTGAAGATTGCCCTGTTAGAGATTTAAAAAAAAAGTTTAAATAAGGTGTGGCCAGTACCTTCATAGTATTTTTTTTGCCTTTCTAGGTAGAAAAGTAGTAACTATTTAGGTCACATGTGTAGCCTTTTAAAAATATCTTTTTAAATAAATTCTTATATGGGTATTATTTTGTCACCCCCAAAGAAAGCTTTGCTGTCACAAGATTTTTTAATAATATATATTTTTTCTAAAATGGGAGGAGGGGAAGTGCATATATACAGCATTTTTTATTTTAGTGACAGAGATGTATCTAGTGACTGATTTTTGGAAGGCTAAGGATCAATTATTTTTATATATTTTCAAGTATTTTCTGTTCATTTCTCATGATGCATGTTATCTGTTGCAGATAATAATAAATATGGGAGTTTATAGAAATATCCCCACCAGAGGGAGTGGCTCATCTGTTTGAGGTGCTTAGATAAAACTACAAAGATTAGCAGGAGCTTTCTCACATGGGCATTTTTAATATAGAAATCATATTCAAGTGGGATCCTTTTTCTGTTCTTGTAAGGTATAGAACAAAACTCTGAACACCTGTACTTTCTTTCATTAGAGTCATTAGGAAGGAAAAGCCTAGCTGCTAATACTTGGGAGAAGCACTAATTGGTGAATTAGCCACAGAAAGGGTTCATGACTGCTGTAATACAAGACAATGCATCTTAATACACAAGTTATTTAAAAGGAAACTGCAGTGGAGAGAAACACTCAGCATTTAATTGTTTTTAATCTAATGCTCTGTGAAAGGCTTAGGTTGGATGCCACTAATAGACCTGATGGTAATTTAATCACTTGTAGGGCCCAGAAATTGTATGGGTTTTTTTCATTTTTTTCTTTTTCCACCTATTGCTTAAAATGATCAGCAAATGAATAGGCAAAAGTTGCCAGTTTCAATACACCTGTTTTTTACCCTTTCAAAATTTCCTAAAGTGGAGACACATAATGACATGGGATATATAATCAATATCATATTGCTTGCTTTCTCAATGGGAGATTGGAAGAGAGTTGGGAACTCACAATTTTTTAAAAAATGTTAAAAAAAATTATTTTCTTTTGTGGAGGGGGGGAAGGTAAGGCAATAGGGGTTAAGTGACTTGGCCAAGGTCACAATAGCTAGTAAGTGTCTTAGGCTAGATTTGAATTCAGGTCTTCCTGATTCCAGGGACAGTGCTTTATTCACTGCACCACCTAGTAATTGTGAAATGCTTAATGAAATAAATTTAGAATATCTAAAAAATAATGGCATGGGAAATAAAATCAACAACAATAAAATTATGTCATGGTGTAAGATGAAATAAGAAGACATCTGCCCCTAAGAAATGCTTCTCACTGTCTATTAAAAAAGCCTTTAAAAATTCTTGTCAGATTCTTGGGACTCTCCATCAGGAGGTATTGTGGTACACTGGAAAGGACACTGCCTCTGGAGTCAGAGGACCTGGTTTAAATCCCACTTCTGATATCTACAACTTGTGTGACCATTGGTCAATCACTTAATCTTCCTGGGAATCAGTTTTCCATCTGCACTATATATCTTCTTGGTCCCTTCCAACTCTAGAGCTCTAACCATAAGGAAGAGTCAAAAGCAGAACCATCATACCCCCCAAACTGGAAACAATTAATAAGTAATTGTTAGGTGACTTAACTAAAGTCACCTAAATAGAAGACAGCATACTGTGGCTTGGAAAGCATGTTACATGATTCTCAACTTAGTTATCTTGTGGAAATTCATAGAGTAATTAATTTAGATCTAGAAAGGACTTTCAAGCCATCTAGTACAAGCCCTTCATTTTAGAGATTATAAACTTAAACCAAGTAAAGGTAATTGGCTTCCCCAACGTCATATACACTGCAAATGGTAGAGCTGAGATTCAAAGCCAGGTCTCCTGACTCCCAATCCAGAATTTTCTTTTTTCTCTCTGCCTCCCAGCATGATAATGAAAATTGAAATGATATAGGTTAGATACTCTATTTTTTTTACTTTCACAGAAGATCAGAATTGAAGATGAAAAATTCTAGATTTTTTTTATTTAAATAAAAACTCCTCAAATTTTACTACCTTAAAACAATGGCCAAGGAACACTATAGCACAGGAGCTACAGGGCCATCAGAGTCAGGAAGATCTGAGTTCAAATCTTCCTCTGACACATACTGGCTCTGTGATCCTAGGCAAGTAACTTAATTATCTGGGGCCAGGCAACTCTCTAAGGTGACAGATTGCAGAGTAGGTGCAAATCACTCTCAGCAGATTGAGCTCTCTATGCCAAGAAAATAACAGATCTCATCCAAAAATTATAGTAATTATAATTACTCTTTAGGAGCATTATAGAGTTCCCCTTTGTATAGTTAGGTCAATATTGCCATGATTCCTAGACAAACCAAAGCCCCAACAAGTTTTGTATCTTTCACATGACTATTTATTTATTCACATAGGGTTTTACTTAACATTTTCGGATGATCTCAGTCGTTATCAGAAATATGACCATAATGAAGCCTCAAGAAATACATTTCAAATTTTGAAAATAATTAAGAAAAACCCATTTATAAAATCAGGATTTCTGAGGACATGAACAGAACCGAAGTGATTTGTACACTGAGAAAAGATTTTAACTCAGATTTACCCATCTAGGTTAAATCTCAGATAACTCAGATTCACCCATCTAGGCAATTCAGGCAAACCAAAATGTCAATCCAAAGTAGAGAATTATGTATGACTCTTCCTATATAATAAATAGGAGCTAATTTTTAATTTGTTAAGCCACCTAAATTAATCCCTTTGTTCAAAAAGAAAACACGTAACATAGTGTCCAGTTATTACCACAATATCTGGCACATAGTAAATACTATATGCTTGTTGCCTATCAAATGACATGTTGATGGCTCAAAATATAGTTATAAAATTTTTCTGCATTAACTATAATATCTTGTAACTTGTATTTCTTTTTTAATGATTTTGAGAACTTAGTCTTTGATGAGATATGTCAATTGGACCGGGAGTCGGTAGCTAGGTTATAACTTGTATAGTTCTAAGGGTAATTATGACCTGAGATCATCTCTAAATTCAAGACATATATGCTCATCAATTACATCATTTTGTAAAACTAAAAGAAAACCTGCCATTAAAAAACAGCAGTGTTGTAAGAGACCTCAAAAGGCATCCATTCCAAATCATAATTAAACAGGAATTCCTGTCTATGTTGAACCCTTCAACAATACCTCAAAGTGGTCCTCTTATCTTCATTTGAAGAATTCAGTTGTGGAGGAACTCATTGTTTCCTGAGTCTGCCATTTTTACTCTTGGAGATCTCTAATTGTTGGAGAGCATTTCTCTATATGGAGCCTATATTCACTCCTTTACCACTTCTACCAATCACTCCCACAATAGTAGTATTACCTCTGTGACTTCTTTTATTATTCTTTCCTATTAAATTTTTGTTTACATTTTCCCAGACATTCTCCATTGGTGGTGGTGTTTGCCTTTTTAACATATAAGGAATGATATAAGATCACTTAGGTTGGTATCTGTCTGTTGTTCCTCTTTCACTAAATGGCAAACTCATTTCCTTAGGTAGTCATCTATAGCCTCGATAATGTCTTTAATTCTACTTTTTGCAAAACAAGCTACTGTTTGTAAAGTTGATTGTTAAAGTAAAGTTGATGCAAATGAATAATATGATATGGTCAGAGATACTTTTAATCATGGGCAAAGGCATGGCATATTCATGAGACAATGAGGTAATCTGCTTGAGTAGCATCATTGCAAGAGGTTATAGAAAGGACAGGATCAGTCAATAAACAGTTATTAATTATCTAATCTGTACCAGGGAAACTAGGTGGCATAATGGATAGATTGCTAGACTTAGAATCAGGAAAACCTATCTTCCTGAGTTCAAATCCAGCCTGCCATTTACTAGCTATGTGACTCTGGTAAAATCACTTAACCCTGTTTTCCTCAGTTTCCTCATCTGTACAATGATCTGGAGAAGTAAATGGCAAAATACCCCAGTATCTTTATCAAGAAAATGAGATCACAAAGAGTTGGACATGATGGAAACAACCCAACAACAACAACAACAACAAAACTATGTAACAGGGACTGTGCTAAGCTCTGAGGATACAAGAAGAGGCAAAACAATAATACTTGCTCTCAACTAGGTTACAGTCCAATGGGAGATAGATAAAACAAGCAAACAAATAAGTACAAACAAGCTATACACAGAATAAATGGAAAATCATTAACAGAGGGAAGGTGTAAGAATTAGGAAGGGCTGAGTAAGACTTCCTGTGGAAGATGATGGGATGGATATGAGTTTTAAGGAACAAATGAAAGGACGCGCTGATTGACTGGGTATTACAAATGAAGAAATGACGTGAATCAAATATGGTACACCAAAGTTCAGTTCTCACTGTGTATACCTAGCATCGAGTTTGGAAAGACAAAATAGATCTCTAGAATGAGAAGGTAATTCTAGAAGTCTAGAAGTCAACAGCAGATACTTTGGTTTGAGCCAAACTACACATGATGAGTAAGGTCACAAAGAAAAATGAGGATTACAGATACATAGTCTTAGACCATGCCAACACAGTTAGCTTATTGTAGAATTGTATAGTACCAGAATTTCAGTTGTAAGACACCTCTGAGACCATCCACTTCAACCTGTACACAGCACATCTATCAAGTGGTTATCAAACCTCAATTTGAAGACCTCTAATCACTAAGGATTCCCTACCTCCCACAAATACTCAAATGCATCTGGGAGATCACGGACATAGATATTCCTTCCAACATTGTAGATCACAATTCACCCATGCCTGTGAATGACCTCTTGTAAGTTGGACATGAGGGATCTTCCCAAACATGGCTTCTCTTTAAATTGAAAAGAAACCAACAGAACATATGAATTGTTCGATAATTATTCCTTGCTTTTTCTACATGATTTTGACACCACCCTTCAGGGAACCTTCTCTGGTTTTAGACATTCCTTATCAGTAGAGAGCTTGTCCTTATGTCACATCAGAACCTGCATTAAGGGTACAAGAGCCCAACACAATCCAATTCAATAAACATTTCTTGCCTTTAGTAGTTAGGCCTATGAGAAGTGAAGGGAAATGAATGCACTTTAACAATTTGAATAAATACCTACCATTTTCAAAGCACTGTGGTTGGAAGAGGAGGAATAGAAAGATGAATTAGACATTACCCCTTCACTCAAACAATTTTGACATTCCTAAGCTTGAGGATACAACTCAAGTCATTATATGATAACAGTTTTAAGAGAGTTTCAAACTAGCGGAAAGAACACTGTGTTCCTATAGTTGCTGGCAATGTGACCAATGGCAATTCATTTAACTTCTCTGACACTCCATTTCTTCATCCGCAAAATATTGGCTTTAGAAGTTTCTTCACAGCTTTCTGTGAGGATCAAATGAGATAAGGAACATAGCATGCTATGTAAATCTTAATACGGTATGTATAGCTTATATAATATATATGTATATGTATTATAATAGCTATTATTAATTTTGCTATGAGGGTATAGCTCTGTATATGTAGAAAATATTTCATCATTGTCTTGGTAGCTCTGTTATGAACATATACTAGGCACTTAATAAATATGTATTGTTCAAGCAGAGAAGATAGATTATTTCCCACTAAGATAAATTACTTTTATTCCTCTCCTGCTCAGGTGGAAACCAAACAAGTGAAATTGGATGAAAGGAGAAAGCAAAGAACGTAGAGAAAGCAATAGAGAGTAGCCATTTGGAATCGGGAAGTACAAGGGTATGAAAGAAACCGTTCTTAATTGAAATTTCTTCCTTATAAGTACATTCATGCTTGCACACTTTTATCACCCACTTTTACTTAAATATCATCCATCAATCAATCAATAAGCATTTTTCAAGTGCCTATTATGTGCTAAAGTATACAGGAACGAAAAAGAGACTTTTCTCTCAAAGAGCTAACATTCTATTGAACTAAGCAACTTATATTCAAATAAGTATGTACAAAATATGTCTATAAAGTAAATCCAAGACAATTTTTAGCATAGGCGTGGTGGCGGCATGAAGCACTAGCCAATGGGGAATCAAGAAAGGCTATTGCTTGAGTGAACTTTTCAAGGATGCTTAAGATCTAAGAGATGGAGATGAAGAAGGCATGAGATACAGCCTGTGTAAAAGAATAAAGATGGGAGAGACATTAAATATTATGCGTGAAGAACAAGTATCCAGTTTGGCTGGAAAGGTCACTTAGATTCAGGTTGTAAATAACTTTAAATGATGAACCTCTAGAGTTGTTTGTATTTCATCCAAGAGTCAATAGATAGCCATAGAAGCTTATTGAGTAGGACAGGGACATGGCTTTTGCCAGTAGGACAGACCTATGCTTTTGAAGTACTGAACTAAAGATAGTGAGTGGAGAAAATCTGGCATTGGAATATTCTTTCTCTGTAATATCTTAAGGTAGGAGATATAGAATGATAGTGCTATTTTTCATTAAGTCATTCAGAGATCCTAACAGTCACTAGGATAATAAATTGGGTGATAGTCCATTTAAGTAGAACATATGGTTCAGTAGTATCTGTACAGTGTATGGTTCACTAAGCAAAATTTGCACAGGGATAAAATGTGCCATATTGGCTCTTATGTGAAAAGAGGATACTTTGTGAGAATGGGTGAGTAAAAGTATAAAAGATACTCTTCCAAGGTTTCTGGAAAGTTGTTAGGGTTTAGAATAACCCAGGGATGGGGAATCTGCGATCTGGAGGCCCCATGTGGCCTTCTAGGTCCTTGGATGTGGCCTTTTGACTGAGTCCAAGTGTTACAAAACAAATCCTTTTATTGAGAGGATTTGTTTTGTGAAGTTTAGATTCAATCAAAGGGCTACACTTGAGGACCAAGAAACATGTGGCCTGGAGGCCACAGGTTCCCCACCCCTGGAATAACCCAAGAGAATATTACCACAGATCCTTGACTTGAGGATATTATCTCTCAGCATTGTAAGTATTCTACAAAATTCTACTGGATTGATGTTGAACAGAAGGTCCAGTTCAAGAGCTGCTATTTTCTGGGGTCACCAGGGGTCCAATTAGAGGGATATTATGACTGAGCAGTAGTCATAAAGGGTTCTTAACAACATATTTCTTACATGGATATAACAGAAGTCTGTGATAATTCTAAAGTTTAGCCTGTCTAGAGGCTGATCTTTTCACTGTGCAAAATCTGACATGCATTCCTTATGATATTAACATTGCCAACCAATCAATCAGAAAGCATTTGTTGTGTCTATTATGTACTAGGCACTGTTCTAAATAGTGAGAATAAAAAGACAACAGTGAAATAGACCCTGCCCTAAAGGAGCTTACATTCTGTTGAAGAAAATAACATATGCATTTAAGTGTATATATCTATATATCTATATCTATCCATCTGTCTATCTATCTATCTATCTATCGGTGAGCATGTGTGTGCAAATTGTATATAATTTATAAACATATACATACTTGTATATTATAGATCTACAAATTGTTATATTGTATGCATGTCTCATGCATCAAATAAGATTTGAAAACCTCTAACAGTGCCTGGCACTTAATAGATACATCATACTTTTTCTTCCTTCTTTGTCTCCCTCCCTTTTGTCTTCTCTCCCTCCCTCCCTCTTTCCTTCCCTTCTTCCTTCCTTCCTTTCTTCTTTCTCTTTCCTCCCTCCTTTCACCCCTCCTTCCCTCATTTCTTTCCTTTTTTCTTCCCTTCAACAGCACATCTCAGATTTATGTGAACATGTTTGTCTTTCAGAGTACCTTCAACTTACAGACTAAAGTCAACCGATAGGTCATGTCTGCCATCTCTGCTGAGTCCTTTTCCTTGCTACAAAGAACAAGCTTCCACTTTCATGCTGGGAGCTAACTACAACGTGCTATGTGCTAACTATGTGCTAACGTTTGGAGACTAGCGACCCCAGCTTTAGTCTGTGACTTAAACTTAAAAGAAGCTGAGATTGTAAGAACTGAAAGGAACTTAATAAATCCTACATTTTCTATCCAACAATCAGAGCTGAGTCTGATGGGTTTAACTGATAGGAGGAAACTCCATGAGTAAAGCAGGCTGGGTGGGCATTGCTACAGCAGGATGACTATAGTGAAACTAAGGAAATTGGAAAGTTAGAGGAAAATAATTATAGGCCCCAAAAGTTTCTGTTTAATATTCACAAGTCTGTTCACCTTGTATGGCATTTTTAGCCCTTCCTTGACAATCAGAAAAGTTAAAGAGCCTTAAGAATAATAAGGGCATAGCCCATAGACTGTGAAGTGCATCCTGGTTTCTTCTGGAAAGATTAAAAATCAATAATTAGGACCCGGCAGGTAGGCCTTGCAGGGTTGAAAGAACATGTGCTGTTTGCCCTGTCTGTGCTCATTAATCACAGTCTGTTACTGTAATTTTAATGAATGTTTATCTTATTTTCTTTGTGTAATCCAATTACTTTTGTTTTCTTAACCATCATGAGGGATCTCTTTGTTGCAGGCATTCTGCCAGTCACTCCTCTTTAGATGGGAACAATTCAATTCATTATCATTAAGTGGCTACTTTTAATCCCACTTTGGGGTAAAATCAGGGAAAGGGAATCCAACAATCAAGGTCCTCATACACCAGAGGAGGATGAAATATATTCTACACACCTGAGCAGGGACACGAAGCCAGCCACACTGCAGCATCTGGTTTGCTTCCCCTAAAGATAGATTTCACTTTCAGGGCAGTGAAAATGCAAACTCTTTAACAGGACTTGAGTAGTTTTATTATTAAAATTAAAACTCAATAATCTTGGGGGGGTGTGTATTTGTGTGTGTGTGTGTGTGCGTGTGGGGAGAGAGAGAGAGAGAGAGAGAGAGAGAGAGAGAGAGAGAGAGAGAGAGAGAGAGAGAGAATGTGTGACCAAATTATTCTGATGATCTACCATAACAATCCCCATTGGTTACAGTGGCAACCCTGAGCAAGGGTAGGGCCAATCAACATTCCCATTTATTGAAGTCAGCAAAGAAGACACCCACGACCTCAGCAGCTGTTTCTACTTTACAGGTCAATGTAACTGTATAAGAGAGAGAACTGTATAAACCTATTTTTTTTTCTTTTTCACTCTCAGGAACAAATGTCTTGATAGTCAAGATCTAGAAATCAATTGCTGCCATGCTTGGCATTCTTTTATTCTATTTATTCTGTTATTCAGCTCTCTTTGCTCCTTCATTTGTGCTCATGGAGTAGGAAAAGATGGATTGGGCCTCTGACTTGATTCCCCATAGTGCTTTTCTGACAGAGCTTGTTTTAACTGATAGAGTTAAATACCTCATTGCTGATCAGATAGATTCAGTGGATGGTTTCAGTAAAGGTCTGAAGCAATCATGCAGTGTATAAATCTCTCAGACTTAAGAAGCACACAATTAGGGATATCCTGAGGCCTGAATGAAGAAAAGTAGACGCTGGGAAACAAAATATCTTCTAAATGCCAAGTAATCTTGTTCAAGCAACAGAAGTAATTTGAGAACCACGATTAACCTGTGGTGCCTGGCAAATGGTGCAGCAGGTTAAGGTCTACAATTTACAAGGTAATAGCTTACCCTAGAAAAATCATTAGTTCATAGACCAAACAAGTAGATATTGAGGCTAAATTATAGTGCGTAAGGGATAAAATGAAGAATGAATAGATGCAGGCAGAAAAATGAATTGGAAAGAGAAAAAAGGTAGAGACAAAGGGAGAGGGACAGAGAGTGAGGGAATATTCTCTAGCAATCTAAGATAAAAAATAATTACTAACATATATACATGCATGTATATACATACATATGTATATATGCCATGTTGCCTTACTATATAGCTATTTATGGTTTACAAGGTGCTTTATATACATTATCCAAATTATCCTTATAGAAAGCCTTTAGGTGCTAATTATTGTTATCCTAACTGTACAGATGAAGAAACTGACTCTCAAAAAGGTTGAGTGACGTTCTCAAAGTCAGATACAGCAAAGTTAATCTGACATCTTGACTCCAAAGCTGTTGTTAACTCTATGTAAAGTACACGTGCAAAGACTGAAGATTTAACCACCTAATAAATGTTAAAATAGGGTGTTTTATCTGGTCATGGAGGCATGCTACAAAAAACAGCCATCTATCACAAGTGAACATTGTCAGTAAGGTGAATTTTAGTGTTAAGTAAGGTGGATTTTAGTGTGTATAAGGTGGATTTTTGTTATTATTTCTTAAAGTTCATACCAATCTGTTTCCCAGGCATTAGATATGAGTTCCCAGGTTCATAGCTCAAAACATCTCTACCACACTTGCACAGCATTATATAATGATAAATAATATAAACGTGTGCTGAAATTATAAACATCCACTGTGACTAACGCAGTGAGCTATAGGGATAAGGTGATGTAAACTTGTGAGGCTATTACTAGCAATATGCCTTCTTTTGTCTGATGGCCTATAAAACAGGGGGGCATTGGTTAGTGAGACAGGGAACTTTATGGTTGGGTGAACAAGCTGGGATGCTGTGTGCCTTGACTGGCCCCCATCAAGGCGTGGGAGGGGGGGAATCTGTGTGTGCTTCAGCTGGCCGCCATTGAGGCTTGAAGGGATTTAGGGGATGCACAAGTTGTGCCTGTCTCGATTAACCCCACCAACACATAGGGGTAGTTGCCGCCCCCACCCTTCTCACTGGCCCCTTCAAGAAGGGTGATTAGGGAATGCTGTAGGAGTTTGTGGTGCTTCTGTTATCAGCAGTACCATGTTAGAGAAAACTAGATTAGAATAAAGCTTATTATTAATCCCTTTGAAGCTCTCTTTCCTGTCTGACCAGATCAAGAGTGAACCTGTTAGAGGCTGGAGTCCAAACCTCCAGTGTTTCCCATGTGTTATCTTTCTAAGAAGCATATTCTGTGTTGTTGTTTTTTCTTTAAGTTTGGTTTTGTTTTCTGAATTACCTTATACAATTAAGGGTTTGCGACTCATTCCCGTGTAAGCCTTACCCACGTACATATCTCTCTGGAACTTTTAAGATATCCTCTAAAGTAGTAGCACTTAGTTACCATTTGATCAAGTGACTTACATTTTTACCTACTTTAAATGTCACAATTGGTAAAGTGATAATGCCATGTGCTTATAGTTTAGTATTTTGTTATATCATGCCCATTAAGTGATTTTTACTTTTCAAATGATGCTTAGTCATTTCATTGCTGCATAGTATTATGGGATACTTTATTTAACATTGGGCAAAAAGAGTTTGATTCCAAAAGTGCAAAGACACAGCCAATGCTTTCATTTTAAGTGAGTTGTTTCCTAAAAAGTCATATTTTGATATTGAAATGTTAAAAATTAAGCTACTGTATATTTCTAGTATTTTTGTGGAACCTTATGGTTAATCACATTAATCTTGTCCCTAAAGGCAATTAACTGAATAGGTCTTTAACTGCACATAATAAACTTAATAACAGCATAAAATTAGCCATGGACATGCCATTTAATCTTTTGAATCAAGACCATGCTGAGAGAATACTAAGCCTCATAGCATCCAGACCTATGATTTGGTTACATAAATAAGGTACAAAATTCCACTTGAAATTCCGCAAGTAGAATTCCTTCTACAGCCAGGGAAAATCTGATGCTTTTAGGGATGTATTTAAAAGATTTCTAGAACAAGATAAAGAATTTAATGGTACTTCCATGAATCATGCTCATGCAGTTGGCACCAATGCCACCAAGCTTTAGTAATTTGTGTTTTGTGCCTGGGAACTGGGAATCAGGATCTTGTATTAGAATTCTAAAAACCCTAGATTCTGTAATTCAATTCAATTATCACTTATTAAGCACCTACTGTGGGTGAACACTGTCTTGGTCTCAGTCTCTGGACATACAAAAACAAAAAAAAAAGTCTCAGCTCTCATGGAGTTTACATTAAAATAATTTTTCAGGGTACTGGGATGCCTAAATAATGAAATAGGCCATTCTTTCAAAAATAAATTGAGAGCATCAGCACATCCCCAACACCACCATGATTTACCCCTTTTCCATCTATTCCATCTATTGACTATGGCCTGATATGCTCAATCACTCTCTGATTTTTTTATCATCAATCAGTCACTAAACATTTCTAAGTACCTACTGTTGATGGGATGGTAGGCCCTAGACCCCAAAAGGCAAAAACCATGTCTCTGGAAGGAGCCCAGAATCCCAGTTCCTTCCCCCTGCCCCCACCATGAGAATATATATATATTTTTTATTAGAAGCACATACAGAGTTGACCCAGTAATTCCTCAGATAAAAGGTATCTCAGGTGTGTCTGCCCAAGGATCCTGTCTCTGGTGTCTGCCCAAGGATCAAGCTCTGGCAACCCTTCTATCTTGTCCCCTCAACAAAGTTATTTCTATTAACTCCCTGAATTTTCCCATACATTCCAGGAGCCCAGCACCCAGACTACTTACATATGCTGACCACTCCCTAATCCCATTCCCCATCACCTAATCAGCATTCTTAGCATCCTTTCATTGTCCCTTTTTCACATAAGCTTTAACATCACTCCCATTAAGTTGCATTTTCGCTAAGAACCCTTGGTGTCACAAAAAACTTGAAGAGAGTTTGAGTGAATTCATTCCAGGCAACTACCTGACATTTTAGGGTCTCAGCACCCCTGAAGCAAAGCAGCTCCCTTAAAATGTGGGACCTGGACCACCTAAGGTAAACATCACTATGTGCTAGGCACTGTGGTAAGTACTGCGTATACAAAGAAAGTGGGAAAAAAGATTCTCTACTCTCAAGGATTGTGCGGTCTAATGGGGGAGACAACATGAAAACAACTATGTACAAACAAGATACATACAAGATAAATTTGAAATAATCAACAGATGGAAGCCTCTAGCATTAGGGGGATCAGAAAAGGCTTCTTATAGAAGATGGGATTTTAGCTGAGACTAGAAAGAAGCCAAGGAATTTGAAAGGGGGAGATAAGGAGGGAAAACATCACAGATGTGGGGGACATCCAGTAAAAATACCTGAAAATGGAGGAGTATCTTGTGCATGGAACAGCAAGGTGACCAGTGTCATGGGATCAAAGAATGTGTGGGGAGGGGCAGCTAGATGGCGCAGTGAGTAGAGCACCGGCCCTGGAGTCAGGAGGACCTGAGTTCAAATCTGGCCTCAGACACTTGACACATGTACTAGCTGTGTGACCTTGGGCAAGTCACTTAACCCCAATTGCCCTGTCTTCCCCCCTCAAAAAAAAAAGAATGTGTGGGGAAAGAAGAAAAAAAAAAGAATGTGTGGGGAAAGAAGAAAAAAAAAAGAATGTGTGGGGAAAGAAGGGAAGAAGGGAGGAAGGGAGGAAGGGAGGAAGGAAGGAAGGAAGAAAGGGAGGAAAGGAGGAAGGGAGGAAGAAAAGAAGGAAGGAAGAGCAGGAGGAAAGAAGGGAAGGATGAAGGAAGGAAAAAAAGGACAGTGGGAGAGAGGAAGGAAGGGAGGGAGGAAAGAAGAAGGAAATGAACATATTTTGGAAGGAAGAAGGGAAGGCAATTCAGGTTAAGTGACTCGCCCAAAGTCACATAGTTAGTAAGTGTCTGTGGTCGGATTTGAACTCAGGTCCTCCTGACTCCAGGGCTGGTCCTCTATTAACTGCGCCACCTAGCTGCCCCAAAGTGAACATTTAAGTACCTACTATGTGCTAAGCATTTACTAAATGCTTACTATATATCAGATTGTGTGCTAAGTTCTTTACAAAGAATATCTCATTTGATCCTTGCAATAATTCTACAAGGTAAGTGATATTATTATCTTCATTTTACAGTTGAGGAAGCTGAGGCAAATAGAAATTAGTGAAAATGGAGGAGTATCTTGTGCATGGAACATCAAAGTGACCGTGTCATTGGATCAAAGAGTGTGTGGGGAAAGAAGGAAGGGAGGAAGGGAGGGAAGGAAGAAGGAAGGAAGGAAGGAAGGAAGGAAGGGAGGAAGGAAAGAAGGGAGGGAGGGAGGGAGGAGGAAAGGAAAAAAGAAACAAGCATTATTAAGTACCTACTATGTACTAAACATTTACTGAATGCTTACTGTATGCCAGATACTGTCCTAAGCACTTTACAAAGAATATTTCATTTGAGCCTCACAATAACCCTAAGAGGTGTTATTATTACCCTCATTTTATAGTTGAGGAAACTGAGGCAAATAGAAATTAAGTGATTTGCCCAAGGTCACATAGCAAGAAAGTGTCTGAGGCAGGCTTTGAATTCAGTTCTTCTTGACTTCAGGCCTAGCACTCTACTTTGTCTCTTAATAGTCTTTGTAGGGGAGGGTAATGTATGAGAAGACTAAAAAGTATTTATTTTCTATTTCACTTATCAGTTTTGCACTTTGCCATGGGATTAGACTGGCGTGTGTATGTATATATGTATATTATATAAACATATGTGTTGAAATTTTTTTATGAATTTAACTCCTGCACATGCTAAACTCTTTGAAGACAAGAATCTTATCTTTCATTATATCTTTTATAGCACCTAGCACATAGGTTTACATATACAGAGCACTCAACAATTATCTGTTTGATTAAGATATGTATGCACACACATATATGTTTTTTCAAAGGCCCAAATGAATTGCAGGAATTAACCAACCAAAATAATAGGAGCTTTAGTCACCTGAGATTAACTTCCAATACAGAAGGAGCATGGAATATTAAAAAGCACAGAACTGGGATTCTGGAGATTTGGATAGAATTCAGTTGAGTTCTGTAAAAGTTTATTAGCAATTATTACACAAAGGCCACTATACTAAACAATGTTGCTGTTGTTCAGTCCTTTTTCAGTTATGTCAGACTCCGTGATGCCAACTGGGGTTTGCTTGGCAAAGATACTGGAATGGTTTGGTAGTGCCTTCTCCAGCTCATTTTAAAGAAGGAGAAACTGAGGCAAACAAAGTGAAGTGACTTGCCCAAGGTCACATAGCTAGTAAATGTCTGAGGCCAGATTTGAACTCCAGAAGATGAGTCTTCCTGACTCCTGGCCCGGCACTCTATCTGCAGGGCCACCTAGATTTCCCATGCTAAACAGTAAGGGAGATAGAATGATTAAATATGACATATTCTCTGGTTATGACAGAAAAGTCACCACAGTTTTCTGACCCTGAGTTAACCACCCCCTCCAATATGCCGAAAAGGTAAAAAAGTGCAAAAACGTGGGAGCCAGGGATGTGCTATTTACCAAAAGACTCTGCATGGCACCATTAAAAGTTCCTATTCACTTTCGTTTCTGTTCAAGCTGTCACTTACTGACTGGTTCTTAGCTGGAAATGTTTCATAACACCACTATTCCTCATTCTTTTAATTATCCATGTTCATAATCTTAGAATCTTCTTTGATTCCCCCTTCTTTTTCCTGGTCTCCTCCTTCTTTCATCCAATCTACCACCAAGAAGTGTCAATTACCTCTATCCAGTCCCTCTAAATTCTGTGGTACTATCCTAGTTAGACTGTGACAAAAGCCTCCTAACCATCAAATTTAGAATTATCGATCAAGAGCTGGAAGGGACCTCAATGACCCCCTAGTCCAATTCACCTCAATTCACAGTGTTGAAACCACTAAGCTCATGATGGAAAGTTGTGATTTGCCTATGGTCATACAAGTAGTAAGCATGAGAGGCAAGAATGAAATACAAATCTTCTCACTTTGTGCCCAGAACTCTTGCCAATGTATTATACTACCTCTTCTCCATTCTCTCCTCCAGTTCATCTTATGCACTCCCTTTACTGGCTTTTAGAAACTTCTAGCTTCTCAGTTTTATAATCTTTTATAGTTAGTTACTTAGGTCCTTTCTTGCCAGAGAAAATTAAAACTATGTCCCCACTTCCACTATTAGATCCTTCATGGTTGTCACTAGACCCAAAAATTGTAGTTGACAAGAAGAAAAGAAGAGTTTTACAGTTATTTCCATTCTACCTGAACATAAAATTTGTATAACTCACTCCTTATACTACATATTTTAAAAAAATCCCACCACTCAGCATAAACAATTGAAACACTTCACTTATTTAATTTTGTTATTTGTACAAATTTTGCATATTTGCATGGCATTCTTTAAATATATTTGTCTGCATCAATGTTATCTCTTTGGGGATGGAAACTATATAGAATGTATGTGTACATACATGTGTGCACACACACAAATATATATATATACACATATATATATATGCACACATATGAAGTTTTCACAGTAATTACAAATAGATCTTGACTAGCAGAAACAATGGAAAATAGTTAAATTTGTAAGAGCACTGAATTTGGAAGCACAGAATCTGGGTTTAATTCTTGCCTCTGTCACTTCCAATCTGTTATTTTAGACAAATAATTTTACCTTTATGGACCTCACTTTCCTCATTTGCAAAATGAGGGAGTAGGTCTAAATGGTCTTTGAGTTTTCTTCCTGCTCTAAACATATACCCTTATTCTCCTAGAGTATTTGAAGAGGATAAATCATGGACATTTTTTTTCTTAGGAATAATTCAAGATGTTTTAAAGTGTGTTTTCTGTAGAATTGCCATGGATAAAAATGGTGATACTTGTAACTCAGAAGGTTGTTAGCCCAATATAAACATGTTGGATTTAATTTAGTCAATTTGTTTCATATATAACAGGAGTTATTAGGCTGGGGTCCATGAATTTGTTTTCATCTGTATATTTTGATTAAACTATTTCAATATAATTGGTTTACTTTGTAATCCTGATTATTCTATGCATTTTAAAATATTATTCTGAGAAGGGGTCCATAGGATTCACCAAACTACCAAAAAAATTCCTGACACACCAAAAATACACTAAGAACTCATGTGCTCTAAGAAGAGGAAATAGTCTGAAAGAAAAACCAAACAAATTTATGTTGCAATTCAGGAGGCCTCATTTTTAGTGTCAACTCTGCTACAAAGATATGTTCACGAGGAGAGTTCACTTGACAGATAGAGAAAATGAAATAAGAAGCTATTGAAAGAGGGTCTTGCTTGTCCATTGCTACCTTGCTATGATGTTGGGAAAATCAAAAAAATTGAGATTTAAAAAAAATTTTAATACATATATGATGACTTTTCATAACTGAGTGAGGAGTACAAGACTTAGTAGTTACTATTAAAGGAAACAACATGAACTATGATAATGAAAGTAGGCTACTGTGAGAATGTTTCAGAGCAAAGACCTGTTGGGAATTCTGAGTCCTGGATCTAGCTGTTGCTTCTTGTGAAGGGCCTAGAAAGCAAAGAAACAGAAACAAAGAGGGTAGGTCAATGAAAAGACTTGTTGGCAGCCCCTCAAAGAAAGAAATGGAAGAGAGTCAAATGAAGTGGCATATGTTCAAATACTCAGAAAGAAACATAAACATGGTTCCTCTAAGGCCTTTTTCTTGGCACCAGTAAGCTTGGCCTTCATGCTGAAGTCATGGGCTCTTGCCAAGCAATCTTCAGCAGGCCATGACAAATCCAAACTAAATTCAATTTCATAATATAGCCTGCCTCGCCTCTTCTAAGTTTATGTGACAGCGAAGTTTGAAACCTTCGTGGGACAAGCATTTGTTCAACTTGTCTCAGATGCTTGACATTAATTACTTAGATTCATTCATTCAATAAATATTTATTGAGTCCCTTTTATGCAAGGCAGTGCAATAGGTTCTGGGGATCCACAGATGATTAAGACACAGTCTCTGGCCTCCAAGAGCTTACAATACAGTAGGGGGATAAGAAAGGTACACAAATATCTATAATACAAGCCAGGATGTGGTTAGTACCGTAAGAGAGGTACAAATTGCTATGGGGGCCCAGAGAAAAGGAAAACATAAAAACACATCTGGTAGGGGGAATCGAGAGGCTTCATGAACAGAATGACACTTGAGATAAACCTCAATGGATGGGCAGGATTTTGACAGGCAGACATGAAAGAGTTGCATATTACTGGCAGATAGAACAGCATGAATTTAGATATAGAGGTAGGTCAATGTGATATATATAAAGAAAATTATGAATAGTCTTCATAGACTGGGCTGTAAAGCAAGTCTACAGGAACAGGGAGATAAGGATAGAAATTAAACTGGGGCCAGAAAATGAAAGTTCTTGAATATTGGACTGGGACATCAGCACTTAAATTAGTGGAGAGTCGACAAATACTTACTAAATTCTTACTGCATGCCAAACACTATGCTAAATTCTGAAGATAAAGAAAAGGCAAAAACAGTCTCTGCCCTCAAGGAGTACACATTCTAATGGGAAATACACCATGCAAGCAACTACATATAATATATACACGGAGTAGATGGAAGGTCATTTTAGAGGTGAAGGTGCTAATACAGGATGGCAGGAGGGATCATGAAAGACCGTGTACAGAAAATGAGATTTGAGCTGAATCTTGAGGAAAACTCAAAGGCAGAGGGGAAAAGATGAAAGTATTCCAGGCATGGGGAACACATCCAATGGAAAGGTACATAGTTGGAAGGTAGAGTATTGTATGGAGGAAAAAGGACACAAAGATGAGAAAACTGAAAATGTAGGAAGGAGCCAAGTTCTAACGATCTGTAAATGCCAATGGGAAGCTCCTCAAGTCTTTTGATTAGAGAGGTATTATAATAAAAGCTATGTTTAAGGAATATTAATCCAGTTAGTGGGTTAAAAACAGAGTTGAGAGGTAGAGACCTTTCAGCAGGGTACTCGAAAACTCCTAGTGAGATTTTCAGGGATGAAGGAATGATGAAGAAATAGAGATAGTGATAGTCCTCTCTTATTTCCACTTTTTTTAGAGTGGGAAGAATTCATTTTAATGGACACTACAATGTGGAAACTGCTTTTAACATTATCCATCAGGCTTCTCTCTTCTACACAAATTCCAAAGGCTGGACAGGGTTGGAAAAACCAAAAGGGCTTTGTTCCATTTCGCTCCAATAACAGACAATCGGGTTTCACCCTGCCCATCTATATAGATACTTAGCAACTGTTTAATAAGCATCTACCACATATCAGATAGAGGGATTCTATCAGATGGCGTTTAGGATCTTTGCTACTTTGTTGTTGAGTCATATCAGTGACATCCAACTCTCTTGTGACCCCATTTGGGGTTTTCTTGGCAAAGATACTGGAGTGGTTTGCTGTTTCCTTTTCCAGATGATTTTAAAGATGAGGAACTGAGGCAGATGGGATTAAGTGACTTGTCCAGGGTCACACAGACCAGTAAGTGTATGAGGCTGGTTTTGAACTCAGGTCCTCCTGACTCCAGGCCAAGCACTCTATCCACTGTACCTCCAAGGTGCCCTTTTTTCCACCATTAAGATTCTATTATTCTATGTGCCACAGATCCATCTAGAGAGTTCTAATTTTAGTAACTTCCATCAACTCCCTTTGCTCCTCCTACCCCAGGATTTCCAGGAAAGAGTGATTTGCCACTTTTCTTCTTTTTGCCATCAGGGTAAAGACAATATTTTTTTGACTACCAATTTCTTTTTTTTTTTAAATTATTATTATTTATTTAATATTTTTAGTTTTCAGCATTGATTTCCACAAGATTTTGAATTACAAATTTTTTCCCCATTTCTACCCCCCCCCACCACTCCCACTCCAACATGGCATATATTCTGATTGCTCGGTTCCCCAATCAGCCCTCCCTTCTTTCATCCCATTCTCCCCATCACCTTTTCTCTTACTTTCTTGTAGGGCAAAATAGATTTCTATTCCGCATTGCCTGTATATCTTATTTCCCAGTTGCATGCAAAAACACCTTTTTTTAACATCTGCTTTTAAAACTTTGATTTCCAAATTCCCTCTCCTCTTCCCTCCCCACCCACCCTCCCTAAGAAGGCAAGCAATTCAACATTGGTCACACATGTACTATTTTGTAAAACCCTTCCACAATACCAATGTTGTGAAAGACTAACTATATTTTGCTCCCTCCTATCCAGTCCTCTTTTATTCAATTTTCTCCCTTGACCCTGTCCCTTTTCGAAAGTGTTTGCTTTTGATTACCTCCTCCCCTTATCTGCCCTCCTTTCTATTGTATCCCCTTTTTTATCCCCTTCCTCCTTCTTTCCTGTGGGGTAAGATACCCAATTGAGTGTGTATGTTATTCCCTCCTCAGGACAAATCTTATGAGAGCAAAATTCACTCATTTCCCCTCACCTGCTCCCTCTTCCCTTCCAATAGGACTGCTTTTTCTTGCCACTTTTATGTGAGATAATTTACCCCATTCTATCTCTCCCTTTCTCCCTCTCTCAATATATTCCTCTCTAATCCCTTAATTTTATTTTACTTTTTTAGATATCCCTTCATATTCAGTTCACCCTGTGCCCTCTATGTATATACATGTATTCCCTTCAGCTACCCTAATACTGAGGTCTCATGAATTATACACATCATCTTTCCATGTAGGAATGTAAACAAAACAGTTCAACTTTAGTAAGTCCCTTATGATTTCTCCTTCTTGTTTACCTTTTCATGCTTCTCTTGATTCTTGTGTCTGAGAGTCAAATTTTCTATTCAACTCTGGTCTTTTCACTGAGAAAGCTTGAAAGTCCTCTATTTTATTGAAAATCCATATTTTGCCTTGGAGCATTGTACTCAGTTTTGCTGGGTAGGTGATACCAAGCCCTTCAATCCCTTAATGTAGAAGCTGCTAGATCTTGTGTTATCCTGATTGTGTTTCCACAATACTCAAATTGTTTCTTTCTGGCTGTTTGCAGGATTTTCTCCTTGACCTGGGAGTTCTGGAATTTGGCAACAACATTCCTAGGAGTTTTCTTTTGGGGATCTTTTTCAGGAGGTGATCGGTGGATTCTTTCAATTTCTATTTTACCCTCTGGGTCTAGAATATCAGGGCAGTTCTCCTTGATAATTTCTTGAAAGATGATATCTAGGCTCTTTTTTGATCATGGCTTTCAGGTAGTCCAATAATTTTTAAATTATCTCTCCTGAATCTATTTTCCAGCTCACTGGCTTTTCTAATGAGATATTTCACATATCTTCCATTTTTTTATTCCTTTGGTTCTGTTTTATAATATCTTGATTTCTCATAAAGTTACTAGCTTCCATTTGCTCCAATCTAATTTTTATGATAGTATTTTCTTCTGTGGTCTTTTGGACCTCCTTTTCCATTTGGCTAATTCTGCCTTTCAAGGCATTCTTCTCCTCATTGGCTTTTTGGAGCTCTTTTGCCATTTGAGTTAGTCTATTTTTTTAATTTAATTTATTTATTTAACATATTTAGTTTTCAGCATTGGTTTTCACAAGAGTTTGAATTACAAATTTTCTCCCCATTTCTACCCTCCCCCCCACTCCAAGATGGCGTATATTCTGGTTGCCCTGTTCCCCAGTCAGCCCTCCCTTCTGTCACCCCACTCCCCTCCCATCCCCTTTTCCCTTCCTTTTTTGTAGGGCAGGCTAAATTTCTACTCCCCATTGCCTGTGTATCTTATTTTCTAGTTGCATGGAAAAAACTTTTTTTTTTGTTTTTGAACATCTGTTTTTATAAAAAACTTTGAGTTCCAAATTCTCCCCCCTCCTCCCTTCCCACCCACTATCCCCAAGAATTCAAGCAATTCAACATAGGCCACATGTGTATCATTATGTATAACCCTCCCACAATACTCATGTTGTGAAAGACTAACTATATTTTGCTCCCTCCCAACCCCTCCCCCTTTATTGAATTTTTTCCCCTGACCCTGTCCCCTTTTGAAAGTGTTTGTTTTTGATTACCTCCACCCCTATCTGCCCTCCCCTCCATCATCCCCCCCATTTTTTTTTATCTTCTTCCCTCTTCTTTCCTGTGGGGTAAGATACCCAATTGGGTATTCCCTCCTCAGGCCAAATCTGATGAGAGCAACATTCACAAATTCCCCCCTCACCTGCCCTCTCCCCTCTTCCCACAGAACTGCTTCCTCTTGCCACCTTTATGCAAGATAATCCACCCCATTCTATCTCTCCCTATATCCCTCTCTCAGTATGTTGCTTTCTAGTCCCTTAATTTCATTTTATTTCTTTTAGATATCTTCCCTTCATCTTCAACCCACCCTGTGTCCTCTCTCTCTCTCTCTGTCTCTCTCTCTCTGTCTCTCTCTCTCTCTCTCTCTCTCTCTCCACATAGATATATACATACATACACATTCACTTATATATATACATAAACATATATACATATATGCATATTCCCTTCAGCTGCCCTAATACTGAGGTCTCATGGATCATATATGTTATCTTTCCATGTAGGAATGTAAACAAAACAGTTCAACTTTAGTAAGTCCCTTGCAATTTCTTTTTTTGTTCTTTTTCTTGATTACCTTTTCATGCTTCTCTTGATTCTTGTGTTTGAAAGTCAAATTTTCTATTCAGATCTGGTCTTTTCACTGAGAAAGCTTGAAAATCCTCTATTTTATTAAAAATCCATATTTTGCCTTTGGAGCATGATACTCAGTTTTGTTGGGTAGGTGATTCTTGGTTTTAATCCTAGCTCCATTGACCTCCGGAATATTGTATTCCAAGCCCTTCGATCTCTTAATGTAGAAGCTGCTAGATCTTGTCCACAATACTCAAATTGTTTCTTTCTGGCTGCTTGCAGTATTTTCTCCTTGATCTGGGAGCTCTGGAATTTGGCAACAATATTCCTAGGAGATTTCTTTTTGGGATCTATTTGAGGAGGCAATCGATGGATTCTTTCAATTTCTATTTTGCCCTGTGTAGTCTATTTTTTAAGGTGGTATTTTCTTCAGTATTTTTGGGGTCTCACTTAGCAAGTCATTGACTTGTTTTCATGGTTGCTCCCAGATCCATGTGATAGACCCTTCTCAGTGATCATCCAGGCTTTCCTGGGCTGGATCCCTGCTTCCCTTTGCTATTTCGTGGGTTCTGCAGCTCTAGAATTTGTTCAGAGCCATTTTTAATAGGTGTTTGGAGGGACCTGGCTGGGAGCTTAAGTGAGTCCCTGCTTTCCAGCCTCTATCTTGGCTCTGCCCCTATCCTTTCTTATTTCAAGAAGTTTGGCCATGAAGACAAAGAAAAAGGTAGGATAGTAACTTGATGAGGGGGCAACGTTGGGGATAGTTTGCTTTGCCTTTTAGAATAAAGGAGACATGAATGTGTTTCTAAGCACCAGTGCAGGAATAGGTAGAGATTAAGAGTGCTCAAAAGTGAAGCGACAAATGATGGAACAAAATTATATAAGGGGCACAAGAGAATGGATTTAAGATTTGGATGGGTTTAGCTTTGGCCAAGAAGATGACCATTTCATCCTAAAAGGCAATAGTGAAGGATGAAAAGGTTGATGACAAAACAGTAAAAATGAGGAGGAAAGGAAAGTAACTGAGGTAAATTACATTGAATGATGAAGATAGAGCCTGAAAATTATCCACAAATAAAATCTTAGAATTTTTATATATAAAATATTTGATGGCAAGAGTTCCTGGGACCACAGATTTAGATCTGTCTTGATGATCCTTCTAGAAGAAGGATACTCTGTGCTGAAGCACTGTTTCCAACTGATTCATTTCTCATTTACCAAATGTACAAATCTTCGTAATAGTTTAAGAAACCTTATGATACTAAGGCAAGTTTCTTTCATCTATATCTCAGTGAACTCAGTCAATCAATTACAGTAGTTATTTGACTGCTAAGCATCATGCTATGTTCTAGGGTTTCAAAGATACAAATGAGATAGCCTCTGCCCTCACAGAACTCAAGCATTCTACTGCAGGGAGTAATACAGCAAGTAGACATCTAAAAAATAATTAAAACATGACAATTTTTAAAAAAGAAAGTAGCAAAGAATTGGGGCCTGTGAAGGTGGGGTTATATCAAGACAAGTGTCTTGCACAAAGTGGTGCAAGAGTTAAGACTTGAAGGATTTAAGGGGCTTAAGAGACTGAGGTGAGAAGGAAGTTCATTCCAATCATAGAGGATAGATTATGCAGAAGTGATACGGGACAAAGATTTTATTATTTGGGCAAAGATTAGAACAACATAGAAAGAGGGCATGGTGGGGAGGTAGATTGTTGATGACTGTGATCAATAAATCTGTGCTGGCATCACAAGCAACAACAGATCCAAATATATCACACACACACTCACACACACACACACACACACACACACACACACACAATTCAGTGTACTCATGATTTAATCAGAAGGGTTAAGTGCATGTTCTGTTGTCTCAAGCAATTTTTCTCCATACCTTTCCATAATTCCTTCATAGTAAATCCACCCAAAGGTCTGGAGTTCATCCTCTGGTATCCTTCACAGATATCAATGTAAAACTAGGCTGGATATTATAATCCCCTAATCTCACTAAATGACTGGCCCATTTCCACTCATCATATTTGTCCTTGTTGATATATTTTGTAGCACCTCCTTTGCCCTAGTTTTTATTATGTGGTTGATCATTGTCTTTCATTCTCAAAGAGGACCAAAATAACTTCACTATGCTAGAGCCCAGTTACAGGCTTGTACTCATTAGGTATTTTTCCATTGGCTTTTCAATTGAATAGAGCTACCCAGGGACAGTCATGTGTGACACTAGATTAGAGCGTTGGACTTGGAGTCAGGAATTCAAATCTAACATCACAGCTTGCTAGCTCTGTCACCCTGGGTTAGGAATTAGCCATTATCAGGCCCTAGCACCCTGAATCAGTGAGCTATGGCAGTTACCAGACTTCTCAACCGACAAACACCAAAGACAACAGAGAAGGTTAGTGGAAAAAGCTGCAGGGGAGAGAGTTCGTGGTTTGGCCACCACCCCAGGGGCAGCGGGGGAGGTGCAGCTACAGAACTACAGCTGCAGTTACTTCCAGCCCCAGGCCCATGTGGTGGGAGGAATTAAGTGGCAGACCAGTGCAAGAGTGCAGAGCCTGCTGAAGATTTGCATCAGGTCCGGGTTGGTGGTTCTTGAGGAAGGAGCAGTGCTGGTGTGGCAGAGCTGGCTGTATAGAAATAGCTCTGAAATCGATGGCACATCCCCTCAAGCTTGGAACAAAATACTCTTTGCTCTTCAAGCAGTCATACCCCGACAGAAAACTCAAGGGTCAAGTAAGTTGGCTGAGAACATGGTCAGGCAGCAAAAACACACCCAGATTCAGTCTCAGACTTTGGAATCCTTCTTTGGTGACAAAGAAGACCAAAACATATGGCCTGAAGAAGTCAACAAAGTGCAAGAGCCTACACCAAAAGCCTCCAAGAAAAACATGAACTGGTCTCAGGCCATGGAAGAGCTCAAAAAGGAGTTGAAAAAGCAAGTTAGAGAAGTAGAGGAAAAATTGGGAAGAGAAATGAGAGTGATGCAAGAAAACCATGAAAAACAAGTCAATGACTTGCTAAAGGAGACCCAAAAAATACTGGAGAAAACAACACCTTAAAAAATAGACTAACTCAAATGGTGAAAGAGCTCCAAAAAGCCAATGAGGAGAAGAATGCCTTGAAAGGCAGAATTAGCCAAATGGAAAAGGAAGTCCAAAAAACCACCGAAGAAAATACTACCTTAAAAATGAGATTGGAGCAAGTGGAAGCTAGTGACTTTATGAGAAATCAAGATATTATAAAACAGAACCAAAGGAATGAAAAAATGGAAGACAATGTCAAATATCTCATTGGAAAAACCACTGACCTAGAAAATAGATCCAGGAGAGATAATTTAAAAATTATTGGACTACGTGAAAGCCATGATCAAAAAAAAGAGCCTAGATATCATCTTTCAAGAAATTATTGAGGAGAACTTCCCTGATATTCTAGACCCAGAGGGTAAAATAGAAATTGAAAGAATCCACAGATTGCTTCCTCAAATAGATCCCAAAAAGAAGACTCCTAGGACCATTGTCGCCAAATTCCAGAGCTCCTAGGTCAAGGAGAAAATCCTGCAAGCAGCCAGAAACAATTTGAATATTGTGGAAAAACAATCAGGATAACACAGGATCTGGCAGCGTCCACATTAAGGGACCGAATGGCTTGGAATATGATATTCTGGAGGTCAATGGAACTAGGATTAAAACCAAGAATCACCTACCCAGCAAAACTGAGTATCATGCTCCAAGGCAAAATATGGATTTTCAATAAAATAGCAGACTTTCAAGCTTTCTCAGTGAAAAGACCAGAGCTGAATAGAAAACTTGACTTTCAAACACAAGAATCAAGAGAAGCATGAAAAGGTAAACAAGAAAGAGAAATCATAAGGGACTTACTAAAGTTGAACTGTTTTGTTTACATTCCTACATGGAAAGATGATGTGTATGATTCATGAGACCTCAATATCATGGTAGCTCAAAGGAATATGCATATATATGTGTGTATACATATATATATATATATATATATATATATATATATGTGTGTGTGTGTGTGTGTATCTATGTGTGTATCTATGTATGTATATATGTATATATATATATATATATATATACACACACACACAAAGGGCACAGGGTGAGTTGAATATGAAGGGATGATATCTAAAAAATAAAATCAATTTAAGGGATAAAAGAGGAATATATTGAGAGAGGGAGAAAGGGAGAGATAGAATGGAGTAAATTATCTCACATAAAAGTGGCAAGAAAAAGTGATTCTGTAGGATGGGAAGAGGGGACAGGTGAGGGGGAATGAGTAAATCTTGCTCTCATCGGATTTGACCTGAGGAGGGAATACCATACACACTCAATTGGGTATCTTACCCCACAGGAAAGAAGGAGGAAGAAGATAAAAAAGGGGGGATGATAGAAGGGAGGGCAGACAGGGGGAGGAGGTAATCAAAAATAAACATTTTTGAAAAGGGACAGGGTCAAAGGAGAAAATTCAATGAAGGGGGATAGGTTAGGAAAGAGGAAAACATAGTTAATCTTTCACAACATGAGTGTAGTGGAAGGGTTTTACATAATGATACGCATGTGGCCTATGTTGAATCGCTTGCCTTCTTAGGGAGGGTGGATGGGGAGGGAAGAGGGGAGAGAATTTGGAACTCAAAGTTTTAAAAACAGACGTTCAAAAACAACACCAAAAAAAGTTTTTTCCTGCAACTAGGAAATAAGATACACAGGCAATGGGGCATAGAAATTTATCTTGCCCTACAAGAGAAGAAGGGAAAGGGGGATGGGAGGGGAGTGGGGTGACAGATGGGAGGGCTGACTGGGGAACGGAGCAACCAGAATATACACCATCTTGGAGTGGGGGGAGGGCAGAATCAGGGAAAAGTTTTGTAATTCAAACCTTTGTGAAAATCAATGCTGAAAACTAAAAATATTAAATAAATTTTTAAAAAAAGAAATAATAAAAACTTTAGCAAAGTTGCTAGAAAAGAAAAAAAAAGAATTAGCCATTATCTGCCTCAGTTTCCTCATCAGTAAAATAAGGATAATAATAGTGCCTGCTTCTCAGGATTGCTGAAAGGATCAAATGAGATAACATTTGTTAAATGTTTTGCAAACCTCAAAACATTATATACATGTCATTATTATTATTATTATTATTTGTTGTTGTTATATAAATTGTGTAATATTTTCAAGGATCTCAAGTTACTTCTTTTTTTAAAAAAAATTCCATATTGTTCATGTTGTAAGAGAAAACTGACCCTCCTCTAAAAAACCGAAGAGAAATAAAGTTAACAAAAAAGTATACTTTAGTATGCATTCAGACTCCATCAGCTCTTTCTCTGAAAAGGGAATAGCATTTTTCATCATAAGTCCTTCAGAGTTGTCTTAGATCATTATCTTGCTGAGGAAAGCTAAGTCACTCACAGTTGGTCATCATATAATATTGCTGCTAACATGTACAATGATCTCTTGGTTCTGCTCACTTCAATTTGTATCAGTTTATGTCAGTCTTTCCAAGTTTTTTTTCTGAAAGTATCCTGCTTGTCATTTCTTATAGCAAAATAGTGTTCCATCATAATCATATACCACAACTTTTTTAACCATTTCCCAATTGATGGGCATCCCAACAGTTTCTAATTCTTTGCCAACACAAAAAGATCTGCTATAAATATTTTTGTACATGTATGTCCTTTATCTTTTCTAAAAAAAATACCTATGGGATCTAAAGTCAATTCTGAAGCAAAATTCAATTTTTTTTAACCTCCATATTCTCTCAGTGATTCAAATGGTTGTAAATCATGGAACATCATTACTACTGATGAGTCACAATTGCAGCTGAACCAAAAGGTGTATGTGAGAGAGAGAAACAGAAAGAAAGAGAGAGGGAGGGAGAGAGAGAGACAGAGAGAGAGAGAGAGAGAGAGACAGAGAAAGAGAGAGAGACAGAGACAGAGAGGCAGACACAGAGACAGAGACAGAGTGACAAAGAGGTAGAGAGAGACAGACAGAGACAGAGAGACTTAATATTTTGCTCACTGAAGAAGAATGGAAAGAGGGTTAGATTTTGTTTCAGAGAGTTTGGTTACTAATCCTGGCTGTTCTGCTTACTACTTGTAGAAGATTTAAAAAGTCTCTTTAGCTCCTTGGAACTGCTTCCTCATCTGTAAGATGAAATAATTGGATGAAATGAGATGACCCTTACAGTCCCTTTCAGCTCTAAATCTGTGAAGCAAACTTCTTTGCTGTCATGAAACTGTCTTCCAAACACCTAAACGAAGAAAAATTCATTAAATCCAATATTACTAACATTTTATTTATTATCTCAAATTCTATTTGTTTTTAAACTTAGTTTAATCATCACTGACTTGATGCTTCCTGTTAAGTAGAGTTTAGAAGAGTTTAAGAAAAATATTTGACATTTAAGGTTTCCCATTCAGTTTAGCAATTTCCTTTCCTTTTCTCTTTTCCTTATTAGCATAAAAGAAAATTATTGGTCATTACAATGTCCTTAACATTCTTATGATCCCTTGGAACACTATATAAAAAATCTTTAATTAATGCAATAAAGAAGAGGGACATATTATCTATAGTGCATCTTGGTCCTCTTCCCTGACTTACTCCCTTGAGTCCTATAATTGCTTTAGCCAGCCATTAACCCAATGCAAGAACTAATAGAGAATATATTATTGTTTAAATAATGCATTTGCTTTGAATATACAATTATAGAGTGTGACTGAGAATTCATAAGAAGAATATAATTTAATACTGATCCTTGCTGAAATGCAGACTGTGAGTTAGCAGGATTTGCCAAATTAAAGTATCCAATTTTAAATGCAGCTGTTACTTCAGTGCCCCCCTTCCCTACAAAAACCCTTCCAATAGCTTTGGAAAAAAAAGTTACACACTTAAAATTCTTTAACTGAAGTTATACCTATTTTATAGTGTATGTACAATATAAGAAATTAGACATTAATTATTTCTGTTGGTGTGATGATTGATACCAGTTATCACAAAGAGATTAATTGGTGATTTTTTTTCATTTAACATGCCAATATAGTGATGAGATTATCAAAGTTAAGAAACTTCTCATTCCCAACCCAAAGCTCTAGAACTGATTATTGAAGTTAGAGCAACATTACTACCAATTATCTCCTTTGATGCTAGATATTGGGGAGGGGGGGAAGAAAACTTATTGCATCCTCTTATTCTAATTTCTGTCTCACATATCCTTTTTCTCCTCTGACTACTAAATTAAAAGCAATGATTCCAATCAACAACCTAGATAAGTTCCCCATGGCATCTCTAATTTTTCTGTGCCCCCCTTAGCCAACCACTAAATTTCTATAAATTTTTTTTAGAGTTAAGCATTATCTAAATTTCAAGTAACAGTCAGAGATAGTGGAAGAATTAAATTATTTACCTGAAATAATGCACACATGAAAATTGCTTCACAAGGTATGCCTTGAGCCCCCTTCAGTCACCTAGAGTGAACACATTTTGCTCATACAGGTATACCTGGTTTTAGTGCACTTCACTTTGATGTGCTTTGCAGATAATGCTTTTAAAAAAAAACAAACAAATTGAAGGTTTGTGGCAATCTGTGTCAAACAAATTTATCGGCTCCATTTTTCCGATAAAATGTGCTCACACCGTGTCTCTGTCTCACATTTTGGTCATTATCTCAACATTTCAACCATTTCGATTATTATTTTATTTGTTATGGTGGTCTGTGATCAGGGATATTTGATATTACTATTGTAATTGTTTCGGGGCACCCTAAACAGTGCCCATGTAAAATGGGCAACTTTGTTGATGAATGTTGTGTGTGTTCTGACTGCTCCACCAACTGGCTGTTCCTGTCTCTCCCTCTCCTCAGGCTTTCCTAATCTCTGAAGCACAGTACTGAAGAATATGACATAAACTTAGTTGATACAGCAATGGTAGGTTTTGAGAAGATTGACTCCAATTTTGAAAGAAGTTCTACTGTGGGCAAAATGCTATCAAAGAGCATTGCAGGCTACAGAGAAATCTTTCATGAAAAGACGTGTCAATTGATGCGGCAAACTTAAGTATTGTCTTATTTTAAGAAATTGCCACAGCCATCCCTACCTTGAGCAGCCACTACCCTGATCAGTCAGCATCCATCAACATCAAGGCAATACCCTCTACCAGCAAAAAGCTTATGACTCACTGAAGGCTTAGATGATGGTGAACATTTTTTAGTAATGAAGTATTTTTAATTAAAGTATGTGCATTTTTAAAGACATAACATTTTTATACTTAGGCTACGTGCTACAGTATAGTGTAAACATAGCATTGGGAAGCCAAAAAAATTCATATGACTCACTTTATTGTGATATTTGCTTTATTGTGGTGGTCTGGAACTGAACCTACAAAATCTCCAAGGTATGCTTGTGTTTTACCAGGAAATTAAGAAATTGAGAAGTGAATTGACTCATCTGTGATTCCAAAATGAAGTTAATGAGATGATTTATTTATTTTAAAAATATTTTCTTGTTTTTAGTTTTATTTCACCAACATTTCTTGATATTTATTATTTTCCCTCCATTCCCCACCCCCAGAATCAACACCCGCCACTTCAAAAAAAAAAAAAAAAAGAAAAGTAACTAAGCAAAAATAAATAAATAAATTGATCGCTTTTGACATCCTATGCAGACTTCTGTCCTTATAGTCTCCCACGTTGACAGGAGGAAGGCATGTTTCATGTTTGTTCTCTAGGGTTAAGATTTATTATAATTTCTCATTTTTTCATTTATGTTATAGTACATACTATGATTTTGCTTATCATTTAGTCAGCACATTATCTGCAAATTAGAGTTTCTTAGAGCAGTGATATACAAACTCAAATAGAAATTGGAGAGGGGGAAACTAAACAGTACATAAGGATCCCTGAAGATGACATATGTGGTTTTCTAACCACATATTATCACTATCTATGTTCTGTTATATTTTTATTTATTTTATTAAATATTTCCCAATTACAATTTAGTCTGGTTCAGGAGTCCTGGGAATGTTGGTAGCAGCATATTTGACATCTCTGGCTTAGAGTACTAGGAAAAGAAATGACATTCCTAGGGTGACAAAGCCAGTATATCAGAAGTAGGATGTCTTCTTGATTTTGAGGTCACTTCCCTTCTACTACCTTATACTGCCTCTTCTATATCAATATATAATACTGATACTAACCCATGGAAATTGAACTTTTAAAATTTATGTGATTTTCCCAAAGAGTTCCTATGAGATAGGGAGACTTATTAATATGAAATAAATAGACAAACCATATAATATGACTATGACCAATACTATTTCACAAAATTTTCATTAATTCATTATAATTAAACCTGAAACAAAGCAGTAACATGATTCAACCAGCTGACAACATGAAAATAAGAAACTCAGAAACCATTAGTGAGAGCACATGAGCTCCATCTGTGTTAATAATTCCATCAGTAATATTGTTTCCATAGAAGCAGTGTCCTTGTAATAACACCTAATACTGTATATTCTTGGACCCAATTAATGATCACAGGATACTGGAATATCTTGACTACAGATATTAAACAGGATAAATAGGAACTGCAGGATGATAGAAACAAAATGCGTCCAAAGTTAGAAGGGAGAAAACTCATTCGTATCAACGAACAAATTACCTACATGATGTAAATGTCAGGTAAAGAAATACTTCCAGAGGCCTCCAAATATTATACAGTCAGGCAGACATACAGACAGACAGACAGACAGACACACACACACACACACACACATATATGTGGGTGTGGGTTTGTATGTATGAATATGTATGTGTATATTTAGATAGATAGATAGACGGATACATAATGTTTTACCTTTATAAAAACAATTCAACGAAACATACCACTTTGCTAATCTTTTCTGTGGTACATAAAGGGAAATTAAGCATTCTTGCTAAATTATCTTTGTGTCATACTATCACAGAGCCTCCTGAAGTTTGGTTCTCATCTGTATGTTAGATAATGTCATTAACTGCTCATGAACTCAAATACTATATCTTTTCAGCTTTCCTATTCCCACTTTATCCACCTACTTAATTTTTTTTAAATTTTATTTTTTCCAATTAGATGTAAAAACAATTTTAAACATTAGGTTTTTTAAATTTTTAAGTTCTAAATTTTCTCTCCCTTTCTACAAGGTGAACAATTTAATATAGGTTATACATGTTTGCAGTCATGCAAAACTTATTTACATGTTAGCCATGTTGTGAAGGAAGAAACAGATCAAAAGAAATTGAAAAAATAAAGTGAAAATATTATGTTTTAATCTGCATTTATGCTTCATCAGTTTTGTCTCCAGATAAGAATAGCATTTTTTCTCATGAGTCCTTTAGAGTTGTCTTGGATCATTATATTGCTGAGAAGAGCTGAGTCATTCATAGTTAGTCATCATGCAACTGTTCTGGTTCACCTCACATCATTTTGCATCAGTCCCTGGAGTTCTTTCCAGGTTTTTCTGAAATTTGCCTGTTCATTTCATATAGCACAATAGAATTCCATTATGTTCATAAACCATGACTTGTTCAGCCATTCCCAAATTGATGGGCCTCCCCTCAATTTCCAATTATTAGCCACCAAAAAAAAGAGCTGCTATAAATATTTTTGTACGGGTAGATCCTCTTCCTTTTAAAAAAATTTTTTTTAATTTCTTTGGGATAGAGACCTAGCAGTGGTATTGCTGGATCAAAGGCTATGCACAATGTGATTGCCCTTTGGGCACAGTTCCAAATTGCATTCCAGAATGCTTTCTCAGTTTATTCTGAGAGCATACTGCTCATCAGTTCTTAGAGCACAATAGTATTCCATCACAATAGTATACCACAACTTCTTCAGCCATTTCACAATTAATGGACATCCCCTCAATTTCCAGTTCTTTGCCATTCCTAGAAAAGTTGCTATGAATAGTTTTTGGTACATATGGGTCCTTTTCATTTTTGTTTTTCATCTCTTTGAGATAGAGACCTAGTAGTGGTGTTGTTGGGTCAAAGGATGTTCATGGTTTTATAGCACTTTGGGGATACTTCCAAATTGTTCTTCAGAATAGTTGAATCAGTTAGCAACTCCACCAACAGTACATTAGCATCTCAATTTTCTTGCATTCCCTCCAACATTTTTCATTTTCCTTTCCTGTCATATCAGATGATCTGATAGGTTGTGGGGGATACCTCAAAATTGTTTCAATTTGCATTTCTCTAATTAATAGTGACTTATAGCATTTTCATATGACTATAGGTAGCTTTGATTACTTCTGAAAACTATCTGATCATATCATTTGACCATTTACCAACTTGGCAATGTCTCTTATTTTTTTAATTGACTCAGTTCTCTGTATATTTGAGAAATAAAGCCTTTACCAGAGAAACTTTCTGTGAAAAATAAAAATTCAGTTATGACTGCTAATAGTATATTTTCCTCCATCCTCCCTTCACCAATTTTTCCTATTCTGTCTCTTGTTTCACCCTGTTCATCCTCAAAAGTGTTTTGCTTCTGACTATTGCCATCCCCCAATCCTCCTTCTCTCTTATTAAACTCCCTCCTTTCTGTTATATCCCCTTCTCCCCCACTTCCCTGTAAGGTAACAAATATTTCTATACCAAGTAAGTGTGTATGTTATTCCTTCTCTGAGCCAATTTTGATGTGAGTAAAATTCAAGAGCTTCCCCTCCACCAGGAGCCCCATCTTCTTCTCCATTGTAAAAGTTCTTTAGCACCTTTTTATGTGAAATGATTTATACCATTCTACCCCCTCCCTTTCCCTTTCTTTCAGTGTAATCCTCTTTCTCACCTCTTAGTTTTATTTTTCTTTAGATACCATCCCATCACAAACAACACACACCATGCCCTCTTTCTATGCATACTCTTTCTAGCTGCCCTAATAATGATAAAATTCTTAGGATTTATAAGTATTTCTTTCAATGTAGGAATGTAAACAATTTAACCATACTGAATCCCTTATGGTTTCTCTTTGCCATTTACCTTTTTTGCTTCTCTTTAGTCTTGTATTTGAAAGTCAAATTTTCTATTCAGCTCTAGTCTTTTCTTCAAGAATGCTTGAAAGTCCTTTATTTCACTGAATATATATATTTTCCCCTAAGGATTATACTCAGTTTTGCTAAATTTGCTAGATTCTTGGTTGTAATCCTAGTTCCTTTGGCCTCTGGAATATCATATTCCATGCTGTCTGCTCCTTTTATGTGAAAGTCCTAAATCTCATAGGATCCTGATGGTGGCTCGACAATATTTGAATTGTTTCTTTCTGGATCTTTGCAATATTTTCTCCTTGATCTGGAAGCTCTGGAATTTAACTATAACATCCATAGTGGTTTTTAATTTGGGATCTCTTTCTCAATGTAATTGATGGATTCTTTTAATTTCTATTTTATCTTCTGGTTCTTGGACATCAGGGCAGTTTTCCTTGATAATTTCATGAAATATGATGTCTAGGATCTTTTGTTGGTCATGGCTTTCAAGTAGTTTAATAATTCTTAAATTATCTCTCCTTGATCTATTTCTTGGGTCATTTTGTTTTTCCAATTGGATATTTAACATTTTCTTCTATTGTTTCATCTTTTTGATTGTGTTCTATTCTTTCTAGATATCTCATAAAGTCATTAGCTTCCACTTGCCCAATTCTAAGTTTTATCACCACTGCCTCCCTCAATCTCCCCTCCCTTCTATCAGCATTCTCCCTTTTCTTTCCCTTTTCCCCTACTACTGCCTATAGGATAAGTTAGATTTCTATACCAAGCTGACAATGTTATTCCCTCCTTGAATCAAATCCCATGAGAATAAGTTTCAAGCAATGCTCATCTCGCTTCTTTCTTTCTCTCTACTGTAATATAATTTTCTGCCTCTTCATGTGATATAATTTACCCTTTTGTGACTCCTCCTTTCCTCTTCTCCCATTACAATCCCCTTTCACCCCTTAATTAGGTTTTTTATCACCACATCAAAGTAAATTTATACTCATACCCTCTGTCTATGTATATCCCTTCTAAATGTCATAATAAAGATACAGTTCTCAATAGTTACAAGTATCATCTTCCCATGTAGGAATGTCAACAGTTTGCCCCTTATTGAATAACATTTTTTTCTTTCCTGTTTACCTTTTTATGACTATCTTAAGTCTCTTATTTGAGCATCAAATTTTACATTGAACTCTGGTCTTTTCATCAGGAAGTTCTGAAAGTCCCCTATTTAATTGAATATCTATCTCCCAGCCTGAAAGATTATGCTCAATTTTTGCTGAGCAGTTGATCCTTGGTTGTAATCTAAGCTCCTTTGCCTTATTAGAGATTATATTCCAAGCCCTCTGATCTTTTAATGTAGAAACTGCAAAGTCCTGAGTAAGCCCAACTGTAGTTCTGTGATATTTTAATTGTTTCTTTCTGGCTGCTTGCATTATTCTCTCCTTGACCTTATAATTCTGGAATTTGACTTTAATAATCTTCCTTGGCATCTCCTTTAGGAGGTGACCAGTGCATCCTTTGATGACTATTTTACCCTCTGTTTCTAGGAACTAAGGGCAGTTTTCCTTGATGATTTCTTGGAAAATGCTGTTCAGGTGCTTTTTTTTTCATCATGGCTTTCAGGTAGACCAATAATTCTTAAATTATCTCTCCTGGATCTATTTCCCAGGTCAGTTGCTTTTCCAATAAGGTGTTTATCTTTTATTTTATTTTTTCATTCTTTTGATTTTGTTTGACTGATTCTTGATGCCTCATAGAACCATTAGCTTTCACTTACCCAGTTCTAATTTTTAACATATCATTTTCCTCAGTTAGCTTTTGTACCTCCTTTTCCATTTGGCCAATTCTACTTTTTAAAATGTTGTTGTCTTCAGTGTCCTTTTTCTATTTTGTCAATTGTATTTTTAAAGGAATTGTTTGATTTTCTTCTACCTCTCTAATTTGACTTTTAAAATCTTTCTTGAGCTCATCCAAGAATGCTTTTTGGGCTTGAGACCAGTACATATTCCCCTCTGAGGTTTCAGATGTGGGTATAGTGACAATGCTGTCCTCTTCTGAATTTGTGTTTTGATCTTCCCTGTCCCCAAAGTAAGATTCTGTGGTCTTTGTTTTTCTATGTTGTTTTTTGTTCATGGTGTTTGCCTTTTCTCTGGCTTTTAAAGTTGGTCTCTGCTTCTGGGGTACAGGGGGCACTGTACCATGCTTCTTGTGCTGGGGGCTAAGGGCCTGGTTACTGGCTTTGTGTGCTGGGGCATCAGGTTCTGGCAGCTAGAGGCTAAAGAGGTTGTAGCTTACCTGGAGCTGGTGGTGGTTGCTGGTGTGTGACAAGGTCAGGTGGGTTTTTTCTGCATTTCCCTGGGGTTACACTGAAGCTTGTGGGGTGATGTGTGGGAGTAAGGGTGGTCTAGCCATTAGAAATTGCTTCCTCATGGGGGCTCCACTAGAGCATAGGCACAGATAGACTCAGCCGCTGGTGGACACTTGTCACCTGCACAAGTGATGGTTCTCTGTGTTGGTGTCTGTCAGTTCCCCTGGCTGTATGAAGGCACATAGGGTGGGGGTGAGGGTCCTGGTGTTGGAGTTTGCCTGCTCCATCACCCTGGAGCTCAGGATCTTCCAATGGTTTGCTGAGGTGGAGCTTGAGGCTGGCTTGCCAGGATGCCTCCCTTCCTGTACTGGTCCCCTTCAGCCACAGCAAGAAGGTCTTTTCCCATTAATCCTCCTAGCCTCATGAACTAAAAAACTGTTGCACCCCATCTTTCTGTTAGCTCCGCCATTCCAGGATTTTTCATGAGGTTGTATTTTCTGGGTTTTTCAAGGTCAGTAAGTGAAATGGAGAGCAACTTACTGCTTACTACTCCATCATGGGTCCTGGAAATGTCCCCTAATTCTACGTTTTAAAGAATTACTTTCTTCAGTGGATTCTTGTAATTTTTTTTATTTGACCAATTCTGCTTTTTGGGGAGTTCTTCTCTTCAGTGGATTTTTGTGCCTTTTTTTCTTTTAACTATTTGACCTACTCTGTTTTTTAAGGTGTGATTTTCTTCAATATTTTTTGAGCCTCTTTTACCAAGACGAATCTTTTTCATGATTTTTTTTGTATCATTCAAATTTCTTTTCCCAGTTTTTCCTCTTTGTCATTTCATTTTTAAAATTCTTTGTGAGCTTTTTGAAATTCTTTTGTTGGATCTGAGATCAATTCACATTTTTTCTTTGAGGATCTGCATGTAGCTGTTTTTATTTTGTTATCTTCCTCTAAGTTTGTGTTTTCACCTTACCTGGAAACATAACTTTTTATGGTCAGCTTCTTTGTTTGTTTGTTTACTCATTTTCCCAGTCCATTTATTGATGGTTAACGTTGTGTTAAAGTTGGGCTCTGCTCCTCAGGTGGAGGAGACATTGTCCCAATCTTTGGGTTCTTCATGCTTGTTTTCAGAACTAGCTTGGGAGGGGGGGTCTGTAAGTTTTCAGTTCTTCCAAGGTTGTATGTTCTAAGGAGAGGTGTGGTCACTGCTCTCACAGCCTGTGCTCTGGTTTGTGAAAGACCACTAGTATTCTTTTCTGTCTTGGATCTGGGACCAGAGTCCTAGCTGCTCCAAAGCCACGTGCTCTAGTGGGTGAAACCTCCTCCTCATCCTGGGATGTTGAACCAGAACCAAGCATGGACAATGCAACAGAATCCTGCTCCAAATGCCAGCAAAGGATCCCTTGTAATTTTCTTGTGATCATTTGTCCTATCCTCTTACCATCTGTGGGCTGACAGCTCTGGAATTCAACTCCAAAGACCTACTGATGGCCTACCAGACTGGCTTGCCCTGGACAGTGCTCTACTCACCTCAGAGAAATAGACCTTTCCTGCTGACCTTCTAAGTTGTTTTGGGCTGGTAAATTGTTTTGCCCTATGCTTTTTTGGTTCTGCTCCTCCAGAATTTGATTTGAGGAGTTATTTTAAAGTGTTTGGTGGGGAATTGGGTAGAGCTCAGGCAAGTCCCTGCCTTTACTCTGTCATCTTGACTCTGTCCTAAGCACTTTATGGAGTTCTTTCCTAAATGTGAAGTTTTCAAGAGGAAAGTATTTGGCTGCTGTTTCTACAGTCCTATTGATAAACGTGAGTTGCTAGGTGGAACAGTGGATAGTGATGGAATTGGAGTTAGGAAGACCTAAGTTCAAATCTTGCCATAGACTCTTACTAGCTTACTAAACTGTAAGCAATTTTTTAGTCTTTTAGTCTCTTTTTCATCTGTGAAATGAGAATAATAGTAAGATCTTCCTCACAGGGTTTTTGTAAGGATCAAATGAGGTAACACATAAAGTGCTTTCAAACCTTGAAGTAGTATATAAATGTTTACTATTACTATATTCTTTATCATAATTTATGTTTACTTATTCCTAAATGATAGCAATAATGGCAATTTTTTTGCATAAGAGTAGAGAATTTATCTTCTAGAAATCATTCTGCACCTTCCGTGTGTCACTGCCTAAACTGATTATCCCATCCGACGAAGTTCCAATGAAGGAAGACCTGCAGCAGCCTTGTATCTTGTAAGTACTTTTTACAGGACCCTTATGTTGCAACTCTTTTTCTCTGGGAAGTATGAACTGTACATGTGTTTGTTCCTTTGTTTGTTTTCATTCCGCCTCCCATCCCAGAAATTTTAAATTCAAGTCCTTTGTTCTTTTTTCACCTTTGAATCACTCGTTCTGAGATATATAGATAGAGATAGAGATAGAGATAAAGATGGAGGTATAGATATAGATATAGATAATTTTGTCCTACATCTAAAGATAGGTAGTAAAGTTTATTTTTTGTTTGAAATCTGACATTACCTATGATGAAGAATTCAGCCTTCAAATTCACATTTACCTTTTGTTTCTAATTTGGTCATCTTTCCAAAGCATAACATTCAAAGTAAATAGCCCCTCCATGGATTTGACCCTTTTTCTTGTAGCAGAATTAATTGTTGTCATCCTAACTTTTCCTTTAATGGAAGTAAAATGCACCTTGTTCAGAGCAAGTCAAACTACATTCATTTTATTTGAGTTCACTCCTCCTTCCTGTTTGTAAAACACATTTGCAGATCAAGTGCTGCCTGAAAGGATCAATACTGAAAAACACTCCATGAGGGGCTCTTCATTTGTCTTCCTGAAATCTGATTTATTTGGTTATTGAAATGGCCCATTACCAATCTGTGCTCCAAAGTCTGGCCAAAGCAATGTAGATTATAGAATGTCTATGATTAAGATTGTACTTGGTGCAAGAGCCTTGTTGATTTGTAGAGAAAAGCCTTATCATGCAGAACAGTAAATTTGGTGGTTATTTTCAAACTTGATCAATAAAATCTTGGTGGAAAGCCCAATCTCCTAAAGCAATTTGGTCTCCACTTAATATCTTACTTCTTAACAATAATAATATTAACAATGATAATAATAGCTGACATTTACATAGCACTTACTATATGTAGAATTTGTGATAAATGCTTTACAATTATTATCTTATTTGATCCTCACAACAACCTTGGGAGGTAGGTTGTATTATTATCCCCAGTTTATAAATGAGGAAACTGAGGCAAACACAGTTTAAATGACTTGCCCAGGGTCATATAATTACTAAATGTCTTTGGCCAGATTAGACCTCACGTCTTTCTCACTGCAGACCCAATGCTATGTCCATTGCAGAGATTTACCTGGGTCTATGCAAAGAGCTAGAATGCACCAGCACTTACATTATCTATCTCTATGTTTGTTTTCACCCTATAGGATTTTTTTCTCTCATCTTTCTTGTTTTGCAGGTGAAAATAGCCTGATGTTCTACTCTCTACTTTTTAGATTCTAAGTAGATTAGCCAAAATGGAGAAAATAAATTTTAAAAATTAAGAAAGAAAAGAATGAAATGAAAAAAAGAAAAGCTCACTATTTAGTTAGGGAGAAAAGCAATTAAAAAAAAACTTGGCCATTACTTACCCTCTTGACATACAAAACATTGTTATTTGTCCTTCATTTCAAAGAGGACTAATGACATGATTTGTGCAAGAATTGGATTTAAGTGAGGCAGAGTTGCACAGAGTTGTCAACCTTACTCTTTCTTCCAGTCATAAAAGCCCAGTGGCAAGACAAAAGTCCAGACAACTGGTGATGAAAGCAATGAATGACCTTGGCATCTTTGATGTTTGACCAAGCTCTAAGTGCTCTGCTCCGATTGCTTCAGCTACCTTCATGGCCATTGGAGCAAATTGTTATCATCTTTCCATTCTACCGGGGAAAGTCTTCACATGTTTGAGGTACATGTGCCCCTAACTCATGTTCCCCTAAACTCAGGTTTAAATCTTGTTGTTTGCCCTCAACCTTCTTTAGCTCATCTGCTTTGACAGCTTTACTAGGGTGCGGCTGCTCATGCTACAGCTTCCTGGAGCTATAGGTGAGAGTTGGGTGCCAGATAAACACCAAAGGTAGATGAGCAGCCCTAAATAGGGCTCAGCAAGCCCTCTTACCAGAGGAGCTAGTACTCCCTGAATACCCCATATTCTGACAAATTGTTTATGAATCAGTATCCTCACTCATAGGCATAGATGTACACCTTATATATTTCTGGAACAGGTTCTTTCTTGTGCTTACATTTTATATCTAGTTATTATAGTAATTCTCCCATTCCAAGACAGATTAATCTTTTTTTTTTAAATGATTACTCCAAGTCACATATGTTTTATAGGTATTTGTAGCAAGGTAGCATGGACATATTTTCATTTGAGAGACCCCACTAGAGAGTTCTGTAATACTTACCCATGAATTTAGGATTGGGTTACCTTGTAATATTAGCTCAAGATTGATCAGTTCAGGACTGTCATTTTGCTCACTCCTGCTGCTAAAACCTACACTGGGGGTGGTATCCAGCCACACCCTACATGCCCCTACCTTGGACAGTAGGAGCAAGAAAAAGGGCAAATATGGATCCCTAGCAGAAACAGACTCCAGTCTGTCATGACACTGTATAATTCCATAATATATCATCTGCCATCCATACAATCAAGTGCTCTGTCATTTCATGGAAGACTTCCTCCCAAAGTATATGCCACGGAGGATGCCATTTGCCCAGAGCAGAATAGTTTATAATTTTTGAATTTGTCTTAATGATGATTTTATTTTTCAAAAAGTAGAAGCAACGAAGGCAACTTGTATTATATATTTGATTCTCATTGACAAGGACAAACTGATTGCTGCTTTGTAAATCACAAAGACCTGTGGAGAATGTGACCAATCTGTCATATAATTTAAAAAAGGGAGAGGAATGAGTATCGCCTAAGATAGGTACTGGATTTAAAATTCTTCAAAGGAAGTCAACAGAAGAGAGATTGAAATTTTGAAAATGTAAAGAGAAATGTTTCCCATAAGTAGGGGGAAATAAAGTGAGTTTTCTTAAAAAAATATTTCTATGAATACATAAGGAACCCCCTAACCAAATTAATTTTAAAAACACATAAACAAGGAAACAAAGACAGGGGAAAAGATAAATATAAAAGCATGGCATGGACCTATAAAAGTGGCTCTTAACTTTTTTGGGTCATGCACCCATAAAGACTAATAAGGCAGTGTGGTAAAGACAATGGACCCCTTCTCAGAACAATGTTTTAAATGCAATCAATAAAATCAATCAACCAATTATATATGTTTGTACATATATGAATATTTAAACATATATAAATACATACTCATACACTCAAGCCAGTGTTTTAAACACATATGATATATATATATATATATATATATATATATATATATGACACATCTATAAAATATATATACAAACATAAATATGTGTGTATATGTGCCTACATATACATACACACATGTGTATATATGTATGTGGGTATGGGGAGGTGTTTATATGGAAGGTGGTTTAGCAATGGGGTAGTGTCCTACCTACTAACAATGCCTGCACATTTATTATCAGTGGGACTGAGCACACTCAGATTATAGAGAATTAAGACTCAACATTGGCTGTTCTGAACAGGGCAACTAATTAAGGAAAAGTAAGAATAGGCTATGGAATTGCTGATTTCCACTTGATCCCGCATATCCTTCAAGAAATATCTCTAGCCTTGCAGATATCTCATGTAGGTCACTCTCAGGACATGGTAATTTAAACCAATGACTGATTGATACATCAGTTATAGTCTACAAATAATGCAGATGTGATTGATGTCAGTGATCACTTAAAAGCTCACAGTAATATGAGAAGAGCTCCAACCTGGAGAAGTGTAAATATCCTGAATTTTTTCAAAAAAGAAAATAGAAGAAAGTATGCAAACTATAGCACAGTGAACTTGACTTTGATTCCTTTGTAAAAGATCTAGAACATATTATTAAGGGGGTGGTTGATGAATATTTTGAAAAAGGAAGTGATGATATTAAAGAAAAAAACATAGCTTCCTCAAGAACAGGTCATACCTGACTAACTTCATTTTCTTTTTGGACAGGGTTATTAGATTGGGGGATCGTGGAAATGTCATAGATATCATTTTCCTAGGTTTCAGCGACACATTTGACCAGGTATCTCCTGCTATATTTGTAGAAAATAAAGAGATACATGGACTAGAGTATTATGTGGTCAAGTAAATTTGGGACTGATTAAATAGATAAAGCCAAAGAATAGTTATTAATAGTTAAATTTAACTTGAAAAGAAAACTGTAGGAGAGTATCCCAGGGAGCTGATCTTGCACTGTGGTACATAATACAGATGACTTGGACAAAGGCCTGGATGCGATTTGCCAAATGTGCAAGTGACAAAAAGTTGAGAGGGAGAACTCACATAAAGGATAACTGAATGAGGATTACAAAAGATCTTGACAAGTTAGAATGTTGTCAAGAATCTAGTAAGATGGAATTTAATAGGTATAAAGATTAAGGGCTACATTGGTTAAGGATAATCAACTTCACAAGCCCAAGATAGAGATGGCAAGGCAGAGGTTTGAGAAAGATCTGTATGTTTAGTAAATTGTAAGATCAAGATGCAATGACAGTGTGTGTCTCTGTGTGTGTTGCTGTGATAGTAGGCTTCATTAAGAAGGATGTGGTACTGTGGTGTTAATGTGATTAAAGATCTTCCCTGCCTGTTTAATAGGCCTCAGGTAGAGCTAGTTAAGGGAAGCTTGGTTAGGGGAGGCCTGTTTCTAGGCAGGCCCGCACCCTTTTGCTGATTAGGTGGGAAGTCCTTGGGCCCAAAAAGGGTATATATACCCAAAAAGGGTATATATAAAGGGTATATAGCCATTAATCTCAGAAGAGAAAACTGCAGAGAGAGAGAGAGAGAGAGAGAGAGAGAGAGAGAGAGAGAACTGGAGGGGCTGAGGACTACAAGCTCTCAGAAATGCAGAAAGAAGGGATGCAGACAAGCAGACAGCTAGGATTTGTGAGTGAGTGTTTATGGGAAGGCCCCAGCAGAGGGGAAGGTTATAGGATGGCTTGGTTCCCTGCTGTGATATTGTTTTTTAATTTCCTTGCTATTATGATAAAGTGGACTTACAAGTTTTGGTATACAATTGCTACTATGTTGAATTGGAATTATTGGTTTTGGAATCTGATCATTTGGTGTCTAAATAAATGTTTTACTTCTTCTGCCTTCTATATGGAGAATCTCTTATATTTTGCAATACTTAACTATACAGGCATATTCATGGTCAACATCAATATTGTGAATCTTGCCTTACTGATACAGTTACCAAGAATTAGCAAGATGATATTTCCTCTGTCCTTACCCCTGGTCAGGCCATATAAAGAAAATTATGTTCAGTTATGGGGACCACATTTTAGGAATGACATTGGAGAGATGGAGATTATATAGAGGAAGGCAAATAGAATGATTAAGCGCTTAGGGTTCATGCAACAAGATGATTTATTAAAATATCTGGTATGTTTAACCTAGAGTAGAGGAGAGTTAGAAGAGCACGTGGGAACTTTCATGTCTTCCCAAATGAAATAAGGTTAGTTTTGTTTTATTTGGTTCCAAAAAGCAAAGATAGGTAGACTGAGTAGAAGACATAAACAGGCAAATGTAGATTTAATATAAACAATGACAACAAAAACCTTTTGAACATTAGAGGCATCCAAAAGTAGGATGACCTGTCTCAGAAGGTAGTAGTTTCCCTCTTACTGGAAGTCTTCAAACAAAGGCTGGAAGATTACTCTAAGTATGTTGTAGAATGGATACTTGTTCAAGGATGGACTTAATTAGATGACCTTTGATATCACTCTTGATTGAAGTTCTGTGAATCTTTGAGAACAAGATATGAATTAGAGAAGGATGGAATTGTAGAAATGGAGACCCCTTGGTGGAGCAGGTTATTGCAATAGCCCAGGGTGAGGTAATTAGCTTTGTAGTGGTGATAGTGGTATGAATAAAGAGAATGTGATAGCTTTAGGAAGAATTGATAACAACCTGAGGACTTATTGAATAGAATAAGCAAGAGACAAGAAGAATTAACTTTCCAGCCTGATGGATTAGAAAAAAAATGATGGCAACATTAACAGAAAAGAGAAGTAAGAAAGGTGAAGTCTGGTTTGGATAGAAGGGTAAAGATTGTGTTTTAGCAATATTAAGTTGATGAGTACAGTGTGACATCAGATTGTTAATGTCCAGTAGGCATTGTAGTGAAGAATCAGGAGGGAAGACAGGAATTGGAAGACCAGCATAAAGACGATAGTTGAAACTCTGAAAGAGGGTTAATTTGATAAAAAAAAAAAGAAAGACAATGAAAGGGGAACACGGTAGCAGTATTCTGTGAGATTGATCAGTGCTGCTCTTGAAGTGTCAATGAATTGATTGATATAAAACGGGGGTAAATAAGAACCCTAATACCTATCCCATAAGGTTGTTTTAAGGAAGCACTTGGTAATCCTGTGAAGAAATATAGAAATCATGGTTAAGATTACTACTAAAATTCTTGAGAAGTAGAGAACATAGGAATTCCCATTTGTATTGATTGTGGAAATCATAGGTCCACTAAGTATGGTTATAAATCATGTATTTGAAAATACATGTGATGTTATTAAATTTGAAGATAAAATGGGAGGAACAGATGCCTTAAAAGACACAATTCATATCCAACATGTGTTTGTTAAGGTCAAAACAATGACCCAACTCTAACCATGTGAAGTTGAAATGGGATAAATGTAAAGTCCTAAAAGTAGATAAAAAAAACCCCAAATGCATATGTACAAAATGGTGAAGATGTAGCTCTACAGAAGTTTCTGTGTTAAAGACGTTTAGTTTTTGGTGGATGTAAGTTAGATGATGGTGTAGCTGTCAAAAAGCCCAATACAATCTTAGATGACATTAGAGCCATTAGTGCATTACTGTACTAGAGGTGATAACTCTGTCATATTCTGCCTTGGTAAGACTAGTTCTGAGTATTGTGACCAGTTCTGAGCATCACCCATTAGAAAGGGTCCAGCTGGAGACTTTCTGAAGGAAGTGGAAGAAGAGTTTAGGAAATCATGCTATATAAGAATCACTGAAAGAAACTGGAAGAAAGAATTCCTTATGGCCAAAATCATGATGATGATGATGATGATGATGATGATGATGATGATGATGATGATAGTTAATATTTATATAATGCTTACTATGTTCCAGGCACTGTGTGCACTTTACTATTATTGTCTCATTTGATTAACAACCCTGGGAGGTAGGAGCTATTATTATCTCCATGTTATAGATGAGGAAACTGAAGCAAATAGAGGGTAAGCAACTTGCCCAGGGTCACAGGGCTGGAGACTAGAATTGAACTTAGGTCTTACTGACATCAGGTCCAGCACTCTATCTACTCTAACACCTAGCTGCTGATGTATGTCTTAAAATATTGGAGAAGTAATATACAGGGTGAATTGGGTTTATTTTGCCTTGAACCCAGAAGTCAGGATTGGAAGTAATGTGTAGAATTACAGGAAGGTTGAAATTGGTTAGTCATAAAGAAAGACTTCCTAAAATTAGACCTTCCAAAATGAAATAGAAAGCAACTTTTGACACTGGTGACCACTCCATTTCTGGTTTCTCTTCTCTTCGTACACTTTTTCTTTTTGCAATCTCTTTCATTCCCACAACTTCAAATGCCATCAACTCAGATTCCTATCTCCCTTCCTGACCTCTGTTGTGAGAATAAAGCTAGAAGCTACAATTTCCTATAGACCTTAGCACAGTGCCTAGGGCATAGTAGGTACTTAATAAGTGCTAACTGAATGGCTATTGACTGACTGACTATAGGACATTTCTACTCAAATGTTCAATTAGTACTTCATGCTTTACTCTCTCTTTATTATGACAATTTTCAAATATTTGGGGATAGTTGTATTTGTCCTTAATCTTCTCTTTTCTATTAAAAAAAATCCTGATCCTTTTAATCACTCTTCTTTTTAAAAATTAATTTATTTTTAGTTTTCAACATTCACTTTTATAAGAATTTGAGTTCTAAATTTCCCCATCCCTCTCCTCCTTCCTTCCCAAAATGACATGGAATCTGATACAGGTTATACATGTACAATCATAGTAAACATATTTCCACATTAGTCATGTTGGACCACTCTTCTTTTGATGTGGTTTCTAGACCTCCTCATCACTCTGGCCTCATTTCTCTGGATTTACTTCAATCTCTAATCATCTCCTTAAATATATGTACTGAGAATTGAGTACAGTACCCTGGATGCAGTCTGAATAGCAAAGAATGTATTTATCCCCTCTAAATCTTATTTTTGTGCTTTTTTCCACTAATCCAAGTGTTTAAATACTAATTTTGAATCTTGATTTTGACATCGACCATGGTGTTGAGGTCAGAGAACCATATGTTTTAGGGGTGCTCAAGACCCCAAAATACCAACACGCTGGGTCCTGCTGGAATGAATTTGACTCAAGCCTTCTCACAACCAAAGAAAAACAAAGTTTATTACAGGTTTGCCATAATGGGTTGAGTTGAGAAATCTCACCATTTGTGACACTCATTTTCACAAGCAGGCCAAATTCCATCTGAGGTAGATGCAATCTGAGCACTTTCATGGAGGCAGGATGAAATTTATATACACAAAGATTGTAGGAGGGATTTAGGGTTGTCCTGGGGTGATGGGAGGAGGGGTTTAGGGAGGCTCTTAAGGAGTAGTCTGAGGAAGACCTTGACTGGGGTGAGGTCAGACTCCAGGAATCAAGAGAATGTGATTAAGGGTAGGAAGTAGCTGAAGGCTACCTGGAGATAACAGATAACAGATATAACAGATAAGAGATATAACAGATAACAGTAGGGCCAGGCTAGTTTAAGGGTAACATATTCAGGCATAGACACTTTGATAGGATCAAGGGTGGAAGCTAGCCAGACAATGGAGGGCTAGGCTAGGTTAAGAGTAACCTAGCCTAGAGATTTAGGCCTAGCAATAATGAAAGGCTTATGGCCTCAGGCAAATGCCTCATCTAGTGGGAAGATTCAAGGAGAGTTGAGGGGGGCTCCCACAATCTAAACCCCATCAATAGCAGTTATTCCTCCCAGCCTTGTAACACCTGCAAATTTGATAACTGTGCTCTCTGTGCCTGCCAGGAAGGTCAGTATCTTACAGAGTTTTGTTTATGTTTGTTTGTTTTCAATCCCCCACCTCAACTAATACTCAGCACTTAGATTTGGGTAGCAGCAGCATGGGACAAACTGGAAAAGTCTAGCACTGGAATAGGCTGATTATACTGAGATCTGAGCAGCAAAATCAGGGCCAAGATGTCAGGGATTATGGGAATTTAGGTAAATCTGGATGGTGAGGTGAAGTTCAGAGTAGATGAGATCATCACGGGGAGGGTAGAGTATGCTGGTATACACAGAGCTTCCAATCAGATAGACTTGGCCTCAGGGTCCATGTGATCAATACAGACAAGAAAAGGTGGGCCTGTGGATACCGAAGCTAAAAGCAGATAGGCAGTGTATAATGCTCTGGTAGGAAGGCCAAAAGAAGCAGATAAATAAAGATATTCTAAGCAGGCAGGGCAGATCAGATTCCAGGGTAGGGGCATATTAGGAAGGAGGGATCAGAACTGGGAATATTGAGACAGTGATATGATACCAGTTTCAGAGAGTCTCAACAACAGGGGATCAGAACCTAGGTTTGAAGAGCTTAAAAACAGGAGATAGTGACATGAGCACAGAGTATTTGAGTTATATCTCAGAATGTTGTCATGGAGAGACTGGAGAAAAGGGACTGGGGAATATAGACATAGAAGGATAGATTAACAAGAACCATAGTAGCCCAGACTTTGGATCACTGGTATGGGTTCCATCATTGAAACTGTGATTTTTATCCCTTGAAGTAGTTACATAGTTTGTTATTATTGTCATTTTAGTTTTTATTTTTTAAAAAATATGCTTCTTGGGCCTAGAACTTGAGTCAGTTTGTCTAGACCTAAGTGAGACCGAGAAGATAAACCTGAATAGAAGAGACCTATGTGGAAGTAGGAAGCCAAGCAATAATTTTTTTTTTTTAATTTTTAGTTTACAACACTCGGTTCTACATAATTTTGAGTTCCAGATTTCCCTCCCTCCCCAAGACAGAAGCCAAGCAATAATTGATAGCAGCCCATTATTATGTCATAATAGGTGTTAAATAAATAAACATATGCCAATTTATTGATTTGTGAACAAGAAGCCTCAGCCAGAAAATGACAGATGACTCATGTCTACTACTAATATTCTAGTTAGGTGACATGGCCTTTCTCATGTACCTGCTCAAATCTGCCCTCTTGCTACTGAACCCTCTGACTTTAAAGGACAGTTAGATCTAAAGGTCAGAGAAAGTGTCCTTTTTAGAGAAACAAGCAAACTTTCAATCAAGGAAGTCCTATCCTGTTAACAAAGAGAAAGCTATATCCTTAATTCAGTCAGCACGACTCACTAGGATGTAGGAGTGTCCTAGTAGGACCTGAGTAAGTGGGAGAGTAGTGGCTTTATAATGACTTACTCCACTCACCATTTCAAAACTATGAGAGACTATCTTAGTGACAACTATAATTGCAGTATTGGCCAAAGATGGCCAGGGAGGCTGACTCTTAATACTGACTGCTTAGTTTCTCCATTCTTGGGTCACTGCTTCCTGTTTCTCTTCTTAAAACCTGAGTTCTCACTTTTACTCCTGTCCTGATCCTTGCTCCTCAAATCCCAAAACCCTTAGTAATTTTCTGACCCTTGCTTTCTGATTCCCAATGTCCATGCACAACTCTGACATAGACCTCCATTTTTCACCTGACCAGGACTCTTCCAGGTCAAGATGCCATTCAAACCCCAGAGTTTGACTAGGAAGTGCTTTTCTACCCTCAGAACTGGCACAAATATACATAAAGAGTTGTCCTACTACAAAGAAGAGCAAAAAAAAATGAGAACAGATGTGGGCTCTCTGCTCCAACACTGTAATTACTGTATGTCCTGAAAAATATGCTGGTCATGGATAGGCCAGTACAGGAGTACTTCTTTCTTCTTTTTGGGGGGGCAGGGGTGGGGTGTGGGTTAGGAGGAGAGGGAAGCATTTTATTCAAGAGGTGAGGTGGTGATGAATTCCAGGAGAATTTCCAGATGGGTCACTAGGTCCAAATATCTCAATGGGGAACATGACAAAGATTTTACTGTCCTGTTAAGCAAAAGAACAAAGGACCTATTTCTCTCTCTTCCTCATGTTGTTTTAAGAGCATATGCTGATTTTGTACACTGAATTGACCTGCTGCCTTTTCAAAATAATAGAAAAGAAAATAATTAGCAGCTGTACCAGCAGTAGGGAGCAAACAGCTTAAAGCCATATGACTTTGGGTCTGGGGTTATTAAAAGCTAATATTAACTTTAAAATAAATCAAAAGTGTTTCAAATAAACATTTTTTTTAAATCTCAATAGTTTTTGCCAAAATAGCCAAGGGAGAACTTAGTGAACACCTGGATAGAGTCACTCAATGAACCTTATAGGCTCCTGGTGGGGAATGGGGTAGGGAAGATAATGAATAATGAAGCTTATTGCTTCTTACTCTTCCCTACTGTTATATAGCCTCCTCTTCTATGTTAATTACAACATCTGAAAAGAATGACTATGAAATCTCTAATTGAACAGTACTAAGGAACAGAGCCCAAATATTGCATGTTTGTCGTCCCTCTTCCCTATGGAAAACAATATGTTTTTGTGTGTGTATGTATGTGGTATGATATAGAACTTAGAGATGAAAGATACTTTTAAAAATTATACTGATTGGTCCTTTAATTTGACAGAGGAGAGAATAAGGCCCAAAGATGCAATGTACCTTTTATACAAGGAGTTAGTGTGTAAGCTGGGACTAGAACACTGATTTTCTAACTCCCTTTCAAAAACCTTTCCAATACATTGCAATTTTTCTGATACATATGTAAACACATATTCAACAAATGCACAGATAAAAAGAGAGGGAAAAATCACTTAGGTGGAATTTAAATATATGACTTATGCATATATAAGTATGTATATATGTTTGTATATGGGTATATATGTACAAACTCACACATACGTATTTATGTGTAAATATATATGTATATGTATGTGTGTATGTATGTATATAGGTATTTGTATTTCTATATTCCTACATAGCCAAGGAGTTGCCAAATGTTGCAATTTCTCCCTCCATATTCAAGCCTTTCTTCTATTCACATAACTACCATCTTAGTTCAGTCCCTTGTAACCTTTCTTCCTGCACTACTGTTAACTCTTATTTGGTTTCTCTGTTTCATCTCTCCTCGCTTGTTCCATTCTCTATAGAACTAATACAGTGATTTTCTGTAAGTGTAGATCAGACAATATCATTAATTTTTTAAAATGAACCAACTATGTCACATCAATAAACTCTATTGCTTCCCTATTACCTCTATAGTAAACTTATTAACTCCTTGGTTGGGTTTTTAAAATTTTTCACAAAATGGCCCTGACCATTTTCAGCCTCATTACATATTATTCTCCTTCCTATACCGTAAAGTGTGGCCAAATTATTTATGATAGAATTTCATGATCGTTGTTGAGTTAATACTTCATCTGATAACGTATATGCTTGGTGTTTTCTCTAGATTTTTTTTTTTACTAGATTCGTATGTCTGTTATTAAGCTAAGAATTTACTAATACTCTATGAGCTTCATAGTTCCAATTAAATACCTATTTATCAAGAACAAAATGTATGTCTGTTTTGGGGACTGGAGGGAGGGGAACTGTCGGGTTGCCAGTGCTCTATACCCAAAACCTAATGATTTAGGCTACCATAGACTCAATAGCTGGTAGGACTTGGGAGTATCTCCTTTTATATCAGTCCTGTTAATAAAATGCTTTTTTGGGCAAGGAACATAAGTTGTTTCTGGCAACAAAGCCTTCCAACTAGGCTCTATAGACTATTGTTAGAACCATAAAACAATGTTTTCAGCATTTGGAAGTAAGGACTCCTTTTACCCAAAGATATTCTCGCACTAAAAATGCTTTTGGTTGTAGATAGAAGGGGGGAAAAGATTTGATTGAAGAATATGAGTCAATACTTCTGTGTAAACATGTCCTTAGATCTTCTGCCCTCACTGAAGCCATTTGTAGAATAAATGATTATTCTCCTCCCACAAGTATGTTTGAACTTCCTTTCACATTTCCATATCGCAGCAGAGAGCTGGCTCTTCCACCACTTTCCAATAGTAGCACCTAAAATAAAGTCTTACTGTAACTAAAAGATTGTCTTTCAAATAAACGTGAGGGAGTCTTTTAACGATTTCCAATTGCCTAAAGAATTAAACAGGATTATCTGACACCTAAAAACTTCTATTCTTTAGCTTGACTTTATTCAATCCTATCTAATTGTCATGAAAAGCTGTTCATTCTAGCAAGCCTGATCTCTTTCATATTCAAAAACTGGTATACTTTCCTTCTTGATTCTGTTTTTTCTTGTTTCCTGATCCTGGAATGTCCTCTTCTGCCACCTCCAGAATCTGAAAATTGAAAAGAAATTTAGAGGCCATCTACTTCAACCCATACCTGAATAAGGATCTCATTCAACAACTGCTTCATAAGTGGGTTCTCTAGCCTTTGTTCTATTGATTTAGAACCATTAGCTTTTAGGAAATTAATTAAACCGTTGATATGTTTTCCTCATCTACTTATTATTCTTCAATATCAACAGTGTATTGAAATAGGTCAGCTTAGAGTTGTTTTAATTACATGCCACATGTTTTTCTAATTTACTAATTCTTCATTCTAGTTTTGTATCATTTTTTATCTTTGTCCTAATGTGATGACTGATAGGGTAATGACCCCTACATATATAACAAGCTATTTCCTAATTATTAAAATACAATCATTCCCACCTATTACGGTCATATTTCATTCCTGTCATGTTTAGCACCTCATAATTCTTTTTTAAGAACTCTATATTAAAATAAACTTTTTTGTAGTATATAAGTCCCTTTTCCTTTTTCTTCATAATCCTCATAAAACATTTCCCAATATTTTGGGGGTTTGTTTAGTTATTTGCTATCATCTCCTTTGCCTACTTTTGAAATAAAATGGCTGAATGTTGAAGCATGTGATTTAATTTGGATGGTACTACCAAATTCTTCAAAGAATTCCTCTATATGCTCATCCTCTCCAGTACATGTTGGTCCACTGGTCACAATCATTTTAATGATAGTCTTCTTGTAAATATACATAAACATTGCAATGCAAGATAATCAAATGTACCAAGAAATTTCTATATCTATTTCTATTAATCTATCTATCTATCTATCTATCTATCTATCTTTTTACCTTTCTATTGCCTTTGGATATAAGATAGAAAGGAACTTTGCCAATTAATTTTGTCTTCTATGAAAACCTACAAACCATCTTTTAGCTGCAACTATTCTTTTTGTATGATTCAGAATGCCAGAATCGGTACTTTCAGGTCCTTCAATAGTATGTCTACTCATTGATCATTGGACAAGGAAACACGTAGCTCATAGTCTAAACATGTCATGTCCTGCCTTTTTTTTCTGCTATTCTGCCACTCAGTTTCCATGTTTGAGAAAATGAGGGAAATGCTGTTTTTACTTTTGTGTCTCACAACATCATAAATATATTACAAAATGTTTAGTGTATGTAAAGATATGCTGCTGAGGTTATAACAATAATGTTAATAATTTGTAATATGTTATTGTTGATATAATTATACCTTTATAATTAAGTCTAATAATTATATTAATAATGATGATAACTTCTGTTATTACTTTTTTTTGATGGGTTTCAGATATAAATGGAATTAGGACGAGTCACAATCCTGTGATTATTCTTTTATGTGTAATGTTGTATAGATTAGTGGATAGATGGATTTAAGAAAACTGGTTTTTGAAGTTGAGTAAAAGGATTAGGCAATAAGCTCATCCTCTGTAGATTCACTGAAATCATCTTAAATACAACTCCAGTGGCAGACATGACAGCAATGATGAGATTCATCTCATCTTGTTTCCATAGGATTTTCATCATCTCTTCTAGGTCTTTAAATTTTGAAAGCTTTCCAGTACATATAAATTAGACATTTGAAGTATTTTATATGATGATGTTAAAAGTGTTCTTATGATTTTTATGGGTCAGTGTCATATATGGGGAAGTATGGGTGACAATTAGGTCTGTGAGAAATAGTGGTCCAATTTTGGCATAGTTTACTTGTTGATTCTTCAAGGCTGTTTTTCAGTTCTGCATTTTGAGTTGGAGAGACTTTGTAATTTGTTAGTCCAAGAAACACAGCAAACTTCAATAGTATAATTATAGCCAATAAGTCATATTTTGCTAGTTATTTTGACAGGTGCTTTTTTAACCACTTGGAGTGATTTGTTGCAGATTTTTTTTTTCTCTTTCCTTTGAACTGATTATTTTCTGGGCTTCTTAAAGATAATCCTTCCATAATTTCTTTGGGAACAACCTAGGCCTGAATTGTCATGATAAATCCTCTGTTTTCACAAATAAATCCATATGATGCAACCATTTGTTCAACATTTCTTTGTTGACATAATCTTGGCCGAGTTCACACGGAGATTGTCCGCCAAGGCTTTTTCATTTTACTTTTGAATTTTTGCCTTTCACCTCTTTCTGAAAGTAAACTACTTGTGGTTACATTTGACAAATTTAATAGCATGTACGTATCATTAACATTTACTGTTATTCAGTGAAGTGCAGTCTGCTTGCTCTAAAAAGATATTTGTAAGTATTTGGCCTATTTTTCTATGTTCTATATGTTCTAGGAAGTCTATCAATTCACTTCCTTCTTTTTGATGAGGCAGCATTAATATTTCTATAAATACCTTATGTATTTCATTAATACTAGATGAGTTTTCATGAAGATACTTTCCAAATCTGCTATGGTCCATTTTACCATCCTAAAAGAATACAATTGATATCCAAGCAACACAGAAGGCAGGAGTGGAGATATTAAAATCTTTCTTAGGAGTGCTATGACGATTTGTGAATAATATCTATAAAATGACTCCAACCTTCTTAAAAAATCACTGTAGAAATTTTATCCATATTGAAGCTTTACTATAATACTATTCTCAAGATCTGTCCGCAAAATGGGTTGAGAGGGAAAAGAATCACAGAGAGGGCCTTTTGTATTCTCTACCAATAAGTTCTTTTAGACAAGGTATATACACTTAACACTGAGTTCAAGGGGATAGGTGCAAGACCCTCAGTGTGCAGTATGTCCTCTTATTTTCATACTTCAGAATTTTGTGTATATGAACACATTTGTATATTAAGTAGCTAAGACATTCTATAAGAGTCTGTGAGGGGCAGTTATCTGGGAAAAGTGGTCCAGGAAACTTTGTTGTACCACAGAGGAAGAAATCAATTATAATTATTAGTGTATTTACACAGACATGTTCTTAATTTAGTAATTAAAAAACTTAAGGCCTAATAATTTTGTTAAAGCACCTTCCCTCAACTAACACAGATGGCAAGCCTTCAATGAATTAGAAGGTAATCATTGAGGCTTGTTGTGGTCAAAAAACTATGCACGCTGTGGTATAGTAGGCCTAGTGATGAGTCTGTCCATACTTAAGAAGTCTGGTCCTAGGATGGACAGACTCAAGCCTTACTAAAATATTTGCATTCCCGGAAATAACCTGCCATAACTGATAAAACCCTGATAACTCCCTTGAGTACTTGAGATCACACTGTGTTGAGTCATTGAAGTGATATCTTGATGGAAGAGGCATATCTTGATATGATTTAACTATTATCCGGCCAGGAAGGATCAAAAATGGTTCAGTTGACTTTCACAGTTTTTTTCCCCTCCTATTATCATGCCCAGAAACTTCATTTTTCCAGTTTTCTGGATGGCTGGTAACTTCGTGGAGGCTACCACGGAGCATTTGAACTTTTCAGCTGGGACAAGAGAATTTCAGAGCTGACACCAACAGATATTCACATACAATGCTGAAGACAGAGTTATTTGTAGCATGCCTGCTCATCACCTTCCTCTAGAAACCTTGCTGCCACTTAAAACACATAAGGCCTATTAGGTTGGTGGAGCATTCATTTAAATTAGTAGGAAGTCAGGCCATAAATGATCTCTTTTAAGCACATTGCAGAAGGGCTTAACATTTCAGTAATGTTCCTGACACAATGGTCAGTGCCAAAGGAGTTGTTGAATATGGAATATGTACATCAGTTAAGCACAGATTCACATTATATTGCTAAAGTTCAATGGTGAAGGAGATTCTTTTTTTTTTTTATATCTCTGTGGTGTCCTAACCTTTGTGTGTTCTATTTCCAAGTCTACTCCAATTCTAAACAAATTTCCTGTTCCCTGAATAAATCATTTTGTTCCTACTTCTTTTATTTAAATCCTGTAATCCCTGACTGGAACAGACTTAATGATAATATATGTAAAGTTCCATTTTTTCCTCTGCCATGTAGTGTCCTAAACCTTGTCCCCATTGTGTTCAAGGAGCACTCATTTAGCTTCAGTTAGATAATTAGTGATGCTTTGGGGGTAAGGGTGGACACTTAGAGTAATTCCTCGCTCCCTAGGCTTTCTACTCTCAGAAATAATTAAAAACCAAGGGCCAGATTTTTCAACTATTTTGCCTCGGTTCTAGGCCACTGTCTCCTTGAAAATGTCAAGAGTGCATAAGGTGTAATTCTTCAAAGCACCTTTGGAAAGTTTGCAGGCTCAGGACTCCAACAATGAGAATTTAAATGAGTGCTGTATTCAAATGACTAGAGAAAGGGATTTTATGCAATTTAGGAGAAAATGCGTTGGTCACAGGAAAGCCTTTAACCTTCATTTGAATTGTATCACTTTATAGGGATGGTAAGAATATTTCATGACAATGTTGATATAGGATTATTTATCTAGGATTTATTTATTTAGGGATTTCCACAGAAAATTATAGCAGTAATCTGTATTAATTATGATTTACTTTTACTACATCAAAATATTTTAGCCAGTAGAAATAGAAAACAATATTCTTTAATCTTGGAAATAACTGTCTAAAGCAAAAAGTAACTTGTCTGCAAAATAAATCTCATGTTGTGAATTAACCAAGTTACCACTGAGTGCTGGTGTCTATAATCTTCCTAAAACCATAAGAGATGAAATGAAATACAATAGCAATAATTAACAAAAGGTTTGAATCCATAAAGCCTCAAGTATAGCTTTTAAATTATTTTTAATTACTGTCGACCTATTACATGTAAAACACCCTCACAGATTTGAAATACACAAAATATGTATTAAAACAGTGCAGTATTTAAAAGCTACATGCAGATAACATTGATAACCTATTTGCTGTTTTTCAGAGCTACATGTGTTTATGCAAGAATATTGATGGGTCTTTAGAAATTGATCTGTTTTTCTGTGACCTTTCGGAAGAATTTTGCTTTGCTGTTGCTTGACTATATTTTCTAGAGTTTTCAATTGAAAAACTCATGTTATTCATGCCATTGTTGCTCTAATAGAAAATTGGTCATTTTGAACTCAACTTTTAAATGATTATTTTTTAAAAGTTCCATTTGATTTTGTTATTTTATTTTAAAAACAAAACTATTTTAGATTATAATGTTTTTTCTATACAGTTTAGAATTTCAAATTTCTTATATTTTTATATATAATTAGGTACAGCAATATGTACCTCATTTTCTGAAATTTGCCCTGAGTGATCAGCTATAGTGGACAGAGCCTTGGAACTGGAACCAGAGGCTCTGAGATTGAATTCTGGCTCTACAATTTACTGTAGCTGGCAGCAAGTAAGTTACCTAAAGTTAATAACTTTTGACAGATCATTTCATTATGCCGAGAATTTTTTAATTTATAGTTTTATAAGTCTAAGAAATTCTAGGTAAATTATAGCCTTTATCTGTTGAGAATCTAGCTTTTTAGGTAGACTAGATGAAGAACTAAGAATCCCTGAAAAAGAGAGGGAAGGCAGTGTGTGTCAGTTGAGTCAAAACATTGCTGTCACCTTGACTATCATCTCTTCTCAGACCTTGATTGAAACAGCTAAAGACCTTGAACTCAAGAGCCTTGGAGAGAGCCTTGAGCCACTAAAACCAACATTCTATAGACATTATTGGGAGGGAGGAAAAAAGTCACTATACAGAAGGGACTCACCTTTTTCCTGCCACCAAAATCAACTGCTAGTTGCCTGGCATCCACAGACATGTAAGTTCAAGTGTCATGGGGATAGCACCACCCCTCCTTCTATCTGTTCTTTTTCCAGTTCAGCCCAGGAAGCAATTCCTATGAAAATGGGAGCTAGAAACTGCTTCTCTTGGTGTTGAGACCACAGCCACAGAAAACCCTCTCACCACCAAAGTCCTTGGTACTATCAGATGGTTCAACATCAGAAGTGGGTATGATTTTTTATCAATAGAAATGTCATCATAGTAGATGCATTGCTACCTGCTTTTTTGCTTCTAACTATCTTAAGGAATATGGAATTTTCATGTGACCCCTCTTAGATGTGCTGCCTTTTCCATTAAAATGTGAGTTCCTTGAGAACAGGAAATGTCTTGTTTTTTTTTTTTTTTTTAATTTGTAATCCCCAGAGCTTAGAAAAATGCTTGGCACATATTAAAAGATTACCAAATGCTTTTACATAAATTTATGTATTCATGCTTACATCTCTATTTGGACCCTGTGTATAAGCTGTTACTGATTAAGTTGGTTAAGATGTTAGCATCTGTATAAGAGAGGAGTTCATGCAATCATATAGCTTTGGGGAAGATTCTAGTCATTTCCAGAACAATCAAAGCTTATTAAAAAAATTAGAGTGGTTGTGGCTGCAAAATATTTTATCAATTATTACTGATATTATAGAATAAAATGCTTCCCTGAAGTTCCTCATAAACGGTAAACCTGAAACTGAGTTTTTAATGCAATAACAAGTAGTTCCTCCAACAGAGCTACCTAAACCTAAAACAGGCAGACTGGTAATGAGCTAGATGTCTTTCTTCTTAGTTCCAGCTTAGCTGAGAGTGAGGGACCTTGTTGTTGTGGTGGTGGTTGTTTGTCCTTCATTCTTTAAGAGAACCATGACATCAGGAAGGTGATAATATGACTTTTAAGTGAACTGGATTTATGTGAGGGAGGGCTGTGTAAAGTCACCAGCCTCACTTTCTCCTCTGGAGTCATCTGGGTCCAGTGGCCAGACATCAATCTGGATGAGTAAAAATGGCGCCAGATGCAATGGGAGACCTTGGCCTTTTTAAGCTAAGGTCTTTCCCAGGTCTCAGTTGGATTGAGGCAATGCCCATTCAGTGATTAAGGCTAGGTAAGAAATGAAGCAAAGAATGACCTCTTTTACCTAGTCATACACATATGAATGAGAAAAAAAAATCAGTCTGAGAGAGGAAGACCCTCACGGTTTCTGGCCAAAACAGAAACAATTATACTCTGAGCCATCAGGGTCCAAACAATGACCAAGTGAGGCTTGGACTGGGACCTATTATTGGCCAATCAGTGAGAACCAGACTGATTTGGGTTTATGAAATGGTCCTTGAGAAACAAATCTAGCCAGTAAATCCCAAGATACTTTGCAAGGTTTCTGTGATCAAAATTTACATTCCTTTGGGCAGAGCACCTGTAGATAATGGTATTATAACCTATATGTGGAGGGAGGGAGAGGAGGGAGGGAGGTAGGGAAGGAGGGAGAGAAGAGGGGAGAGAAGGAAGGAGGGAGGGAAGGAAGGAAAGAAGAGGGGAGAGAAGGAAGGAGGGAGGGAGGGAGGTAGGGAAGGAAGGAAGGAAGGAAGGAAGGAAGGAAGGAAGGATGGAAGGAAGGAAAGAAAGAAGGAAGGAAAGAAGGAAGGTGGGGAGGGAGGGAGGAGCTGCTTGGCCCAACTGGAACTGGCCAGTTGGGTCCCCAGTGGGGCAGCTACTACTATTCACAAGTTAGGGTTTGTCCTTCATGAGAGGCCTATTACAAGAGGTATGACTAATCCATTGATACATGTTTTCCTTGCACAGATGCTCAGGAAGATTGCACTGATGGGTGGAGCACTCTGGCCCAAGAAATCACATATCCTTGAAATGCAATGTGGTGAACGAAATATAATAGCTTACATAAAATGTCTTCCTCAATTCACAGCATACCTTCTCTGTGGACCCCCACACCACCCTGCCCATCTACAAAAGGTTTGCCTATATTTAGTATTTACACCTACCTTCTCTGGCAGGGAATGTTCAGCTATTTTCATTGCTTCTACATTTAACTCTGTTCTCGATATATAGACATAGGTGCTTAGCATGGTGCCTGGCACATAGTAGGTGCTGTATAAATGTTAACTGTTATTTTTTTATTATCCTTTACCAGTTTCCCTTTCCCATCCTTTTAACCATATCACAAAATCATAAAAGAGAGAGCATAGCATGGTACTTAGCTCAGGAAAAGATCTAGTAATAAACTTAGAACTTTAGAGCATAGGTAAATATCATCTTTTAATACTAATATCCTAGAACAGGGGTTCTTAACATTTTGGGTAAGAGTGTGTGTGTGTGAGAGAGAGAAAGAGAGAGAGAGAGAGAGAGAGAGAGAGAGAGAGAGAGAGAGAGTGCAGGAGAGAGATGTCCCTTTTCGGCAGCCTGGTGAAACCTATAGACTTCTCAGAACAATGCTTTTAATTTCATAAAATAAAATACATAGTATTAACAAAGAAAGCCAACTGCATAAAAATAAAATTGTAATTTTCCAAGTTTATGGACATCTTGAAATCTATTCCCAGATTAAGATTCCTATAGTAGTGTCTAGGTCTAGAATAGAAGCCCTAAATTCTGAGAGGTAGCTAGGCAAGGGTCTATGAGAGATTAAAACAACAACAAAAACAACCTAATGACGAGTTGTAGCGAACATACCTATAATGCCTTCTGTAAAATGAAGGTAAACCTTAAACTCCCTTCCAGCGCTAAATCCTATACAGTCAAGTATTCACCTTGAGACCCTTTTACTAGACCTTTTCTCTTTTTTGGAGGGTGGTGCCGTGAGAGGAGTGTGGGGAATCCCTCTAAATTAAACCACCTTATATATCTGGTTTTATTGGAGAGGAGTGAAGCATGATTTGATCTAAAATATACTCTTGGTGGTTGAGGAAGATCATCTTAAATGAAGTTACTTTTCATAAGTATTTTCCCCATAACCCCATCCCTGATGTGGTTGATTTCAGGTAAAAAGAAAAAAAAATATTCTGAGAATAATCAAGAAAAGTAAGTTTGATTTTATTTCCTTTTTGTCACTTTGCTATCATTCTTTACCAAAAATATGGAGACAGGCCAGGATAGCTCTTTAAAGAGGCCAAGGAAGAACAGTGTCAGGGAAAGCAGCAAGTGGTATTATTTACTGTTGACTGACCTTTCCATAATTGTGTATGCTTTACAAACAAACCACAGGGACAGGGGGCGGGGAGGCCCTTTCCCTGCATCCTTACAAAATGAGCTCCTTTTTAAAGTGAAACAGCATTATTGATCAAAGCATAGGGTGACTCCATATGTAAAGAAGAAACAGCTGGCAGTCACCTCTGTGTCACTCACACACACTTGGGCAGACACCCACACTTATTAAAAACAGGTCAGATCGGATTCCAGGTTCACCCTGCAAAATTAATGACAACCTTGCAATAAAGTAACAGCATGAATTTGAGCCTTGTAATACAACGTGATTACGAGCGTTTTTTATTAGCTGGGCTTGAGCAGCAGGCGAGGCCGGCTGGTATTTGACACACAAACAGGGATGTTACCAGGTGCTCGGCTCTAAAGTGTCACATCAAAGTCGCAGCCCTGCTGGCTTGGTTTACACCTGAGCCAATTAGCCTAGGAGATCAGAAGAGGCCTGAAAAAGAATCCGAGGCCTTGTTTTTGTGCTGGAGAGAGTCACTTGATCCCAGGTAAGATGATACATGGAGAACAATAGTAGATAAAGCATGGCAGAGGAGGAAAAGGGTGAGAGGAGGAGGGGGAATGAATGGTAAGAAGCTGAAGATAAGGAACCTAGGCATCAAAAAAAAAACCCAATGTGAAAAGCCAAAGCTCTCTATGCCTGGCCCTCTCTCAGTGTGTTTGTCAGTCTTTTGTTGGCAACAAAGAGGCTAATTGAAATGAAACAATCTCCAGTCTGTTTGTTGGCACATCAAATATGCTGTAAGATATGCTGATTCTTGCTCCTCCTGAATTATTGAACATCATGCCTTCCAGAAATAAGACAGGCACAAAAAGAGAGTGAAGGAAAAAGGAGGAAAAAAAAGTCTCAAAAGCTACACTGTGGGTTTTTTACATTTTTTTTTAAAGAAGCCCATTTTCAGGACTTTGTTTGAATTGACTCTTTTATGAACGGAAGAAAATAAATGCTTTGCATATCCTCAAACACCAACTTATAGCTCTAAAATAAATAAAGTAACCAAGAATTTTAACCGCATTCTGATGGGTGGACAAATTTGCCGTCATTCTTGTGTTTAAATTGTGTTACAGAATGTGCTATGATCACCTTTAGCACAGCAGTTTGTACACTGCAGGTGAACGATGAATGTTGGTTGAATCAATGTATATATAAATTGAACTTATATTTTAAAATGAAATGAAAGAATTATAAATCTAAAGGAGAACTTAATAGTTTATAGTCCATCTCCTTGCCTTTTGGCAAGGCAAATCTAATATATTCTAGGTATGTGACTGTTCTTGTCTTGAAAGATCATCAGTAAAAAAATAAAGATAATACACATAAAAAGAGAAATAGGTATGCGTGTGTATGTTTGACTGTACACTGTCTATAATCTGAAGAAAGAAAGAACAATAAGCAAATTCATGAGTTAGAACTCTTGTCAAAGTTAATCATAATCATTTGGGTTTAGCCCAACATTCCCTTGCTTAAATCCACTGATAAACGAAGGTATGTTTGATTTTCAGTGCATTTTAAAATTACTTTTTTTTCTATACTTTCCATAGGGATCAAGTCTCAGTCAAGTTTTTCATTGATGACTGTTATCAAAGTGCTACAAAATGATTATTTTGCACAACAGAACACTTTGGCATGTTATGTGCTGAACACTTCTGGAACAGTCTATGCTGAGGCTTTAGCCAAAGTACAGTTTCCTCCCTTCCTCCTTTCCCCTCCCATAAAAAAGGAGTGGGCTGGATTTCAATCTGGGGCTTGATGCTATGACCACTGCATACCGCAGCCCATAAAATGAGTTCTTTCCCCATGGGCTACTACAGCCAGCTATTCTATTCAAACTACACTCTCTCCATGTTAAAGGATCTGAGGAATGGAAAACATGGAGCAGTGGTTAATCAGCTAATTTAAATTTCAAAGGGCAAAGATGACTGATGATAACTTATTTTGATGCCTATAACCCAAGTGAATAGTAAGGTATGACAATATCAGTTTGCAGCTATTGGCACAGCACTCTCCTCTGGCCAGACCACAGCTGGAATATTGTATTTAGTTCTGAGCAAGAGATTTTAGGACTCACATAGGAAAGTTGCAGAATCTCCAAAAAAGGGTGACAAGGAGGGTATGGAAACTTAAAACTATTTCCTAAGGATGACTTGTGGGATCTAGAGACCCAGGAGACTCATGACAACTGTCTTCAAATGTTTAGAAAAGGGATTAGGATTATTTTACTTGGTCCCGAAGGGCAGTTGAAATACCAATGGACAGAAGTAACACAGAGGCAGATTTCTGGTTCAATATAAGGAAAAATTCCTTAACAATTAGTGTTGCCCAAAAGTGGAATGGGATCCTTGATAGGTATACCTCCTAGCATATATCAAGCTATCTTTTAGAGAAAACATTTACTCAAATGGAATGACAAGAACAATAGTTGCAAAGTATTTTTCCAAACACCCAGGGCCCAGTCTTCCATAAAGGTATTCGAGTCCCTGGATGAGAAGAACAATGGCTATATATATGAAGTACAATAATAGTGAGGCACACATTTGGGGAATATCCATGGTCAAGGCAACTGAGAACTCTAGAACAATAGGGCCCTGAGATCTTTTCCTTCTAAGAAGAGTTAAGTCCTCAAAATATTCATTTCAGGGTGGGGCATCGGTACTGGTCATGAATGAGTTGCTCAGTTACTAGTATATTTTAGCTCAGGAGTGGGGAGCCTGAAGCCTCAAGGCCACAGGTGGCTTTCTAGGTCCTTGGGTGTGGCCTTTTAAAAGAGTCCAAGTTTTACAGAACAAATCCTTTTACTAAGGTGATTTGTTTTGTGAAGTTCGAATTCAGTCAAAGGGCTGCTCTTGAGGACCTAGAGGGCCACCTGTGGTCTTGAGGCTGCAAGTTCCCCACCTCTGGTCTATCTCTGCATGGGGCTCAGCATCACCAATAGATAGGAGGCTCACCTGCAATTGATTCTTTTAGAGCGTGTATTCTTAACTAGACTCCCTTGTTGGGGTTAGCCAGACAGAGCACTTAGCAAGAGGGCTGCTGCTGTCAGACTGGGCAGGCAGGACCCTACATCACTGAGCTCTTCAAATAACAGGTTATCCCAATAGGCATATTAATCTGATGGACTCCCCTGGGCTTACATTCAAACGTAAGCTGCAGTCTCCGCTGCCTCTAGCCTTGGCTAGACGTTACTATGCTCTTTTAATCTCTAGCCTGTCCTAGTATTTTTTTTTTCCCAGTTCAACTGCTACTATCATGTTTTGGCAATGGCAGTCATCCTTAGCTTAGGATTAGTTAATGATGTTTCTACTTTATGGATTCAATTATGAGATTTGTAACCCTTAAGAAAGACATAGGAGATGTCTAGCCTCTTTTGTTAACAATTCTTCCTGGTTCAGAGCTGAGTTCCCTTGATGACAGACCCACCCTTACATATGGAATTTCTTCTCCTTCCTTCTAACCTACACCCCTTAATTATTACAATACTCTGACCACAGCAGGATGAGGGCCCAAAGAAATAACTTAAATTTTTGTAACTCAGGGTTAGGTTTGGTTCTGAGTGCTTGAGGAATATAAAAATATGCAAATACGTTAAGTCCCCTTCCCCCATAAGTCATATGTGGCAACTGAAATTCATTAGCAAACATATAGCTATTGCTTTTAATGTCAGTCTGTCAACATTCAACAAGTGTTTATTAAATGAGTACTATGTGCCAGTCACTACCATGTACCAATATGGTACATGGCTTTCCATTCCGTTGATGTGTTATTATGACTTGCTTCACTATCTACATCTTTGTTTGTGTTTCATCAACTAACTGTTCACTCGACTAGATTAGAAACTTTAACTCTTTTTTTTTGTTTTGTTTTTTTCAGCAGGGCAATTGGGGTTAAGGGACTTGCCCAAGGTCACACAACTAGTAAGTGTGTCAAGTGTCTGAGGCCAGATTTGAACTCAGGTCCTCCTGACTCCAGGGCCGGTGCTCTACTCACTGCACCACCTAGCTGCCCCTTGACTCTAACTCTTATTCAGTCTACATTGACTACCCCCATACTACTCCTCACAGCATCTGTTCCAAACATTTCCCAAAAAATTCATTTCTTTACCCCTGCGTCTCTCTAAGGAGATGTTCTTATCTATTCCTTGGGAAGATTGAAGCCATCTAATGTGAGCTTCCTCATTTACTTCTTTCCAATGTAGAGCAGTGAATAGAGAACCAGGCTGTGAATTAGAAAGACTCATCTTCCTGAGTTATAATCTGGACTCAGACACTTAATAGCTGTGTGACCCTGGGCAAGTCACTTAAACTCTGTTTTCCTCAGATCCTCATCTATAAAATGATATGGAGAAGGAAATGGCAAACCACTTCTGTGTCTTTTCCAAGAAAACCCTAAATGGTGTCACAAAGAGTTAGACACATCTGAAACAAGTGAACAATGAGGATTTCTTTAAAACTCTTTACGAATTCACTGACTCTTTTTTCTTATCTCAGAGGACAAGGTAGACCTTGTTCCCAATAATAACACAACTGGGCTTTTAATTCCATCCCTCTAGGATTTTTTTTCAATCATTTCCTCTCTCACTTATAAACTCTCCAGCTCTATAAGTTCTTTTCTCCTAAATATTCCTAGAAGCATATTTAAATATGCCTTACCCAAAAATAAATCTTTGATCCTTCTGCACCCCAAAACTCTCATCTTAGTTTTTCTCCTTCACTGCCAAAATTTGTTAAAATAATAAATAACCAGTAGTGTACGCTCATTGTGTCTGGTTTCTGACGATCCACCCCTTTAACCTCTTGCAACCTGACTTCTCTTCCCATTGCGCTATGATCTCCAGATACAAAATCAAGTGGTTGCTTCAGTCTTTGCCTGCCTTTACTTTTCTGTGGCATAATATTGTTCACCACCCTTGCCTCTCTGCATTCCCCCATCTCTTCACTTTTGTGAAATTTCTCTATCCTCGTCCTTTTCCTACCTCTTTGACTGACATTCTTTGATCTTTTGCTGGTTTCTCCTTTTATTCCTACCCCTTCCCCAAATGTGGGAGCACCCTAAAACTTTGCCCTTGGCCTTTTCTCTTTTAATGTCTTTCCCATTAGTGATCACATCTATTTTTAAATGCTTGAATCATCACCTCTATCCAGAAGATTCAGAATTTTATAGTTTTATCTGAAATTTCTTCCAAGTTCTTGTCTCTATTTCTAATTTCCTACTGGCTATTTCCACCTGCATGTTCCACATGCACCTAAAAATGAACATTTCTAGAACCCATCATCTTCCCTGGCCAAGGCTGATCTTCTTAAACTTACATTTATAATGATTCATTTATTCAGATACAATGAATACTTACTATGTGCGGAGTATTGTGTTAGGCACCAGAAAATAAATTTTAAATTTAGGTAAGCAAGAGAAAAGCACCTATTTGTATGAAAATATTTACAGCAGTTATTTTTGAGGTGCCTAAGAATTGGAAATTGAAGGGATGTCCATCAATTGGGGAATCATCAAATAAGCTGTGGCATATGATTGTGACGGAATATTGTTGTGCTATAAGAAATGACAAGCAGGATGATTTCAAAAAAACCTGGAAAGACTTGCATGTACTGATGCAAAATGAAGTGAGCAGAATCAGAAGAACATTGTATACAGTAACAGCCAAGTCCTGTAACCAACTATGATAAACACAGCTCTTCTCAGCAATAAAATGATCCAAGACAATTCCAAAAGATTCATGATGAAGCATACTATCTGCCTCCAGAGAAAGAACTGATATAGTTTGAATATAGGCTGAAGCATTCTATTTTCACTTTCTTTTTTCCATTCTTTTTCTTTTCAGTCTTGTACAAAACTACTAATATGAAAATGTTTTACATGATTGCATATGTATAACCTATATCTGATTGCTTACTGTCTTGGAGATGGGGAAGGGAAGGGAGAGGGAGAGGGATAGAATTTGGAACTCAAAACTTTAAAAAAAGTTTTAAAAATTGTTTTAATGTAATTGAATAAAAATAAAATATATACATTTATATTTTTAAATTTAAGTAAGCCATGTTTTCTGACCATTTGGGTGACATATTTGATCTATTTATCATATTCTAACTTATTTTTGTGTATACCTGATCTCTCTCCTATATTAAAAGTTCTCTGAGGGCAGGCATAGTGCCAATTTTATATTTGTAATTTCAGTGACTACAAAAGCATCATTTGCATAGTAAGTGCTCAACTAATAATTGTTGAACTAAATTTATTTTGAAATACTCCTTATTGATATCTTTTGTTTTCACATCACTTAGATTTCTGTCTGTATCTTCCCTTCCTCCTCCTCTTGCTCTTCAATAAGCATCCCTTTTAACAGAGAATTTTGAAGAGAGAGTTTGCTATTGTTCTTTTGAGAATGGTTTGCTCCCATCCTTTGACTACTTTTCTAACGAGGTCTTATTGACTTCGGCCTTATAGATTTCTATTAGTTATGTTAGATATAAGACCCTTAGTAGAAGATCCATTCTCTTTTGGGGTCTTATAAATTTTGGTCTTATAGATTCCTATTAGTTATCTTACATATCAAACCTTTAAGCAGAGATGTTTGATATAAAATATTTTCACAGTTGACTGGTTTTCTTTTCATATACTAAATGTTAATTTTGTTTGTGCAAAAGTTTTACAAGTTATTTTAATTAGAATTATCTATTTTAACTTTTGTAATTGATCTTATCCCTTGTCAGGTTAAGACTTCATCTCCCCTCCCATAGCTATAAAAATCTATTTGATCAGCTACCCTTATAATTACTTTTAAGAGTATGATGTTATTATTCATGTCACATACACATTTTGAATTTATTATAAAATGTGTTGCAAAGCTGGTCAGTGCAATTTCTACTAGAATGCTTTCCAATTTTTTGTGAAGTTCTTATAAAATCAAGATTTATTTCCTAGTTAATTTATATTATCAGTCTTATTGAACACTGAATTTCTAAGTTGTCAGTCTGATTCTTCTTCTAGTCTGTCTTGTCGTTCAACTTTTCTGTATTTTTTTAAACCAATATCCAAAAGTTTTGGTGATTACTACTTTGTCACACACTTTGAAATCTGTAAGTACGATTTCCCCTTCCTTCTTACCTATACTTCTTATTTCTATTAGTTGTTTATATAAATTTAGATACCAAATAACTAATCAACTAACTAATCAAACAACTAATAGAATACTTCTATTTTTTATCTCATTTTATAAAGAATCTGTTTTGTAGTTTGTTTGGCATAGCATTAAATATGTTATTTTTGTAGTATTATTATTTTATCATATTGGTTCCATGAGCATTGACTATTCCTCCAGCTATTGATGCTGTTCTTTATTTCTTTAAGAAACAGGTTTTGTTTTGTTTCTTATTAAAAGTATGCTTTGATAGATTGACACCAAAAATTTGTAATTAGAGTAGTATGTGCCTTTCTCAAATTGTTTCCTAGATTTTGCTATTATTAGAGAGCAACATTTTTTTGTTTGGTTAAATCTTGTAGCTTACTATTTTACTGAAACTATTATTTCTAGTAGTTTCAATTGGTTAATTCCTTAGGAATTTCTAAAACTGTGATGTTATCATCAAATGGGGATAGTTTGTTCCCTCTCAGATTATCTTTATACCTTAAATGTCCTTTTGTGTCTCATTGGCATCACTAGTATTTCTAGAAGTGTGTAAAATAATGTTGGAGGTAGGAAAAACATACTCCCTTTACTTTTGAATTTATTAACAACATTACCAATGTATTCTGTTGAATTGAATTTAAAATAGTATTTAGAAAAAGTCTTATTTTAAAAAAAGAAAAGAAAATAGAGTTATTCTAACATGTCATTAAAAATTAAGTAATAAGCACCATAACCTGGAGGTAATGCTAGATATTTGAGCCCTATCTGTTATAAAATAATTGTAAAATTTGAAAGGGTTTTGATTCTCTAAGATTTTAAGTCAGAGAAGCTGCTGATCTGCATTGATAAATAAAATGTCCTCATTCTAATATTATCTGACCTAATTAATTTTAAAAAGCTTAAGAAATGAGTTAGGGGGCAGAGCCCAGATGGCAGAGTGAAAGAAAGGACTTCCTTGAGCTCTTCCCCCAAACCCCACCAAATATCCATTAAAAAAGACTCTAAATAAATTCTAGAGCATCAGAACACACAAAATGATGGAGTGAAACAAATTTCCAGCCCAAGACAACCTGGAAGGTCGACAGGAAAGGTCTATTGCACCAGTCTGAGAGAGGAGAGCACTCCAGTGTGGGTTGTGCTGGCACAGACCAGGCCCTAGTAACACCCAGAGTAGGGTTCAGGGTACTGAATCACTGGCAGCTGTGGTGGTTTCCAGACTTATCAATCACAAACACCAAAGACAACTTAGAAGGTCAGTAGAAAAGGTCTACGGGACCTGGGTGAGAGAGGAGCATGGTCCAGCCCCAGCCCCAAGGTGGTGGCTGTGACAGCAGTGGCAGCAGCTGCTTCCAGACCTCTTGGCCCACAGATGGCAGGGAGATCAAGTGGCTGATCAGAGGGGGATTGCAGGGATCACTTTGCTGCCAATGAGGCAGGATTCTCTTGTTTTCCCCTTGCTTATATCTGAGTGGCAGTCCTGGGAGGAGGAGGAGCACTCATGTGGTAGAGCTTGTGATGGTGGTAGAAAGGAAATCCTCTTTACAGTTCCAAAGCAAAAAAGAGTGCTTGTGACCACTCACAGATGAGAGCACAGACTAGGAGGGGAGTAAACAGCTCTCCTTTGCTCTTACCACCTTGGAAGAACTGAAAATTTATTATTAAATAGAAATATCTCTGAAAACAGCTACACAAAACCCCTAAAGCTTAAGAAAATGTGCTCTCTACTCTGGAAGCAGAGTCCTACCTTGTCGAAGAGCTAAAAAGTCAAATAATTGGCTGGGGAAATGAGAAAACAGTGGAAAAATATCAGACTATAGAACCTTACTTTGGTGACAACGAAGATCAAAACATACAATAAAAAGAAGACAACAGAGTCAAAGCTCCTATATCAAAAGCCTCCAAGAAAAATATGAATTGGTCTTGGGCCATGGAAGAGCTCAAAAAGGATTTTGAAAATCAAGTAAGAAAAGTTGAGAAAATTGGGAAGAGAAATGAGAGTGATGCAAGAAAATCATTAAAAATGAGTCAACAGCTTGCTAAAAGAGACCCAAAAATGCTGAAGAAAATAACACCTTAAAAATAGACTAACCAAATAGCAAAAGAGGTCCAAAAAGGCAATGAGGAGAAGAATGCCTTAAAAAGCAGAATTGGCCAAATGGAAAAGGAGGTCCAAAAGACCACTGAAGAAAATAATTCCTTAAAAGTTAGAATAGAGCAAACAAAAACTAATGACTCTATGAGAAATCAAGAAAGTATAAAACAAAATCAAAGGAATGAAAAAATAGAAGACAATGTGAAATTTCTCAATGGAAAAACAAGTGGACTAGAGAATAGATCCAGGAGAGATAATTTAAAAACTATTGGACTACCTGAAAGCCATGACCCAAAAAAGAGCCTAGACATCATCTTTCAAGAAATTATCCAGGAAAATTGCCCTGATATTCTAAAACAAGAGGGTAAAATAGAAATCGGAAGAATTCACTGAACACCTCTTGAAAGAGATCCCAAAAGGAAAACTCCTAGGAACATTATAGCCAAATTCCAGAGTTCCCAGGTCAAGGAGAAAATATTGCAAGCAGCCAGAAAGAAACAATTCAAGTATTATGGAAATACAGTCAGGAAAAGACAGGGTTTAGCAGCTTCTACATTAAGGGATCTGAGAGCCTGGAATATGATATTCTGGAGATCAAAGGAGCTAGAATCAAAACCAAGAACTACCTACCCAGCAGAACTGATTCTAATACTTCAAAGGGGAAAATGGGATATTCAACAAAATAGAGGACTTTAAAGCCTTCTTGTTGAAAAGACCAGAGCTGAAGAGAACATTTGACTTTCAAATATATGATTCAAGAGAAGCATGAAAAGGTAAACAGGAAAGAGAAATCATAAGGGACTTATTAAAGTTGAACTGTTTACATTCCTACATGGAAAGATAATATTTGTAACTCACTTGATCTTTCTCAGCATTAGGCTACTTTGAGGGAAAAAAAAAAATATATATATATATATATATATATATACACATATATACATATTTGTGTGTATGTATGTATGTGTATGTGTATATATATATGTATGTGTATATGTTTGTATATTTGCATACACACACACACATATATATATATATATATGTATATATATATATATACATATATATATATATATACATACATATATGGAGAGAGAGAGAGAGAGAGAGAGGACACAGGGTGAGTTGAATATGAAGGGATGATATCTAAAAAATAAAATTAAGGAGTGAGAACAGAATGTATTGGGAGAAGGAGAAAAGGAGAGGAAGAATGGAGTAAGTTATCTCACATAAAAGAGGCAAGAAAAAACTTTTACATTGGAGGGGAAGAGAGAGAGAGGTGAGAGAGATTGAGTGAGCCTTACTTCCATCAGATTTGGCTGAAGGAGGGAATAACATATGCACTCAATTGGGTATGGAAATCTATCTTATCCTACAGGAAAGTAGGGGGGAAGGAAATAAGAAAGGGGGGAAGAGAGAAGGGAGGGCAAATGGGGGAGTGGCAATCAGAAGCAAACACTTTAGAGGTGGGACAGGGTCAAAGGAGAGAATAGAATAAATGGTGGGCAGGATAGGATGGAGGTAAATATAAGTAGTCTTTCACAACATGACTATTATGGAAGTGCTTTGCATGGCTATGCATGTATAACTTAAATCTAATTGTCTTCTCAATGAGGGTAGGTGAGGAGAGAGAAAGGGAGAGAATCTGGGACTCAAAGTTTTAAAAAAAATTAATTAAAAATTATTTTTACATGCAACTGGGAAATAAGATATACAGGCAAGGGAGTATATCTTGCCCTACAGGAAAATAGAAGGGAAGGGGATAAGAGAAGGGGGCGGTGATAGAAGGGAGGCCTAATTGGGGGAATGAGTACTCAGAATGCACACAATCTTGGGGTGGGGGGAGGGGAGAGATGGGGAGAAAATTTGGACCTCAAAATCTTGTGGAATTGAATGTTGAAAACTAAAAATTAAATAATTAATTTTAAAAAAGAAATGAGCTAACCCTTGGCAAAAATAATATGGTAGGTGAACTTTATCTGTAGCACTGTGATATACCTACTCAACATATTTGATTCCTGAGCCATTCTCTTCCTTCAATGAGAAACGTTTTTCTTTTTCCTTATCAAAACTCACCTGTTCTTCATGTAATTCCCTTAAGGACTACCTTTCTATTTTTTTCCCCATGAAAAATAGATGCATCAACAATAGATTTATCTGACAAACTAAATTCTTGCCAATTGAGTTAAGACAAAACTTAGGTAGATTCTACCATAATTGGTTAAAAATGAATTCATCAATGACATGATTTGAAACTATAGCACAAAACTAACTCCAAGGTAAAATATCCATATTAGGGCTGTCATTGTGGTAAGTTGATGCAATGGATATTGTTATTCAGACAGGCCTTTTGTAACTTCTTAAACCAAACAGAAAGGTACATTCCTCCTCTCACTACTCAAAAAGTTATTCATGATAAGAAGTTTATCTTGGTGTTCAAGATCCATTTATCGGACCTTACTAAAGGTATGACCAATGTAAAGATAATATCATTTTATTAGTTCTTGTTTTTCTTTCTTTCAAAATAATACCTGTGGTTTCAATGATTTAGGAAACTTACACTGAGGATATTTTTTTGCAGTTTATAGTTTTAGAGGTTTTCTTGGAGAATTGAGAGGTTAAACAACTTGTTCAGGGTAACAAATAAGTATATGTCTGACAAATGACTTTTAAACCCAAGTCTTCTCAACTATAAGTCTCTACTATGCTTTACTATGCAACCCTAGAATCCTCAAGTTGAGACTCCATATCCCATTTCTGGGCTTCTGCACTAGTATCTACTCCCTCCTTACATGTACCTCATAAAGTCTTTCTCTTCCTTTAAGGTACAGCTGTTATACATACCAACTTTTAGGTAAAGCCTTTTTTAATACTCTCAACTAGAGGGCTCCTAAACTATTTTGTATTTATTTATATTCATTAATTTTATTTACACTGTCTATATAATTATATATATATATATATATATATATATATATATATATATATTATAAACACGCACATACATATCTATGTACTTGTCTCTCCCACTAGAATTTCTAACTGCTCTAAAACTATATGGTAGGTGCTATCATTAACTCCATTTTACAGATGAAGAAACTGAGGCCAAGAGAGGCAAACCAGATCAACCTTTTAGGAAGTGTCAAAGATAGGATTGGAAGTCAGTTCTTCCTGACTTCACCCAACCGCTCTTATCCACTGTACAATCTAGCTGTCTTTATTAACTTTACATTGTATAGTTCACTACATATATGGGATGTATGTGCTATCTCTCTCTCTCTCTCCTCTTCATGTTGGAAATATTTGGCAAAGTAGAAAAAATGCTTAGCATGTAATGCTTCCCAGGTTATCATTTTATAGTACATCCAAATGGAAAAGGTAAGGGGGAAAGAAAAGCTTTAAGGTTGATGAGAGGTTACAAATCTTCCAACAAATCAATTAATGCTCCTCTACTACTTTTAATGCTTTTAAATTAGATTAACAGACCACTGATCCCCCTTTAATAAAACCCTAGATCTCCTCCTGTGGTATGCAACTAGATTCCAATATCAAAGAAACAAGCCTGACAAAGAAAGGATAAGACTTACTAGTAGGGCCTGGTTCCCTGCTATTAGGATAATTGCCCAGACTGTGAAGATATTAAATTATGTGAAATGTGCTGAAATCATTTTTGGCTGTCTATATACTGAAAAAAAGCTCATTGGCAGAAACTCTCTTCTCCTTTATTTGATATTTAAAATTTCATTTCCAGAGCCATATGAGAATTTGGACTTCAGTTTCAAGAAAAATGTATGCAGTGATAGATCTTTGGCTGTCAATATTGAAGTAAACATCACTAAATTCTCTGAAGAATCAAAATCTCTCTTTACAGCTTGTTTTAGCTGATGACCTTCATAGCACCCACATGAGTTTCCACCAAAAAGAAAAAAAATCCCATTTTTTGTTGACTGAACAATTCCTTCCAGGAAACAGATGGTAACAGGAGAGGAATAGTAGTCTTACTAGGTTAGACAAATTCTACAAAGTACTCTAGGTCGATGAGGAAAAAAATTTTTTTTCATTTTTTTTTTTTTTTGCTTTTTGGCAGGGCAATTGGGGTTAAGTGACTTGCCCAAGGTCACACAGCTAGTACTTGTGTCAAGTGTCTGAGGCCGGATTTGAACTCAAGTCCTCCTGACTCCAGGGCCGGTGCTCTACTGACTGCGCCACCTAGCTGCCCGAGGAGGAAAAATTTTTGAGCTCTAGAGTAATCAGCTAAGAAGGCAGAAAGGATCAGACAAGTATTATAGGTCTGAGTAGGCTGGGGATTTAACTCTAAGAAGTCAGAGAAGTGGTAACTATCCTAATGAACCAAAGAGTTCTGATCCTGGAGTAGAGGTTCATTGTCCTATGCCCTGATAGGATTGGTGGTTATGGGTATGTAAGTATGAATCATAACCAAAAGATGAGTCTAAAGATAATTCTGTCTTTAATTTAGTGAAGGGCAAAACTATATAAGGTCCATAGGCAAAACTCAGAATTATTGATTGCTTCTCTGTAAAGATAATATTCAAGAATGAAGGGTAGAACATTAAGGATATCTGTGCCATTATGCAATGGTTGGATCAGGGTGATCATGGCTACATACTCAGTGAGAGACAGCAGGAAGGAGTAGATTTAAGAATGCTTGAGGAAATAAGAGCACACACACACACCCATGCACACACACACACACACACACACACACACACCCCATTCAAAACCCTCCACGGTCCAGCTCTAACATACCTGCCCAACCTTATTTTAGTTATTTATCTAAATGTATTTTATATTATTGCCAAACTGTACTAGTCTCCATTTCCAACTCCTATCCTGATCTGTCGGTTCCATTTCATTTGATCATAATGGCCTCCATACAAAGAATTAATTCTTTCTTATCCACTATACATGGAAGTTTCCCTCCACTGTCTCCATCCCTGTCATGGCTCAACTCATATGTCACCTTATCTTAAAAACTTTTCTCTTCCTCCCATCCCCAGTGAAAATGATCTCTTTCCTCACTGATCTTTGAGTTCATCTTTCCTTTATTTCTGTCTCATTTCCCTCTGTATATTAATTATTTGAGTATAATCCATAGCCTAGAAATGTAAGTCTTGTGTTTACTCGGTGTTCTCAAAAAGAACCATCACATCAGGGAAATGATGACATGACTTGCAGTTGACTTTGATTTGAATAAGGGAGGGCTGTGTAAGGTCAATTTCTCCTCCAGAGCCATCTGGGTCCAGTGGCTTGATATTTACCAGGATGACTGGAGATGGCCTGGGATGCATTAGGAGACCCTGGCTCTTACAGACTAAGATCTTTTCGGGTTCCACTTTGAGTGAGGTAACACCCATTCAGTGAATAGGCCTTTTTAAGAAGTTAATCAAGAAATGGCCCCTTTAATCAAAATTCAAAAAAAAAAAAATCAAACTGACAGGGGAAAACCTTCAGGGGTCCTGGCCAAAAGAGAAATAGTTACTATTTATTATTTACATTCACTCTGTGCTAGGGGGTCAGGGACATATTGTCCAATCTATGAACATGCACAGAAATGTAGGTCTAGGTTTATAGTAACTGTACAATCTTAAGGCTATATCTTGAAAATTTCTCTTTGGATCATGTCCATACTCAGGATTTCCCCTGGGAAGATCTGATTTTGCTCATGTCTAAAGACTTCACAAAAGGGGGAAAGGTTCTAAGCTCCTATGTAAAAACACAGGTTGAAATAATATTGGCTATAGTGTGGGCTTCATTTTGACTGAAAAATACAAAAACTCCTTTCTAAACTGATAAACACATAAAACAACAGTTTTGAACTTTCTAGTATGTCTCTATCCCTCTGAGGGATCAGTATATTCTTCAAAATTTGCAATTCTACCCAAGGGTTAAGGTTCCACTGCCACATGAAGGTAGTTGCGTTTATTGGGGAGTCAGATCCACTCTTTCTGTGGAGTCTTACCTTACCAGGAACCTATGCAGTTCCTTCAGACTTGTGGTTCTATACTACATTAAAAAAAATGGAAAACACTTGGGATGAATAGACTTGATCCCCAACTTTCCTTGGTATGGATTTTGATTAATAGGCTTTATAGCATTGGACTGAATCCAATAAGAAGCTCAAGAGGAATAAATACAAAACCTTTCACTTGAGTACAAAAACAAAACAAAAACCCCAAACTTCACAACCCTAAGAAAGCAAATGGATAGACAGCATTTGTTAAAAAGAAAAAGAAAAGGTTGGGGGTAAAGATGACAGTGTAGAGAAAGCACTCAGCTGGGCTCTCCTAACATTCCCCTCCAAATAATTTTAAAATAATGCCTCAAATTTGATTCTAGAGTGACAGAACCAAAAAAAGGTCAAAATGAGACATCCTTCCAACCCAAGACAACATATGAGATTGGAAAAAAGAGATCTATGACACAGGAAGGTAGAGGCTGATCCAGAGCCTGCATGGCTGAAACATCAGGAGTAAGACTAGGTGATGGTGACATAAAGACCAGAAAGAGTAGCAGCTTTGAAAGTTCTCAAGCCAGAAATGGCAAGAGAACCTGGCAACTGATCAGAAAGAGATTACAGGATATCCACGTGATGGAATCTAATAAAGCTGCCCCAGTCCCAATATTCTAACTTTCTTGTAGGCCCCACTGAACAGCAGGCTCACTGTCCCTATCTAACCATAGTGGAATATCCATGTGATGGGATACTAGCCACTGCCCGCAGACCCATTCCTCGTATTTCCCAAAGAAGCAGCAGATGTGTCCATGCACTTAACCACAACCATATCCATCTAGTCTCAGACAGGATAGCAATATTCAGCCGATCAGAAAGTAGCACCACCAGGTTGCCCAAGCAGGATGTGGACCACAAAACAATAGAAGGGACTTTCCCTAAGTAAGTACCTGCCCAGTAATAGCAAAAGCTGTCCTTTAGGTTAATTTGTGATGTAGAGAGGCTTATTATAATATTATTATCATACATATATGTCCCCTAATGTTTTTTTTCTGTATTCATTGTGGCTAATCACATGTGCAGTTCTACTAAGGCTGGGAGCCCTCCCCTATTACTGAATCCTTTAACAAACCCCTCCTGCCTTTTTAATATTCATAATTTCTGTTGTGTAATTTCATCTTCATCCTTTAAAAATACATCTTGCTTTCTCTGAAGTTGCTGGTTCCTCTTAGAACTTAGCCCACTTCATGAGAGGGGTCAAGCTCAATAAATGCCTATACTTGGATTAGAGGTGGTCTGATTCTGAATTATTTGAGATGGTTCAACCACAACACATCATGAAACTGCAACATATATGCTAGGGGTACATCCTGGAGGCAGGACCAGATGTTTTTGGCGATTCCATTGCCTATACCCACTTTGAGTCATAGGTCAAGGGTTGAGAGGAGTACTTTCCATCAAGAGGAAATGGGAGGCATGAGGTATCACTCCATGTCCCAAGGAATCAGGGAGTTAAGAGAATCATCTCCAGTCCCAAAGAGGAGGGGCCCTGAAAAATAAGCATTAACTGCAATTCTAAGGGGTCCAGGGCCCTTCCTGGGTATTGACCAGAGTGTAGTCCTATGAGATCAGTAACTACACCTCTCACTTGATCATGCTGCCGTGGAAGCTCTGATAATTTCCAAGCTGCCAGAACTAAATTTGAAAATAGCAGTATGAAAAAGCCTGAAGCTTGGAATAGATCCTCTCACCACCCCACCCCCACCATGACAGGAACATTAATATAAAGTTCCAAATCAAGAAATAGGGTGGAAAAATGATCAAACAACAAAAAGAACTTTACCACAAAAAAGCTACTATGGTGATAGGGAAGATCAAGATATAAATTCAGAAGACAATGAAGTCAAACAACTATAAGCAAGGCTTCAAAGAAATATGTGAACTGGATACAAGCCCAACAAGAATTCCTAGTAAACATTAAAAAAATTTAAATGATTTTAAAAATTAGGGTGAGTAATAGAGGAAAACTTAGGTAAAGGAATGAAAGCAAAGGAAGAAAATTATGAAAAGACAATTAGTAGCCTTGTAAAAGAGGCCCCAAAATAAACAAAAGAATATAACACTTTAAAAAAAGTAGAACTGGCCAAACTGAAAAAGAGGTACAAAAATTCACTAATCAAAATAATGCCTTCAAAGGTAGAATTCACCAAACTGGAGATGTGTGTGGGGAGGTACAAAATCTCAATGAAGAAAAAAATACCTTGAAAATTAGAATTGGTAAAATGGAAGCAAATCACCACATAAGACATCAAGAAACAATAAAACAAATTCAAAAGAATGAAAAATAGAAGAAAATGTGCAATACTTATTGGAAAAACAATTGATCTGGAAAATAAATTGAGGAGAGACAATTTAAGAATTATTGTATTACCTGAAAGCCATGATTAAAGAAAGAGTCTAGCCATCTAAATGTCTATATATCAAGATATTACCAAGGAAAACTGCTTTAATATCCTGGAACCAGAGGTAAAATAGAAATTGAATGAATCCACCAATCACCACCGGTAAGAGATCCCAAAATAAAACCACCCAGGAATATTATAACCAAATTCCATAACCACTAGGTTAAAGATAAAATACCTCAAGAAGTCAGAAAGTGACCATTCAAATACCATGGAGTCACAGTCAATATCACACAAGATCTAGAAACTCCTACCCTAAATGAGCAGAGGGCTTGGAATATGATGTTCCAGAAGGCAAAAGATCTGGGATTACAGCCAAGAATATCCTACCCAGCAAAACTGAGTATTATTCTTCAGGGGAAAAAATGAATATTTAATGAAAGAGAGAACTTTCAAGAATTCCTGAAGAAAAAACCAAAGCTGAATAGAGAATTTTAGAGAAAGCCTAAAACTGATAAACATGAAAGGGAAATCATAAGGCATTCAACAAGGTTCAAAGAACAAATTATATAAACAATCAATAATTTCATTAAAGACAATAACAATGAGACAACATACCAAAATTTATGGGATGAAGCCAAAACAGTACTTAGAAGAAATTTTATTTATCTAAAGTCTTACATCATTGTTCATCCTTCATTCTCAAAAAGGACCAATGATATCAGGAGGGTGATATTTTGACTTGCAAGTGAATTAGATTTAAGTGAGGCAGGGATGTGCAAAGTCATCACACTTATTCTCTCTTCTAGTGTCATCAGAATCCAATTGGCAAGGTATAAGTCAGGACACTGGTGATGGCCCTATATGCAGTGGTAAGCCTTGGCCTTTTTAAACTAAGGACTTTCCAGACCTCAGTTTGTCTGAGGCAACAGATGCATTTGGTGATTAAAGGCTAGGTAAGAATTGAAGCAAAAGATGGCCTAATTTGCCTTCTCAAAACAATCAGTCTTGGAGAGAAAGACACTCAAGGTTTCTGGCCAGGATAAAAACATTTCTTATTTACACTCACTCTGAACCATCAACACCTAAACAATGAGCAAGTGAGGCTTGGGCTGGGACATGTTATTAGCCACTCCGAGAAATCCAAAGTGATTCGGGTTTAAAGGCACAGTCAAGTAGATCCATCTGAATCCCAAAAAGCTTTATCAAACATTCTTTTTGCTGAGCTATATTTCAAGATATCATGAATGTGAGACAAAAGAGTTCATTATCCCAGATTTTCTGTGTATTTTTTTGGAGGGAAGAGGAACAACAGCAACAATAGAATGAATAAGTATGGAAGAAAAAAACCTAGCCCCCAAACCCCAAGATATCTTGTGAGGTATAAGTGATTAAAAGTTGTATTCTTTTGGACAGAGCACACCACATGTAAGGCTATGATTCCCATGTGGATGGAGGGAGAGGAGGAGGAGGAGGAGAAAGAAGAAGAGGAACAGGAAGGAAGGAAGGAAGGAAGAAGAGAAAGTGGGAGGGAAGAAAAAAGAGGGGAGGGTGGATGGGAAGGAAGGAAGGATACAAGGAAAGGAAGGAAGGAAGAAAGGGAGGAAGGAAGGAAATAGCAGCAATCCCCAACTAGAAATGGCGAGTTGGGTTCCCAGTGGGACAGCTGCTAATATTCACAGATTGTCATTCTCTCTTCCTTCTTGAAGAGGACTAATGGCAACGGAAAGCTGACATCAAACTCTTATGTCAATAAAATAGAGAAAAATAGATCAATTAACTGAGCTTTCAACTAAAAAAAAGACTAGAAAAAGAACAAATTAAAAAAATCTCTAACTAAGCACCAAATTGGAAATCCTGAAAACCAAAAGTGAGATCAATAAAATTGAAAGTAAGAAAACTATTGAGTTAATAAAATATAACTAGAAGCTGGTTTATGAATAAAAAATAATATATACAAGCCATTGGTTAATTTGACTTTTTTAAAAAGAAAGAGAACCAAATTACAACTATCAAAAATGAAAAGAATGAATTCACCATCAATGAAGTGGAAATTGAAGCAATTATTAGGAAATATTTTGTTCAATTACATACCAACAATCTGAAAATCTAAGTGAAATGGGTTAATATTTACAACTGCCTACATTAAGAGAAGAGAAAATAGAATATTTAAATAGCCCTATCTTGGAAAAAAAGATGAACAAGACACCAATGAACTCCCTAAGAAAAGAATAATCCCCAGAACCAGATGGATTCAAAAGTGATTTCTACCAAAAATTTAAAAAAATAATTCCAGTACTAGGGCAGCTAGGGAGCACAATAGAGAGAGTACTGGTCTGGGAATCCAGAAGACTCATCTTCCTGAGTTTAAATCCAACTTCAGAAGCTTACTAGCTGTGTGATCCTGGGCAAGTAACTTAACCCTGTTTATCTCAGTTCTTCTTCTATAAAGTGAGCTGGAGAAGGAAATGGCAAAGCACTCCAGTATCTTTGCCAAAGAACCCTAAATAATTTCATGAAGAGTCAGACACAACTTAAATCCATATACATATATATATATATATATATATATATATATGCATATATATATGTGTGTGTGTGTGTACATATATATACACATATATAATATAAATAAATACAATGTATATACTACATAAACTATCGAAAAAAGTAAAGAAGTAGTCCATCCAAAATACAACACTTATTCTTATTTAAAAAAAATACTGAAAAGCATAGGAATCGACGAAGCTTTCTTAAAATAAGTAGTATCTATCCACTACCATCAGTAAGCATTATCTGTAATAGGGATAAACTTGAAGCCTTCCCAATAACACCAGGAATGATGCAAGGATGTCTATTATCAATCAAATGATTCAATATTGTACTAGAAATGCTAGCTATAGAAATGACAAGAGAAAGAAATTGAAGTAAAGCAATAGGCAATGAGGAAACAAAACTACCACTCTTTGGATTTGATATGATGGTATATTTAGAGAACCTGGAGAATAACTAAAAATAAATTGAGACAATTCACAAATTCAGCAAAGTAGTAGGATATAAAATAAACCCACACAAATCAACAGCATTTCTATATACTATCAACAAAACCCAGTAAGAAGAGATGAAAAGAGAAATGCAATTTAAAATAACTTCAGACAGTATTAAATGCTTGGGATTTTATTTTCAAGACAAACTCAGGGATTATATGAATACAATTACAAAACACTTTTCACACAAATAAAGACAGCTCTAAACAATAGCAGAAATTTTATTTGCTTATGGATAGGCTGAGCCAATAGAATAAAAATAATAATTCTACCTAAGTTAATTTACTTATTCAGTTTGATTCAATCAATCAACCAAAAATTATTTTATAGAGATGGAAAAATAGTAAAAAATTCATGTAGAAAAATGAAAGATCAAGAATATCAATGGAATTAATGGAGGGGGGGCAGTGAAGGAAGATGGCCTGGCAATATCAGATTTCAAACTGTACTGCAATGCAATCAAAGTATTATGGTACTACCATTGTAGATCAGTGGAATAGTTTAGGTTCACAATACACAATAGTAAAGGACCGTACATTCTAGTGTTTGATGAACCCAAAGACCCAAGGTTTTGGAGTAAAAACTCATCATTTAACAAAATTTTCTGAGAAAACTGGAAAGCAGTTTGACAGTTTGCATAGACCAACAGTTTGTTATATACCAAGATAAGGTCAAAATGGATGAATGACTTAAATATAAAGGGTGATATCATAAGTAAATTAAAGTAACATGGGAAAATGTACCTTTCAAATCTATGGAGAAAGGCAGAGTTTATGACACAAAAAGAGACAAAAGTGAGGGGTCTTGAGTCCATGACATATAAGAATAGGTTAAAATGCCTGGACATGTTTATCTTTGAGAAAATAAGACTCAGTGGTCATAAGATAGCTGCTTTCAGATATTTGATGTTTGAGGAAGTGAGATTAGAATTGTTCTGTTTGGCCTTAGAGGGAAGAGCTAGGAGCAATGGGTAGAAGTTGAAAAATGAAAATTTTTTCTTGATGACAGGAAACAAATTTAAAACAATTTGAACTGTCCAAAAGTGAAATAGACTGCCTTGACAGGTTTCCGCCACGTGAAGATTTTACAAAAGTTTGAATTACAAATTTTCTCCCTCCCCCCGACTCCAAGATGGCATATATTCTGATTGCCCCATTCCCCAGTCAGCCCTCCCTTCTGTCACCCCATTCCCCTCATCCCCTTTTCCCTTACTTTCTTGGAGGGCAAGATAGATTTCTATGCCCCATTGCCTGTATATCTTATTTCCTAGTTGCATGTAAAAACTTTTTTTGAACATCTACTTTAAAAACTTTGAATTCCAAATTCTTTCCCCTCTTCCCTCCCCACCCACCCTCCCAAAGAAGGCAAGCAATTCAACATAGGCCACATGTGTATCATTTTGCAAAACGCTTCCACAATACTCATGTTGTGAAAGACTAACTATATTTTCCTCCCTCCTATTCAGTCTCCCTTTATTCAATTTTCTCCCTTGATCCTGTCCCTTTTCAAAAGTGTTTGCTGTTGATTACCTCCTACCCCTATCTGTCCTCCCTTCTATTTCTCCCCCTTTTTTATCTTCTTTCTTCTTCTTTCCTGTGGGGTAAGATACCCATTTGAGTGTATATGGTATTCCCTCTTCAGGACAAATCTGATGAAAGCAAGATTCACTCATTCCCCCTCACCTATCCCCTCCTCCCTTCCAACAGAACTACTTTTTATTGCCACTTTTATGTGAGATAATTTACCCCATTCTATCTCTCCCTTTCTCCCTCTCTCAATATATTCCTCTCTTATCCCTTAATTTGGTTTTTTTTAGATATCATCCCTTCACATTCAACTCACCCTGTGCCTCTCTCTCTCTCTCTCTCTCTCTCTCTCTCTCTCTCTCTCTCTCTCTCTCTCTCTCTCTCTCTCTCTCTCTCTCTCTCTCTCTCTCTCTATTTATATATATATATATATATATATATATATGTATGTGTATATATATATATATGTATATGTATATATATGTATTCCCTTCAGCTGCCCTAATACCGAGGTCTCATGAATTATATATATCATTTTTTCATGTAGGAATGTAAACAAAACAGTTCAACTTTAGTAAGTCCCTTATGATTTCTCTTTCCTGTTTACCTTTTCATGCTTTTCTTGATTCTTGTGTTTGAAAGTCAAATTTTCTATTCAGCTCTGGTCTTTTCACTGAGAAAGCTTGAAAGTCCTCTATTTTATTGAAAATCCATATTTTGCCTTGGAACATAATACTCAGTTTTGCTGGGTGGGTGATTCTTGGTTTTAATCCTAGCTCCCTGACCTCTGGAACATCATATTCCAGGCCCTTCGATCCCTTAATGTAGAAGTTGCTATATCTTGTGTTACCATGATTGTGTTTCCACAATAATCAAATTGTTTCTTTCTGGCTGCTCTCAGTATCTTCTCCTTGGTCTGGGAGCTCTGGAATTTGGCAACAGTATTCCTAGGAGTTTTCTTTTTGGAACCTTGTCAGGAGGCAATCGGTGGATTCTTTCAATTTCTATTTTACACTTTGGCTCTAGAATATCAGGGTAGTTCTCCTTGATAATTTCTTGAAAGATAATATCTAGGCTCTTTTTTTGATCATGGCTTTCAGGTAGTCCAATAATTTTTAAATCATCTCTCCTGGATCTATTTTCCAGGTCAGTGGTTTTTCCAATGAGATGTTTCACATTGTCTTCCACTTTTTCATTCCTTTGGTTCTGTTTTATAATATCCTGATTTCTCATAAAGTCACTAGCTTCCACTTTCTCCAATCCAATTTTTAAGGTAGTATTTTCTTCAGTGGTCTTTTGGACCTCCTTTGACATTTGGCTAATTCTGCCTTTCAAGGCATTCTTCTCCTCATTGGCTTTTTGGAGTTCTTTTGCCATTTGAGTTAGTCTATTTTTTAAAGTGTTATTTTCTTCAGTATTTTTTTGGGTCTCCTTTAGCAAGTCATTGACTTGTTTTTCATGGTTTTCTCGCATCCTTCTCATTTCTCTTCCCAATTTTTCCTCTACTTCTCCAACTTGCTTTTCCAAATCCTTTTTGAGTTCTTCCATGGCCTGAGACCAATTCATATTTTTCTTGGAGGCTTTTAATATAGGCTCTTTGACTTTGTTGACTTCTCCTGTCTGTATGTTTTGGTCTTCCTTGTCACCAAAGAAAGATTCCAAAGTCTGAGTCTGAATATGAGACCGTTTTCACTGCCTGGTCATATTCCCATCCAACTCGGGCAGCTAGGTGGTGCAGTGAGTAGAGCACTGGCCCTGAAGTGGGGAGGACCTGAGTTCAAATCCGGCCTCAGACACTTGACACATGTACTAGCTGTGTGACCTTGGGCAAGTCACTTAGCCCCAATTGCCCTGCCAAAAAACAAAAACAAAAACATATTCCCAGCCAACTACTTAACCCTTGAGCTTTTTGTTGGGGTATGACTGCTTGTAGAGTAGAGAGTACTTTGCTCCAAGCTTGAGGGGCTGCACTGTTGTTTGCAAGCTCTGCCTTACTAGCCCTCCTCCTCCCCTGAGAACCACCAACCTGGATTGCAACTCAGATCTAAGCAGGCTCTGCACTCCTGCTCTGATCTGCCACTTAATTCCTCCAACCAGGTGGGCCTGGGGCCAGTAGCAACTGCAGCTGTAGCTCTCTAAGTAGCCTTAGAGCTGCACCACCTCTGCTGCCTCCAGGGTGGTGGCCAACCATGAACACCTTTCACTCTGTCCCCGCAGTTTTTTCCCACTAACCTTCTCTGTTGTCTTTGATGTTTTTGGGTTGAGAAGTCTGGTACCTGCCACAGTTCACTGATTCAGGGTGCTAAGGCCTGTTCTGCCTGGTCTTGTTGATCCGGGCGTGGCACACGCTGGGCTCTGCTCCACTCCACTCCTAGCACAGTGTGATAGACCTTACCCAGCAGCCATCCAGGCTGTCCTGGGCTGGAGCCCTGCTTCCCTCTGCTATTTTGTGGGTTCTGCAGTTCTATAATTTGTTCAGAGCCATTTTTATAGGTGTTTGGAGGTTCCTGGGGGAAAGCTTTAGGCAATCCCTGATTTCCAGCTGCCATCTTGGCTCTGCCCCTCTGTGTCAAGATTTTAAAGTAGAGATGGAACAGCCAGTCATCAAGTATGTTACAATGGACATTACTTGTGGGTGTATTCCAAGGATTGGACTATGGCTGCTGAAGTCCCTTTTATCCTTCAAGTTCTGTGTTTCTGTGATGAACAGTTTTCACAACTCACAGATACAGTGAAGGGAAAGTCTAGGTTGTTTTTTTTTTCCATTTGGTGGCCTTTGTTCTTGTTCCTTCATTCACCTTTCATTTCATCCAGAAACTTACAATAATCTAGGACTTATTTTTCTTAGACCAGGAAGTCTGGTTAGTTTAGGAAATCTATCACTTTGTCACCAGCTTTCCAATGCTGCCATCTCTGGAGCTATTGTCCTACTGTGCAGAGACTTAAATCCAATCTCTAGGTGTAGCCCCCTACTCTCTTCCCTGGATTTCTCTCCAGCATCTTTTCTTTCTATGGGTCTTTTAGCCTTCTTTTAAAGACTAAACCCAATGGGGGTAGCTGAAATGTTGAGGTCATCAGCAAATCATTAACTGGGACATAGTTATCCAAAACTTCTTCATTCAGGTGGAGATAACTTAATGATACCAGGCTAAATTCAGTTCAAAGACTCAGCTTTTTGAAAGAGTTTACCTTGTCAAGGGAATTTCATACATCATGAAGGGAAAAAGCATCAATTTCAGAAGTAAGCCCTCTCAATGGGTAACTTTTGCTCCTTTTATAGAGGATTTCAGTTCCAAACTAAAGGCAAAACCTGGACACATTCTTAAGTGACTTTATCCTCTCATATGCTTCTACACTCACAGACATACATAAATCTTTACCATCAGATTGTATACTACTGTTGCATGCCCTGAACACAATGCAATGTTTTACACATGGTAGGCACTAGAAAAAATATTTTCAAATTTTTATTTAACTGAATTTCTGAAAACTTGCTGTTACTTTAATCAGTAATATGAAACCTCCACTTTGTAGTAGAGTTCGTTCCTAGATCTCTTACGTTTATATCCTTTTCTATTGCCCGGTTCCATTGAGACTTGTGCCCTGCTTTGTTCCCAATGTTTTTCATGAATTCCAAAGTCCTGATCATGTCTGTAACCCTTACCAATACTTGCTTATGATCGACCACTAATTTTTCTCTAGGACCTGACACCAAACCATTCTAAGACCAACTGATTATATAGCCTGAGTCTTCTGCCTATTGATGTTCCGCTAAGGTCCAGGATTGATCCTACTATTCTTTTCAAGATCATTACCATACTTTTCTGGGTTACTGGCATTCTATCTTAGGCAGCTATGATACACTTAGAGCCTAGTGACTAGGCAATTCACTTAATCTCTGAGATGCAGTTCCTTCTCATCTATAAAATGAAGTAATGTATATAAACTGCTTTGCTAGCTTTAAAACATTATTAAACATGACCTATTCAGATGCTTGGTAGGACCAATCCAATCTGTTACCAAGCTTAAGTTATTTTCCATACCTAGTTGACATTGAAGGAAAGTGTTGAGCTAAGTAGATTCCATTCTTAAATAGCCAAATCAAGGTTTTTCTTAATGAAAGTGCAGATATATTTAAGATCCAAAGCAATCTCAGGAATTAGTCAACGAAAGGTAACAGGAACTTCACATATACAAGATAAATGAAAAGGATTTACAAGGTAAGCATTCTTGTTTTAGAGTAAAACAAGAAAACAAAGATTTTAATGCAGGTCTTACCTCTTCACACAAAAGTGAAGAGGACTTATTGGTGTATGAGTTGCAAGTTATCTGCTATATGAAAATAGTCAAAGGAAACAAGTTTTGTACAAGAATGTAAGAGGAAGGAGAAAGGAGATGTTCATTTTTAATTGAGTCTGGTATAATATACAGAAGTGAAAAGGAAACAGCAAAAAAGAATACAGGTAAGACAAGGTATCTATTTGTTGACACTCCTTATTTCAAACCAGCAGAGGTCACCAAGCAGAAAGCAGAGACAGACCAGCCAGGAAATATGTAGCCATCAGGCACTGGTCCAAACCACAGGTCAGGGATAAAAATAAGCAAGAGAAAGATTAAGAATACATAGATACATAGATATAAACATATAGATGGATATATAGTGTGTATATGTATATGTATATATGTATGTATATAGTTCTTATGTATGTGTGCATTTGTGTGTGTGTGTATTTACTAAAGGTCAGGGCCAGAAACAGATTAGGAAACTTTGGAATAGACAGACAGCATTGATCAGAACACAGTGGAGTGAACCTGATATCAAGACAGTTTTGTAGTCAATCTAGAGGTTTTAAAATCCAACAATCAACCAATCAATAAACATTTATTAAGTAGCTTATATATGCCTGGATCTGAGTTAGGCTCTGGGGATCTAAAAAGAGGCAAAAGATAGGCCCTGCCCTGAAGGAACTCACTATCTAATGAGAGGGACAACAAACAAATATATACAAGCTAGCTATATGTAAGACAAATAGAAAATAATTAACAGAGGGAAGGTACTAAAATTAAGAAAGCTTTGAGAAGACTTCCTATAGAGGGTTAGATGTTGGCTGGGACTTGAAGGAAGCCAGAGAGGTCAGTAGGCACAGATGAGTAGGAAGAGCATCACAAAGATGAGAAACAGCCAGAGAAAATGCCTGGAGCTGAGAGAAAGGAGTGTCTTCCTGGAACATCAAGAAGGCCAATGCCATTGGATCAAAGAGTATGTTGTAAGGAGTAAGGCATAAGGAGACTGAAAAAAAATAGGAGGGGGAATAGGCTACAAAAGGTTTTGAATGCAAAAGCAGAGCGTTTTGTATAGAATCCTGGATGTGGTAGGAAGTCATCGAAGTTTTTGGGGAGGGTGAAGGTGATATAGTCAGACTTATGCCTTAGGACACATAACCACTTTACTTGCTGGATGGAGGATAGATTAGAATGGAGTAAGACTTGAGGCAGGCAGACCCAAGAGTAGGCTATTGCAATAGTCTAGGCATAAGGTTATGAGGGCTTGAACTAGAGGGGTGGCAGTGTCAGAGGAAAGAAAGGGACATATTTGAGAAATGTTGCAAAGGTGATATTGACAGGCCTTGGCAACAGATTAGATATGATAATCCTAGGTTATGAGCTTGAGGGAATGGCAAGGTACTGTTGTCCTCTAGGCAGCACTTCTTAAACTGTGGGGCATGACTCCATATGGGGTCACAAAATATTTTGCAACAGTAAAAGGTTTCTGAACATGCAATGGCCAAAAATTAATAAAAATCAAATGTGTGATGAATCCGAGGTGTTTCTGGCAGTGTTTGTCCATGTTGCATTGCACAACTTCACTGCAGCCTAGGTTCTGGACACAAAACACGCACACTTTGCACGGCACACATCCTCAGGCCACGCAATAGCAACTAATGCTGACCAAACATTAAAAGCATTCCCTAGTAGAACATGTTTAAGAATCCCTGCTGAGTAATAAGGAAGGAAGGTAGAAAGGGAAGTGGTTTCAGGAAAAAGACAATGAGTTCAGTTTGGGGTATATTGAGTTTAAGATGTGTACTGAACACCCAGTTCAAAATGTCTGAAAAGCAACTGGAGATGTTTAAGCAGAGTTTTAAGGCAAAGCAGGCAGATTTGAGAACCAGCATAGAGATGGTAATTAAAACCATGGGAGCTGATAGGATCAGCAAGTGAAGTAATATAGCAGGAGAGGAGTTCCCAGGACAGAATCCTGGGTCACCTAGGGGAGGGTCTTGCAAGGAAGACCCAGAAGGTAAAGTCAGATAGCTAGGAGGATGCCTTCATATCATCAAGGATATCAATGACTAGAAATCAGGTAGATCTTAAAAACTAATATTTAATTGATATGAACACATTATTCTTAAGGAAGAAACCCAAAATATCAATAGTAATGTGAAAAATATTCTAAATCATAAATAATTAGATAAATGCAAATTAACGTGACTACGAACTTCTATCTCATAACCCATCAGATGGACAAAACTAAACAAAAAACATGACAAATATTGGAGGTGCTACACTACAAGAAAACAAACACATTAACATGCTATTGGTAGAATCATAAATTGATAGTTATTCTGGAGAGGACTTTGCAATTATGTCCAAAAACATACTGTATTTTACATACTCTTCTACTTTGTGAAATCACTACTCTCTTTATTCTCCAAAACAGTCAAAGAAAAAGGAAGAGATTTTATATGTAACTGCCATACACCATTATGTATGTGTGTGTATGTGAGTGCGTGGGTTTGTGTATGTGTGTGTGAGAGACAGAAAGAGACAGAGAGAGAGAGAGAGAGAGAGACAGAGACAGAGAAGGAGAGAGAGAGAGACAGACAGACAGAGAGTAGCAAAGAACTCGAAATTTTGGAGGGGAACACTAATGAGGAGGTTGAATGTAATGGAATAGTAGTCTGCCATAAGAAATTCAAAGAAACTTAGGATGACTTGTAAGGACTGATACTGAGGGAAGAAAACAGAATCAAGGGGGAAAAATTATACCAGAATAGCAGCATTATAAAAATGAGTAAACTTAAGAATTCTGATCACTCATATTTCCAGAAGACTGATGATGAACAATTCTGCACGTTTCCTGACAGATTATAGGATAACTATGCAGTACAAGATACACGTTGTTATATCTTGTGGGGATTTGTTTTGCTTGACTGCATATTTTTTACAAGAGTTTTTATTATTATTATTATTTTCCAATAGCAGTGAGAAGAGATAATAAATGTCTGTTAATTAAAAAAAATATAATTTCTCCAAGTAATTGCTTAAAATGTTAAATAACAATGGACACATCCCAGAGTACTCCATTAGACAGCTCCTTCCAAGGTAATATTTAACTTCCAGTGAGTACATGACTAGCCAACCAGTTCTGAATCACCTTATCTCTATAATCATCCAGCCGCCTCATCCTTCTTTTCATAAGAATAACATTGGAGACTTCATTTGAGAGGTTGAATGAACCTAAGGGGTTACTATTCTTAATGCATGAATCTTTTCTATCTATATCTCCAATAAATACTCATCCCTTATTTGTCATTTGTTATCTGTGACAGAAGAGTCACTACTTTACAAAGTATCCCATTCCATTTTAGGATATTTCCAAATGTTTGGGAATTTTTCCTTATATATGGTGCCAATATTGGTTGTCCATTGACTGCTCAGTTGGGGCTTTTGTAGTATTGGTGATACCCTTCATAATATGTGTGTGTGTGTGTTTAATAAGGTTCTTGTGCAATTTTAAAACATTGTCCACACTTATCTGAAAAAGTGAAACATTAAATATTCCTACAGGCAATCTGGCAAATGCCTAATTGTATGTCATGGAGCTCCCATAATTTAATATGTGAGTTTCTTCATTGTTTTTCTTCAAGCATTCATTCATTCACTTGGTCAATAAGCATTTCTCAAGTACTTCCTATAGGCAGGTACTATGGCTGTGTTCTGCAAATACAAATCCAAATAAAAAGAAAGATCATTCCTCAAGGGGCTCAGAATCCAATGGGGAAAAACAACACATAAAAGGAAACTTGAAAATGGGGGGAGGGCTACAGATGAAGAAATACAGTTTATAGCATGATTAGAAATGATTGGCCTGGACACTTTTTTACTGGAAGAACCATCCAATCAAAGGGAAGGGCCCCAGGGCTTGAGGCTATGTGTGAGTTCCAATGTGAAGTGACGTTACTGGATGAAGAGGTTTCTTTGGCATGATGGAGAGGTCTAGAGTGCAGCCTGCTGAGGAATGAATGTTTTCTTACTTTTTAGTTCCTTGTATCTACCTGATTTTAAGGATTTTTTTCACAATCGAGTTGCAGTTTTCATCTTACTTTAGTGCTTTACCATATCTTAGCACATTAGCATATTTTATATAGCTTTATAAAGCACTTTATTTAGCATTTTACCATATTTTATCTTTCCTGATCTTCTCAAGAATCCTGAATATGAATTATTGTCCAATTATTCAAAAGAGAAAACTTAGGCTAAATGAGAATATATTAATTTTCCAAGATTGCAGAGTTCGAAAATGGCATATCTAGGACTGGAACAAGGTTTTCTGACTCCTATACTCCAGGACTCCTTGGAAAGGGATCTTTTTACTAAGCAATAATATCTCTATTTACTGTCCTCTTGTTTTGCCTGAGTTTTTCTTGTGATGAATTCTTAGTGACTCATTTAATTTCTTCTAGGCTCCAGTCCCTGGAATTTCAGGGTTTAAAAAACATTTCAGGATTTTCATTATAAAATTAACATTTTCTCTGAAATTTTGATTTTTTTCTTAGAAAGTTTTTTAATTACATTAGACATGGGAAAACTGGATAGCATTGGGGCTCATAAAAATATCATGATAATTTCCAAATATTTGGAGCTTAAAAATCCTCCAATGTTTTAGTTAAGCATTTTCTCAATAAATTTGAAACTCATGTGTATTTTATAGGAAATTCCACTCATATGTTTCAGATTCATTTACACTCAAGTCATTAAAATGCTATTTTGCAAGAGATATTTGGTATCTAAGGGTGTCCTAATTTTTCTTATAAACTTTTAAAAGAGCTTTTCTGAGAAACATTTTTTAAGAAAAATACAAACCTCAACCTCCAAGTAGTTCATATTGAATTTTTTAGCTGTTTTGGCTCCCCTCCTAAATGTTAATCATTTTTTAATTTCCACATAGTTCCATCAGTTGAATGTATCTATTAAACAGAGGATGTACAAAGGAACCAGAGGACATGGAACTTCTCCCTGGATGAATCTCCATTATCCTGAGAGAAAAAGAATAATAATTCATTCAAGAACAAGTATATATGTGAGAATTATCCTTTGTGAATGCTTCATAGGGGGCAATTCCCATTCACCCACCATATACTGGGTCATTTTTCCTCATAAGTCCTTTGGAATTGTCCTGTATCATTGTTTTGCTGACAATAGTGAAGTCATTCACAGTTGTTCATTGTACCATTATATATCTTGTTTATACATAAAAAATGAAAAAAAAATGTGCAAACAAGATTATATATCTTGTTTCTATATAATTTTTTTTTGTTTTATCTGTTAGCACCGCCCCCACCCCAGAATGTGAGCTCCCTGAGGGCAAGGACAGTGTATTTGTCTCTCTTTTTATCACTGGATTTGAAATCAGGTCTTCCAGACTCCAGGCTCAGCACTCTGTCCACTGTACCACCTAGCTGCAGATTGAAAACTGGTTGGGGAGTGAAGGGGAAGGGTAGGAGAAATGATTTAGTGCGATGAGCTAAATGAGTGCTATGGTTACATTTGTATGGGGAACTCAGGTGAGCTGACTCCCTCTATCAATGCAGATTGGCACGTACTCTGAAACTTGTAGCCTTAGAGAGTCCCTAAGCAGGGAGAATCAGGGAGACTTGACAAGTATCAAACAGGCAATGTGCATCTGAGGCAGGACTTCCACACAGCTCTTCTTGGATCCTGGGCCAACCTTTGTCTTCTCACATACTGCCTCATAGAAGTGCAAGGAAAAATTGTGAAAGCATCCAAAGGAAATTTAAAACTGCAAACATATTTTGTGCTCATATCTCTATAATTCCAGAGTTGATTATTTCATCAGTATGGATATTTTACTAATGAACATGCTTTTGAGCCTTAGTAAGTAATCTTACTGAGTTTCTAAGCTTTAAGAAATCCATCATTCCTCCTCATGTGCTCTAGAAATGAACCTTTTTAAACTGAGCTAGAACACTTCTGAAAATGAGGCACCTACATGGTATATAGAATGCTGGACCCAGAGCCAGGAAGATTTGTATTCAGATCTTGCCTCAAACACTAGTTGTATAACCCTGCAAAAAACAATTTAGTTTCTAACTCAACTTCCTTAACTGTAAAATGAGGAATATAATAGTACCTACCTCTCAGGGTGGTTGCGAGGATCAAGTGAGGTCTTATCATTAACCAATTAGTACAATGACTAGTAGATGGTAATAAATGCTTGTTTCTTGCTTTTCTTCCTTAGATGACAGACAATGTTTCACCAGTCCCATAATCAAAGTCTGCAGGCATAGTCTTTAAGAATAGATTAGGCACTGATACTTATGTACCGTAGCATGGCAATTAACAAAAGCCTATTGGTCTAAGGCAGAGGTTCTTAATCTGTGGCCCCAAGACTTCTAAAATATTATGATAATTGCATTTTAATTTATTTCTTTTGCATTTTATTTTATGAATTTAAAATATTCTGGAAGGTATTCATAGGTTTCACCAGTTTGTGAGAGTGGTCCATTACTCACACAAAATGAGTAAGAAACCTTGATCTGAGAGTAGGATTCTAGCTTTGGGTGTAAATGATATTATATTAAAGTCCCAGAAGCAACCACCTGATTTCTTAAGATCTTCCAATATGCAAACATGTACTAAAATTATGAGAGGCAGCAGGGAGGACTAGACTTGAGAAGAGTACTTGAGTTCTAATCCTGTTCTTACTAGTGATATGACCTTGGACACGTGATTTTACCTTTCAGGGATTGTTTCATCATACGTAAAAATGGACTAGCTGGAGCAGATGATCTCCAAATTAAAAACCCATGGTTTCATCAGAGACACATGATACATCAGAGTTGAATTTTAGCAGAATGAACTCTATTTATTTATGTTTTGTCATCTAGTCATTTTCATATGCAGAAAATCTTTATAATCAGTATTTCCATATAATTTTGAATTAATAAATTGGGTTATAGAGAGTGGTAAGAATAGTCAAGGCAGCATGATTTACTGGAAAGGACATTGGACTTTGAATTAGGAGATACATCCCCTGATTCCATTATACATATACTCATATATCTTCATAATACATATCTTTATCTTTTCTCTATCTCTGCCACTATCACAATTATCTATTATTATATCATATCTATATCTAGATAATTGTATGGCTATACATGAATGTATATATGCATACATTCTTATATGTGCATGTGTATATATGTATGTTTATACACACAAATATATGTACATGTACATGTGTGTAAATATGTGTACGTACACACAAACACACACAGTGTACTTCAGTTACCAGACCTCATTTAGAGAAATATCATAAACCACAAAAAGAAGAATAGAAGATAGCCATATATTGGTGCATTCTTTCAATGTGCTCTTGAGCTCATTCCTAGGTGAGGAAACTGACTCAGCACACTGTGTTAAATAGCCTCTGCTTCTTTCATCTCAGGGTGCGGAGGGCAAGTCTGACATTTCCAGCTTTCTTTCAGCATCCTTGATTCCTTGATCCTGGGCTTCCCTTTAGGCTTTTTAACTTGACAGAGTGAAATGTGGTTAACATAGTCACCAGTGCACTTGACTTCCTGATTCCCCTCTGGAGCATATTTTTCTTCAACAGATGTTTTCAAAATAATTAAATGGTGCCAAGCATGCATTATTGAAAATGTCGGGTGCTACACTAATGCACTCCACATTTATATATGTGTCACCAGCAGAACTGAGTATTCAGGAATGCTGTGTTATTTATTTTTTAGATGAAAGAATACTCACCAAATTTCACTGGGGAGGAGATAAAGAGAACAACGATTGCCAAGGGATAGCTTTCTTGGGGACTGCCTCTAGGAAGCTGCTTCAGAACATTACCCAGTTGAAGTAGGGGAGGGGGGTAATTATGGTGTTGACCATAAAGATAAAGGTGGAGCCAATGAAGCAAGGTATGCAGCAGTATAATTTTCCATTTCCATAAACATTTACTAGGTTGTTTGTTCAGTCAATTCTTTGTGACCACATTTGGAGTTTTCTTGGCAAAGACACTGGAGTGTTTGATATTTCCTTCTTCAGCTCATTTTACAGATGAGGAACTGAGGCAACTGGGGTAAAGTGAATTGCCCAGGGTCACACAGATTTATGTGTTTGAGGTCATATTTGAACTTGTGGAGATGAGTTTTCTTGATTCCAAGCCCAGTGCTTTATTCACTTTATTCACTGTGCCATCTCAAAAATAGCTTGTACTTACTAAGTGTGTGTTTGTTTAAGTGAATCTAATGGATCATATTAAGATTTTTTTAATCTCAAAAAAATTAATTTCCATGGTGTAACAACAATACTGCTTGCAGCTGCTGTGGAGGTATAAGGCCAATAACAGCAGCACACAGGAGGGCTGCTAGCACAGGTTCTTTGATCTGCTTTTCTAAGGAAAACAAATTAAAGAAGTTTCCAATCTCACTTTAATTAAACATGCATCATTCACGTAGTTCAAGGGGAAAAGTCAGCACCCTGAACTTCAGAGAAAACACTAACAGAAATTACAGGCAGAAATTATATAAACAGAGCAAATAACACAAATCAGCAGACAGGGCTTCTAACTGTCTGTCCATACATAGTTACCAGAGAGAGAAGCACCAACATCTGGGTTTTCAAAGCTCCTTAATGGCTACCCAGAGTCTCGTCTGGAACACCCTTCCAATGAGGGAGCCCCCAAAGCAAAATGATAACCTCAGAGTATATATACACTTCTTCAGAGTCAGAGGGCATCAAAACCATATGACTCAAACTCATATGACTTAGGCTTTCTTGTGACTTAAGCAGGTCATTAAAGACTCTTGATTTAATCAAAGGCAAGGCTCAATCAAAGGCACTTGATTGCCTTAGTGCTGAGAAACACTCAAAAAAAACCAGCAAAAATTCCCTCTTTGCTTGCCATTACACATGGCTTATTATTTATTTCATGAAATAAATGCCTGTCTTACACAGAGACTAGAAGTTATTGTGATACAAACAAGGTCATCAACATCTGCAGAAAATCCCTGCTAGAAGCAGAGCAGATTATAAATTCATATTTCAGAAGAAAAGAAACAAGAGAACCTGTGGTTCTTGACCTCCTTTTGACCAATCAGAAGGTGCTTCTTGGTGCAATGGAAATTCTGAGGATGTTTGGATGCAGTGACTACATATGCCATCTTAGAGTTACTGATAGATATGCTATGGAATTTGAGGTATAATCTGACATGGACTAGGATCTAGGAAATTATATTTCAAAGGGTTCAGGAATAAAACAGATAAACTTTAATGCACTGAGACTCCAAAGGGAAGTAATTTCTGAATGAACGAATGTATGAAAAAGAATTTGTTAAACATTGACCACGTGCCAAGCACTGTGCTAAGTTCGGGGGACAGAAATACAAGAATGGGAGACTTAAGAAAATTTTGGCCACCTAATTGAATTTGATTCCAATCATGAAAAAAAGAAAAGAAATCAGTCTCAGAATAATAGGACCTATTCTTCTGCGAAAACATAATTGAAGGAAAGGAAAAACAGTAGATAATGGAGGACCGATAGAAGAAAGTAGTTCAATTCTATAAGATCATTATCTGAATTCCTGTGGGCTGTAAGTGGTGATAAATGCTGTTTGCAAAAAATAACCACCACCACCACAACAGTTTTCTATGGAATAGGAGAGGATCCAAAATAGTTATGATGCTTGGGGCAGGGGTGGGGTGGGGGGGAGGATGAAATAATGGCCATAGGTAAGAAAGAAAAAGCAGAACTATTCAACCCACTTTGCTGCCATCTTCTCTGCCAATGAGAAGTATCTTTGAATTGGCAGGAAGAAGATAAGGAAAGAGATAGTAAGAGAGGATCTAGCTAATCTCAATCACTTCAAGTTACCAGATTTATAAAAAAAAATTGCTTTGAAACCTCTTATAGTATTTTTCTAACCTTACCACTTCACTGAAATTTCTCTCTTCAAGGTTATTAAATGATCTCTTAATTGTTAAGCCCAATGCCCTTTTCTCAATTCTCATTCTACTTGACTTTTTGATCCTGTTCATATATATATATATATAGATAGATAGATAGATAGATAGATAGATAGATATAGATAGATAGATATATATAGATAGATATATAGATAGATATAGATATATGTACACACATATGTGTGTATATATATGTAAAACACTGACCAACAGAATATCCTGGAAAATCTCTCCTCCTTTGTCTGCCATGACACTAGTTTATTAGTTCTTCTAGTTCTTTTACTATCTTTGTTCATTATTCTTTCTCATTCTCTTTTGCTGTATGTTCATTTCTCTGCCTTGTAAGGGTCACTATTTCTCAAGGCTCTCTAGGTCATCCATTCTCTTTATACTTTCTCTTTTGCTGATCACATCAGGTCCTTTGGGTTCAATTACAATATTTATTCAAATGAATACAAAGTCTATATATCCAGCCCTACTCTCTCTCTTTCTCTCGAACTCCTGTTTTACATCACCATCTTTCTATTGAACTTTTCTCTGTGGTCAACAGAAATTCAACGTGTCTAAAATAACCAATCAGTTGTGAAGTGTTGTTGATTATATCTCCAGAACATCTAATTTCAATTCAATTCAGCCAACACTTATTAATCACTTCCATATGCAAATTGAGGGCTAGCATTACTTAGTAGATAAAGAGATGAACTTGAAGTCAAGATTTAAGACCTTCCTCTGACACATACTGGTTATGTGACTTTGTAGATGTAGAGTTGTGTATACTAATGAACATATAAATCCAGTCCAAAAAGAATAAAAAAAGTTCATACAATAATAATAGGTGCTGGGGACACAAAATGAAAATCAAAACTGTCTTCAAGAAGCTTTCATTCTGTAACTGATACAATATGTACATAAGTAAATAAGTATAAATTGTAAGTCCCTAGTCATACTGTTTCCCTTTCTTTACTATAGAGAGGTATGGGTATCTCTAATACACGAGCTGCTTCCATGTGGAGATGATAAAGGTACACATCTTATTAACTAAGAAGAGTAATAAGGACTTGGTATAATCAGAGGGAGGGACGTTGATTCAGAGGACCATTTCTTAAAGAACTATAAGTAAACTTCTTTTTTTTTGCTAGGCCTTGAAGACCACTAAGCTGAAAATACAATGACACTTAATATCTACTTATTGCTTTAATTATTTACTTGTCTAATTTCTATGAAAACTCCCTTAGTTCTGAGAATACTAGATTGGACAAATGTAGCCTGTATAACACTGGTCTTTGTTATCCTGGGGCCCTGAAGCAGGGATTAATTGAGTCTAGCAAGCCAATGTAAAGAAGCTAACTGCCTAGTGCTAGCCAGCCCAAGAACTGGTTGCCCTTAGGCACCCGCTGAATTTTCATGATGCCTAATTCTTGATTCTTTCCTGAATTCATCTTCTCCCAGGAAATCTCCAAAGGGCAAGACCACAGGGTTTGTTTCACTCTATATATTCCCTTTTGCTCCTTAAAAAGGCCTGTTAATATCCTTAGTATTTTATCACCCAAGAGGGGCTGTAGTAGGGCTTAGAACTATCACCAAAATTGTGGAGAACATTTTTCTTCCAGGGAAAATGTAGTCCAAAGTAAATGTAATCCAAAAGGCTGATCCTGTCAGGAAACTAGGTTTCTCTGGAGTTTTTAAATATAAGAGTTTGAGACAAATTTGAAGTCAGAAGAAGGAGAAATTCAAGCTGGGCAGGCAATGTTAAATAATAATAGCTGATATTTATATGGCACTTTAGATTCGAAAAATGCTTTTACAGACATCTCAATAGATACTCATAGCAACTCTATGTAGCAGATTTTTAATTTTTTTAAAAAATTCCACTTAATAGTTTTCTTTTACTTTTTTTTCAATTACATGTAAATATACAATTCAACATTCATTTTTATAAGATTTTGAGTTCCAAATTTTTCTCCCTTCTCCCTACCCTCCCCTCTGCCAAACACAGCAAGCAATCTGATATAGGCTATACATGTACAATCATGTTGAACATATTACCACATTAATCATGTTGTGAAAGAAGAATTAGAATAAAAGGGAAAAATAACAAGAAAGAAGTGAAAATAGTATGCTTTGATCTGTATTCAGATTCCATATTTCTTTCTCTGTATGTGGATAGCATTTTCCATTATAACTCTTTTGCAACTGTCTTAGATCACTGTATTGCTGAGAAGAGCTAAGTATATCATAGTTGATCATTGTACAATATTGCTGCTATTGGGTACAATGTTCTCCTCGTTCTGCTCACCCCACTCAGCATCAGTCCATGTAATTTTTCCAGGTTTTTCCTGAAATCCGCCCACTCATCTTTTCTTAGAGAACAATAGTATTCCATTACATTCATATACCACAATTTCCAATTGCAGCAGCAAACACCCAGAATGGCCTGCTAGCAGATGTTCTTAGATCTGATTTTCTAGGAAAGATTGCTCAAAAAAGGGATAGCAATCCTACTTTTAATTACATTCACTAGCTCAGGGGAAGGGTCAGCACACTGAGCATCGGAGAAAATACAGAGAAAATCTAGAGAAAATACAAGCAGAGAAATTAGCATAAGGATCAACATACAGGACTCTTAATTGCCTGAATCAAAGAAATATTGCTAAACACATTATATACACCACTGAATCAAGAGAACCTTTACATCTGAGCAGTCAGAAAGCTCTGAACATATTGCAACTCAGAGTCTCAACCAGGGAATCAAAAAATTCCTCTCATAAGTGAACCCCCAAAGCAAAATACCAACACTTCTCAGAACCAGAAAGCATCACAACCCTTATGACTGGGTGCCTAATCAGCTTAGTATCAAAAGGTGTGAAAGCTGTCCTACAAGCAAGCCTCCCCTAAGCAAGCTTCCTTTAATGGGCTCCACATTAGAGCTATTAATGGGTGGGGAAGATCTTCATATCCCTTTAATATTACACCAATTGATGGGCATCCCCTCAATTTTCAATTCTTTGCCACCACAAAAAAGAGCTGCTATAAATATTTCTGTACATACATATTCTTTCCCTTTTTTGATGATCTCTTTGGGATACAGACCTAGTAGTGGTTTTGCTGGATTAAAAGCTATGCATAGTTTTATAGCTCTTTGGGCATAGATCTGAATTGCTATCCAGAATTGTTGGATCAATTTACAACTCCACCAACAGTGTATTAATGTTCCAATTTTCCCACATTTTCTCAAATATTTACCGTTTTACTTTTCTGTCATATTAGCCAATCTGATAGGTATGAGGTGGTACCTCAGAGCTGTTTTACTTTGGATTTCTTTAATCCATGGTGATTTAGAGTACTTTTTTCATGTAACTATAGATAGTTTTACTTTTTTCATCTGAAAACTGCCTGTTCATATCCTTTGACCTTTTATCAATTGGGGAATGACTTGCATTCTTATACATTTGGTTCCATTCTCTATATATTTTAAAAATGAGGCCTTTATCAGAAACAATGGTGTAAAAACAATGTTACTAGCAGCTGCTTTTTCATTAACACCAGCACACAGGAGGGCTGCTAGCACAGGTTCTTTGATCTGCTTTTCTAAGGAAAGCAACTTTAAGTGGTTTCCAATCTCACTTTAATTAAGCATACATATATCATTCACTTAGTTCAGGGGAAAAAGTCACCACCCTGAACTTCAGAGAGAATACAAACAGAAATTACAAGCAGAAATTATATAAACATAGCAAATAACACAAATCAGCAGACAAGGCTTCTAACTGTCTGTCCGTAGCAATACATACTTAGTTACCAGAGAGAGGAGCACTAACATATGGGTTTTTTAAAGCCAGGAGGCTCCCTAATGGCTACCCAGAGTCTCATCTGGCACAATCACATGATACTCTTCCAGTGAGTGAGCCCCAAACAACATGCTAACCTCAGAGTATGTATACCCTTTTTCAGGGCCTAAGGGCTTCACACCCCTCAAGGGCTTCACACCTCTCCTGACCTAATTAGCAAAAGGGTATGGGCCTTCCAACAAACAAAGGCAAGACTCAATCAAAGGCACTTGATTGCCTTAGTGCTGAGAAGCCCTCCAAAACAAAAGACAACAGAAGGTCCCACTTTGCTTGCATTACAAGTGGCTATAAAAATTGTTTCCCAGCTTTCTGCTTTCCTTCTACTCTTGGTTGCATTGGCTTTGTTTGTGCAAAACTTTTCTAATGTAATCAAAATTATTCATTTTCCATTTCATAATACTCTGTCTCTCATTTGCTTGTAACGTTTTCCCTTCTACATAGATCTGACAAGTAATCTATTCCTTGCTTTCCTAATGTGCATATAGCATCACCATTTATACCTAAATCATGTATCAATTTTGACCTTGTCTTGGTATATGCTGTGAGATGTTGGTCTATACTAAATTTCTGCCATACAATTTTCCAGTTTTCCCAGTGGCTTTTGTCAAATAGCAAGTTCTTATCCTAGAAGCTGGAGTCTTTGAATTTATCAATCAGTGGATTTCTATAGTAATTCACTACTGTGCCTTGTGTCCCTAATTTAGTACACTGACCCACCACTGTATTTCTCAGCCAGTACCAAATAGTTTTGATGATTGTCACTTTGTAATATAGTTTTAAATCTGGTACAGCTAGGTCACCTTCCTCTGCATTTTAAAAAATCAATTCCCTTGATATTCTTGACACTTTGTTCTCCTAGATGTATTTTGTTATTTTTTCCAGCTCTGTATTTTTTTTGTAGTTTGATTACTATGACACTAAGTAAATTAATTTAGGTAGAATTGTCATTTAGTTATATTAATTTAAACTATGCATGAGCAGTTGATATTTTTCCAATTGTTTGGATCAGATTTTATTTCTATGAAAAGTGTTTTGTAATTGTGTTCATATAGTTCCTGGGTTTGTTTGGGAAGGTAGACTCCAAACTTTTTTATATTGCATATGGCTATTAATTTATTTTAAACTTTAATACATAATAAGAAAGGAAAAAGAAACATTATTAACTTAAATGCTGAAACTTAAATACAAAATAAGCAAAGGGACAAAAGCATTGCCATGTGCACAGCAGAATATAAGAGAGGATTCCAAATATATAGCAATAAGTTTCCATTTCAAGAAAGCCTATATAATGAATAGTACACATTGGGTTCAGAGTTGTCTATCTTTGCTTCCTTGTAAGTTTTCTTTTGTTCTCTTCTGTGCACTTTTTACTTTGTTCTTTTCCCCCCTTTCGCCTCCCAGAAGAAGGCTATAATTAAGCATGCACACACATACACACTCACTTATACATAGAGATATACATATAAACTATATATACATATATATGCATAAACCTCTACATATATACACTTACACACGCACAAACACACACACACACACACACACACACACATATATATATATAATTATACTCATATATAGACATAAATTAAAATGTATCTATATAAGACTGTGCTATACTTGTTTGTCCTCTGTTTCTTTGGGGGTGGATAACATCTTCCTTGATAAGTCCAAGTCTTCCCATATTTTTCTAAGCCCAACACCTCATCATTTCCTTCACCACATCAATATTCCAACCTTATATTGTTATACTAGTTATTTTAAACAGTCTAAAAGAATATTGATTAATATGACTGACACAGTGTAGTTTCCCAAGTATTCTCTTTTCACTAAAAATATTTTAGCTTTAATTTTGTCTGAGATCATGATTATTACCTCTGTTTTTTTTCCTAATAAATTCTATTCCTGATCTTTATTTTATTTTTGTGTAACTCTTTAACCCTATCCCTCTTAATTGTTCTGCTTTACTTCCACCTGCTACCTTGCACTCCTGTTACTTAACCTACCCCCACTCCCAAAGATCCCTCCCTTATCCTCTCCTCCCACCCTTTCCCCTTATTCTCTTGTTTCTATCTGAATTTAGAAAACTTTTATACCCTCCCAAATATATTTATTCCCTCTTTATCTCATTCCTGTTAATCTAAACACCCTTCTATACTTTCCCTTTTCCTAGTCCCTCATCCTCATATATCTTTATAAATTTAGAAGACTTTATATATTGTTCTCTCTTTAGCCCAGATCTGATGTGAGTGGGATTCCCTCTAAAAATGCCTCTCATCTTCCCCCTCTCCTGGTCCCCTTAGACTTTTATTTCTTTCTGAATTTAGAAGACTTTTATGCTCTTCTAGATATTAGGGTATTGTTTGCCCTTTAACCCATTCCCAATGAGAGTAGGTTTCCAGAACTTCCAGCCCCCCCTCCCCCAACTAATTCCTCTGTGTCAGTTCTTCCTCTTATACCTCATTTGTGTAAGACAATTACTGTTTTTACCTTTTCCTAAATGGTTTTACTTTTTAGAATCACATATTCAAACACACCCTAATCTTTCTTTCAAACTGCCCAATTACTAATAACAATCTTAGGCATAAAGTTTACATTTCCTCATGTAAAAGGTAAAAAGTTTGTCCTTATTGAGTCCTTTGTAATTAGTCTTTGATGTGTATTTTATATTTCTCTTTTTTCTATTTTTACTTTCCCCTCTTGTTCTAATGGTTCAGGACAATTTTTCTTTAAGTATTTCTTATATTATTCTATCAAGATTCTTTTTTTTTAATTGTAGCTTTAAGGGAGTCTTATTATTCTTATGTTTTCTTTTCTTGATCTGTTCTCCAGATCAGTTGTTTTTCTTATAAGATGTTTCACGTCCTCTTCTATTTTTTAATCTTTATATTTTGTTTTATTATTTCTTGGTGTCCTATAACTTCATTGGCTTCCCCTTGCCCAATTTTAAATTTCAAGGATTCATTTTCCTCCTTAAGATTCTAGATCTCCTTTTCCACTTGGTTGACTCTCTTTTCATAGTCTTTTTGTTTTTCTTAGATTGTTCTTTTAAAATAAAAATCCATCTCTCATTTGATTTTAAAAGAATTTTTTTAATCTCATCTGTTAATACTTTCTGGGCAGGGACCATTTGACACTACACTTTAGGGTAGGAAAGGATTTTTTTGCTTCTCAGTCCTCTTCTGAAGAAGAACGCCAGTCTTCTCTATTCCCATAGTAACTTTCTATAGTTGGGTTCTTTCTCCTTTGCCTGATGATTTTTTTTTTATTTGCAGCAGCTTATTAATGTAATCACCTCTAGTCCTGGGGTTAGAGGGATGATGTCTCTGGTCTCAGATCGTCCTTCAGTTCTCCCCTCTGACATGGAACTAAGATGAAGAACTGTGCCCTCCTGTAAGGGCCCACCTCCAGTGGTGCCCGTGCTCCACTGCTCTTGCACTCATTGGGTCTATGCTGGTTTCTTTTCTCCCAGGGCCATGTCTCAGCAGCACAGCTAGGTCTGGGGTCCCTTATCAGCAGATGTTCCCTCAGTCTTCCCCTGCTCAGATAATAGTGGTGATAATGGTCATTTTTGTTTTACCCCCGATCTTATTGGGAAAGCTTCTAGCTTATCTCCATTACATGTAATGCTTGTTGATGGTCTTAGATAGATACTACTTATCATTTTAAGGAAAACTCCATTTATTCCCATGTTTCCTGGTATTTTTAATTAAATTGGGTGCTGTACTTTGTCAAAAGCTTTTTCTGCATCTATTGAGATAACTAAATGATTTGTTAGTTTTGTTATTGACATGGTCAATTAAGTTGATAGTTTTCCTAATATTGAACCAGCTCTGCATTCCGGCATTCCTGACAGAAATCCCAACTGCTCATGTTATCCTCATGATAAATTGCTGCAATCTCTTTGTTAATATTTTAATTAAAATTTTGAATCAGTATTCATTAGAGAAATTGGTCTATAATTTTCTTTCTCTGTTTTGGCTCTTCCTGATTTAGATATCAGTACCACATTTGTGTCATGAAAAGAATTTGATAGGAGTCCTTCTTTGCCTATTTTTTTCCAATGAGTTTATATGGCATTGGAATTAATTATTCTTTAAATATTTGATAGGAATCACTAAATCCATCTGGACCTGGAGATTTTTTCTTAGGGAGTACATTGATGGCTTGTTCAATTTCTTTTTCTAAAATGGGGTTAAGTATTTTATTTCTTTTTCTGTTAATTATATGTTAATTAAAGATTCTGTTAATCTGGGCAATTTATTTTTTTAAACACTCATCCATTTCATTTAGATTGTCAGATTTATTGGTATACAATTGGGCAAAACAGCTCCTAATCATTGCTTTAATTTCTTCTTCATTGGTTGTGAATTCTCCCTTTTCATTTTTGACACTGCTAATATGGATATTTTTAAACTCAAATTAACCAGAGGTTTATCGATTTTATTGTTTTTTTTAATAAAACATGCTCTCAGTTTTATTAGTTCAATAGTTTTCTTAATTTCTATTTTATTAATCTCTCCTTTAATTTTCAGAATTTCTAATTTGGTATTTAATTGGGCATTGTTAATTTGTTCTTTTCCTAGCTTTTTTAGTTGCATACCCAATTCATTGGTCTCTTCTTTCTCCATTTTATTCGGGTAAGGACTTAGAGATCTAAAATTTCCCCTAAGTACTGCTTTGATTGCATTCCATAGATTTTGGTATATTGTCTCATTCTAGTCATTCTCTTTGATGAAATTATTCATTTTTTCTGTATATTGTTGCTTGACCCATTTATTCTTTTGGATTAGATTATTTAGTGTCCAATTCATTTTAATCTACTTTTCCATCGCCCTTTACTACATATAATTTATATTTCATCATGATCTTAAAAGGGTGTACTTAATATTTCAGCTTTTCTGCATTGGAATATGAGGTTTTTATGACCTAATATATGGTCAATTTTTGTGTAGGTGCCATGTACTGCTGAGAAAATGGTATATTCCTTTCTGTCCCCATTCAATTTTCTCCAAAGGTATATCATATTTAATTTTACCAAAGTTCTGTTCACTTACTTAACTTTTTTCTTGTTTATTTTGTGGTTAGATTTATATAGTTCTGAGAGGGGGAGTCTGAGGACCCCAAGTAGTAGAGTCTTGCTGTCTATTTCTTCCTGTAACTCACTTAACTTTTCCTCTAAAAATCTGGATGCTATACCACTTGGTACATATATGTTTAGTACTGACATTACTTCATAGTCTGTAATACCTTTTAGAAAGATGTAGTTTCCTGCCATATCTCTTTTAGTTAGACCTATTTTTGCTTTTGCTTTGTCTGAAATCAGGATTGCTACCCCTGTTTTTTTTATATTTCAGCTGAAGCATAATATATTCTGCTCCAGCTTTTTATCTTTACTCTGTATGTATCTCTTTACTTTAAATGTGTTTCTTATAAACAACATACTATAGGATTCTTATTTTTAATCCACTCTGCTATCCACTTCTTTTTTATTTGAGAGTTCATTCCATTCACACTCACAGTTACGATTACTAATTATGTATTTCCATCCATCCTATTTTCCCCCTGGTTATACTTTTCACTTTCCTTTCACCCTGTCTCTCCTCACCAGTGTTCTGCTTTTGACCACTGCCTCACTCAATTTGCCCACTCTGCTATCAGTTCCTCCTCCCTTTTCTTTCCCCTTTCTCCTTCTATTTCTCCATAGGGTAAGATAACTTTCTATATCCAACTTAGTGTATATGTTATTCTCTCTTTGAGTCAAAGCCAATGAGAATAAAGTGCAAACAATGCTCACACTTTCCCTTCTTTTCCTCTATTGTAATAGGTCTTTTGTGGCTCTTCATGTGATGTAATTTACCCTTTTCTGCTTCCCCCTTTCCTCTTCTCCCAATACAATCCTTTTTTCACCTCTTATTTTTTTAATATCATTACATCAAAGTCAATTTATACCCACACCCTCTGTCTATGGATACTTCCTCTAACTACCCTAATACAGTTCTTAAGAGTTAAAAGTATCATCTTCTGGTGTAGGGATGTAAGTAGTTAACCTTATTGAATAACATGTTTTTTTATTTACCTTTTTATGCTTCTCTTGAGTCTGTTTCTGAATACTGAATTTTTTTGTTCAGCTCTGGTGTTTTCATCAGGAAAATTTGAAAGTCCCCTATTTCACTGAATGTCTACCTTTTCCCCTGAAAGATTATGCTCAGCTTTGCTGGGTTGTTGATTCTTGGTTGTAATCTAAGCTCCTTTGCCTTCTGCAATATCATATACCAGATCCTTTAATGTAGAAGCTTCTAGGTCCTGTGTAATTCTGACATGGTTCCTTAATTTTGAATGGTTTCTTTCTGACTGCTTGTGTTATTTTCTCTTTAACCTGATAGTTCTGGAATTTTGCTACAACATCCTGTAGAGTTTTCATTTTGGGATTTATTTCAGCAAATGATCAGTGAATTCTTTCAATGACTATTTTGCCCTCTGGTTCTAGGAGATCAGGGTAGTTTTCCTTGATAATTTTTTGAAAGATGTTGCTCAGGCTCTTTTGTGATCATGTCATTCAGGTAGTCCAGTATTTCTTAAATTATGTCTCCTGGATTTATTTTCTAGGTAAGTTGTTTTTCCAATGAGGTATTTTATATTTTCTTCTATTTTTTCATTCTTTTGATTTGTTAGACTGATTCTTGATTTCTCATAAAGTATTAGCTTTTACTTGCTGAAATCCAATTTTTAAGGAATTATTTTCTTCAGTTCACTTTTGTACTTTTCCATTTGGCTAATTTTACCTTTTAAGGATGTGTTTTCTTTAGTGGATCTTTTCCCCATTTGCCCAATTATATTTTTTAAGAAATTGTTTTCTTTAGTCAATTTTGTCCTTCCTTTTCTAGGGTTTTGACTTTCTTGCATACCTCTCAATTCTTTTCCCAATTTTGCTTCTACATCTCTTATTTTATTTTTAAAATCCTTTTTATCTCCTTTAAAAAGGCTTTTTGGATTTGAGACCAATTCATATTTCTATTTGAGGCTTCACATATAGGCATTTTGACATTGTTGTCCTCTTCTGAATTCATGGTTCGATCATCCTTGTCACCATAGTAGGTCTCTATGCTCAGGGCTCTTTTCTATTTTTCACTCATTTTTAGCCCATTGACTTCCAAAATTGAGCTTTGTTTCTGGTACACAGGGGGCACTGTCCCAAGCTTCTTGCACAGGGGACCATGGGCCTGATCACTGACTTTGTGCTTCAGGAATCAGGTGCTAGTGGTTTGAGTACTGTGCTGGAGTGTCCTGACTTATTTATGCCTGTTGTGCCAGGGTGCCAGCACTGGCCATTTGCCTTCTGTGCTTAGGGTGGAGGCCTCACACTTTGCCACTGACCTGCTGAGCCAGGACAGAGGGGCCATGGTTGTTGATCTGTACTGGGGTGAAGAGCCTCTTGCTCACTTCCCTGGACATCATGTGTACTGGGCTGCTCTCCCCTTTTACCCAAGTGAGACAGAACTTTTCTCTTCTTTTCTTTTTTTATGCTTCAATTACACTTTAATAAGGCACAAAGGGTGGGGGCAGTATGGAGGCAGATGGCATGAAAATGCAAATGGGGGAGTGAAAGACTCAGTCAAGTCACTGAGAAATTGTAGAATGGAGAATATATCAAATATTATGTCAAAATGACCAACAAAATTCATTTTCATCCAAAATATATAATGAACAGCAAAGTGTACTGAGAGTTGTTGCTGATAGATTAGTGATGAAAGGATGTGAAGTTTCCAAAAGTACTAACAACTATGAATGACACATAAAACACATTCCAAAGCACCAATAGTAAGCAAAATCATATTAAAATCATTTTTCTGTTTCCTATCATGCCTTTAAGTTTGATGAAAATGACAAAAAGGGAACCATTAATATTTGGTTGTTTTTAATTTTGAAATTCACAAACATGAAATAGAAGAAACACTTTATATACACCCTGAAACAGAGAAAAGAGAATTATACGTGGAACAAGTTCTAAAATAGAGAGCTGGATTTTCTTGAGTAATTAAAAAATTCAACCTAGGAAAGGGCCATGACATGAGAACCAGGAGAGGGCCATGTCATGGCATAGAAGATGCCAAAATCATCCACTGCCTCCCAGATGACTGCCACTAGTCCCAACTTCAAGACAGAACTTTTCTGAAGTCCTAAGTTATTTGAAGCTGGAAAATTGTTTCACTCCTTCTTTTTGTGGGTTCTGTTACTCCAGAATCTATTTAGAAGCTTTATTTAACATTGTTTCTGAGGGGGAAGGTTCAGGCAACTTCCTGGCTTGTCTTAGCCATCTTGGTTCTGCCTCTATGTATTAGGTTTTAAAGGAATTTTATTCCCATGTTACTGGTAAAGGAACTCAGGTTCATAGAAGTTAAGGGACATTCTACTGGCCATGAAGATAATAAATTCATAAGGTAGTTAGAGGCAAGATTTGAACATGCCTTTCCATAATCTGTCAAGTGATTTTTCTGCTTCATCACATTTCTTTATCATAAGAAGGCAGGATGCAATAAGAATGGGAAGGCTGAATACATTTCTTGACTCAAACAATTTCACAGAATTCCATATTTTTATTATGGTTATATGAATTTTCTACTCTACTATGTGTTCATAGAGTAGATCTTCTTGTGGCCAGAATGGCCTTTGTTTTCTTTGAGTGACTCAGCTTACCTCATTAAGCCTCGCTGGGCACTGGGGCTTCTCTTCCGGGGCAGGAAGCCCAGAGTCCATGCCAGGAAGAAAAGAACTTCCTGTGTGATGAGTCATGGGGCTGGCTGAGGGGAGGTGTTAACTCCAGAGCCATGCCCTATTGGGTGTTAACCTAGTCTACGCTAGGGGGACTGGCCAACTTAAGAACCACTCGGCCCTGGTCATTCAGGTGGCGCTTGATGATGTCAAAAACTCTATAAGAGGGGAGAGGATAGCTTGAAGAGTCCTCCTTCCTTTTCCGGTTGATGTGGGAGCAGCGGCAAGCGTGACTCTGGGCCAGCCCTTGTGCTTGGGCCGAGCCCAGATGTTGGTAACTATGAATTGTATTGGGTCTGTCTGTTGATATTTATAATTTGTTTGTATTTTGGTTTTGAGGTTCTGGGTGCTGGTTCGTTTCCCCTGAACTAAATGAATGTTCTAAACTTCAGGGTGCTAGCTTTTTCCCCTGAAGTAAGTGAATGAAACTCTATTTGGTCTGTCTCTTGATGCTTGTCTCTTTGTTCCCCTGAACTAACTGAATGCTAACTGAATGCTGGCATTTTCCCCTGAACTAAATGAATGTTGTCTGTATGCTAACTGAATGCTGCATTAAAGTAAGCTGGTCAACCCCTTCACCATGCTTTCCTTGTTTAAGCAGAAAAAAAGAACCTGTGCTTTCCCAGCATGCCAGCAGCCTCCTGGGTACTGACTGTGGGGGTAATCTTACACCCCCACAGGAGCTGCTAGCTGGGTTGTTAAAACACTTCTATGTCTCATTATGACTCAGCCACATCAGAAAAACTATATGCTGGTACTTAGGATTTTAAAAAGGAAAATTACAACTATATTCTCCAAAGAATGTAAAATAATATAGGGAGTGGGAGTTGGCAGTGGTCTGGGAATTACAGTAACACATTAAAAGTTACACTTCCCCTTTCCTATAAAAGTTACTACCATCCCTCCAGTCATGCAGGCTTGTGAACTCACAGGTGTCCTTGATTCTTTGCTCTCCTTCACCTTCCACATCCATTCGGGTACCAAGTCTTGTAAGTTCAATCACCACAAAGTCTCTACGATGTGTTATTTTCTTTACTAATGAACTCCCCCACCTTAGTTCAGGTCCTCTAAGAATGACAACAGATTGCTAGTTTCCTGTTATTGGTGCCTTTGATTTACAAAATAGTGTATTCAACTCCATGCACCAGGAATCAGTTCATATTAGTCCATATTCTCTATTGAAATCACCTTTCGCCTGAACTATTTCAATAGTCTCCTAAATGTTATCCCTTTTTTGAGTCTCTTCCCTCTTCAATTCATTCTGCCTAAGTCTGAGAACATCTTTTCTCCAATCAGAAACCTTCACTGGTTTTCTATCCCCCAAAAGGTAAAACTCCTTAATCCTGTGTTTCATATCCTCAGCAACCTAACTCTAACTTACCTTTCCAACTTTATTTCATGTTACCCGTCCTTCATGTAAATTGTTACAAATAGAATGATTGACTTTCCCCAAAAACTCAAGATTCCGTCTTCTCTCCTATGTAGATTTGCACAGGGTAGTTTACTCCCCTCTCCCCTCCATACCTAGAATGCACACATTCCTCATTACCTCTCAGAATCCTTGTCTCCCTTCAAGCATCAGTTCTGGTACCACCTCCTTAATTGAAACCTTCCCCAATTCTTCCCATTTTCTTGGTTCCTCCAGTTGTTAATGCTATATTTCCTCTCATATTATCTTCCAGTTAATTATCTGTAAAGATGTTATTTGATACTGCCCATCCCAGTAAAATCTAAGTTCTATGAGGTCAGGAAATAGTTTTTGTCTTTGACTACTTAGCACTGAGCAAAGGACACAGTAGGTGGTTAATAAAAACTTGTGTTTAATTGAACCATAGCTACAATAATTCTCATTGTTTAGTTCTAGTCTTCATTATGGATCATGAGGTACTGGTCTGCTTTTCTTTGATTCATAGTCTCACAGATTGTGTATTAGGACAGGAGAGGATTCATGAAGTACAGTTAGTGTCTAAAATGTCGGGAGTAAATAGTCCCTGTCTCTGAGCCAAGCAAAACATGCTTATTCTTTTGTAAGACTCACCCTTTCTTTCATCAGTTGATGAAAGACACATGGGACAATATGAAGAAAACTAAATAATTGGTTACTCACCAATGCTAAAGCACCTGAAAGGCAGGAGACAACTTTGGAGAGCAGTGTCTGCTTAAAAAGTAGCAAAACTGAAAATAATTTAGACCGAAGTGAGTAGGAGCTTTTGTATATGAAACAACATTTGTAGAAACATTGGATTACTTAAATATTTGACAGAGTGAAACCAAGACATGGATGTATATCATCGGCCAAAGTTATTTTTTTCTTTCCCCAAAGCTATCATAAGCAAGATGGAAAATTCTGTTCTGTGATGGTATGTGAACTTATTTCTCAGTAGAAAATGGACCATGAAGACCACAGTATTAGTGTGTGACAGTTCCTAAGTATATATTGTCTGCCTTAATCAACTTCAAGTCCTGTTAAGAACCACCACAAATTGCTGGGTTTCAGTTACTGGTTACTTTCATTTACAAATGTAAATTCAACTTTCTTCATGCTTCAAGGATCAGTCCATATTAGTCCATATTGCCTATTGAAAGCAATATTTTTCTTATTATCCACATTAAAAAGGTTTGAAAAACCACTCCGTTAGTGTGAGAGAGGCAGAATTGAGTATGTGGGAGAGTAGGTGATATGATGAACAAAAAGGCCAGGATCCAGAGTTTCTGGGTAATTAATAAGCAATTTATTAATTAGGCTAGCAAATAATAAATTTATAATCAATGATCTTTCTCAGTAGCCAAAGTCAAAACCATAGAGATCCCCGAATGCTTAAATACCTTCAGAAAAGGGAGTGCCCCTAAGAGGTGAAAATCAGCCCTGACTGGTGAACAATTAATGACGAGGTGGACATTTCATTGAGAAGGTGGACTAAAAGTCTTCCACTCCTCCTGTTGAGAATATGATTTTATTAAGAGTCTCAGCTGCCTTCAGCAGTCTAGACAAAGGAATCCATTTCCACTCTGACCACTCCCAGGGTTTAAAGGGTATGAAGCTAATGTTTAGGGGTTGGAATTCACCTAGATTAGATTCTATTTCCACTTTAATCAGAAATAAGCTCTCCTAGTTCAGTGAGGTCCCACACAAGAGTGAAGAGAATGTTCCCAGGGTTAGGCCAATCTCATTACCAGCTATGTCCCTCAGAGACTAACTGACCTATGAGGACTGAATTCCCTTAAGTGAGAAAATAGAAAGGAAAAAAACCCACAAACCTCAATACTAATTTGGTTATTAATATAATAGAAAGATAACTACCCCTCTCAGTGAAAAGTCTACCATTGGGAAACAATTCCTCCCCATGATGTGTATTGGCCTCATTTAACTCTGCCTCTTCATCCTACATTTTATAGCTATACCTCCTTTTGAAAGAGAGGGTATTTTTCCTTTTCTTTGTTATCTATTCAAAATGACTTTCCAATAATTTTTCCAAAATTCTGATCTTAGAATTTACCTGCACCTTGGACCTAATACACTACTGAATGGTTCTAGATAGTCAGAATAGGTCAATTGACTCCATAAATGAATTAGAATTCTGGAAACTATTAAAAATAAATCCAGATTATATAAAACTTCATAAGTCAGTGATAGACTGAATTTGGTTCAGACAACTCAAAATTCTTTTAGAGCTAATTTGTAGCATTTTGTACGTTCAAACATAAAGCACAAAGAGGCAGAGAGTTCATTTGATTTGGTTGGGTAAACATCACTTGTAAACATGGAACAATAATGAGGTAGATTCTCCCCAGTGCCTAAGTCACTCCTTGAGAGTAAGTCTGTGTTTAGATGGCAGCCAAAAAAATGTAAATTGTATTTGACCTCTTATTTCTAATATCAGTATGGACTGGGTGTTTTCACCATCCATTTACTGGTATGGTCGGGCAGCTTGGATTTGCTCTGCTACAGCCCAGTTGTGATGGCTTGACCAGGGCCTGGTGAGAGGGGAACTATTGTTGTTATGGGGCCTAGGAGTATTCTCTACTGCCATCTCAGGACCACTTCTTATTCCCTTCTTTGGAGTGGATTCAGAGGGGTGCTGGAGCCAAGAGCCATTTCAAACCATCTGGTGGGAACCAAATGTTAAAATTCCAGATTGTACATTTACAATCCACAGATCAGCAAACAAAAGAAATTAGGACTTGGTTTATTGTTTTGTTGATATTCTCCAGGGGTGGGGAACCTGCTCTCTCAAGGTCACAAGTGGATGTCTAGGTCCTCAAGTGCAGCCCTTTTCCTGGAGACAGCAGGTTACCCAAAGACTTAATATGATGGAGAAAATGTTAATGTTGAAGATCAAACTTAAAAGGGTTCTGATCTCTCTCTCTCCCTCTCTCTCCCTCCCTCTCTCTCTCTCTCTCTCTCTCGCTCTCTCTCTCTCTCTCTCCCCCCCCCCCGCCCCCAGAAAGCTGGTTGTTAAACATTTATTAGCTTACTCCTGGGGGAAGAACAGGTAGTGTATTATGTCCCTATTTTCCCTGCTACATGAAAGCAGCATACTTCCTCTCACTTTAAATATTTTTAAAAGAATTTACAATTCACAACAAGGCTAAGAGAGCTTGGGACTTTTTAGAGCATGAGCATAGTGTGAAGTAACCCTTCCCATCAGGGAATTTTAAAGGAAATGCTTCTTTAGCATGTTTGAACATACTTGTCCCACCCTTTATGCAGGGCTATGGTAAAGGAGTTTCAGTGTACAATCACAGGTCTTTTAAAAGGGTACATTTTACAGGAGGCAAAAGTTCTAATGGACTAATTCTTTTCCTACATGTCAGTCACAGGAAAAAGGAAAATTTGTAGGTCTTTCTGGTTCTTGACAGCCTCTTCTCCCCTGGCTTCTCTCCTTGTCAAGTCTTAACTTGCTCTATTAAATTTACATAGGACTATACTTGAGTCTGCCATGCCTGCTCTAAGGACAGAGTCTCTATGTTCCTCCTGCTCAACCCCTCCCACTCTGGTCCAGTCACCTCTGGAAAAGCACAAAAACTCAGTTTTCTCCTTTCTCATGCATCATTTTGGTCCAATTGGCATTGTTCTGAGCACTGTCACTGTAAATCTGGTAATGGTTCCTATGCATACTAGCTCTTCAAGGATTTCAAGCACCACTTTTGTCTCTTACAACAACCTTGTGGGAGATTTACTAGAGGTATAAAAATCTCCATTTTACACATGAGAACACTGAGATTCACAGAGATGAAAGTATTTCCTACAGACACAGGGCCAATAAGTATCAAAAATAGGATTTGAAACTTTCTCTCCCAATTCCAATTCAACATGCAATTTTTACTGTAAATCACTAACTTACTGAAAGTAAAAACATAGTATCTGGGTTTCCATCTTAGCTACTTATTTAACTATTTTGTTTGTTAAATTCCTTAGTCTCTCTTTATTAATCTTCATCAGTAAAAGTAAAGTATCTTCCCTTCCTATCTGTCCAATTTGTAATGAGGATCAAGTAAAATAGCTTAAATAAGACAGTCTATAAACAATATATCAATACAAATGTATGTATATGTTGTGTATATGCATATATGCACATGCATATGTGTATATGTATATGTACATGCTAATTTGACTAAAATCGTTCAAATAACTTCAAAAAAAGTAGACATTTAATTATGTAGCATCTAACCAATATATATCCACATTTTGAAATTACATTTTCTTTACATTGTAGAAAAGCTTATATCTAAACGAGGTATGTTTTATATATAACAGAATGATCTGTCAACTAGCTATACAAATATATGCACATACATGTATGAATACATACAAATATACATGTGTAATCTGTACTGTTACTTGATGAGAAGTTGATGAGAAGATTCACATTTTCATGTAGAATACTTTTTCCCTTTGCCCTAATGCACATATGGAAATTCCCATTTTGTTTGGTGTTTGATAAACTCAGAATTAGGAAAAATAACAAAAAACAGGAAAATCTATAACTGTTTTCATATTTATTTTTCTTCTCTCATTGTGCTAATTCTTCTAGGTAAGTATTTCTAGAAAACAGACCCCAACTATGTTAAGGGTAAATTGAAGATCCCAATGACCATTTTGCTTTCCTGACATTCCTTTCTATAGCCTAACTCTACCTGAGATAGGGTCAAGTGCAGAGGAGTCTTTTCTTGATTTTGTCTTATGTCCTTTCCAAGTTCAGATGTTTGGAGCCTCAAGGTGAACATGAGCCTTTTGAGGGGGTGTATATAATTCACTCTTGGTAAAAGCAACCTCGAAGTCCAAAAGCAAAAAGCTTAAAAGGCTTTCAAGACATAATTTTGCTCTTAGAAAGCATGTTGATGTCTTAAGTGTAAATGAATCTGAAGCATATGCACCACATTTCCATTAAGATACACATGAGCTTAGAAATGAATGAAAAGAGGCTTAGCAAAAGTATATCCACAGTGTTTTGCACAACACAAACCAATAGAAAAATCATTGAAGTCACTTGCTAGACCCAAACATGACTCTCTTTGCCTATCTCTACCATCTACAAATAACCCTGCTATTTAAATCATCAGAATCCTCTTTGAAAATAGTTTTGCTTGGTTTCTTTGAAAAGAGAGAAGTGTTCATTGGTAGAGTGTAATATAGACTTCAGATCTGAATTTCCAGAAGTACAAAGAGAAAACTAGAAATTGGTGCAAGAAAATGTGAGGAAATCAAAGATCTTTCAAAATAATATGAATCAAGACCAAGTCTGAAGAGTTCTATTTCTATTTTCTTTTGAGTGTAGGTCTATATACTTGCAAACTTAGCTTTCTAGATAAAACCATGAGAAATCTTTTCACTGACCAAGAAACCATTCACCAAGATTTCCTCAGAACTTGTAGAAAATGCTTGTAATATTAGAATCATAACTAGGAATTCCAGTACCTGGGGGCAAATTCAATTAGATATTTGTGATAGGAAGGGAAGGTCTAAAGTATGGCCACCTTTGTTTATAGACTGGATATAGTTACAGCGAGTAGTAATGAAACTTGAGATTATTTGAAGCCTTGTCCTGGAATGACCAACAAGGGAAAGTGTTGAGATGAAGAAGCTTGTAAAGCAGTTATTGAACTTAGAGATGAGAGAGTGTTATGGGTCTATACAGTTAACAACAAGGATTAATGGAGGAAGAAGTGAACACTGAAGGAAAATAACATTTTGCTGAGTGGTTGTACAAGAGGGAAACTCTGAAAAAGCAAGGGAAACAAGGAGAAATTCCTCTTCATGGCTATTGAAGGCAGTAACTAGAAGTGAGAGAAGAAGCAGGGATTCTTTCAGGCATGCCAAGGAATGTGTGCTCCATTAGAAGATAGAAAGGGAGAGGAAGGTGACCAAGATAAAGAGAGTTCGTGAACAATACAGTTCCAGAGGGGATAGGAAATGGGAGGAGTCTAGGGCTGAAGTGGATTGGGATACAGATACAAATGAAGAAAAGATAGCAGAAATCAAAGGGATTAGAAGAAATTAAAACAAAAATTAGCTAACCATAGTGCATGGGGAGTCTTGAATATAGAGAAATGAGAATGCCTCCAAAGTTCTAATGAAAATGATACAGTATTTTAACACAGAGTCTCCCTAGTTGATTCCGAAGGAGTTGATTCCAAAGGAGTAAGGAGTTACATCATTACATTTCCTCACCAGAATCATATAAATAGTTTTCATTATAACAGACAAATATATATAACAGACATATATATATATACATATATATGTGCATGTATATAGACAGAGGGTACAGGGTGACTTGAATATGAAGGGATGATATCTAAAAAAATCAAATTAAGGAATGAGAAAGGAATATATTGAGAGAGGGTGAAAGAGAGAGATCAATGGGGTAAATTATCTCTCATAAAAGTGGCAAGAAAAAGCAGTTCTGTAGGAAGGGAAGAGGGGGCAGGTGAGGGGAAATGAGTGAATCTTTCTCTCATTGGATTTGACCTGAGGGGGGAATAACATACCCACTCAATTGGGTATCTTACACCACAGGAAAGAAGGAGCAAGGAGATAAAAAACGGGGTATGATAGAAGGGAAGGCAGATGGGGGAGGAGGTAATCAAAAGCAAATGCTTTTGAAAAGGGACAGGATTAAGGGAGAAAATTGAACAAAGGGAGGTGGGATAGGAAGGAACAAAACATGAGTACTGTGGAAGGGATTTACATAATAATACACACATCGCCCATGTTGAATTGCTTGCCTTCTTAGGGAGGATGGGTGGGGAGGGAAGAGGGGAGAGAATTTGGAACTCAAAGTTCTAAAAACAGATGTTCAAAAAAAAAGTTGTTTTTGCATGCAACTGGGAAATAAGATATACAGGCAATGGGGCATAGAAATCTATCTTGCCCTACAAGAAAGTAAGGGAAAAGGGGATGAGGGGAATGGAGTGACAGAAGGGATGGCTGACTAGGGAATGGGGCAATCAGAATACATGCCATCTTGGAGTGGGGGGAGGGTAGAAACGGGGAGAAAATTTGTAATTCAAAATCTTGTGGAAACCAATGCTGAAAACTAAAAATATTAAATAAATAATCATTTAAAAAGTAGAAGCTATAAATCAGAAACAATAATGTATTATCTCCTGTTATGTAATTTAAAAAGACAAAAGGATCAATGTGGAGTGAGTTTGGTAAGAGGAGACTTCTTAAAGGTGCTGAGTACAGCAACTGAGCATGGAAAGAAAAGACAAAATGGGAATGAGTGAAGAAAAGATAGGAGGGAATCTATATGGGAATAATATAGTAAGAAGCAGTGTGGTTTAGTGGCCTCAGAGCCAAGAAGATGTGGGTTTAAGTTCCACCTATCTATATAATGTTTGAGTTTGGGCAGTTTCATATCTCAGGACTAGAAGGTGCTGGAATGCATTGTAGAGTCTGTTCCCAATGCCGAAGAAATTGCAAGTCTAATCTCTATTGCTATAGCTGGAGAAAATTATTTTTATAGAATAGAAGGTTTGTGCATAAATTAATTTTTCTTCTTTAGGAAAATTCCTTTTTTCATGTATTTAAGCCTCAGTGATTTTGATTATTTTCAGAAGATGGCTTTTTTATTGGCAGGTGCTGCTAAATTTACAAGGCATATTCTGTCCTGATGATTCCATGTTTCCAGTTTTAATGGCATTTTCTAAATTTGCCCTGTCACCTAAAGACCAGTGTTCAAAGATATATATGCATCTTCTAGAAAAGTGCTGACAAAGACATGAAATCTCTACAGATAAAATTTCACTCCATTTGCCAGTTATATCTTAAGGACCAATTCAGTCTAATATGCACAAAATAAGGTAGAATCAACTGTCACAAACATATGAGAAAAGAGAATATTTCTATGACATTCCAGTAGGAGCTTTATTTTTTTCCTTCCAGAATCTTTTCTAATTCTCCATGTTCCTCTTATCACATTTATATATCAGTAAGGCAAGATTCATGACCTTGAGGATGACCATGAACATGCCTGAATGTTTTGGAATCGCAAAGTATGAAAAACTCTCTGTATAGAAGGCAGAGGAAGTGTAACATTTACTTGACTCCAGAGGATAAAATCTGAGAACCAATACCCCCAATTCCATATAGTAGCAATTATATTCCAAAATCAGTAAATCCACCTGAATGTAGCAACAAGGAAATTATAACACAGTATTATAGCAAGGAACCAAGTCATCCTGTAACCTTCCCTCCTGCTAGGGCCTTCCTGTAAACAATCACTCATGAGTCCTAACTCTTTGCTCAGCACTCTTCTGCAGCTCTGCCAATGCTGGTTGTCTTAATGTCTGCTCTTCAGCACCCTCTTGATGTCTACTGCTTCAGTGTCTTCCTCTCAGTCCTGCTGCTCTCAGTTCTGCTGCCCTTAGTTCTGCTCTCAGTTCTGTTCCTCTTCAGTTCTCTTCTCCTCTTCAAATCTGCTCCTTTTCAATTCTGGGGTCTCCTTTTATACAGTCCTAGCCAGTATCTGATTGGCTAGAACTGAGGTCTCTGATTGGTTGAATTCATAATCGACGAGCCCGGTACACATACCATTGGCTCCGGTCTTAGCAACCACCCTTAGGGTCCTGGGGGCTTCAGGCCCACATTGGCTTAGCACCTAATAAATAGGACCTTTAGGCCTACTTACAAACAAAGATATAATCAAGCTTCCCACCTAGGCCTACCCAAAGCCTATTGAAAGGGGCGGGGGGAGATCTTCAGTCACATTAATACTACAATTTACCATTTTCTTTAGTCCCTGTTACTCTTTACCTAGGAAGGATCATGGAAAGTCATAGGAAATAACGAGTGAACCTAAGCAGTATGTGGAAAAGTGACATAGTTACTAAGTAATGCCCTCTACTTCCTTGAAAATTCCCAGTCAAAGAAAGCTCCTCAAGATGTCAGAAATAAAAGAATGTGAGCTTGGCTGCTTAGCTGTGTAGAGAACTCCTTCACCCAAAGGAGATAGGGTGAATTCTAACCTTCTTGAATCATTCACATTTGGACATTTTGTTGTGTTTGTTATCATGGGGGAGTTGTGGATGGTTCCCCAGAAAGAGTCTGAATTTTCCTTCATTTGTTAGTGGTAATCTATGCAATTTTAAGTTCTTGCTAATGAAGTTAAATTCTGAGTTCTTTAATATCTACATGTTGGTCAAAGAAAGCTTCTGCATGGTAGGGAACATGATAAATAATTTAAAATAGTTCAAGATCAAAAACATCCTTGGAAATAATAGCTTTGACAAATAAATCCTCTAAGCTATTCTCTGAGTTATTCAAACACTTTAACAGTACATACTTCTTTTTCTTTCCTGTGCTTTGGAATAGCACAGCATGTCATTTAGCATATTCTAAAATCCAAAAAGAAATTAATCCCATCTCAGTTAAAGAAATAAAAAAGATATTAGACACCCAAGTTAAAATGAAATGAAATCAACTTTTTTTACTTTCTTTATTAGGTTTTAATGGTATTATAATAATAATTAAGCTTTTCATTAATTTTTTCATGCTCGTTGAGTTACAGTTCCCTGCAGATTTGAATCATATTTAACATATAATTATGGCAGTCCATTTTTAGATAGGAATTGGAATGTGGAGATGTGGGATTTCACCTAAGGTTCTTAGAAATTAAAAAATGAGCTGCAGAATTAGTGAATTGTTCACTGTTCTGTAACCCAGGATAAGATATAGTTTAGCAAATTACAGTTTTTTAGCTCATGCATGATAGAAGGGCTACAAAGGGGAAAGAGTCTTTACTGTTTGGATACCCCACTCCAAATTCTACATGCTTCTGTTCACCCCAAAACAGTTATTTCATGTGGAAAAATTTCAATGAATTTGTCAAAAGTGAAGTCAACTGAATCAGGAAAACCATATGCATAATGGTAAACAAGGTAAACAGAAAAAAAATAACAAAGCAATCCAAATAAAATACTATGGAACTATAATGACCAGCCTTGGTCCCAAAGAAGATATATGAGAAGATAATAATTCCTCTCCTTTGTAGAAATGGAGGGACAAGAGCATGACATACTCCATACAACCATCAGACTTTTATGGGGAATTAGTATTGAGTTTAGTTTTGCAGCACTCATTTATCATCAATTTCTTCAAACAAATAAAAGAAGACTCCTTCTGGTAGGGGCAAAATATTGGGGACTGCAAGTGATGCCTAAAACAGAAAACAAACTAAAATATTTTTAAAATAATATTTTCAAATTGCTTTCCTCTTGAGAGAGGAGACCAAGACTTCAGGAATCTTTAGTTACCTTTCAACTGCAGAAGATGTACAAAAGAGAAAGTTCAGCCTTTTCCCATCCACACTGCTGTTAATGGCTCCCAAGAAAAAATATCTTGTGTTTATTTTGTTTGTCATCTGCATTTAGTTACAGGTTGTTTCTCCCATGAGCAATATGTCCCTTGGATAATGGAGAGTAATTTTTTTCTTGATATGACTAGTGTCTAGCACAGTGCCTGGTACATATGTAGTGCTCAATACATGCTTCTTTATTGATTGGTTGATTTGCTACTTCCCAATTCCAAATTTAGTAATTTTTAAAGAATAAAAACTCATTTGAGAATATGAACTGCTTTATTTTAAGCTTTGGATTCCAGTGCATAGTACACTGCCTGGTATATATGCTTAATAAGTGCTTTTTGGTTAACTGGCTAAACAGAGTGGGTACAAATGATAAATTTTGTTCTCTTCTTAATTTGCCCAAAGCTATTCTGGATGCTATTGCCATCCTCATTCAGGGCTAAAGTCTTTGTCCCATGACCATTCAGAGAGGTGGAGTAATCATGGGTAGGTAGTTTGAGTGGAAAGGCAGAGAACCACTATTTCTGGTAGAAGTGTCCATTTTGTCTAGAAACGCTAAAGCTGTTCTGGTTGGTCCCCACTTATATCTTCACAGCATTATTCACTTTTTTGCATTCTTTGCTCTCCCCTAATCTCCATCTCATTCCACAACAAATTTAAAAAAAAGACTTTCTTAAAAAAGGAAAACAACATAATAAAATCTCAATTTGTTTCTTAAAAGAATAATCCATAAATATGATATTTTATGCGCATTTTCTTTTCTCTCTTTTTTGTAAGGAAAATGAAAGCACGAGAAAAACCAATGAGAGATAGTGAAAAAAAGCAGTGAGGAAGGATGGAAAAAGCCTTTTAGCTCTTTGAAAGGCAAACAGTGTCCTCCAAAGGAATGAATAAGGAACAGGATGTAAGTGCATTTCTGAACAGAGATAGAGGCATCTTTATCACTTATATTCTGTGCACACAGCTACATAAATCTTATATACATATATATACATATATTGTCATAGACATAAACATGTATATGTTTTCTAAAATATGGCTTATGTAGACCCAAACCATAGACATGCAAGCAAACCATACTTGTTTTGAATGTGCATGTATGTATATGAGCATATGATGGACACAGTATAAGAAATATATTAAAGAATTTACCTAGAAGTAAATACAAAATCCCTCTTTTATTCCCTTCAATTATAAGGATGTGTTTCTGTGTGTATAAATCCTTATATAACTAGTACACATATGTATACTATACCTACATATATATTTATGTGCATATGTATATGAAAACTTGCATGCATTTTACCATCTACCATTAGAAAAAGCTTCAAGAATATGCAATTTTTCATATTAATCTCCAGAATAAGAATGTCTATTTACTGAAAAATCCTTAGGATACTATCCAAACTCAGCCTGGAATTTCAGGTCTCCATAATTTGTCTCCTCTCTACTTACCCTACCTTTTTTTTTCCTGTGGTTTCCCATTAGACAACTTTGGCTTTCTCTTCTAAATAATCAATGTCCTCTTCATTTTTCTTTCCAAAGGCCTCCCCTTATGACTTCAGTTCATTCTGGCCTTTCCATTAACTAAACTCCAATAACACTTAATGTTGTCACCACATGTTTTGAAAATCATATATACTGCTTAAGATTTTTTCTTGACTATTTCTTGTGTGTTTATATGTACATATGTACATTTGTATATACTTGTGTGAATGGGTGCACAGAGAAATTTCTGGTGTCCTCAACTTCTTAGTAAGTTCCTTGAGAATTCTCTGTTGGAAATCAAATTTATACACCCAAATAAACCACTGTTGATTTACTTATGAAGTCTAGTTAAATATGTGGAATTGCAAGTGAAATAACCCCACAAAAGAAGATAGCATTAGTAAGTAAAAGTATTTCAATCAAGCAAGCAATAAACATTTATTAAGCACGTAATCTATGTTAGGCACTGTGGTAATTTGAATTAGATATCACACAACACATATATATGAATATATAGTGGTACCTTTGATTATTTATTAAATGTTTAAGACATTCATACCATACTTATGCATATATATTATATATCATGTGTATGTATTAAAGTGCATAATTATGAATTAAAAAGCACATTTTCTTGCTTACTATATTCCTAAAAATGTCTCATTATGCCAGGCCTCCCACTCCTTAGACTTTTATAAATGTAGAAAAGCAGTCTTTCACAAGGCCATGTTTAGATAGCAGTGACATTATATCTCTGGTCTATGAGAGCTTGCAAATATGGCCACAGACTGAGTCAACACATTCTTCACCCCTCTGGCCATTTTTGTGATGCACCAAAGCTCAGAGGTATAGATATTGAAGTGAACATTAAAAGATAACACCAGGAGCAGAGACCACCTAGAGTATAAAGACAAAAAGAGTGTGCTCTTAATAAATGCCATTCTTTCCCATGAACATATTGTGCTTTGGGTTGACATGGAGCTCCAGAGGCCTGGGACAGCATGCTCTTTAGGCAAAATTGCAGAAGCACAAAGTCTCAGAACTGGCTGCCTGAGTTGTCATTGTAATTCATGAGGATAATTGAACTAATTTGGGTAGGGGCTACAATCTGCAGGACTGAAGAGAGCATCTGTAGCAATAAAGCCACAAAAAGCGTTTATTCAGGTTTTAATACATGGAATTCTTTGTGTTAAGTACTGGGGATACAAAACCAAGATGAACAATAGCCCTTGCCCTCAAAGAGTATATATTCTTCCATAAATGATAAATAATTTGAAATATTAATTTATAAGTAATTTAAAAGTGACACATCATACTTTATATATGTGCACATGCATGTTTGTTTATATGCATATAAACGTATGTATGTATATATATTCATATGTATATTTCCAACTATGTTTAATTAACTATTTTCTGAGAATAATGTTGGTATTTTTATAAGGTTTTCATGAAGACCATACCCCATGTCATCATATCACTAAGTTATATCCAAATGCAGAGGCCTATATTCCACTTTTTCTGTCACATTCAGTCACCAATAGTATTTGAGAACCCAAGATGTAGTTTATTTAGACAGTGCTTACATGCAGTGCTAGCTTACAGACCTTAATGAACAAATGTACAGCATTCATGTGAATTAAATGAGATTAAATGAGAGATTAAATTTTATAATTTTAGGGGGGTTGGGGAGTTTTCTTGCCCTCCTGCACTAAAAAGCCTCTCCTATTTTCTCACAGTGTCTGAAAGCCTATCATTAGACATTTGTTCCTTTGAGTAAAACAATATTTTCTTTAACAAACCAAAGTCCAGGTATTGCTAACTTAACAAGGAAATGACCAGGGATGCACATATTTCTATAAATTAGCTTTCAAAGATTGAATTCCCCTTAGTGTATAGTATAGATCTTATTAGTGATTCAATGGAGGCTTATAGGGGTCACACAGTAGAAAAGAATATGACACATCTTCTAACTTAGGCATTTATGACTGAGCAATCAGTTCCAGTGAGCAGCCAGAGGGCAGCAAGAAGGCACTGAGTATTTGGGAGAAGAGGGATGGCTTGAAGTAGTTACTCTTAATCAGGTCAGCTATGCCCAAGACTCACTCCAATTATAAGTAGATTATCTCCTCCAGGCTGCATGTGTACATGGTGTATGTGTGTGTGTGGTGTATAGGTATGTGTCTATGTGTGTGTGGGGTGTGTGTGTGGGGTGTGTGTGTGTGTGTGTGTGTGTGTGTGTATGAGATGGTTCAGGAAGATCTTTGTGCCTGAATTGGTGGTTGATATGGATTGGAAGGAATGACAGAACAAATATTCAATCCTTTGTTAAGGAAGGAAAGAACAGATGGGAAAAAAGGAAATATTAATGATTAATTTTAATGTTTTTTCTCCCAGAGGAAGCATAAGATGGTAAAGATAGAAACAAATTTAAATGTAATTAGACCAAATTGTATTTTTGCCACCAGTTTTTAAGAGATGTATGAGTATTACTATTAGAAGGAGAAAGAGGAGAAGAAGGAGGAAGAAGCATGATGGTGGTGGTGGTGATAGTGATGGTGAAGGAAAAATGATGGAGAGAAGACAGGGACTTGTCTGAGTTCTCCCCTAAACTGCTCCAAAGACCGTTAAATAATGCCCTAAGACAAATCCTGGAGAGACAGAACCCACAAAAGGATGGGGTGAAACAACTTTCCAGCCCATGACAACTTAAAAGTTTGGAAGGAAAGTTCTGTTGCATGGGATGAGAATGGAGCACAGTCCAGTGCAGGCTCTACCAGTGCAGGAAAGGCCCCAGCAAATCAGGAGCAGACCTTGGGAGTGAATGAATCAGCAGTTACAGTGGCTGTTTTTGAAGATCTCAGGCCACAGACAGTAAGGGGATCAAACAACTGGTCAGAAGATTACAGGGATCTCTTTGCTGACACTTGGGGGCAGGACTCTTTTACTTTGCCCATATTCGATCCAGGTTGCAGTCCTGGGTGACAGTCCCAGGGTGAGAAGGAACACTAGCATATCGGAGCTTGAGGCCATAGTAGAGCAGGGACCCTCATCACGGTTCCATGGCAGAAAAGAGTGCTTGTGGTTGCTCACAGACCAGAAGAGTAGTAAACATGCCTCTCCTTAGGTAATGCAACCTTGGAAAAAACTGAAAACTTACAGGTCCATAGAAGTATCTTTAACAACACCTACACAAAACCCCTGAAGCTTGGGACAGCACACCCTCTACCCTGGAAGCAGAATCCCACTTTATCAAAGAGTCAAAAGTCAAGAAACAGGCTGAGAAAAAGAGCAAACAACAGAAAAATTTCTGACCAAACAGAGTTACTATAGTGACAAGGAAAATCAAAACACTCACTCAGAGGAAAACAGCAAAATCAAAATTCCTACATCCAAAGGCTCCTAGAAAAATATGAATTGGTCTCAGGCCATGGAAGAGTTCAAAAAGGATTTTGAAAATCAAGTAAAGGAGGCAGAGTAAAAATTGGGAAGAGAAATGAGAGTGATGAAAGAAAATCATGAAAAAACTGTCAACAGCTTGACAAAGGAGGTACAAAATAATACTGAAGAAAATAATACATTAAAAAATATAATAGGACAAATGCTTAAAAAATAGGTACAAAAATGCAATGAAGAGAAGAATGCCTTGAAAAGCAGAATTGGCCAAATGGAAAAAGAAGTAAAAAAATTCTCTGAAGGAAAAAAATCACTAAAAATAGAATTGGTCAAATGAAAAAGGAGGTACAAAACCTCTGAGCAAGTGGAAGCTAATTACTTTATGAGACATCAAGAAACAATAAAACAAAACCAAATGGATGAAAAATAGAAGGCAATGTGAAACATCTCTGAAAAAAGCAGCTGAGCTGGAAAACAGATCCAGGAGAGATAATTAAAAAAAAATATTGCACTTCATGAAAGCTGTGATCAAAAAAGGATCATAGACATAATCTTTCAAAATTTATCAAGGAAAACTGCCTTGATATTCTAGAACCAGAGGGTTCTGTAGAATATATAGAATAAAAATTGAAAGAATCCACTGATGACCACCTGAAAGATATCCCAAGATGAAAACTCCCAGAAAAATTATAGTCAAATTCCAGAGCTCACCGAAAAAGGAGAAAATATTGCAAACAGTCAGAAAGAAACAATTCAAGTGTCATGGAGCCACAGTCAGGATAACATAATATTTAGCAGATTTATTACAGAGGGTACAGGAGTTGGAATGACAACCAAGAATCATAGACCCAGCAAAACTGAATATAATCCTGTAGGGAGAAAAAGACTATTCAATGAAATAGAGGACTTTCAAGCATTCCTGATGAAAAGACCAGAGCTGAATAGAAAATAGAAAATGTGTCTTTCAAATATGACTCAACAGAAGCATAAAAAGGTAAACAGGAAAAGGAAATCATAAGGGACGTAATAAGGCTAAACTGTTTACGTTCTTACATGGGAAGATGATACTTGTAACTCGTAAGAACTTTCTCATTACTAAGGCAGTTAGAAAGTCTGTATGTACATAGAGGGCACAGGTGTGAGTTGAATATGATGGGATGATGTATTTAAAAATAAAATTAAGGGCTGAGAAAGGGGAATGTACTGGGAGAATAGGAAAGGGAGAGGTAGAATGGGGGTGAATCACTTCACATAAAAAGGCAAGAAAGAGCTATTACAGTGGAGGGGAAGATGGAGGTGGTCACAGGAAACGCTTGAACCTTACTTTCATTGGAATTGGCTCAAAGAGGTAATGTCATACACACTAAATTGGGTATAGAAATCTATCTTACCCTACAAGAAAGTAGGAGGGGAAGAGGATCAAAGAAAGGAGGTGTTGCTCATAGAAGAGATGATGGATTAGTAAAGGCAATTGTCAGAAGTAAAACACGTTTGAGGATGGACAGGGTCAAAGAAGAGGGAAAATAAAATAAGTGGGGGGGAATAGGATGGAGGGAAATACAGTTAGCAAAGATAACTGTGACAAAAAAAATTTGAAGCAACTGCCTCTGACAAAAGCCTCATCTCTGGAATATTTAGAAAAATGAAGCAAATTTATGAATAATTAGAACCATTCCCCAATTGACAAATGATCAGTAAACACGAAGTCAGTTTTCAGATGAAGTAATCAAAGGTATCTATAGGCATATGAGAAAAACATATTCTAAATCATAATTGATTAAAGAAATGCAAATTAAAATAATACCAAGGTACTACCTCATGCCTATTAGATTGACTAATAGGACAGAAAGGGAGAATGATAAATGTCGGAGTAGATGTGGGAAAATTGAGACACTAATGCACTGTCGGCAGACTTGTGAATTGATTCAACCATTTGTTTGAACAATACAGCTAGCAGCTTCTGTGGGGGTATAAGATTAGCCCACAGCCAGCACCCAGAAAGCTGCCAACTGCACAGGTTCTTCTGATCTGCTTAATTAAGGAAAGCAAGGTGAAGGGGTTGACAAGCTTACTTTTAATTCAGCATTCAAATATCATTCAGTTAGTTCAGGGGAAAAAACCAGAACCCTGAACTTCAAAACAAAATGCAAACAAATTACAAACATCAACAGACTTTGTCTGATTCAATCCCAACACATAGTTACCACAGTTCAACAAAATCTCAACATCTGGGTTTACAAGCTCGAGGGCTCCTTAGCTACAGCTGCCCAGAGTCTGCTCACCAACACCATCTCCAGAGCCCCGCACAAATGGCTCTGTCCTCCCTTCTTATAGGGCTTCAGACATCAAACATCACCTGAATCACCAGAGCTCAGGCTCTGGTGATTGGTTCTTGAGATGGCCCCTCCCCCTAGGACCCTGGGAGGTTCATATCCACATGGATTACATTAACACCTAATGGGGTTTGGGCCTGGAGCTTAGCACCTAGTAAAGCTCACTGAGATAAATTGAGTCACTCAAAGAAAACAAAGGCCATTCTGGTTACACCATTATGTAGAGCATTTTGGAACTATGCCCAAATATTTATAGCAGCTGTTTTCCAGTGGCAAAGAATTGGAAATTGAGGGAATGATCATCAATTTGGAAATGGCTGAAAAATTTGTGGTATGTGCTTGTGATGAACTACTGTGATATAGGAAATGATGAGCCAGATGCTCTCACAAAACCTGAAGAGACTTACATGAACTGATGCAAAATGAAATGAGTAGAACCAGGAGAACAATGTACACTGTAACAGCAATATTGTAAGATGATCAACTCTGAATGACTTAGCTATTCTCAGCAATACAGTGATCCAAGACAACTCTGAAGAACCTATCATGAAAAAAGTTATCCATCCACAAAGAAAGAACTGATAGAGTCTGAATACAGACTGAAGCATGCTTTTTTTTACTTTATTTTTCTCAGATTTTTATTTTGGTCTATGTTTTCTTTGACAATATGACTTATATGGAAATGTTTTTCATGATTACACACATATAACCTATATCAAAATGCATGTCTTCTTAATGAAGGGGTGGGGAGGCAGGGAGAGAACTTGGAACTTAATTTTTAAAATGAATATTGAAAATTATTTTTACTTGGAATTAAGGAAAAATAAAATAAATAAAATAATAAAAAAGAGAGTGATAGTGATGGTAGTGTTGGTAGGAATAAGAGGAAGAAGAGGAATAGTCAATAGACAGAAGTTCCATCTGCAGTATTCGTTAATTTAGTAGACTTGGTGGACAGAAAGAATGCAAGAGATTCAAGAAGAAGAGCAGATAGAGAAGAATTTCCTTTTATTTTGTTAGGTTTAATTTTGCCTTGAGGCAGCTAGGTGGCACAATGGAAAGAGTGCTGGGCTTGAAATGAGGTATACTCATCTTTGTGAGTGCAAATCTGGCCTCAGCCACTTACTAACTGTGTCTGGGCAAGTCACCTAACTCTGTTTGCCTACGTTCCCTCAACTGGAAGTGAGCTGGAGAATGAAATGAGAAAATACTTCAGTATTTTTACAGAGAAAACCCCAAATGGAGTCACAAAGAGTAGGACACAACTGAACAACAATTTTTTCTTTATAACTTCTAAGATGATGAACACTTCAAATTCACTCTTTGCACTTTTGTGTTGTACCTACTGCTGCTTTGTTTCTCTTTTGTTTTTTCCCTCTAAATTCTTTTTCCTGTTTTTTCTCTCTAAAATGGTAAAACAATGGGCGGGTGGGCAGTAGAATTAAAGTTTATGAGCAGGGGAAGAAGAACAGGGGACATAGTAGTACCATTGTGTCAGTCCATTTCTGTCATTTCTTTGCCCCAGTGCCTTATTCTAAAAGCCAGTTCCTGGAGGACATTATATTTCCAAAATTTAGCCATTCACACCTCCCATCTAAAAGGTACCTATAAGAAGCAACCACTGCACAGGATATACTAGCTTTCTCTTCTAATAGAGAAGACCACATGAGGAAAAGAACAAGAAATGAGCATTTGACTGCATGGAAGACTATGGCAGGGTCTCCTGAAATGAATAGATCTGAGTTCACTGTCATGGTGTGAAACAGCATTTATAGTAGTTTGGCTACTTGTCCCTGCCCAGGTGTTTCAATGTGGGTTCTTCTGCAGAAATTCCTACAGTTCAATTACCCCATGAAAGCCCTATCAAAATATCACTGAAAAGTCAATTACTGATGCTGTGGCAACACAGCTGCTTTTTTTGTAAGCTGGCAGAAATGCTCTTTAATAAACATTTATGAGAGCATCAGATGGAGTAGTCCCTTCCCTCTGAACAATATGGCTGCCAGGGATCCCTCCCTGAGAGGCGTTCTACCTGAGTGCACTTTTCCAGATTGATGAGCCTCATTCCGACAGTTGACTTTTTACGTAGAGAATTTGTTTGGCATGCCCAAGCTGCTCACATCAATATATTATTAAAGAAAAAAAATCCCAACACAAAACTGAAGACAGCCTTACCGTATTTTACACAGTGAATATTTTCTTAGCTGAATACATCAGGGTGGACAACCATCAGAAAGTGGATACCTCAATCCTTTCAATCCTTTAACTAATGAAAGTATAGTTATATACATAATTTCCCCCTAAATCTTTTTCCCTCAGAGTTTTCTTTATCTGCACCCATTTTCTTTAGGGCTATTTCCTCCCCCAACTCCCATTGGTAAATGTTCACTGGCCCTTTAGTATAAGCATGCAGAGAAAGGTTACTCAGTGGGTTTGAATAGTAAACACAAATGGATATTGTTCTTGACATCTTGTGAACTCATCTCTCTCTCTCTCTCTTGTATCTTGAGAGAACCTGGGGACTTCTGGGCCTGTCCAAGCCCTGCTGCATTTTTAATGATGGTCCCTGAAAAGCAGGAAGAGCAAGATATTGTCACCTTGGCATATTTTATCCCCAATCAAACATTTGTTTGCAGCTGTTTTGAACTTACAACATTGTTTTATCTGTGTTGGTGGCATGTACAGTGGCAAGAAAGCAAGATCTTCCTAAACCTCTTTTTTCTCATGCCCCTGTCCCTTACTCCCATTCATCTACATTTCAGAACCTCACCCTTTTTTGTCTCTCCTTTATTATAAAATGATAAATTCCTTAGCTCTCTTCAAAATTTTTTTTTCAGGATCTCCCAATTATTCAATTGTGTGTGTGTTTGTGTTTGTATATGTGTGTGTATGCCAGAAAAAAGGAGATTTTAGAGATGAATCAGTCCTTTTAATAGTTTCATGTCTAAATTGTCTCATTCAGGAAGATAATTATGTCAATCCATCATCCAAAAGCATTATTAAGCTCATACTATGTGCCAGAAACTATGTTAGGATAAAAAGCAAAATAGGTCCCCGCCTTCAAGGAGGTTAGAATCTAGTTGGGGAATACAACACAATACATATATAATATATGGCAAATGGGGGAAAGTGCAGGTACTAACAGTATAAATAGAAAAGACTTCCTGCAGAAGATAGCTGAGCCCCGGGTCAAATCTTGAAAACTAGGAATTCTAAAAGGTTATAATGAGTTAAGAAGGAAGTACATTCCACAAATGAGAGATAGGAAAATAGTCAATGAGAAGACATGGAGAAGAGAGCTGGAATATTGTATATACTATTTAAATCAAATCACAAATAGGTGAGGGCATGCTTTCTATATAAAGAATAAAATTTGAAATTAAATCTTTTAGGCAATAATTATAAACTGTATTTTAAATCAGAGTTCTTAATCTGGGAATCTATGAACACAAATATATGTATGTATATATATGTGTGTGTGTATGTGTGTGTGTGTATCTGTGTGCATACATATATATATATATATGTGTGTGTGTATATATGTATGTATGTATATTTATAAAATTTCAATTATTTTCAACACAACTGGTTTCTTTTATAATATGTATATGTGTGTATGTGTGTATACATATATATTTGCATGTCTGTATATAATTTTATTCATTTAAAAAAGGATTCTGAGAAGAAGATTCATAGGCTTTAGCAGACTACCAAAGAGACTAATACACACACACACACACACACACACACATACACACACACAAAACCACCTTAAGCATCCCTGCCAAAAAATGATTGTTATATTATTACCTCAACTTCCATATTCATCCAGTTGTTTATTTCCTAAGAAGGAAATTGGGAATATACTCATTACCCTCACAGGGCTAGTCTAGAGCTTACTAAATACTTTTTCTATTATGGTGGCTTAGTTTTTTGTATGTTTCAATTTCCCCCCAAATATCAATAAATACATAATGACCTCACACATAGGGATCACATGGCTCCTGAGCCATCATCTCCTCTGTCTAAATATCATTCTTACTTGTCTACATGTGAAAATGAGGAAACTTTGAGTAGGGCTTTATTCTATTTAGACCAAAGGCAGAGGAGAGGTGAAGGGTGATTCAAATGGCCTTTCTTACTTCTGGGTATACTCACACCCAAAGCTTCTTTCAGCACTTGACTGACTCCAAAGTTCCAGAATCTGGGGTTAAATCTCAACTTACTGCCTAGGAGAACAGGGATGGGAAGCAGATGGGAAGAGGTTGTCACATTTAGAAAGATCTATATTTTTACCTCTTTCCAGTGGTTCTATTTATAAAGGAATTCGAAGTATTTAATTTCGTAGCTAGATTGAGCTAATGGTTGATTTAACAAAATGCTGAATAACTCCCAGAAACTATGAAACATACATGATTCCCCACGTAAAATGGATAATGAATCTAACAAGATTATGTTGGGTTGACACAAAATCAAAGACAATTTCCTAAAAAGTGAAAACTTCTTTCCCTCTCAAAAATTCAATATTTAAGAATCTAAAGTTTTAATATTTTCCCTTCCCCAATTGACCACTTGTTGTGGGATAGACAAAGAATTAAGCTTTGTTTGAAAGCACTGACAAACTCAAAATCTAATGATCTCACACTTATTGGAGAATACAATTGTGCCTCCTACCCCAGCCCTGCCTTTGTGAGAATGATACTTGCCCATGAGAATCTGAAGTTACAAAACAGATAAACTAGATCGTGATTTTCATTTTATAAAAAGAGTCTGTGTCACAAATAACTCATCACAGTTCCTTTAAAATATACCTTCCCCTAGGTATTTTTAAAAAAGGGTGTAATTTTTTCAAAATTTAATTTGCACACAGGAATTTGGGAATAAATGTGTTATGTAAAGTAACATAAAATTATATTTTCAGAAAAATAAAAATAAAATTGAGGATATTTTTGAAAGTACATCTCATAACAAAATATTAAGTTCTAACTTGGAACCTATAATCACTCGAATTTTGAAAGATTATATGTAAATAAGAAGATTATTTGCAAAGTTTGACTTTGCTTCCCAAACCATTGATAGTTAAGAAAGATCTAGCTAGTTCTTCCTACTGGGCCCTAGGTAAAGCAAGCAAGCTTTGGACACCACACTGCCTTCTTTGATCAGCATTTATTTAATCATTTGTTTTCCTGTTGGAAAGGAAAGTGCAGGTAATAGAAATCAATTTGATTATCAGAGGAGATGGATTTTTCCTAAGAAATAGAGTATTTCAAATGCTCATTTTAAATTTAAGAAATGTTTCATTTAGAAAAGCAGATCATTGGATCTCCAGTATTGAAGGGGAAAGTATTAGCCCTTTATGTGGAAACAAACTTAATTTTTACAGACAAGATTTTACATAACATTAGATCTCTTGATGTTTATTGAAATTAGCATGATATGCTTTATTATTAAAATGGCATGTTGAAGGTATTTCTTAAAATTCTTACCTTGTTATATAGTCATTTCGGTCATGTCTGACTCTCCATGAACCTATTTGTGGTTTTCTTGGCAAAGATACTGGAGTGGTTTGCCATTGCCTTCTCCAGCTCATTTTAAGATGAGGAACCAAGGCAAACAGTAAATATCAGAGGCCAGATTGGAACTCAGGCATTTCTGATTCTAGGCCCAGCACTCTATCCACTGTCCCATCTATCTACCTATCCACTTCTTATGAAAGCTATCTAATTTTGATGAACAGTTTTGCTCTCAGTGGTAGAATATGGTAAGAAGTAGGCATGTCCAGCCCTTTAGTTAAACAAGCAGACCATCCCTGCATTTGGAGTTAAATTTGTGTAAAGGAAGAAAGTTTAGTGAGTTGAATGAGTCATGACAAGCCTGAGTTAAATGGGAATGGGGTAGCTATGTCACACTCAATTGGGTTTGTTGAAACAGCCTTTCCAGAAGTTGAGGCTTCTCAGACCACAAAGCCATAGATAGATGAGATAGTATAATGAAGAGGCAAAAGTCTCATCAGCAATGAGAGAAGAGAAGAATTGGGGGAAAAATTGGCTTGAAAATGGATTATTTTCAGAAAACTTTTTTCAAAATCCACAGTTAAAGGAGATCATAGGGTCCTTACCTAGGCATGGGCCGGCCGGGGGTGGGGGGAAGGGAGACAGAGGTTTTTTAACCCAACTACCTAATTTTAAGGATGAGGAAATTGTATCAGAAGTCAGATTTTAAACCATGTCCTCTGACCTCCTAGCTAGTCTTCTTTCCACACTACTGAACTACCTCCCATTATTTGCCACCTAGGCAAAATTACAGAACTTAACTGATGTACCTAGATATGAAATGTCCTATAACAAGAGAACAGACAAACAGGGGAAAGTAAAGAAAAAGGCATAGGATCCCAGGGTAAAAGAAAGTCTTTATTGGGAATTCTTAGTAATATATCTTCATACTAAATCTCCATACCCTTTCTAGTATAGTTTCCCATAAGAACTGCCAACAAAGGGAACAAGGAGAACTTAGGTTGGCAGCTTTAACACACAGAGAGGACCAGAGGCAAGTTCTAGTGATCAGAAGAGATTGTACTGTATTAATATTTCCTCTGGTGTGAAGAAAGAATAATATATGCCTGAAATTTAAGTTAGTCTTCCCATTACAGGATCATGGAATTAGAGCTCAAGAAGATGTCAGTATTCATCTAGTTCAAACCCTTAGTTTTACAGATGAGGATTCTTAAGAACCATGAAAGCTAATTGACTTATCCCTGTTCTCCTAGGCAGTAAGTTGAGATTTAACCCCAGATTCTGGAACTTTGGAGTCAGTCAAGTGCTGAAAGAAGCTCTCTAGGTTTTCTTTTAAAAGGGAGTGGAAGGAGAGAGGGAGGACAAAAGAAGAGGAGGAAAGAGGAGAGAAAAGAGGAGAAGAAAGAGGAGAAAAGGAATAAAAGGAAGAAGAAAAATTATTTAAACTTATACAAAGAGATGGAAAGGAGAGGAATGAAACAGAGAAGGAAAAGATGGAGTAGGGGGAGGAAAGGGCCATTAAATCATTGGAGCTACATAAATGTACCATTTGATTTTAAAGATATATGGACTATAGAGACCAGCTAGTACATTCCTCTAATTTTACAGTTGAAGAATGGAACAGTGGAAGCTAATAATTCCATGAGACATCAAGAAACAATAAAACAAATTTCTTTAAAAAATAAAAATAGAAGAAAATGTGAACTACCTCATTGGAAAAACAACTACCCTGTAAAATATATCCAGGAGAAATAATTTAAAAATTATTAGACTACTTGAAAGCCATGAATCAAAAAAATAGCCTACATATTATATCTCAAGAAATTATAAGGGAAATTGCCTTAATATCTTACATCCAGAGGGTGAAATAGAAATTTAAAGAATCCACTAATCACCTTCTGAAAGAGTTCCCAAAATGAAACCTCCCAAGGATATTACAGCCAAATTCCAAAGGTCCCAGGTCAAGAGAAAATATTGTAAGTAGTCAGAAAGAAACAATTCAAATATCATGGTGCTATAGTCAAGATAATACAAGATTTAGCAATTTTTACATTACAGGATCAGAGGGCTTGAAATATGATATTCCAGAGGGCAAAGGAACTAGAATGACAACCAAGAATCACCTATCCAGGGAAATTTAGTATATTACTTCAGGTGAAAAAATGGATATTGCATGAAATGGAACACTTTCAAGCATTCCTGGTGAAAAGAAGAAAGCCGAATTTAAAAAATTGACTTGAAAATATAAAACTCAAGAGAAGCATAAAAAAGTAAACATGAATAAGGAATCATAGGGGACTCATAGTTAAAATGTTTATATTCCTATATGAGAAGATGATGCAGGTAACTCCTAGGAATTTTATCATTATTAAGACAATTAGAAGGACCCCATACTGACAGGGAATTATGAGTCAAATTATGTTGAGCTAATCTTAAAAAAAAATTGAGTGAGAAAACAAAATTTATTGAGAGTAAAGGAAAGGGAGAGGTAAAATAGGGAAAATAATGTTGCCTAAAGGAGACACACAAGGAAGAGTTTTGCTTTTTTTTAATAATGAAAGGGAAAATGAGAGGTTGGCAGACAGTGCATGAACCTCATTCTCATCAGAATTGTTTCAAAGAGGGAAGAATACACACACACACACACACACACACACACACACACACTCAGTTGGGTATGGAAATCTACCTTACTCAACAGGGAAATATGAAGGGAAGAGTATAAGAAAAAGGAGTAGGGGGTTTATACAAAGGAAGATGAATTAAAGCAGGCAGTGGTCAGAAGCAAAACAGAATTTTGAGAAGAATTAGGATAAAAAGAGAGAGAAGGATAAATAGAAGAAAATATGATTGAGGGAAATACACAGAGAGTAATCATATCTGTTAATGTGAATAGGATGTGCTCACCCATAAAACAGAAGTAGATAGCAGAATGGATTAGAAACTAGAATCCAACAATATGTTGTTTATAGGAGACACACTTGAAACAAAAAGACACACAGGGAATCAAAATGAAGGGTTGAAGCAGAATCTAATGTGCTTTGGCTGAGGTGAAAAAGGAAAAGGTAGCAACTATGATCTCAAGTAAAGCAAAACAAAAATACCCCAAATTAAAAGGTATTATCAGGAAAAGTAAAATTTTGTCAAAAGGTACCATAAGTAGTGAAGTAACATCAAAAATTTTTCAGGTTTCTTTTACAAAAACCTCATTTTTCAAATATATACAGAACTTTGTCAAATTTATAAAAATGAATCATTCCCCAAATGATAAATGGTAAAAAGATATGAATAAGCAGCTTTCAGAAGAAGAAATCAAAGCTATCTACAGTGGTATGAGTCACTACTGATCAGACATATATAAATTAAAATAACTCGAGGTACCACCTCATGCCTATCAGAAATTACAAATGTTCTGGAGGGTATGATGGAAAATAGATACAATGATAAATCGTTGGTGGAGTCCATCCATTCTAGAGAACAATTTGGAACTATGCCAAAAGGTCTATAAATCTGGGCAAACCCTCTGACCCAACAATACCACTATTAGTCCTGTACCCCAGAGAGATCAAAGCAAAATAAAAAGGGCCTATATTTGCCAAAAAATATTTATAGCACCTCTTTTTGTTCTGGCAAACAATTAGAAATTGAGGGGATGTTCATCAGTTGGGGAATGGTTGAACAAGATATGACATATGATTGTGATGGAATACTATTGTGCTATAAGAAATGAGGGGGGGTGTGGTTTCCAGAAAAAAATAGCAAGACCTATAAAAACGGATGCAAAGTGAAGTGAGAAGAACTGAGAGGCTATTGTGTAACAGCAATGTTGAAGTAATGAACTAAGAAAGATTTGAGTACTCTGATCAGAGCAATGATCCAAGACAGTTCCAAAGGACTCCTCATGAAAAAATGCTGCTTACCTCCAGAGAGAGAAGTGATGAACTCTTTGCACAAATTGAAGTCTCATTTGCATGTTTTCTTCATTTTTCTTGTTCTTTTGTAATGTTTCGCATGATTTCACAGGTATAATTGATATCATTTTGCTGACTTTCTCAGTGGGTGGTGGGGAGGGATGGAAGGTAAAATGAGAATGTTTAAAATAAATATTTTTTAAGAAAGAAAGAGGGGTAGAGATCATGAAAAGAGAGGGGAGAGGAAAGGACCAAAGCCCAGTATTGCCAGTTTTACAATTTTATTTCAAGGATTATAAGCCTGAAGAAAAATGGGCCAACCTATAGTTTATTACCTGCCATTCACAAAACAAACAAACAATTACACAATACTACCTTACATTTCTACAGCGTCTTATGGTTTATAAATGTTTCTCCTTATCTCATTTGATCTTCACAACAGCCATGTAAGGTTGGGCTACTATCCTAGTAGTCATTCCACAGTCTTGCATGGGTTATTTTTTAAAAGTTTCATTTTTAATGGTACCTTTTCTACTCTATGTTTTGAACTGAGTTTTGCACCTGGGGTGTGGGGTGAGGTAGGAGGAAGAAAGAGACAAATAAAGCCAAGCACCAGCTCTCAGAGCATGTTCAACTAGAACTAAGCCATCTTTGCCTCTCTTAGCTCATCTTCTTTTCCTTGGTACTGACAATCCAGTCTGCACTATCCACACATAACCTTGAAGTGATTCTGTTGTTCACTGTGTCTTTGACTTCTGTATGATGATGTTCCAAACACACTCTAACTTTCTATTTCTTGCCAAAGCTCTTTTTGTCCTATACTGCCAACCTTCTCAATCTCCTTTACCTAACCCAGCTAACCCCTATTTAGAAACCTTCCTTTTTACAAATGGAAAATTATCTCATAGCACAAAGTCATGTCTTGGAAACACAGAATCGAAGTGTGAAATGAATGTGGTAAGAGCAGTCAGAAAAAGCTGACTTTTCCAAAAAGACCTTGAAGCTTTATTTGCTGTCTCTCTAACAATGTCAGGATGACGGGTAGTTTAAAAAAATAAAAGCAAAGCAAAACAACAAAAAATCACACATCCAATTCTCCCTTTCCATTATGCTTCTATCCCCACCCCCATCCACACACACAACAAAACACACATACACGTGCAGGTAAGCAATTTGAGGATACTACAAGTCCAAGGATATAGTGAGATTTTGGGTTACTGTGGCCCAAACTTAAAGCATTTTGAGTACTCAATTCCTTTCTCACCATTGCACTGGGGAAAAAAGACATTACAGTACTTGAAAAGGTAGAAAAAGGCAACACACCTAATCCTGGATTAAATAAAATGAGCTTTGAGGACAGACTGGAAAACCTTTTCCTCACATGGCCTAGAGGGAACAAAAAAGACAAATAAAGTGAAGATCAGGTGAAAGTGTGTAGATACTGTCAGCTAAGGTTATTTATTTCAGTTTAGCACTTAAGAAAACATTCAGACAAGAAATATAAGAGAAAAAAAATTTCAGCCAGGGAGCGAAAAAACTCTTTAGTACATTCAATTTAGTATTTACCCATTTAGGAAAAACTACTTAAAAGAGAGAAGGCAATGATTTACATACCTTGGGAAGTGCAAATAGCTAATATAATAATAGCTAAAATAAATATAGCACTTTAAGATTTGCAAACTGATATATATGTATATACACATATAGATATATGTTTGTATGTGTCTAAGTGTGTGAATGTGTCTGTGTGTATATATAGACATACATACATATATGTAGTCATTTGTCCTTCACAACAACCTTGTGATATAGGTACTATTATTCTCCCCATTTTACATATAAGAGAACTGAGGATTAAAGTAGTCAAGTGACTTGTCCAGGGTTATGCAGTTAGTATTAATATGAGGCAGTATTTGAACCCAGGTCTTTCTAACTCCAACGTTAGCATTTTATCTAGTTACTTCGAATGACCTCCTAATCAAAGAAAATATGTTATGCTTTATTTCCCTGTACCTTATCTGTTTAGGAGTGATATTTAGGGGTTGAACCCAATCTTGGATTCATCTGTCTAAAGTCTGCTCTGACTACCAAGTCAGAAGCAATATGATATTATGGAAATAATACTGGTGAACCTAAGTAGACCAAACCTAGGAGGTTCAGCTCTGTGAATAACTTGCTGTGTGACCTCAGGGATGTTTCTTTGTATCTCTAGGTCATACTTTTCTTCTTTGTAAAGTGAGTGAATGGTCCTGAATGACTTCTAATATTTCTCACCACCCCCAAACCCCAGGTCTAAGCCTCTCAGACCTTTTGGTTAAATTCCTATCAATACTGATGCTTAACTTAAGTCCTCCATTGAGAATTTATTACCCTTTCTATGGGGAGTCTGTCCTGTCTATACACCCGGGGTCCCATGTTCATGGTTTCTCCAAATAGCAGATAATGCTATGTTACTTACCCTTAAGTCTATGCAAAAACTTGCAAAAACTATTCCTCAAACAAGTCCTTGTTACTGAGTGATCTTTTTTTTTTCTCTTATGCAAGGAGGTATCATCCTTCCCGAAATAAGGTAATTACCCCCCAAAAAGGACAGAAGGGAATCATTGTTTTAGATGTTTGGACACATCTTTAATTAATTGTCCATGTTGGAGGCTTAAATACAAGTCAAAATTCTGAGTATCTGTCTAACCATTCTGGAGAGCAATTTGGAACTATGCTCAAATGCCTACATAAATGTGCCTACCCTTTGACCCAGCAATACCACTTCTAGGGCTGTATCCCAAAAAGATCACACAAGTGGAAAATGGACCAGTATGCACAAAAATATTTATAGCAGCTCTTTTTGTGATGGTGAAGAATTGGAAATCAAGGGGCATGTCCATTCATTGAGGAATGGCTAAACAAGTTGTGCTATATGAAAATTCAATGGAATACTATTTTACTATAAGACATGAGAAGACAGACTTCATAATAACCTGGAAAGAATTACGTGATTTGATGCTGAGTGAGGGGAGCAGAACCAGGAGAACATTATACGTGATTAGAGACATACTGTATCTGTGATGACTAATTTTGATAGACTTGGCTCTTCTCACCAATACAAGATTCTAAGATATCTCCAAAAGACTCATGATAGAAAAAGCTATCCACATCCAGAGAAAGAATTATGGAGTCTGAATGTGGATTGAAGCAAACTATTTGCTCTACCTCTCTCTCTCTTTTTCTGTTTCTTCTTTCTCATGGTTCATTCTACTGGTTATAATTCTTCTTTATAACTTGACTACCATGAAAATAAGTTTAATGTGAAGGTATATGTAGAATCTATATAGTATTATATGTCTTGGGTGGGGAAGGGGGAGGAGAAGAAGGGGGAGAAAATTTGGAGCTCAAAAACTTGTGGAACTGATTGTTGTAAACTAAAAATAAAAAATAAGTTTAAAAAAATCTGAGTATCACTCAACATCCTTCAGCGTTCAGCAAATTAAAAATCATGAAGTTGTTGAAATCATAGCAAATATAACCTTACTGTCTTCCAGTTGTACTAAATCATTCCAAGTTCTTGAAATTGGGTATACCTGCCTTTACAGAACTGAGATCACATAACAGTTATGACTACAGAAGTAGAATTTCTTGCTGCCATTTCCATTGCTTCTTTAGAACTTTATTAATTATGTGTCTATGTCTACATATATAGTTTAAAGCTGTAAAGTGACTTAGAGGTCATCTTGTTGAAATAGCTAGGGGGCCTGAGTTTGTACCTTGCTCTAAATACTTACCGGTTGTTGACACATTACAAATCACTTTACCTTTTTATGTCTCAGTTTCCCCAATTGTAACCCCTAAAGTATTGGACTTGATAACATATAATATCCATTCTATCTCTAAATCAATGATCCTTTCCCAACACTTTCATTTCACAAACAAGGAAACTGAAGCCAAGGGAGATGATATAATTTTATCAAGTTCACATAGGTAGTAAGGGCCAGAACCCAGATTCAAATCCAGCTCATCTCATTTCAAAACCAATATTCTTTCCATTGCTACTGGCAGAAACCCATTGATTTGCAGGAAGTATAGTGAAAAGAGCAATGAACTGGAGATTAGTTCAAACCTTTCCACCTATGTGACTTTGACAAAATCACTTTGGCTCCATGGCCTCCAGTTTTCTCATCTGTAAAATAAGGGGATTAGAGTAGATATAAGATCCTTTCTTGTTATTAAATGCCAGTCTACATTTTGCTGTACTAACATATATTTCTAAATTGTTGGAAAATATTTGCTTAAAGATAAATTTTTCTTCTATGTAGTTCCAAAACAAAAGAAATGGTGATAAAGCACCACTAAGGCAGATGAATTGATAGAGCCAAAATCCAGCTAAAGATAATAATGAATTCTTTATGAAATTTGGAAAAATTCTTTTAGTTCAGAATCCTAATGGAATATCCTATTGATGAATAGTTTTCACTAATATGTGAAAATATTTTTCTCACCAAATATTTTCCTGTATTTATTCATACATTACATTGTTTAACTCATAATTGTCAGAAAGCTATAGAAATCACATTACCCTTGTTGTAGTATGTAGTCTAAATTAATGCGGGACATGAGAAATGTGTCCGGGAGAAGAAAAAAAGTGAAAAATTTCTCAGCACATTTTTTTTAAAATTGTGATCTTAGTACAAGAAACACTGGCTAGTTAGCAGCCACACATACCTGAGTGAATAGTGTTATAGGGGCTACCAAACTCACCTCCAAACTCTTGAACAAATCTCTTTCCTTTGGTTTCTTCAGAGTTTGGGAAATAGATAACAAGGATGAAAGGGAACAATAGTCTAGAGGTCTGCGCTGAGATGGATCAGCCAGACCTCAGTGAGAATGAGAGAGTTCCAGAGCCCCAAGAGAAATTTCTGGTGATTTTACAGGGTCCTAGGGAGGTTGCCAGTTCAGTCTCTATCTCAGACAACATCTATAGGATGAAATAAACCTCTAGTTTATGGATGTTTCAAACTGTTTTGTTGCCCAAGAGGGATTCTCTTGATCTCTAGAATTATTCTAAGTTACTTTTCAACAAGAAATTATGAGTTGGAGCCTTTTTTTCTCCATGTTTTTCAAGAAGATCCAATGTCCCCAAAGCCATACTTATACCAGTAAAGAAAGGACCAGTATTCTGAATATCAACCCAATCCACAATTGCTTGTATGTAACTCATTTACTTACTATGTACCAAGAAATTGAAGTACCAGATTAAGATAGGGAGGAAAAAAATTGTAATTCTTAAATTCAAAGTAATCAATCAATCACTCAACAAACTTTTAATCCACAAACATTTATTATGCACTTATAGATGAATCAGATACTGTGATAGGACCTGGAGATAGAAAGATAAAAGTGAAATAGTCCTGTACCTCAAGATACCTACATTTTATTGGTGGTTCAGAGGATCAGTACCTCCAGAGAGATAGGGAGGAAAAGAAACAAACATTTATTAAACACTTACTTGTGTGCCAGGGACCATTTTATTTGATCTTCACAGTAATCCTGGGGGGTATTATTATTCCCATTTTACAGTTGAGGAAACTGATGCAGACAGAAGTTAAATGACTTGCCCACAGTCACACAGCTATTATATATCTGCAGCCATATTGGAACTCAGGTCTTCCTAAAGTTCAGTACTCTATCCATTGTGTCACCCAACTTCACCTCAAAATGTAGACAAAATAAAAGGAAATTTGTTGCAAGAGGCACTGGCAGTTGGGGAGGCAACAAAAGGCTTTATGCAAGATGGTAGCACTTGAATTGTGTCTTTAGGAAAGTAGAGATTCTAAGAGGTGAAGAGGAAATAGATTCAAGGACTATATAAATACAAAAGCCGCGAGACAAGGATTCATTGTCAAGTTTCATTGCCATCATCATCTTTATCGTCATTATCAATATCACATCATATCCCTAATCCTTGAGCACCCATCTCTTGTAGAGACACTAAAAAAATAGGTAATGATGAACAAACACATTAATTAATGAAGTTAAAATATACTCAACACTGCTGGGCATGCTACAGGAATTACCTAATATGACTAAGAGCCAAGTCCTTCCTTAGTATTTAAACTGCAAGTTCTCTTGTATCTCATGGAAATGCTGAAGACAACTCAAAATCACTATTAATATTTATAACATAGTGAGCTTTACTTTTGCCATTTCCAAAGAGCTAATCATCAGTTTGGAAAATATCTGGGTTCAAGTTGCACCTTTGTCATTTATTACCTGTGTGACCTCTGGCAAGTTTCCTAACTTCTCTGGGGCTTAGTTTCCTCATCTGTCAAATGAGGTAGTTGCATTAGATGGCCTCTGAGTCCCCTTTCAGCTCTAAATCTATGATCGTGTGATCAGATTCCACTCTCCATAACTTGTGATTGGAAAACTGCACCACAATAGGCAGATTAAATGACTTGTTGAATATTACAGAGAGCTGGGGTCAGATATGGGTCTAGAACCTCATGTCTGAAATTTCATCTCTAGTATTTGGTATAACAAATTACTTCAGGAGGCCCCTTTGGATGATTACCATTGTTTCAACATTAATAACATAGAAACTTTAGGATGTAAAACTAAAAAAAACCTTAGAAAGCATCTAGATCAATTCACTCATTTTAATATAAATTTTTTTGGTGCCGTTTGGTTTTATAATGGTCATCTCTAGAAGTACTTTTCTATACCTAACCCTAATATTGAGCTCACCTAATATTGTCTTTATAACATTATAAAGCTCAGTAAAATTATTTAATAGAGTGACTGGATCTGATAACACATACCACATTTTGCTCAAGTAGCTTCCCATCTCTCTACTGAGTGCTGGGATAGACCTTTCTTCAAGTTTCTCAGGGCTCAGCTTCATTTTATTGATCTTTACATTGTATTAACATAGTCAATTGAATATCTTGTTCATTTGTTTCTGTTAATTTCATTTAGCATCAATCTATGTAATCATTTTCATATCTCTCTCCATGTGCATCATTTCCACACAACAATTATTTGTTCCATTTGTATACTATTATTTTTCATCAATTCCCCTAGAGATGGGAATTCATTTTGATTCCATTGTTTTGTTCCCATAAAAAGTGCAGGCTATGAACATTTTGGTGCATATAAGACCATTGATTCCCCCTTTGATCTTCTTGGGGTATATGTCCAATAATGGGCATATAAGCCAAGCAGCTTTCTAATTACTTTTACTTTATAATTCCAAATCGATATTCAGAATTTTGAAGCTTTCATTTCACAAATGAGACAACTGACAAGCATAAAAGTAATGTAACTTCCCAAGATGATGCAGATGATAAGTAGCAAAAATGAGATTAAACAGTTAATAAATATATTTCTAGATAAATAAATTAGCCAGATATTTACCATATTTTTTACTTCCCTCTTTAAAGTTAAAATTTTTCATGAGCTTTTTAATTCAATAATCCCTTTCCTTACATAGTATATATTTTAGTAAATGCAGCAAAATCACCAGTGTTGTACATTTCTCAGTAACCCACCAATGCTAAATAGATATTATGATCATCTAAAAATTATGCTGTCAAGAATCTAAGTCTGACAAAATAATAGTCTTAGTGGAACTACCTATAGGATGCAGGTCAATTCAACAGTCTTTTGTTAGTTTCCTATTATCTGCCATGGTAGGGATAGGAGATACAAAGATGAAAAGAAATGGCACTACTCCTAGCATAAAAATCTAGTCTAGAATCTTACAAGGTGTACAATGATAACTATAGTACAAGGTCAGAGGAGAGGTGATGAGGACATAGGAGAGATCTAGACAAGATCTAGACATCATAGACAAGATCTAGGTATATTTGAGGAAGGAGAGAAAGATTTCATTTGAGGAGGTGGAGCAGGGTCAAGGGAGGCTTTTTGGAAGAGGTGGCACCAGAACTAAGCTTTGAAGGAAAAGAAGGAATTTGAAAGGTGGGGATGAAAAAGGAGGTCATGGAGGATGACCTATATGAAAGCATGGAGGTGAATGATGGGATTTTGAGTTTGGGAGACAACTAGGAACTGAATTAGCCTGGAACTTAGAGTACAAGAAGGGGAGTATTATGACATAAGACTGGAAAGATAAGTTGAGGCCACATTTCAGAGAGCTTTAAATTCCAGGCTGAGTTTGCATTTTATCTTAGAGGATATTGGAAACTACTGAAAGATTTTGAACAGAAGAGTCATGTGGTCCAGTCAAGCAACAAGCATTTATGAGTTCCTATTATATTCCTGTCACTGTGCTAAGCCCTAGGGACACAAAGAAAGGAAAAAGTATAACAAAGCAAAACAACAGCAGAAAAACCAAACAAACATATTAAGAAAAAAAACTCAGTTCCTCTTCTCAAAGAAGTCAAGTCTAATGTGGGAGACAATGGAAATAACTAAGTACAAACAGGATATATAACGGATAAATTAGAGATAATCTCAGAGGGAGCACAGTATTCATGATCATGTGTATGCCTTAGAAGATTATGCTGGCAGTGATGAAAAGGATGACTTGGAGATGATAGAGAATGAAAGTGATGAGACCAGTTAAAAGGCAGTCACAGTAGTTCTAGTTAAAAGTAATAGGGGTCAGAATTAGAATGATAGAGAGAAGCATATACAAGAGATGTTGCATAGGAAGGATTGAGATGACTCAACAATATAAGAGACTGGAAGTTAGAAATCCAGGTAGTAGTGAAGGAATATCAAATAATAGCTGAAGAGGTGAATTGGCTGAAGGAATGAGATATCAAATATTCCTTCTCGAAATTTAGCAGAAAAGGGAGGAGAGCTGTTTGAGGAGATGATAGGTTTAAGGCAAAGTTTTTATATGTCTTTGTTTTAAATCATAAGAGAGACATGGACATGCTTTTTTTACACTTGGGAAAGGCCCAGTAGATAGGAAGATATTGAAGAAGACAGAAAGAAAGAAATGATTGATGGGAAAGACTCCAGAAAGAGAAAGGAGGGGATGGGATCAAGTGTGTAAGTAAAGGGGTCAACCTTGGAAAGAAGAGTTCATCTTAATTCTTTGACATTAGAACAAAGAAGGAAAAGATAAATAAAGATGCAGAGAGAATTTAATTTGTGGATGAGGGAAGATGAGGAAACTCTTGGCTTCTATTTTCTGAAACATATCTCCCACCTCTCAGTAAAAAAAAAAAAAAAAACAAAACGTATGAGTAGAGTACCATAAAGGGTAAGATCATTTGCTGAGAGGCAAGTGTTTAGGGGTGTCATTGAAGACTTGAGCAGAGAAGATAACGTTTGGAACAGATGCAATGTCATGTAAATGTGTTAGAGATCAGAATAACAGGATTGCTGTCAATAATGACGATCCATTTGAGTTAGATAAAATGAATTTTTAGCTGACCCATTTGGTGCAAATCCACTACAGTTCAGAAGCTGAGGAGTAAGAACAGAATGAGTCATGGAGGGAGCAATCCTATCACCCTGTCCCTTAGTAGATGGCCTCATCTCCTTGTGTAATAGGGTGTGGACAGTGGCAAGACAATGAGAAAGGATATTCATGGGGGGAGAACAGTGCCTTGTTGGACTGCCTAATTTATGGAAGATTTTATTTTATTCTGGATAAATTTGGGCTAGTAATTTAACCTTTTAGGTCTCATTTTCCTCATCTGCAAATGACCTATGTAAATCATTTCATCATAAAATCCTATTATATCCTTTTCTATGATATATTGCAAAAACAATGCATTCTGCGTAATTTTCTATTGTGACAGACTCTTTGGTGCCCATATCAATATTAGTTCACAATTACATTTGTAAGCCAAATCTGACCAATTCTGTTGCTGTCTCTCCCACTTTTGTCACTCTCAGTCTTGGCTAAAAGCAAGAAGAAATACTTGGTAGTAGTAATAGAGCCAACATGGGTTAATGGAAAGAGTGCTGGATCGGGAGTCAGAGGGTCTAGGTTTAAATCCTGACAACACAGCCTACTAGCTTTGTAACCTGTTCCTCATCTATAAAATGAAGGCATTTAAATAGCTGACCCCTAAGGTATGTGTCAATTCTAAGTCTATGAACCTATATAAGACTATAATAGAAATCATACCACTGTTTTTGGTAGCATGTGTACTAATGTCCTGCCGGACAATTCAGCGTTCATTTTCATCCGGTCATTCTTTCAACAAGTATTACCATGTCTTATAGTCTTAGTTCCTCCATCTGTTCAACCCTCATCTGTCTTTTTTCAGAACTCATTGGCTGACAGGATGCAGAAGCAAATGCATCTGAACATTGGAGTAGGGAAGAAGAAAATTTTCCCTTTTAAACAACAACAAAAAAAGACAAGCAGAATCAGGCTCAATGTAGATATTCCCATTTTATCCATGAGCAGACTAAGGCCCTGAGGGGAAACTGATGTGTAATTATTCAGGGTCACAGGGCAACTCAGGCACTGAACTAAGATGAACACTTGGAGTCCCCAAGATCCCAAACCAAATTGCCTTTGTAGTTAATAAGATGCATAAAGGGATTGACATAACCTTTGGCATCCTATAATAAATCTGATGAGGCCTCCCATCTATTTTTCCTACAAAGGCTCGGAATATTCTTTTGAGAGAAAAATGCCACAGTTCAGGTATCTTCTCAATATGGGTCCACTGAACTAGTGAGAAGGAACTAAATTTTACCATTGGCAATAATCCAGAGAGATGTAATTTGTGGGTCTTAGACTTAGTCAGGAAATATGCCCTAGAAATGTGGAAATTTCTTTTGTACCCATCATCCCCCAACAGAATGAGTTAACACTGAGATGGGCACTGATGTTTGTAATGGTGTTGGTAAGTCAGAGTGTGTCCTTCATTATGCTCTGATCAACCCCCAAATGGTTATGCACTGAAGCAATAACTTCTGGTCACTTTTGGTAAAGGCGACAGGAGAAGGGACCAGTGCATAATTTAATTGCTTTCTCTTCCTCCCTCAGGTCTGCATATTATATGATATTGAAAAGTAATTATGCAGTGAAAGTAAAATGTCACACCACTGATGTCTGGTAACAAGTAGTACAGATGTGAATTATTCTATTATGTGCCACCGTGCAGACATCTCTATACCTTTCCTCTGTTACACACCACTGTGTGTGCTTATATGTTGGAGTATTTATGCACACTAGATGAGATTTGCTTTTTTTCTTCCCCCTTGCAGCATCTAGATCCCAAGCTGAGTTGCCTTGTTGGCAATGATTGATTACCCAATATCTAATTAAACCTGATCCAATCACTTATTATGCAGAGTGGAACAAACAAACTGAAGTCGGCTGTCAAGGCAGTGATTGATGATACTGCCAATCCAGCTTTTGTTGCGTCTAATGTCCTGACGCTTGTTACAACCAGCCAAAGCTGCGCTGGACAAAGCGTTCTGTCACTCTCCACATGAATTCCCTGCCACCCCCGCCACCCTCGCCCTTTTTTTTCCCAAATGAACTTTTTCTTCTTTAAAAAAAAAAAACTAGGGGGAGGGGGAAAATTATTGAAACAGCAGAGATTCTGTTTGGGTGAGTTTTAACAATGAGATTAAAGTCCTCTAGAGATAAAGTCTTTAAGAGCAGAGGACAATATGAGTTAAAGGGAGAAAGGTAAGTGGAAGGAGCGTGTGTGTGTGTGTGTGTGTGTGTGTGTGTGTGTGTGTGTGTGAATGTGAATGCATGGGTGAATGTCCATGCCTGTGTTTTGAGGGGAATTGCAGGGGTGCACTTGAGATGGTAATGAACCTACCTTGGGGAGAGTGACAGATATGACATTAAAGCCAACTTAGCAGGGTAATAATTTCTTTTCTATTGTCTGCCAAGCAGGATTCTCTTAGCAGCTCTCATTTATAAATTTTTCAGTTTTAATGTTTTAATTATTTAAAATGCAAATAGGTTCCGGGAGAAAGCAGCAGAAAATACAAATTCCCTAAACAAATTCAACTTCTAAAGTCACTTTTGTGTTTGGCCTACCCTCTTCTCTCTGTCTTTGTGCTGGTTTTAGCTAAGGGCAGTTAACATACTTTGTGTAACTGAAGTTGGAGACCTTGTCCTAATGACGACAAGTTTCCTTTTTGCCAATCTTTGGTTTAAGAATGAGAGAAGTCAGAGACTGATTTCATAACGAGAGACCAAACCATACATTAATATAACCAGATATATCTCTGTATGTGTCTTGCCTCATTTGTGTAGTGAGCACTAAAGTTTCTTTAAAAATTATTTTGATTTGTTGTGAACCACTTGAGGTTCTGAGCCCACACACAACTAGTTTTACATGTGTACTACACTTCTACTTAGATATATGTCCAGCCAGATACACACATGTACATAGGAGGAAAATCACAGACAGTGTTTGCACCAATTCTTCCCTACTCCTTTCAAGAATGGAACCCACTGGACAATACCAGAATCTTTAATTTAAAAAAAAAGCCTTTATTTCTAATTTGGAGAGAGATCAGTGTGTGGCTTCTAACTACATTCATACTAGGTTTTTCTTCTTTTCTGTGTGTGTGTGCATGCATGTGTGCACACATGCGGGGGTGTGTGTGTGTGTCTGTAACAGTCTAAATGAATAGATTAATGTGGGTTTGGTCAGAATATCAGCAGAGCTGGAACTTCTGCTAGATTACCTGATCACTTGTCCTAGATGACACACTCTCGGCTCTTCCTCTCTTCTCCACGAACCCCATTGCAAAAAGAAGCCACTCCTACACTTGGCCTTCTTATCCAAAATGTGTCTATGGACAGTGAATATTTTCTGTTGATTGTTGTGAAAATGTATGGAGCAAGACTTCTGAGGATATCCCTTTACTCCTTCTTCCATAGGAGTCAGTGCTGTCCCCATGTCTTTGCATGGTCACCCGTCTGTCATTCACGAAATGAATTCCCTCTCCACCCATTCTTATGAGAATCACTAGTTTTCTTCCATACTTAGCTCAAAGACTTCCTCCTACCTGAAGTTTTTACTTCTTCTCCAGAGTCTACTGGCTCCTCTACTCCCCTACCTTGTATGTATTTTGAACATAATTATTTTGAATATACTCATATTGGAGCATGTATATATTGCCTCTCCCTATAGATTATAAACTCCTTGAGGGTAATATTTATTCTTCGTCTTCCTATCTCCAGTGCCTAGCATAGTGCTTGGCACTTAATAAATATTTGTAGACTGATTTCCTATAAGAAAGATAGACACCAAACAGAGCAGATTTCTCTTCCTTCAAAAGCCATATTCCTGAGCACAAATGATAACAAAAAAGTTGATTACTGCCCATGATTCAATTAATATTTTAAAAGGTCTGATGAAGTTCCTAGTATTTTTTTGTGTATATTAGAAATGAAGCATAAATTGAGACATGCAGAATTAATACCCTAAGTTTAGATCAGTTAGATGGTAGAAATATAAACGGATTATAAATTTTTTCATAGATGGATATTTATATTATTTCTCTGACCTTTAGGTTGGAGGCTTAACTACTAAGCACTTGGGTCTATAAAATATAGAACCTGATTCTCCATTTCCAGTTTTCTATCCATAGTTATGAAGAGGCAAAAACAAACAAACAACAGCAAAAACAAAAACCTTAACTCTTTCTACCACACTTTCAGTGGAGAGAAACTCACTTGTTTCTTTCCCCTCTACCTCCATAAAACTTTGAAAAATTAGTTACGTATTCTTTAACTCCTGAGTCAAAAAAGTAGCTTACCTAAAGTGATGTCTACTTACTCAAGGTAAACATGTTGACGAAATAGTACTGGTCAGTTTGGATTTTCAAAATTAATCTTAGCTAAGGCAGCAAGCAGAATATCAGCTCATCCTTCTTTAATCAGAAAAAAAGACTTGAACATATTTTTGATATCTTTTTGAAGAGATTATGCATGATAATGACTGAGCCTTATCTTTAGGAGACCAAAAACAATTAAACAGATGGAGCTAAGATGGAAGGGGAGAGAAGTGGGGGAGACGGGGTGGTACAAAAATGGTAAATAACAATAAGGCCATTGACTCAAACCAAGAGGCATCAAAAAGGACTTCGAAGGCAGTCCCTTCTTAAAAATCATAGAACTTGATAGTTAAAAAGGACCTTTTTAAAAAGCAACCTCTTCATTTTACATATGAGAAAACTGAGGCTCAAACTGATGAATTAACTTGCCCAAGACACATGCCTCGGTAGTATCAGATCTAGTTTAAATGCAGGTATCCTATGTTCTTTCTCCCATACAAAAACTCCTCCCTTTATCATAGTTTGTGCCATTAGATCATGATTTCTTAGGCAAGAAATTAAAGAAAATAAATGCTTGCTTTGCCTTTTGCCACATTGTAAAAAGGCATGTCAGAAGCTTAGACCAACAGAGGCCTTATGACAAAGAGGTCATAGTAGATTGTCCTATGTATTTTTGGTCCAATGCTCTGGGAAATAGGAACTGATATAGCAAATTATATTAGTAAGTTATTTGCTACCCAAAAATTAGGCTCAACGGGAAACTGCTTTGCTCCTACTAGTCATGAATACACAGTGCAGGTTATTTAGAGTTCTGGCTTAGGACTGATAAAGGATTATCTATCGTTGATATCTGTCCATCAGTACTTTACCAATGATGGAAATAATATTCAAATACTTTCCAACTAAGTATTTTAATCGTGCCAACAAGAGAGGTCAGCTTTAAAAAAAATCAACAGGAAACCAAATATAGTTCCTCATACCATTAAAAATAAATGTGTGACACCAGGGCAGTGGGCGGCAAGCATTACCAGATGAAGCTAAATTTAGCCTGTGAAAGGTTATCTTGGGCAGGCACTTCTGAGGCTCTCCTCTAAATTTTCACTTCAATTAATCTCTAGAAATTCAGTGTCTGATCCCAGTGACAGTAGCCTCTGGCTTCTTCAGAGCAACTGCCGAGGAAAAATTATCTGACACATATCAAACAAGCAAGAAATGACACTGGACAACATTAATCAAAACTTTCTCATTTCCTGAAGAATTAAGCATTAAATAATTAATTCCAGCACTACAGGCAGCTGTAAAAGAGGCCTCATGCCTCCCCGCTGGTAAGAATTTGTCCTTGTCTAAAAGACTAGATTGATATATTTATTATTTATCAGATTAATCATGGCCAGAAACATTATAGATTGGCAGCCAAGCCCAGCCACTTATATTGTAGTGGCCTGTTATTGGAGCAGGGCGAGGACTTTAACATTAGCAACATTCAAAAGGAGGGGGGCTCAGAGGAGACAGCTGCCCTCAAGCATTATTTTTTTAAAGGAAAAGATGTTCCACAAAAATAAATAAATAAATAAAATAACATGAGGAAGAAGATGTCATTGATCCAATGCCTCAGTAGAGCCTTTTAGCTCCTGGGGTCATTTTTATTTCTGTTTGCTAAGGACCAAAGGGAGCCTGTAGGGTGTGGGGAAGAATATTAACCATTCTACATGAAGCTACTATCATTAGTTTTGAAACTGAATTCCAGTGGCACACAGATATAAATCAATTCACCCTTCATGTACCAGGAAACCTTTTCTGTCCCCTTCATTTTTACTGGTGTTCTTTCAAGGAAAATAGCTGCAAGGCAAAGCTTTCCTTTCTTTTGCCTTACATTTGGTTATCTAACTAGGTCATCAAGTGACCAAAGTCATGAAATGAATTGGTATGTTAGATGGACCCAAATCAGAGATACTTAGGTGTAAAAGATCTATTAGGTGGGAAGGTACCTCTGGAAGGATTGGAATTAGATTGGATCTGAAATACACATTTCTTGTACTACTTATGACTCTAATTTCATGGAAAACATTTTTTTCTTTCATGAAAGTAAGGTTCTGTATACAGAAGCAAAGTCAAGATCCAGATGTTTTAAGAGGAATTGGATCAGTATGGATGGTAAATACAGATTATTGTTGAGGGGAAGCAGAAAAACATATATAGTAGCAAAGTTAAAGCAGGGAAAGTTAATTTCCACTGAAATTAATCCATGTAGGCCAGAGCTATTTGCAGTACCTTTCTCAACTCCTTCATGAAAGTCAACTATAAGTAATTCCAGTTTAGAGATAAGAAAACTGAGGCCACATAGATGTGAAATGATTTGTCTGTTGCTACAAAGGTAGTCAGCAGCATGGCTAGGATTCAAACTCAGATCTATGGATTCCTAGCCTAGAGCTCCTGACATTATATCATCCTCTCTTACTTCGGTAATCTGTCTGTCTTGATCTCACTGTTACTAGGTTCCATAAGCATAATGGGTTCAGATTACGCTTTTATCATTATGAACTCACATATTTAACTGTGATTTCTACTTATTATCTTAAGGACATTATGGATGAAGTTTTCTTCAATTCTACATTATGGCCTGCAGGTGCTTATTTGATCTCAGGAACTGTAAAAACAGATCAAAAGTTCTTGGATAGCTCAGCTTCCTTAAGAATCTGGGCTACTTGCATTAGCAACACAAATGCTCAGATTCTCTAAAAATCTGGCCAATAGCGCAGATTCTTTGCCCATCCTGATCAGTGTTCTAATAAACCTTATCTTTGGCTGAAAGAAGGCTTGAATCAAATTCATTTTAGGCAGGACCTGCATGTCATTTGCCCTTGAATTTCAGAGTCCCAGAACCCCTAGACCCTAATAAAATCTCAGAGGTTTTTGGTTGTTGTTGTGGTAATCCCATTATTAGTGATTTAGAGTCATCTTTCCTATGGTTGTTAATTGTTTTCCTCTTTTGGGGATGTCCATCAATTGGGAAATGGCTGAAAAAGTTGTGGTTTATGATTGTAATGGAATACTATTATACTATAAGAAATGACAAGCAGAATGATTTTAGAAAAACAAGGAAAGACTTACGTTAACTGATGCAAAGTGAAATAAGCAGAATGAGAACAGCAATGTAGTACCAAGAATGATTTAACGATTCTCAGCAACACAATGATTCAATACATTTCCAAAGGACTCATGATGAAAAATGTAATCCATCTCCAGAGAAAGAACTGATGAAATCTGAATGCAGATCAAAGCATAACATTTTTCACTTTTTTCATGACTTTTTGCTCTGTTTTCTTTCACAACATGACTAAATATGGAAGTGTTTTGCATGATTGCACATGTTTAACTCATATGAAATTGCTTAACATGTTAAGGAGAGAGAAGGAGGGGAAGGAAGGGAGAGTATATGGATTTAATTTTTTAAAAGAATGTTAAAAATTGTTTTTACGTGTAATTGGAAGAAATGAAATATTATTCCAAAATTTTTTAAAAAAAAGTTCTTGGATGTCCCAGCAAGCAGGCAAGGCTTTGAGTCCAGCCCACATTGTAAACTAATATATCTGTTATTCAAAGTCCAATCTAAGATAACAGAGAAGCTCATAGCCACATCGATTCCAGGTTGGTTAATTGGACAATAAACACATATTAAGTATGTACTATTTGCCAGACACTGTGCTAAACATTGGAGATACAAACAAAGGTTTAAAAAGTTCCTGCTCTCAAGAAGCTCACAGCCTAGTGGAGGAGAGAAAATATATATATAATATATATATGCATATATATATATATGTGCATAAACAAGATATATACAGGATAAATTGGAAATGATCATCAAAAAAATCACTAAAATTAAGGGGGATCGAGAAAGGCTTCTTGTGAAAGGTGATATTTTAGCTGAGACTTAATTGTTCTGACATCACAACTCAGGAAGGCTTCTTAAAGTCTAAAAGAGTTGTAGCCTGCATTTGTAGAGAGAGCACTTACCCCTAAAATTCTTGGCTTGTTGAAGTACTGAAGCATCATGAGCACACATATTCCATTCTCCCAATCTCTTTGTAGCTTCTTGAAGACAAGTGGTCTTCTTCTGCATCCCTACCTAGAAGTTGTACAGTTCAGCGCACAAAGTGTCATTAATAAATGAGTCACTGTATAATTCAGGCAATAGCCCTTCTGTTTATTCAATAAAGTTTGATTTCACTGAATTAATTCTTATGGCAAATTAAGCCTCCACTCTGTTCTACCTGTTTTGACAGCCCATTTTTATATGAAGAGATTCAACATAGAACATGAGCTGACTCAAATAGTTCTCACCAATTACACCTAGTCAACTCTACAATCAGCAGAGATTTAGATGATTGCTGAGCTCTTGGTTTAAACCAAATTTGGGGGAGTACCTATCAGTACATATAATACATTGCTGAAAATTCTTCAGATCATGTATCCCTTAGATTACATATACAGACCACAACTTGATAAGTTACCATCTCCTTTCTTTTGGTTGTCTTTCTCCTGATACTCAGCAGTCATTTCCCTCAAGAAAATATAGGGGAAATCTATTTATCTTTTTGTTTTAACCATTTATTTGCCTTTATAAACAATATTAATCACAGGTATTTGCTTGTCCATATGTACTTTTTTGGAATGAAATTTTCAGGAGACAATTTAAGGGGGAACATCCCTAGAAATGAACGAGAGTCAGATTTTTCTTCGAGGTTTTGTGCCAGAGCATAGTCTTGACTTGTAGGTTTGGAGCTAAAAGAAAAAAAAAAGATGGGGGAGAATTAGAAATTCTTGTTTCCCAGAGTAAGGAAAGATGATTTATACTAGGAAATCCATCTAGGAAGTCAGTAGCAAGGTAAGGAAGTATTTGAACAAATCTTATCATTCTACCCCAATCTCTGATATATTATGATTCAATAATTTCATGACTTACTCAAAGCTTAAATAGCATAACTTCCTGCCTATGACTCCATTACAGAGAGAATGCTGCTCCCCACTTCCAGTATGTAGACAGAAGTGCCTAGGTCCTTTGGCCAACCACTGCCCATGTCTTATTGTAAAACTCTGCAAGGATTTACTCTTGAACCCAGTAGGTATAATAAGTTGCACCCTGAACTCCTACTGATAACAGTCTGAAAGATAAATATTAAAAGGAGTAGAATACTGTAATATTACTTGATTAGAAGTAATGAAAGCATCCCCACTGCTTATGGTACAGCAGATAGAGGACCACCCTGCAAGTAGAAAGACCTCAGTTCAAGTCACATCTCTGACGATATTGACTATGCAACCCTGAGCAAGCCACATAATCTCATAGCACAATCTTCTGAAGTTCGAAGTTATAGAAAATTTGTTGACTATCATTGATACACTTCAATATAAACTCATTACATCAGTGAAATCACAGATTCAGACCAACAAATAATAAAAATGAAGTTAATGTGAATCAATGGTAAACACTGACAGATCAAAACATGACAGGTAAACAGACAAACATTAATTGATGCCACTTTAGGAAGAATTTAGAGAGGCATAACTTTCAGGAATGAGGATGTGATAGCCCTACTAAACACTGCCCTGGTAAGAACACATCTCATCTTTTACATCTAGCTCTGGACATAAAGATTTAGAAATAGTATCTATATACTTTAATGTATTCAGAGGACTAACTGAATGGTGAAGGACTTTGAGTCTGCGTCATATAAAGATTTGTTGAAAGAATTGGGGGTTATTAAGTAGAGAAGGGTAAACTTAGAGGGGGAAATAGCTATCTTGAAGTACTAAAAAGAATGAGTGGAAAATCGAATGATTATATTTGCTGCTGTCCCAGATCACTAAAGTAGGAGCAACAAATGGAAACTATAAAAAGTCAAATGGGCTTAATGTCAGACTGGAAAAGCAAAACAAAACTTTTCAATAATTAGATCTCTCCATAAATGAAACGGCTAACTTGGAAGGCAGAAAATTCTCTCTCACTGGGTATTTTCAGGGGGAGGTTGCTCACTTATTGGCTTGTGGTAACGGGGAATCTTATGGGTTGGTCTAATGGCATATGAGTTTCCTTCCCACTCTGACATTCTATTATGCTTGCATAATCCTTTTTTGAATGTCTGCCTCAAAGAATCTAAAAATGATATTACTTTGAGGACAAGTTGTAGGCACTTTATACTTCCTATGTTGCATAAAGTACAATTTTTTAGTAAGTGTTTACTATAAACTAGCATAAACACTAAACTATAAACTCCTTAAAGTCACAGACTTTGTCTTAGGCATGTTTATAAGATGGTTAAGATAGATAAGGCAATAATTCTTTGTCTATCATAGGTGCTTAATTAACATTTGTTGAATGCTGAAATATGTTTACTTTAGCTACCAACTTCTCCAGGACAATAGGTTAGATGGAGGATAAATCAAAAGCACCAAACTAACCTGACTTGTTCAGCCCATTAGACAACACTGACTGATGACAGCTTATCTGTGAAAGTAAGGGCAGAAATACTCAATTCCCCAGTGCTGCCTATGATAGCCTGTGTATAGAAATACATTAGAAGCCCAGGATTCCAGAACAGAAAAAAATGGAAAGCATATCTAGAGTTTCGATCACATGATGAATTAAAGACTCTGGATAAAGCTGGGTGGCAGACAATGATGACGATGATGATATCTAGAATGTATATAGCTCTTTAAGGCTTCCAAAGCACTGTACATGTTTACTTATTTGATCTGTAGCCAAAGTGACTCATAAAGATCACGTAACAGTCATAATATACTATCTGATGGATAATCAGAGCTACACAAATAGACCAACTCCATTCCTGAGGGTGAGGCCAAAAGCTCAGTGGAATGAGCCAATGGTTCAACAAGAATGTCAATTTTGGTAGTGATCACTTTGCTTTCTAATGTTGAAGAACAACAGATTCAGATCAATGAAAGAAATAATATTTTTCTTTTGAAGCTTTTCTTGTTATTTGTTCTTCCTTTTTGAAGAGAACCAATGACATCACAAGGTGAGTTCTTGACATGAGCATGAATTGGATTTTGGTGAGACCGAATGACACAAAGTCATCAGCTTCCCTCTCTCTTCCACAGGTATCTAAGTCATGACTCTACAGTCAAGACAATTGACAATGGCCAGAGATGCACTGGACGATCTTGGTGTGCTCTACACGTCCTGCTTTAGCTGCCTTCATGGCCACTGGAACAAATTGTTCTCATTTGCCCATGCCATCAAGGAAGGTTTCACATGCTTGAGGTAGACATCCCCCTAACTCCTCAAGGGTTTCCTCCTCCCTACTGCTCATAAACAAACCAGTACCAATTTCACCTTTGCCACACAGGCATGGAACTCAGTGCCATCCTTTATAAATGGTATTGTCCTACCATGGGACGGTGAAATATTTTTGTCACTTTTCTGAATCTCGTTGTTGACCCAAGCAGTACCAAGAAGTCCTTTGGCCAAATAGGGTACAGTTCCGTGCCCTATACATCTGTGTCTACAGAATAATCCTTAAATAGTTTTGAAATAAAAATGATTTGTGGAGCCTATGATACTGGTTTCAAAGATGACAAACATATTTCCAGTCAAATGCATTAATCCAGTTTCCCAATTCTTTCTTCTTATTGCCCTATTCTCCAAAGGATGGAGAAATCAGTTATGCCACTACAGTTATGGTTTGGCTACTCTACTGGTACCATACAGATAGGCACACAAAAAAATGCTGTTACCCACAGAGTTGGATCATCAGCTTCATGATGATATTAACCAAGAATTGAAGCTTGGCTTCATGATTTTTTTTATTGTACTGAAATCATGCTTATAAAGTCTGTACCTAAAAAGTTAGGCTTTAATTTTATTTAATATATATGAAATCTCAGGATGATATGGTAACTATCATACTGGACATGGAGTTAGGAAGACATTGTTTTGAATCTTGTCCCTGAAACTTACTAGCTATGTGATTATGGGCATCATTTAACCTCTGTGAGTCTCAGTTTCCTCATCTGTCAAATGAAATGTTGGAATAGCTGGCCTCTTACCTCCCTTCCAAATATAATCCTAATAACTATAATCCTATGAGCTCCTTTTTAAATGAAAGGTAGGATGTTCTATAAACCTGAATTTTGTTCAGTATGAATAAATAATTTCAATATATGTAGGGCTATTTCTGTCCAATATGTTTTCCCAGTCTTCTTCAAACAGGCTTTGATTTTAAGAAAATGGGGGAAAATGATTATGCTGAACAATTTTTGTTTTCTGTCCTTATTTTAAGGTACTCAGAGAAGTCACATGACATAGTAGAAAAAGTATCAGACTAGGAGTCAAGAAGCGCTGACTTTGAATATTGCCTCTGACACTTAGTTGTCTGACGACTCTGAGCCTCTGGAGTCTCTAAGACTATAAACTAGAACTATAAACTATAAACTAGGAGTTATAGACTGTATTGATGGGTAAAGTTTCCTTACTAAATAATCTTTAATGCTGATATATTTGAGGGGGATATTTTATTCATTTATTTGTCTTCCTGTTTTGGTTTGGGGTTTTTCTCCTTAATATATTCTTGTTCTCCTACTTCAGTATTCCAATTTTCAGCACTGACTGTTGAAAAGTAGAATCTCAAAACCCTAGCCAAATACAGATTTACATCTTAGATATTCGAAGAACAGAATCTTATAAAAAGTGGGCTTTGGGGCTTTCCTTTTAATGTCGCCAGTATTTTAAATTTCAACACTTTTATCTTCAAGGGGAAAATGATTTTTCTTAATAAATCATGCACTATTATACCTCGAATAAATAGCCTGATAGCCTATCATATCAGTGACTGAACTGTCACTGTGTATTCCCTAATTTGTTTACAAATCCTGGCTTGGCATACAATTCACTGAACTTTAGCAAAGGGCATAGGAGAAACTCTCCAAAGAAGAGGAAAATAAACACAGAGACAGAATTAAACCCTTAGGTCCCCTGTTTCTCAGCAGGCATTCACACTTGAAATGCTAATGACCATCATCATAACTCCTTTCCAAGGGCAGAGAAAAAAAAACTAAACAAAACATTTAAAGAAATTGTGAATCCAGCATGGTAAAAACCATTTCCCCAAGCTCATCTAGAAGATACTCTTGTCTCACAAACAGAATAGACATATTATTATGCTGACCCCTCTGCCATATCACTATACAAGACTAACATTAATTCAAATCACCTGCCGCTATGGGAAGGGAGAGGTGGAAATCAAACATTCTTCAAGTGGTAACTAAAGACAGGATTGAAGGCATTGGAGTTGTTGCTCTGCTTCAACTTGGGAAGGGCCAGTCACCAGTTTTTGAGATGAACTTCAGTTTTCATTATTTTTCCCCCACATGGAATGTTCTCAGATTATTTCTGCTAGTCTTTTTATTTTAGTCATTTCCATCATGTCCAATCTTCATGATCCTAATTGGGGTTTTCTTGGCAAAGATAATGGAGTGGTTTGCCATTTTCTTCTCCAGCTTATTTTACAGATGAGAAAACTAAGGCAAATAGGGTCAAATGACTTGCTTAGGGTAACACAGCTAGTAAGTTTGAACTTAGGAAGATGAGTCTTCCTGGCTCAGGCCTGGCACACTATCCATTGCACTACCTACCTGTCCTTTCTGCTAATCTACCCATTTTTTAAAATGCAAGGCTGAGGTAAAGTCTCACTTCTCCATGGGGTCTTCCTTAATCACTTTAGTTTATACTGCTCTCTGTCCACTGAAAACTTTGCCATCTATTAATGCCATTTATTAAATTGACACTAAATTACATTGTCTTGGATTATTAAATCATACAATGTATGAGAAGTTAGAAAGCAACAAGTTGAATTTTCATGTGTTCGGTGGTTAGGTCTCATGTCATGCACTGTATGCATCTTGTCTTCCTGATTAGACTTTGAGCCATTTAAAGCAAGGATGAGGTCTTCTACTTAGGAACATGGATTTATAGCTGCAGGGGACCTTAGAGATCCACTAGTCCCTGTACTTTATTTTAAAAACTGAGCTCCAAAGAGATTGTGATTTAATTAAGGTGACAGATAGTATGAAACAGATCCTCGGTACTTTAACCTCAAATCCAGAATTCTTTCCACTATAGCTTGCTCCCTCTCACTATGTCACACTGCCTCTCCTTTTGCATCCTTCAAAGGGCCTACCACTTCAACGCAGAAAACCAATAAATACTTGCTGAGTTGAGCTGAATTGCTTCTTAGGAACCTACCATCCTTGATTTAGACTGGTTATCAACAAGATTTCTTGTCAATGAAGACTACCACATGCCAAAGTCATCTTGTATACACCTAATTGTATTTTCCTAGCATTGCACAGCCTTCCCAATCCATTGTTATACATATAATGCCCAAATAATTCAAAGTCCAGCACCTAGGCTGGACTTTCTGTGTCAGACTCACAAAGAAGCACGAAAAAGAGACACGACTGGGTTGTGATCTGAAAGGAATACACACAAAAATGATATCATAGAGTCATCGGTGTATTGTAATGCTTTAGTTATACTTGCCTGAATGCTATCCCTTTAATGGCTTTGGCCAAAAAGAAGGCACACAATCTCCTAAAGCACTGCTTCTTACTTTAACAACTTGATTTTCCATATAATAGTATAACAAAAAGTTACCTTGGAGGTGACTGAAATCTTGAGATTAGAAATGGCGATAGATGTCTGTTGAATTTGGATAAGATTTCCACACATCTTCTTGTTCTAATTCAAAAAAGGCCTGGGGATGCACTACTTCTAGTCCCTAAGACAACTGGAGTACATCTGTTTATTGCTATTTATTTTATTGCTCTAAAATGCCAATCACCAGGATAATGATAACAATACTAATACCAATTGTTGTTATAAAAACTAGCTTTTATACAGCACTTCAAAGTTTTTAAAATGCTTTAAATTGATTACCTGATTTGACCCTCATGACAGCCCTGTGAGGTAGATGTCATTATTATCTTCATTTGTACAAATGGCTTAGAGCAATGAGGTTTAGAGAGGCTGGGTAACTTGTTCAGAATTACCCAACTAGTATATATCTGAGAAAGGGTCAGAATTCAGGTCTTACTGACTCCAGGTCCAGGTCCAAACTCTACCTACTGCACTCTTTCTATACTTTGGCATATAGGCTCAGAACATGGTCCTGGAAAAGTCTTTTGGTAGTGTGATAAGCAGCCCATTATGGAGACCCTAATTACCAGGATGGTCATAATACCTTCAGCCTTTTATGGCCTCTTCTGTTTCCTTGATGACTGGAAGAATGTGGTGGATGCTCAAGACCATATAGCTCTTCAGTTAGCTACAGACAATCTAATGACTAGTGCTCTTAGCATGTGATCTTTGTCCAGTGATTCACTAGTGGAGAAACTGAACCACAGCCATGTTGGTATTCTCATTATAAATAAGACTGAAAGACAAAAAAGCAAGTACCAAGAAATGGAAGGATGGTTTACAGATTCCCCTCAGAGAGATGAACAAAGGAATAGATGACAGTAGCTTCATTGAACACCCAAAAGGGATGAAAATTTCATTTATTGAAATATTAAGTCATATTGCCTTGGAGTACCACAGCTACTGGTGATTACTATTAACAGTGATAATATAGCACCCTACAGTACATAACATTCTTTACTTATGTACTATGACCATGAGAAAACAATGGCTCCATGAACTAGGTGATATGATTATCATCCTCATTTTACAGATGAGGAAACTGAGGCCTTGTGAGTTTAAGTAACTTGCCTAGGATTGTATATCTAGCAAGTATCTGAGGCTGGATTTGAACTCCTGATTCCAAGTCCAGCACCCACCACTATGAGGACAACTGTAGGTTAAAGGTCATGCCAATATTTATTATAGGAGATGAAGTAGAGAAATTCTATGGACAACTTGATGATGTCTTAACATGCACTTTTTCATTTGGTGACTTCCTTGTGAAGGTGATCTCAGGAAAGAATGACAAAAATTACAGTGGAAAGTTTTTTTTTTCAGAATAAAATAAAAAATGGCAAAGGTTCGTAGACACCCCTGGAGGTTCACTCAAAGTACCATGTAAGGATTGTCGTTAGAAGAATGTCAGGAATCACAGAAGACAGTGAATACAGTGAAACATTACACACACACACACACGCATGCACACACACTGACTATATCTTAACAGGCAGGAAATGACTGGTTATTGATGTGGAAACCATTACAGAGACAACTGACTCTGTGCAGGGAGGTCATCAGTCAGATAGAAAAAAAAGGCAAACACCACCAGATAAGAAGAAAGGAAATAGCTGAAAATGCACTCTATGTAGTTACTGCAGCTTTAACGAAAGTTTGTGAAGCAAATTGTTGACTCTGAAAAATGGGAATAGATGAAAAGTAATGTCACTAATTCTGATGACAATTATATCTTAAAGAAGTTTCACCTATGAAAATGATGGGGAAGCCAAAGTGCATCAAAATCATCTTCAGTGAATAAAAGTTTGATCTTGATGAACGGGGATAAATGACAAAAACAGGAATACCTGGAAAAGAAAGGCAACACAATCTTAGAGTACAAGTTAATTTGTAAAACATTAGAGGATATGATGATAGAATATTAGAAGCAATCTAACCCTGAGGAATTGCTAGTAATCCTTCTACTTTTTAGAACTCACTCTCAGCTTCCAGTCATAGTTATCTTTTGAATCCACAGGCAACTCTCTTCTCTTTTTGGGAACATCTTACCTATTAATGCTACTTCCTTTTTGAATGCTGTGTCACCATTTATGTGCCTGTGTGAAGAGTATGTTTCTGTTCCTTACCTCAAACTGCTGGGCTCTGTGACCTGCTGGAACTGGGCTACTGCCCCAACTCACTGTTCCATACCCAAGAATATAGCTTGGCCTTGATTCATTCTCAGGGTTTCTAATATGAGGGTCGTTTCCCATTTTTTATACTTTTTGGTATGGTAAACTCCCTCCCCCACCTATGTGTACCTATGAGATGATTTTGTTTCTATCTTAGCTTTTGGCTCATGACTAAGGTTTCCACAAAAGGAAGAATATTTTTAAAAAAAAAAAAGGGTACACAAAGCATACTGTGAATTGGCTATGTGAAAGATAATTTATTCCTATACACAAAAAAAATTCCAAGCATAAAAGACTCACAAACATGCATTTAGCAAAAGCAAATTTAATATAGAATTCAGTAAAAATAAATATAACCACTGTCACAGAATTCTATTTTTATACTTATTTTTAGTTTTAGTTTACAACAGATGGTTCTACATAATTTTGAGTTCCAGATTTTCTCCCCTCCCTCTCCCCTCCCTCCCCAAGACAGCATGGAATCTCATATAACTACCACGAATAACTTCACATTGAATTAATTTATACACTAGTCAAGTTGCGGAGAAGAATTATGACTAATGGAATGAGTCGTGAGAAAGAAGAAACAGAACCAAAACCAAAAAACAAAAACAACCCAAAAACAAAAACGAAAGAGAAGAGAAAAAGGTGAGTATGAAGTGTGCCTCAATCTGCATTCAAACTTCATAGTTCTTTCTCTGGATGTAGATGGCATTCTCCATCGTGAGTCCTTTGGAGTTGTGCCTGCACCTTGTATTGCTGAGAAGAGCCAAGTCTGTCAGGGTTGGTCCTCACGGAATCCATATATCTGTGGTTGTGTACAGTGTTCTCCTGGCTCTGCTCCGCTCACTCAGCATTATGTCGTGTAGGTTTTTCCAGGTTGTTATGAAGTCCGTATCATCCCCATTTCTTATGGCACAATAGTATTCAATTACCTTCATATACTACAGCTTGTTCAGTCATTCCCCAATTGATGGGCATCTCTTTGATTTCCAATTCTTGGCTACCACAAAAAGAGCCACTATAAATATCCTTGTACATATGGGTCCTTTTCCCATATTGACAAGCCCTGAAGATATCCAAGTAGAGATCTGAAGTAAGGAAGAGCCTTGTGGAGTGGCATCTTATCCCTCTACTAGAGTGGGTAGAAGTTTTCTCTCTTCTCTCCTGCATTGGCAATGCTATACATCAGAATTAATAACTGATAGGAGATACCACATGCAGAAATAAGTAGGGCAGAGACTCCACTAGTTTGAGGTAAGGACAATAGACACACTCTTCACACAGTCATGGAAACAGTGAGGCAGTAGTCAAAGCAGGAAGCAGCATTAAAGGGGTAAGATGTATGGAATCAGAAAAGAGAGCTGACAATGGATGCAAAAGACAACTATCCCTTGGAGTTGAGACTTGAGTTTCAGAGAGAATCAGGCTCAGAGTTACTAGCTAAATGCCTGACCTAGCAGATATAGAATATCTAGTGACGATCAATGTCATCAGAATATCTGATGGTTGCTTGGTTGTTGTCCTTCATTCTTGAAGAGGAACAAAATGACATCACTATGCTTGAGTCAAGATCCAGTATGTCTAGCTGTGGCTGATCAGGCCAATACGAACTCAGAATGCTCTACCACGGGTTGGGCGCAAACAATCCGTGCGAACATTTGGGATGGATAGTCCAGACTTGTGCATCCTGCATTTCCTTTGAGTTGTTTCAATTCTGCTTTGCTTAGAGAGCACAGCACTTTCTCTGATGTGGGCATGCCATGCTGAGTCATGCTGTGCCAATATTTCCCATGTCACACAATCAATTCCAAATTTCTTGAAAGTGTCCTTGTATGGCTTCTTCTGACCACCATGTGAACACTTGCCTTTTGTGAGTTCGCCATAAAATAGTCTTTTGGCAAGCTTACTTTTTGTATTCAAACAACATGGCCAGCCCATTGGAGTAGAACTCTATAAAGCGGAGTTTCAATGCTTGGCAGTTTAGTTCAAGTAAGGACCTCAGTGTCTGGTACCTTATCGTGCCAGATGATCTTCAGAATCCTCCTAAGACAGTTCAAATGAAGGCGATTCAGTTTCCTGGCATTGTGCTGGTAGACTGTCTAGGTTTCACAGGCATACAACAACGAGGTCAGTACAACGGCTCTGTAGACCTTCAGTTTGGTAATTAGTGTAATACCTCTTCTCTGTCACTGAGATAGCTCTGACAGTGAGTGAGTCAACCTCATTATCAATGTGTACACTTCTGGAAAGTACACTACCAAGGTAAGTGAACTTATCCACAGCATTCAAATCTTCTCTGTTTGCTGTAACTGATGATTCCATATATGGATGATGTGGTGGTGGCTGATGGAGCACCTGTGTTTTCTTGGTGTTAATCGTTAGGACAAAATTAGAACAAGCAGCAGAGAACTGATACATACTTTGTTGCATCTCAGCTTCAGAGGCTGCATTGAGTGCACAATCATATGCAAACAAAAAATCACGCACCAACATTCCTTCCACTTTGGTCTTGGCTTGTAGCCTTTTCAAGTTGGAGAATTTACCATCAGTTCGGTAGCTGACCTTGATACCGTGTTCATCCTCTTTTGACAACATGGCTGAAAACATCATGCTAAAAAGCGTGGGAGCAAGCACACAGCTTTGTTTCACTTTTTGGTGACTAGGCATGTATATATATACATATATAGATAGATAGATAAATAGATAATTCTGGGTGACTTTAATACTAGAGTAGGCTCAGACTACCAGACTTGGCAGGGAGTCCTAGGGAGGAGTGGAGTTGGAAACAGCAACAGCAATGGTCACTTACTACTGAAGACTTGTGCAGTTCATGACCTTCTCATCACCAACACTGTCTTCCATTTACCTAAATGCAATAAAACTTTGTAGATGCACCCTTGCAGCAAACATTGGCATTTAATAGACTATGTGATTGTAAGGAGAAGAGACAGACAGGATGTGAGAGTGATAAAAGCAATGTGTGGTGCAGAGTGCTAGACGGTTCATAGATTTATCTTTTCCAAGCTAAATATTCACATGCAGGAAAAGCAGCACCCGCGAGGCAAAATGAACACCAGAAGAATTAATGTCAACAAATTAGAGCTTTTCTCTGAGCAGAATCAGTTTGTTGCTAACTTGGATGGAAAATTGAGACAACACACAGTTAGCAACAGTGGAGCAGAAAAGGAGTGGGCAGTTTTCAGAGATTCTGTGTATACCACTGCATTTGCTCATCTGGGTCAGAACACTCACAAGCACCAAGACAGGTTTGATGAAAATGATGGGGAAATTCAGAAGCTGCTAAATGTAAAACAGGAACTCCATGGAGTTTACCAGCAGGATAGCTCATCCATCTCTAAGAAGACAGCATTTAATTCCATCAAAAGTAAAGTATAAGCAAAGCTTAGAAAGATGCAGGATTTTTGGCTTTGTAAGAAGGCAAATGAAATTCAGTTTTATGTTGATAGTAATAATCCATAGGGCTTTTATGATGCCCTGAAGGCTATTTATGGGCCAAAGACCTTTGGTGCATCTCAGCTACTCAGTGCTGATGGAGCAACATTGATTAGTGATAAGGACATGATCCTGAAGAGATGGGCTGAACACTTCCATAGTGTTCTCAACAAGCCATCATCAATCAATGCCTAGGCCACTGACCATTTACCTCAGGTTGAAGTCAATCCCTCCCTAGCTGAAGCTCCAACTGAAGTAGAGGTTTTGAATACCATTAGGCTCCTTTCATATGGCAAAGTACCTGGTGTTGATTCTATCCCAGCTGAGATTTACAATTTAGGGGGTTCATTGCTCATGCAAAATCTGACTGAAATTTTCTAGGTTATTATGGCAAGAGGAGGTTACCGCCCCCCCCCAGTCAAAGATGCCTCCATTGTCCATCTCTATAAAGAATATCTAGTAGATATATGCATGAGAAGAGAAAGATATCAGGTTCTTGTAGTTCTCAAGGCATGAGCTACCTTGGTCACATGTGTTTGCTATGTGTGTGCCTCACTGTCAGTGCACCCTTAGTTTATGTACATTCTTTTTATAGACAATGCAGAAATTTGCTGGAGAGTATATCACAGGCTTATGGAGCAATGTAATTTAACTACTGCCCTTATGATACTATCTTTGTAAATTCTTTTGCTTTAAGCAAATGTATCAAATAGCTGACTATTTTTTTAATTTATTTAATGTATTTAGTTTTCAACATTGATTTTCAAAACAGTTTCAATTACAAATTTTCTCCCCATTTCTACCCTCCCCCCCCCACTCCAAGATGGCATATATTCTGGTTGCCCTTTTCCCCAGTCAGCCCTCCCTTCTGTCACCCCACTCCCCTCCCATCCCCTTTTCCCTTCCTTTCTTGTAGGGCAAGATAAATTTCTATGCCCCATTGCCTGTGTATCTTATTTTCTAGTTGTATGCAAAAACTTTTTTTTTGTTTCTGAACATCTGTTTTTAAAACTTTGAGTTCCAAATCCTTTCCTCTCTTACCTTCCCACCCACCCTCCTTAAGAAGTCAAGCAATTCAACATAGGCCACATATGTATCATTATGTATAAAACTTCCACAATACTCATGTTGTGAAAGACTAGCTGTATTTTGCCTCTTCCCAACCCATGTCCCTTTATTGAATTTTCTCCCTTGACCCTGTCCCCTTTTGCAAGTGTTTGTTTTTGATTACCTCCACCTCCATCTGTCCTCCCCTCCATCCTTCCCCCCCTTTTTTATCTTCTTCCCTCTTCTTTCCTATGGGGTAAGATACCCAGTTGAGTATGTATGGTATTCCCTCCTCAGGCCAAATCTGCTGAGAGCAAGATTCACTCATTCCCCCCTCACCTGGCCTCTCCCCTCCTCCCACAGAACTGCTTCCTCTTGCCACCTTTATGCGAGATAATCCACCCCATTCTATCTCTCCCTATCTCTCTCTCTTGATATATTCCTCTCTCATCCCTTAATTTGATTTTTTTTTCTTTTAGATATCTTCCCTTCATCTTCAACTTACCCTGTGTCCTCTCTTTCTCTCTCTCTCTCTCTCTCTCTCTCTCTCTCTCTCTCTATATATATATATATATATATATATATATATATATATATATATCTGTGTGTGTGTGTGTATATATGTGTGTGTGTATATATGTACATATACATATATATATACACATACACATTCACTTGTATATATATATATACATAAACAGATATATATATGTATATATATATATATATATATATATATATATATATATATACATATATGCATATTCCCTTCAGCTACCCTAATACTGAGGTCTCATGAATCATACACATCATCTTTCCATGCAGGAAAGTAAACAAAACAGTTCAACTTTAGTAAGTCCCTTGCAATTTCTTTTTCTTGTTCTTTTTCTTGATTACCTATTCATGCTTCTCTTGATTCTTGTGTTTGAAAGTCAAATTTTCTATTCAGTTCTGGTCTTTTCACTGAGAAAGCTTGCAAGTCCTCTATTTTATTGAAAATCCATATTTTGCCTTGGAGCATGATACTCAGTTTTGCTGGGTAGGTGATTCTTGGTTTTAATCCTAGCTCCATTGACCTCCGGAATATCGTATTCCAAGTCCTTCAATCTCTTAATGTAGAAGCTGCCAGATCTTGGGTTATTCTGATTGGGTTTCCACAATACTCAAATTGTTTCTTTCTGGCTGCTTGCAGTATTTTCTCCTTGATCTGGGAGCTCTGGAATTTGGCAGCAATATTCCTAGGAGATTTCCTTTTGGGATCTATTTGAGGAGGTGATCGATGGATTCTTTCAATTTCTATTTTGCCCTGTGGCTCTAGAACATCAGGGCAGTTCTCCTTGATAATTTCTTGAAAGATGATATCTAGGCTCTTTTTTTGATCATGGCTTTCAGGTAGTCCAATGATTTTTAAATTCTCTCTCCTGGATCTATTTTCCAGGTCAGTGGTTTTTCCAATGAGATATTTTGCATTGTCTTCCACTTTTTCATTCCTTTGGTTCTGTTTTATAATATCCTGATTTCTCATAAAGTCACTAGCTTCCACTTGCTCCAGTCTAATTTTTAAGGTGGTGTTTTCTTCAGTGGTCTTTTGGACCTCCTTTACCATTTGGCTAATTCTGCCTTTCAAGGCATTCTTCTCCTCATTGGCTTTTTGGAACTCTTTTACCATTTGAGTTAGTCTATTTTTTAAGGTGTTGTTTTCTTCAGTATATTTTTCAGTATTTTTTTGGGTCTCCTTTAGCAAGTCATTGACTTGTTTTTCATGGTTTTCTTGCATCCTTCTCATTTCTCTTCCCAATTTTTCCTCTACTTCTCTAACTTGCTTCTCCAAATCCTTTCTGAGCTTTTCCATGGCCTGGGACCAGTTCATGTTTTTCTTGGAGGCTTTTGTTGTAGACTCTTTGACTTTTTAAACTTCTTCTGTCTGTATGTTTTGGTCTTCTTTGTCACCAAAGAAAGATTCCAAAGTCTGAGACTGAATCTGGGTGTGTTTTAGCTGCCTGGCCATATTCCCAACCAACTAACTTGACCCTTGAGTTTTTCAGTGGGGTATGACTGCTTGTGGAGTTAAGAGAACTATGTTCCACACCTGGGGGGATGTGCCAGCTCTGCCACACCAGCACTCCTCCTTCCCCAAGAACCCCCAACCTAGACTTGACTTAGATCTTCAGCAGGCTCTTCACTCCTGCTCTGATCTGCCACTTAATTCCTCCCACCAGGTGGGCCTGGGGCCAGAAGCAACTGCAGCTGTACTTTTGTAGCTGCCCCACCTCCACTGCCCCCGGGGTGGTAGCCAAACCCCACAAGCTCCTTCCACTCCCGCAGCTTTTCCCACTAACCTTCTCTGTTGTCTTTGGTGTTTTGTGGGTTGAGAAGTCTGGTAACTGCTGCAGCTCCCTGATTCAGGGCGCTAGGGCACACTCCACCCGGCTCCTGGTCCGGTTGGTCCGCGCCGCTCATGCTGGGCTCTGCTCCTCTCCGCTCCACTCTGCTCCCAGCTCTGTGCGGGATAGACCTCACCCAGAGATCGTCCAGGCTGTCTTGGGCTGGAGCCCTGCTTCCCTCTGCTATTTTGTGGGTTCTGCAGTTCTAGAATTTGTTCAGAGTCATTTTTATAGGTTTTTGGAGGGACTCAGTGGGGATCTCACACTAGTCCCTGCTTTCCAGCTGCCATCTTGGCTCTGCCCCCAACTAGGTGACTATTAAAAGTATGATCACTGGTTGGGGCTCATGAGTTTAGGTATATGGACTCAATTTGATTCTTGGACTTTGAGGAAACCTGCCAACCTCTGAGTATTAAGTAGGGGAAGTAGTCCTAGAGGAAGTGCTATAATCATACTCAGAGACTATGTTTATTATTCTCAATCAATATACAAATGCATGGAAGCACATGCTTATCAGTATACACATATACACATACATATGCACATATACATGCACACACCACCATCACCATCACCACATACACAAGAGCACATGTACATGTACACACGCACACACCGCAAGTAGAATGTAAATATTCTGTGATTAGATAAGGAATTGTGTGATTTCTTGTGTTTATGTCCCCAAAACCATGAATAGCACCTTGCTAGTAAGCATTTAATAAATGCTCCTTAAATTGAATTAAGTCGAATATTAGTTATGCTAGATCTATAACTTAAAAACTTTATCTGAAATGGGATCTCTACTGCTCTGAGGAAATTAAACTTGAAAGTTTAACCTCAAATTTAAAGGGCTCATATATGCAATTCTGAGTTATAATCCCAGACTTTCTAGCCTCTAGACCACAGAGCCACAAACACAACTATCGTTTCTTAAACTTGACTTTAGATTGAGGTTTGGCCAAAGCATCTGGCTAAATGCAGCAAAAGGCATTACAGTTTTATAGGTTGAATGGCAATGAATGTATAGGAGGTGTGTGTGTGTGTGTGTGTGTGTGTGTGTGTGTGTGTGTGAGTTTTACCTAAAAAAGGGTACTTGATAATTTGTTAAGCAAATATCAAAGATATGCATACTAATGCCAGAAGGAGTGCTTTTGGGTGTTCTATTTACAAATTTTTAATTACATTTTCTGTTTGAATTGGTCCTCCAAAGAATTAAAAATAAGCAGCCATTGCTTTTTTTATTGCTCTCCAATGTTCCCCAGTGGCTTCATTTTGAGCGTACCGACTGGCAATCGTTGCAGGCTCATTTGTGCCGGTATTGCGTTTGTTAATTAGGCCAAGTTAATGCACAAGGATCACAAAACAATTCTCCATCAGATTGTCCATCCGCCAGCCAGGCATGGTTATTGGAATGCTGTTTCCTGTGTCTCTACTAAACTTCTTTAGTATGTGAGAGTGAAACTCAAATTGGTATTTTTTTGTGTTCAAAATTGGTAGGGCTATGTTAGTCTCCATTTTATTCTCCTTTCTTAGACACAAGCCATCAGCACTATCCTTTCACAGTTGTCTTTCTGACCCCTGCACCTATCAGAGGGGCAAAGTTCAGGGGGCTCATGGCATTCAGTCAAACCCCCAGTTTCCCTGATGCTCCAGAGTAGTTTTGTTGGAGAAGCAGCCTGTGGAGGACACTGTCTGGCAGTAGATGCTCTAGTAAAAGGTCCCATTCATTTTTTTAAAAAAAGATAAATTGAAATTGTATTATCTTTCAATATTAATATTACTTTCACTAATCCTGCTCATTGATTCTGACAAGTCATTAGTTTCATTCCCCACCTGTATACTGAAGAATGGTTATTGCCTGATGGAGAAAGTGAGAAAATCCATTGAGCTCTTTGACCTAAATATTTGCCCCTTGAACAGGACATGGTTGATTGAAGTAGAGAATCACCAAAGTTTCAATCAGATGTAGAACCTGTCCATGTACTTTATAGAGCTGATCCTAAGTATAATTCCAGGAGTATTTAGAGAGCATAATCAGGCCTTTTGGACAATTCAAGAAAGGATAGGGAAGGTGTGAGCTAGCCCTGCTTCCCCAAGTCCTCTGTCAACTGCACAAGCACAGTGGTGTATGCAATGTTCATTTTGTGTATGGGGAAGAAAATACCTCACATCAAGGTAGGCTTAGAGAAGGTTTCTGCCATGGGTGTCTGTAAGGTTTGTACTCTCATTACAGATAAGTGCACCAGCCTAGGTTATATCATTAATTGTCACCGTTTTCCTGAAAAGCTGTAGTTCAAGAATTCTTGCTAATACTAGAAAAATAACAGCTCACTTAAGTTCCTATAGTAAGTTGGTAGAATAAATGGGGGCAGAGCCCATCTCTCCTGATTTTAGCTTTACTTCATGATATCTTAATAATAATAATAATTATTATTATTATAGTTAACATTTACATGGTACTTACTATGTGCCAGGCACTGTGCAAACCACTTTACAGTTATCTCACTTAATCCTCACAACAACCCTAGGAAGCAAGTGCTATTATAATATACATTTTACAGATGAGGAAACTCAGGCAAACATAAGTAAGTGACCTGCCTCAGGTCAAAGCACTTGTAAGTGTCTGAGGCTGGATTTGAACTCAGGTATTCCTGACTCCAGGTTTGATGCTCTATCCATTGGGACACCTAGCTACATCATACCAATGGCTTTCGACCAGTGGGATTCTGTAGATCACTGTGGTCCAGCAATCACTGGTGATACACAAGGCCACCTGTCCCTAGAGTCCTACCATAATTCTTCCCTATTTTAGAAGATGACCCATGCTAAGTTTCTGAGAGCTGTGGAACGTGGTCCTGAGGGAGAAAAGAAAAAAGAATAGGGAAGGAATTAAGTAAAAGGGATGGGGGGTGAAATAAAAGAAGAAGGAACAGGGAAGGAGCCCTACATTTCTTGCCTTGTAGGGAATTTGTCACTATTTATCATTAGCAGGTCTGCATCAAAATTTCAATTTGAAAGCATTTATTAAGTGTTTACTATGTGCCAGATATTGTACTAAACACTGGGAATATAAATACAAGAAGAAAGAAAGATAGTCCCTTTTCTCAAGGAGCTTACAATCTAATGGAGGAAGACAACACAAAAGCTGAAAAGGAAGGGAGAGAGGAGATGAAGGTACCTTGTTCAGGGGCACAGTGGAGAAGATCTGGGAGAGTTAGGGGAGCATTGTGCAGAAGGATGAAGACATGCCTGGCTTTAGCATCCTCTTAAAATTAAGTTCTGAGTAGAACCAGCTGGAGATAATGAGAGGACACAGAGATGGAGGTTCTTCCATTATGTGAAGTCCAAGGGTACAATGAGCTTCCAGGATGAAGGGTGAAGACCAAGCCTTGTCTGAAGAACACAACATGCTTTTTGCCCATTGTTCATCATAGGGTACAGTTGCAAACAGTGGTCTTTTATTAGGCTTACACATTAAATGATGTATCCTGAAAATTGTAAAGGGACAGTATTAAGCAAAGGAGCAATCTCTTATACACACCATAATTTGGTTAATGTGTGCACTAAGGTTGGGATTCCTAAAAAAGCCCCATAGTCCTGATATTCAGTTGTAGCACCAAACTGAGGCTAGCCCATGCAGAAGCAAAAGAGATAGCAAATGTATATTGTGTTGTGAGTGGTTACCTAAATATCTAGCCTTCTGACCTGCTACTATGCCTGAAGTTTCCACCCTTAGAATCTCTCATGAGTCAAGACATTGTCCTGTAGAGTCCTTCTTAGAAGGTATGCTTTGCAGGAAAAGGGTGATGACCATATATTTATAGAACCTCTTTTGTGGTGACTAAGAATTGAAAATAAAAAAAAGATGCCCATCAAATGGAAAAGGGCTAAGCAAGCTGTGATATATAATTATGGTGGAATATTATTTTGCTATAAGAAATAATAAGCAGGATGATTTAAGAAAAACCTGGAAAGACTTACATGAACTGATACAAAATGAAATGCGCTGAACCAGGAGAATGATGTACACAGTAACAACAATATTGTACAAGGAAGGATTGTGAATGGCTTACCTATTCTCAGCAATCCAGTGATCCAAGACAATGCCAAAGGACTCATGGTGAAGCATACTATCCACCTCCAGAGGAAGAACTGATACTGTCTGAATACAGACTGAAGCATGTTATTTTTCACTTTCTTCCTCCCTTCCTCCCTTCTTCCCTTCCTCTCTTCTTTCCTTCCTTCCTTCCTCCCTCCCTCCCTCCCTTTCTTTCTTTCTTTCTTTCTTTTTTCTTCCTTCCTCCTTTTCCTCCTTTCTTTCTTTCTTTGTCTGTACAGTCCTGAATCTAGTTTCCTATGATCTCTAATTATCCACTGCTACAGGAAATGAGACCTACATTTCTTGTCGTCTGCCATACGACAGGGATTTTCCAGGGGTGGTATCTTGACACAAAGGAGAGACTCCAATGGTAGAAATTTCAGGCGTAGTAGAAGGCTAGAAGGCTAAATATTGGGGTAACCACCCACAGCACAACATACATTGGCTACCACTTTTGCTTCTTCATGGGCCAAAAGGCTAGATATTTGGGTAAACAGATACATTTAGCATCACTCACAGCACACCAAACATTGGCTCCCTCTTTTGTTATGTGTGGACCAGTCTCAGCTGGTCGCTGAATAGTTCCTGAATAGACAGTTCCTGAATAGCAGGACTGTCAGGTTTTGTAGGAATCCAGCCATTCCCAAAACTTTGAGGTATGACTGGGGAAGCCTGGGAGCCACCAGATTCCCAAAAGATGCCCCAGATTTGAATATCAGCAGCAAGTTTTTTTTCCTACATGGGTACCTGGACAATTATCCAGAAACCATACACTGAAATTTAAAACTAATTCAAAAATGAAATCAATTTTAATCAATGAGTTTTATCCAAAGTTTACGTTAAATGATCCTGATTTACAAATATTTCCCCCTGTGTAGATCTTAACATTTCTGTTCTTGTTGTTACCTGATAACTTACCTAGGTATGAAAAATAGCATCAAAAATTTATGATTAAAAAATAGAAGGTATGTTGAACCAGAAATTAATATACTTTTTTGAGGACAAGGGCTATTTTATGAATATTCTTTGCCTGAGCATGTCTCAGAAACTCATGCATAGAGGCATGAGTGCCATCTATGGAATGGAATCAGAGGCATATACAGAAAAAGCATGAGGGTGAAAAGAAAAAGGAATGGGAAGGAATTAAGTAAAAGAGATGGGGGCAGAATAAAAGAAGAAGGAGGAACAGGGAAGGAGCCCTACATTTCTTGCCTTATAGGGAATTTGTCACTATTTATCAAAAACTTGAAAAGTTTATTATATAATGTTTGGAAGTCGTGGCTTAAAAAGTTTAAAATTCCATGCCATTTAAACAATAAGGAAAACAGTGATTAAGATAAGATTTATTCAGAGGGGAGGATATTAATTCAATTTTAATTAATCTTTTAATTTTTTCAACTTCAACAGTAAGGAAAGTCAATATAGATATTGTTCAGTTGAGTTTTAAATCTTTAACCCCCATACTTGTACCCCTTATTACATTAAAACAAAAAGAGAATTCCACTCTGGGTCTTTCATGTAATGTGTTTTCTTTGATCTTCTTGTCTTGCTTTCAAGTTGTGGCTGTAAAGGTATAGAGAATTTCTCTTCTGACTGTATCATGAAAGGTTTCTGTTCCTTATTTCTCTTCCTTTTTTTTCCTCTTCCCTTGTCTGTGGTAACCATCCCCCCTCCCACACACACATGATGAAAAGGATTTTAATCGAGGCAATGTGAGTAAATTTGTAATCCTTTACTTGAAGTCTTTCTTCTAGTTATATATCTTTAAATTGCAAATATATCCAGCTTATAATTTAAAACATAATTGTGCTTTCTATGGAAGATACTGGGATGAAAAGCAGAGGGCAGCCTATCACATACAAACTCTCCTATCACAATAAAAAAGAATAAAAAAAAGAATGAAAGGAATAAAAAAAAGAGAGAGAGAGAGAGCCCAGCTTGTGTCAGTCTAAAAAAATCCATTTGTGATCACAAATGAAACATTTCCAATCTCATAATGGGTAGATTGCTTGGTTTTATTACCAGCCATGCAAAGCAAGACCTCATCAAAAGAGGAGCTACACAGAGGTCCCATCTTTCCATTAAAATAATTTCAAAAAGCTTTTTTTCTCCCACTGAAAGAACCCATTTTGCAAGATGATTTAGCTCAAAATCTGCTGGGAGTAACCCTTGACATAAAGTCATATTGTGTTGGAGTTTAGTCCTAAATTCATACATCAATTATTTACTGTCAACGCAGATTGTATAAGTGTAGAAAATTACTAGGAATGATATTTTCTCTCAGGCAGAAAGAATGTGATACAGCAGATACATCCCACCTAATGTGCCGTCCCACTGTCCACAGACCAGAATTATTTATGCATTAGAAAACAGTGTGCTGGGGCCAGAGAGAGAGAGAGAAAAGGAGAGAGAGAGACAGACACATTATTTTAAACCTTTCATAACACCCATAAATATTTCATAACAAATAAATAAAGAATGTTGGGCTTGTTTGGAGGACAGCTGTAGCTGCATGGTTCAGTGCTTTGCAAAGCTCCGGGGACCCCACGCTTACCCCTCAGTTAAGCCCCCATTTCTTTTTAATCATCCACTTAGTGCATTGTGGGTAGAGGAGCTCTCCAGGTGAGTCGAAAAGCTGGAGGTTATATATGTGAATACCACTTTTCATTTCATTTCTTCTTTTAAAAAATAATAAAAACAGAAAAAATGAAAATGAGGGGTGACTAGGGTATCATAGTTCCTGACAATTTTGTCCAAGTTCTTGTCCCAGCGTTTTCATGCCAAAATAATCATACTAAGCTGTTCTTGCAAACAGCAGAAAAAAAACTCAAAGACTATTAATTTTTTTAAAAAATGAAATGTTTATTTCAGGGAACAGAACTAATACATTTTATTCTGTCATACCTAGTTTTTCTATCATTTGCAATAATTCTGTTTAGGCAAAATCATTTGACACCTATCTCCAAGTTAATCTATTAATAAGCATAGAATCATAGAAGGTGAAAGTTGAAAAGTATCCTAGAGATCATTTAGTTGATCTATCACCTTTGAGGGATGAAAAAGCTGAGAACCTGAGAAGTAAAGTTACTGGCCCAAAGTCAGTTAGAATCTTAGTGATGGAGCCCAGAGTATAGAAGAGTGGAAGGAGCCCTGGATTTAGAGTAAATTTACCTGGCTAAAAAGCCCAGTTCAGATACTTACCACTGACCTTAGTCAAGTCACTTCAGTCCTTGGAGCATCATTTTTATCTCTAAAATTAAAAAAAAATTAAACAAGGTGATCTCCATGTTCCCCCACAACTCTCAATCATAAGTAACTGAAGTTTCCCATTTCTATTGTGTATCCATACTGTCAGCATGAGTGGCCAACCTGCAGAAGTGGAAGAAGTCTTCACACTGGAATTTCCCTGAACCATTGACCTCATTGGGCCAGGCAACAAAAAATTCTCAAAACTTGTTTTTCCCCATTTTCACCCATACCTCCAAACAAACCTCAGTTGAATTTTCATACAGATTTGTTCAGATGTGAAAATATTTTGAATACTACAGGGGGAAAAAGGAGTGGTAGTCTTACAATGTTGCCTGGAGCCAGACCTTAATCATGATTTTTCCTATATTATTTAAAAAACAAATGGAATCCCTCCATGGCCAAATGCTATGCTCAAATGATAGAATGCCAACTTTGCACTAATATTATCCTAACTGAAACTTTGAAGGGGCATATTTGTGTGTAAGAAAGGGTGTTTATTTGCCTAAGTATGGTCACGTATTCTAGATGGTAGATTTCCACATCTCAAAAGCTCTGTGATCTCTGATTTGAGCATTCTTTTCCTCTGTATAAATGATAACCTATTCATGCTTTCTCATCTTATGCAGGATAAAACTAAAAATTCACACAAAAATAATTAAATAGGTGTAGAAGTAATCGATATATCTTTTTTGGAAAACACTGAAGTTTGTTTAATACCAAGCAACTAATTTGCTGTGTTGTCTGGATACTTCCTTATTCTTTCTGAAACTTGGGCACAAGGTCGGCCTTATTTAGGTTTCTAATTTCTTATCATCCTTTCTGGAAGCAGCTAAGTGACAAGGTAGATATGGCTCTGCACCCAGAGGCAGGAAGACCTGTATTCAAATCCGACCTCAGCTATGTGACTTACCCTTGGCAAATCACTTAAACTCTGTTTAAATATTCTCGTTTTTGAAATGGGAATAAAAATAATACCTCATTCCCAGCATTATTGTGAGGATAAAATGACTTAATATTTATAAAGCACTTTGCAAAATTTGAAACACTCCATAAATTCTGTAAATAATAATATTAATTAAAATAAAAGTTCCTTGATAGTAGAGGATGGTTTAGTTTTTGCCTCTCTATCCTAGGGCCTGGCATTATTATGCTAAATTAATAAACTTAAAAAAGGACTGTTGAATTGAAATAAATCCAAAGGGACTCCCCCAAGGGCTTGTAAAGGACAAGTAAGGATAGTGAATAAGGTCTGGCTCCAAGCAACATTATAGGACTGCCACTCCTTTTCTTCCCTTGTGGTATTCAAAATGTTTTCACATCTGAAGATATAATTTTTCTGTATGAAACTCAACGTAGGTGTGTTTGGAGGTGGGGATTGGAGAATGGAATAAAGTAAATTTTGAGGGTCTGGAAAAAGTTTTTTGTTTTTGTTTTGTTTTGTCTAGCCCAGTGAAGTCAACAGGTCATTGAACTCCTAGTGTGGAGACATCCTCCACTGATGTGGGTTGACAATTCATTTTACGGTAATATATATAGTTTTCGAGAGATGAAGGAATTTGGTACCACATGGTACCACAGCAAGGATGTGTCAGATTTAGGACCTGAACCAAGATTTTCCTGACTTCAAGTCTGGTCCTTTGTGTACTATTTTTCACTATCTTTAATTTATTAATTTATTTTGTAGTTAGTTTTCTCTCATTTTTTAGCTGGAAAAACCAAGAATCTAAATATCATAGCCAAATTGGGTTACCTAAGAACACACCATCAGTGGCACAGATACTACTTTCTTCCTTATACTTCATATGAGTTGTGTCCTAAGCACACTGGCCAGTAGCTTCTCTGGGACCAATAGTTATTTTTAAAAAAAGAAAGGAAGAAAAGAAAGAAAAAGAAAAGAAAGAAAGCAACATTGGGAGACTTTTGAACTAGTCTATAAATCCTAAAGATAAAAGTTTGCCTGTTTTTAAGCATTTGAAGCCCCAATAAATATCTCAGGTGATCTGCTAAATATGCATTCTTTAATAATTAATGCGCAATCATTATATGCATTTCCGAGGTCCTTTTATTATTCATTCAATGGGAGCAATTTCAAATTTAAAAACTAAATTTCACAAAATGTTGTTAATGTTAATGTAATATTACTTTCTTTATAGCATTTTTTTTTCTTAGAGACATGTATTCTTTTTTATTTTTGGAAATAAACAAATTTGGATGTATTATTCATTTCTTTTGTATAAATTCTTGCAAAGCATGACATTTCAGAACTTCCCTGAGTTCAACCAGTATCAAGCAATATGAAGGATGAACTTTTCATTCATCCTCTTGGCTATGGGACTCTTTCTCCATAGCTAGATTCTACAAGAAGAGAAGCCTTTCAAAGAGCAACCATGATGCCATGGGACCGATGATGGAGTATACTACCCACTGCCTAATAGAGAGGGGATGAACGCAAGATACAAAATTATACGATGACAGTGTGAGCAAATTTGACACTGTGCGTATTTTTTACAAAATAGAATGTTGTTTTACTCCTTTTTTCAAATGCCGGGAGATCAAAGGGAGAGAAAATAAATATTTGCTAAATAAAAAATAAATAAAATTTATTTCCTATATTTAACCAAAATGTGAGGATTATCAGATGCTAAGGAAAAAGACAGCTAAGAAAGTTTCTTTCTCTAATAAGGATATTGGTAAACTGAGAAGGGGAGAAAACATGGGAAGGAGTGGAAAAAGAGAAGAGAATACAGGGTAAACAGCAATGAAACCTAAATACTGTGACTCCATAAACCAAGTCTGTATGGGGTGGTTGCCAGCATACAAGTTACTAATCCATACTAAACTTCATAGGAAGAAAGAAATTGTGCTATAGCAGGAAATAGGGGTGCAAACACTCACAATCTGAGTTCCCTGTGAAAACTAATGTTACAGGATTGGTTATGTTGACTCACTTCAGTATCTAATTTAATTTTAAAAGTCTGCCTTTGAATGTTATCCTTACATTACATGCTTCATCCACATTTCCAGTATTACCCAGAAATGGGTGTTGGTTTGTTTCATAGGAATAAAAGTACACCAAATCTGGAATTCATGTGCCCTGCAGTGGGACAAGTGAGAGTGTTATTTTAACCTGTGAGATTACATTTATTCATGCAAAGTTTCCAAGATCTGATTTTAAAGAATAATCTACAATTATCCTCAGGAGTATCATGTATCATAAAAGTAATACTGATGTCATGAAAAGAACATTGAATTTGGAGTCAGAAGGCCTGAGTCCAAGCAAGTCTCAGCTCTACTACTTGCTAACTATGTGATCTTGGGCAGATCACTTAACCACTGAGCCTCAGAACCTCATCTATAAAATAAAGAAATTGGACTAAATGATTTCTAAAACAAGTTCCAACACTAAATTCTATAATATTCATAACCTTTCAAAGAAAAATTAATTATAATTTACTTTAATTTTGTGTGTATGAATAATTTAGTTTAATTCAAAGTTGAACAAAAAAATTAACTATCCATTGAGTTCAGAGAAATAAGCTAGGTGCTGGTGGAGGTGAAAACGCCTTGTTCTTAGGTAGCTTATAGTATTAAAGAATCCCAGTGAAGCATTCTAGAAATGTGAGATGTATTACACAAAAAAGGCCATAATGGGAGATAGATTTTTTTGCAAAAGGGTCTTATATTTAGCTTTATCAGATACGTAATATAAATAATAAGCAAAATTAGGTTTTGGTCTGAATGCATACAGAGGGATCTTTGGGGTTCAATAAATGTAAATTGGTGCTAAAAAAAGAAATAAAGAACTCTAATGCAAAATATACATACTTCTGACCAGAGAGAACACGTTTCATAAAGGACATAGCATATGAATTAGTTTATAAGGTATGGATATGGATGGAATAGAAAAAACAGATGTAAAGGCGAGGCACACCCGGCTCATGTTCTACACAAACCTATGAAAGAAAGGGAAGAGATTTCAAGCATAGAGAATAGCATGGCTAAATACACACAGCCAGGAAAGTAGAAATGTGTTTGATTAAAGAGTAGAGTGTAGTGTGACAGGGACTAATAGGAAATGCTCTAAATTTGGAAACATTTGACAGCAACTTGTGGAAATTCTTGGATTTCAAGAAAAAGAAGTTAAACTTTATTTGCTAGGCAACTGGAAGCCATTAAGATTTCTGAATATAGCAGCGTCATGGCTAGTCCATTCAATTTAATTTAAAAATTCAATAATTATTTATTGTTTACTCTGTGCAAGGCACTATTGTAGATGCTGGTGATGCAAAGAAAAAAAATAAAAATAAAATAGGGAGCACCAAGAGGGTGGGTTGTGGGGATACAACATGAAGATATAGAAATGTGATGCAGATTATGGAACAAAGGGAGTAAAGCAAAGATTGCATAAAGTTCTTAGTATTTAAAGATAAACTTAAAATTAGGGAGAGAGCACTAAGAACTAATTGTCAGGGATGGAGGAGAAAGATGATCAGGAGACCTGCCAGTTTGCTAAACTGAGATGTTTTCAATGGAAGTGGTGCCATGACATTCCTCCAGCACAAAGCTGGACATGTGCTCGTTGATTGAGTGATTGTTTGAGTCATGTGAAATAATGTCATTATTTCCAGCTGGTGAAATTCATATTTTTATGGTATGATTTCTATGATAAGCCTTTCTGTAGATTTTTGAGAGGGTTTCTAAGCTTTCAATAGTTTCTAAGTTCAATATGGGGTAAATAGTACAATTAAAAATGATAACATCATCTTAGGCTGCATTAAGAGAGCCTTCAGTAAAAAGTTGGGAATAGTCAATGGCAGAGATATTATGAAAGAAAGGCACAATAATCTACTTGATGTACTTGATATATTCATATAATTTATGGTGTTGTGAATTGGTCCAATTATTCTGAAAATTTATTTATTTCCAATAAAGTGAATAAATGTCCATATCATCTTACCTAGAAATTCCACTGTTAGACATGTATGTCCGGGAGTTTAATAATGAAGAAAGGCTCCACGTACACCAAAATATTTATAGCAGAATTTTTTGTTATAGAAAAGAAGTAGAAACGAAGATGTGGCTAAAGAAATTGTGATGCATAAATGTAATAGACTATTACTGTGCTAAAAAAAAAAGACTAACAGGATGAATATAAAGAAGCACAAAAAGATTTACGTGTACTGATGCAAAGTGAAGGAAGCAGAAAAAGGGAGGGGGATGTAGATGGAAAGGACAATAACAATGATACAATTCCCCTATCATCTAGTGCACCCCTAACACCTTATATTTATTTGACATATGTCTATATTTCTATTTCTATTTCTATATATTTAACATATAATTGCATGTGTGTGTATGTGTTGTTTGCTCCAATAGAATACAAATTCCTTAAGTACAGGAGCTATGTTATTTTAGTCTTCATGTTCCCAATTGTTGTTTGATGGACACCTTAAAAAAACTCAAGGATTTACGTACTCTTGTTTCTTGTTGAGTCATCTCAGTTGCGTCCAACCCTTTGTGACCCCATTTTGGATATCGTTTGGTTTAGTTTTGGTTTGGCTTTTTTGGCAGAAATACTGAAGTGGTGTGCCATTTTTTTCTCCAGTTCATTTTGTACTACTATATGTGTAAACATTATATACCACATTTTACATAACATCCTACAATCATATTTGAATTAACATTTTATTGAAACTTTATATATTTGGATCAGAGCATTAGTATAAATATTCACTTTACTTTGTATCTCTGGTCATTAGCTTTCTTATTTGCAAAATGAAAGGGTTAGGATAGCTGATCACCAAGAATCCTTTCAAATTTAACATCCTGTAATTTTCTGTGCATATATTTATTTGCCTTATTAACTGAAACTATTTTAAATAATATTTTATTTTTCCCCAATTATATGTTAAAACAACTTCAACATTTTTTAAAAATTTTGAGTTCCAAATTCTATCCCTCTTTCCCTCCCTCTCCTCCTCTCTCTGAAACAGTAAGCAATCTGATATAGATTAGGCATGTGCAATCATGTAAAACATTACCATATTTCTCATTTTGTGCAAGAAGACTTGAACAAAAAAAAGTAAAAATAGCATACTTCAGTCTGTATTCAGACATCAGTTCATTCTCTAGAGGTGGATAGCATGTTTCATCATGAGTCCTCTGAGTTTGTCTTGGATCACTGTATTGCTGAGATAAGTCATTCACAGTTTTTCTATGGTACAATGTAACTGTTACTGTGCACAGTTTCTCGTGGCTCTTGTCTACTTCACTTTATATCAGTTCATCTGAGTCTTTCTAGGTTTTCTGAAATCATCCTGCTTGTCATTTCTTATAGGATGATGGTATTCCATCACAACCATATATCACAGCTTGCTCAGATATTCCCCAGTATATGTCTTAAGCACTCCTTTACTGTCTGTTTTGTGAGATCATCATTCACATCTTGCTCTTTCAGTTCTGAACTTTGTCCTGATTCCCCTTCTCTTCTCCCCCTACACACTCTCTCAGTGGCTCCCTAAGCTCTCTTGGTCACAATGATCACTTCTATATAGATAACATCCAAATCTATGTATCCAACTTTGATTTCTCTCTTGAGGGTCAGCTCTTATGTTATCAATTGCCAATTATGCATTTTAAAATAGATGCCCTAAATTTATCATAAACTCAATGCAGTATTTTCCCCCAAAGCCACCTTTCTTCCAAGCTTCTATGTTGCTGTTGATGTTCCCCCACCATCCTGCCCAAGTTTATAATGCAAAATTTCTCTTTACCTTTCTGTTCTCTCTAGCCCTCATCATGTTAAATCAGTCACCAATTCTTATATAATTTATTTCCATAGCATCTATTGTATGTGTCACTTTCTCTCCATTCACTTGAGCATCTCCCTAATGCAGGTTCTCATCAGCTCTGGCCTGTATTTCTGCAAGATACCTAAGTAGTCTCTCTGCTTCAAGTCTTCCCTCAATCTCAGCTGTCTTTCATATGGGTTTCCAAAGTGATATTCTAAAAGCACTGGCATATTTAAGTCTTTGATATTATCTCCCTCACCAAGAGTCTTCAGAGGTTCTCTATGGCCTTTGACATTGAAAACAAACTCCTTTACTTGACTGTTAAAACTCTTCACAATTTTGCTGCAAACTATCTTTGCAGGTCTATTACATATTGCTGCCCTTTAGATACTCCATGATACAGTCAATTAGAATTTTGAATTTTCCCCACACATAGCATTACACCTTTAATTTTTGAGCCTTTGTCCAGGTTGTCTCCCAATATTTCAAACATTCTCTCCCCTCATCTTTTTTCTCTTGAAATGCCTATTTTCCTTCAAAGCTCAGCTCAAGCATCTCCTATATGAAGTCTTTCCTGATGAATCAATCAATCCACAATAATTCATGAAACACTTATAATGCATTAGTCACCATGTGATACACTAGGGTAAGGGTGAGGGACAAACATAAAACAGTACCCATTCTGAAGGAGCTTACATTCAAATGTAGCAATAGCATGTGCATATAAAAATGTAGGCAGAATATATGAAAAAATGGATTTTTGAGAGGAATAGCACTAGCATGTGGAAAGTATTCTTTGAAATGATTTTTGAGGAAACTAAGTATTTTAAGGGCCAAAGGCTTCAGCATCACATATGATCAGCAAGGACACCAATATTACTAACTAGTTGTTATGCTTCCTTTGTTTTTGAAGAGGACCAATGGCATGAAGTGATGTCTCAGCTTGTGGTTGAATCAGATTTAAGTGAGGAGGGGTTGTACAAAGTCATCAGTTTCATTCACAGACTCTACAAAGTCCAGTGGGAAAACAAAAGTCAATAAGACTGGCAATGGCCTTGGATATAGTGGATAACCTTGGCATCTTCAGTGTCTGACCAAGTTCTAAGGACTCCACAGCACCTGCTTCAGCTGCCTTTGTGGCAGTTAAAATAAATTGTTTTTAGCTCCCTGTTCTACTGGGGGAATTCTTCATGTGTTTAGAATAGACTTTCCCCAAACTCACAGACAAGTCTGATACTTATCAGTTACCCTCAATCTGTCCAAAGAGACAGCTTTACCAGGCTGTGGACACTGTCCATGCTACAATTTGTTAGAGCCACAGGTGAAGGTTGAGTGAAAGGTGGACACCAAAGGTGGATGAGTACTGAAAGTACTTGCCAAGCCCTGCCACCAGAGAACCACTAGTTCTCTCTGAAAACCCCATACACCTGGGTTGTAATTAGAAGAAGTTGGAAATGTATGAAGGTTCCAAGTTGTGGAGAGTTTTAAAGGTCAAATAGAGGAGTCTGTATTTGATTCTAGAGGCAATAGGGACCAATGAAAATTTGTTAAATATTGTAATAACATGGAAAGACCTGAACTTTAGGAAAATCACTGGAATAACTGTGCAAATGACAAAAAGGAGTGGGGAGAAACTTGAGGCAGGAAGATTAAATAAGAGGTTATTATAATAGAACAGATGAGATATGATGAAGAGTTGAATCTGAAATTAGCTTGTACAGGATTTAATATTCATATATTTTACATAAGGCCCCATGTTATAGTAGATGGATCCTGCTCCCCTTTGTTCATTCTCCATTCTAAGCAAACTGACCTGCTACCTGCTTCCCACATATGAGATTCTATCTCCTGGACTAAGCCTTTGCACAGGAGGTTCCCCATGTCTAGAATATACTCCCTCCTCACTTCTACCTCTTTACTCCTAGGCTCCTCTCAAAGTACAACTGCCCCTTCTAACACCAGGCCTTTCCTGCCACCTCCTAGTTATTAACCTTTTATTCCTCTTAAAATTAATTTCTATCTGCTTTGTATTTTATTACTTATATACAAAACTCTTTGCAAACCTTAAAGCAATAGATAATTGTTAGATATTTTTATTAGCAATAATAATTATTCTCCAGTAGAATGTAAGATGTTTGAGAGTAGAGATTGTTTTATTTTTGAATTGATATATCTAGTGCTTACACAGTTACTTGTATGTAAGATAATAAATATTTGTTAAATTAAGTACTATTAAAATAATTTTAATTTAGCTGATCACAACCAACAAATTCATAAAGACAAGTCTAAATGTATCTACAACCTTTACATTCTAGGAAACATTATCCACCTTCAATAAAATCTTGAGCAGATGCAATACCTGAGATGCTTGGCTCACTGCCCCTTGTGCTGTTCAGATTCACAGCTGTCACAGGAAAAGATAGTTCTTTTTTTGGTCAATGAATGAATGACCTTTGCCTGGCAGAAAAACCAAATTAAAATGTCTTGAAATTAATAGAAGAAAAGTCCCTCCTAGATAGCCCTTTTCATAGAGTTTATGTTCTGTCCATGGTCAGTTCTTTTGTGCTGATTGGAATATTAACTATCATAATGTCACTAACCCTGCTTTATGGAGGCAATTGTAATGTCATTATTTTAAAAAGTTATTGCTCTTAGTTAGAACTTTCTTGGGACTCTAGCAAAGAATGTTCCTTACCCTTGAAATTTTATAATATCAGAAAAGCTTGCCTTTCTATTCATACCCATTGACAAAAATCATGGCAAGCCATGGCTTTGTGACTTGATTTGGCCCTTTTAGATGAAGGTAAAAGATGATTAGCTATGCTTGAAGAATGCCAAAGGGCTCTTAGAATTTTCACCCCTACATTTCTCATTTACTTTGGCAAGGAAAAGTAGTATTTGACAACTTTAGCTCTGATTTTGGTAGATTAATAGTCTCTGGGCCATGCCACAGAAAACACCTCCACTTGATGGATAAGATTAGAACCCAGAAAAGTCTTTTGCATTCAATAGACACTTATCACATGTTAGATGGAGTTTATGGGGTGTTCAGGAAGGATTAGAACCTCTTGTTTGAGGACTTGATGAGCCCTTATAAGGGCTGCTCCTCTACCTTTAGTGTCTACCTGTCACCCAACTCTCACCTGTGGCTCCAAGAAGCTGTAGCATGTGCAGCAGCCCCAACCTGTTAAAGATGTCTCCACAGATGGACTAAACCCGATAAAGGTTAACTGATAGGTCTGAAACCCATTGGTGAGTTAGGGGGAATTCTACCCCAAGCATGTGAAGACTTTTCCCAGAAAATAGAAGGATGAGAACAATTTATTCCAACAGCCATGAAGGACTGGTCAGATAACTTGGTCAGACATCAAAGATGCCAAGGTCATCTACTGCATCTCAGGTTATCACCAGTTATCTTGACTTTTTGTCTTGCCACTGGACTTTGATGACTCAGGAAGAGTGAAGATGATGACTTTGTGCAGCTCTGCCTCACTTAGATCCAATTCATTTACAAGTCAAGACATCACTCCATGATGTCATTGATTGTCTTCAAAAATTAAGGACAAACAACAACAGATGGATTGAACTGAATCCTCCAGAAAAACTCTTCTTAGAGGAAATGCTGAGAAAACTAGAGCTAAGCTTTTAGGAAATCTGGTAAAGACCTGTAGCTGTGGAGAATGTAAAAGAAGAAACACTAAACTTAGATTGGCTATGTCATGGAATACAAGAAGAGAAAGAGTGATCATCTTAAAATCTTCTCTGAGAAAACCTCCAAAAGCAGCTCTAGTCTCCACACATTCTAAATATTGAATTGTAAAAAGGTACAGTTGACAACAAATACTTAAAAAAATATGTATTAAGTGAGCATCGAGAAGAATTGGGTTCAAGTTCATCCTCTGACATCTACTGAGTGACTTTGGGTAAGTCACTTTACCTTTCAGTACACCAGATAATTCCCTTAGACTATAGATTGCAGAAGAGCCATTGACCTGTATGGGACTCAGTGCATAGACATACGTAAACTCTTGGCAAGATGGCTCTATGGTGACACTACTCTCTGTTTTTGTAATCCACCACAAGGTCAGTCTAGATCTATTCCATTCTCCATGACATTCTCTGAGAAATCAGACATTTACCAAATTCCCTACAAGCTTGGCCTCTACTTTGCAAGAATTTCATTTGAGAAGAGTTCATGTCGGGATTTAATCCAATATATTAAATATGTAGTAAGTAGCTGCTAGACACAGGGGCCTGTGGATACAAAGGGGAAAAATGGGAATACCAAGCTGGGTAGTCCGAGCATCTCTGGGTCCACATTCTATTCATATCCTATGATTTTTCCTTAATGGGAAGTCCTTGCACTCATAAAGTCAAAGGTCTAGGTCCGAGGTGGATGGAAAATCAATTATTAGTCAAGGCATCATGACTTCTGTGGGAAATGAGATATAGTCTCTGTTTTCAAGGAACTTGTGGTCTAAAAGGGAAGAATTTTTAAAAAGTCTAAAAATGAATGTGATATAAGGGAGAACATGAGAAAGTCATAGGTACCATAAAAGAGACAAACATCCAAGGTGCTATGGAGATTAAGAGGAGGAAGAGCTTATCTCTAAATGGGTATTGATATCAGTGATGGCTTTATGAATGAAGGAGCTCTTTGAATAAGCCTTGAATGACAAGTAGTTTTGTTTTGTTTTGTTTTTATCAACTGGAGTTGTGGGGTTACAATGTTCTAAGTCAAGGGAAAAGAATTAACAAAGACTTATATAACAAAGATTTATAGTTCTCAGAAATAAGGCACTATAATATACCTAAAAGATTTTAAGTCCTTGGATCATTGCTAATTAACCCTTCTTTCTTTAGGGACAATTTGTCCTACTATCCAGATGTACCGTTTGTGGCTAGTTACCCTGATAGTTTTCTAAATTAAACAGAGAATGTGAAAAACTGGTATAATGAGGTGTCCATGGGGATGTAAAAATCTGGGGAGTTAGATAGGATCTGGACCAATAGGGTGGACCGAGACAAAACAAAATAGAAAGAAGGAAGGAAGGAAGGAAGGAAGAAAGGAAGGAAGGAAGGAAGGAAGGAAGGAAGGAAGGAAGGAAGGAAGGAAGGAAGGAAGGAAGGAAGGAAAGAAACACAAATACCTACTTCTGTGTGAGATTTTTGAAGAAAATTCCCCTTAACCTTTCTCTTCTACGAGCTAAAATTTCCCCAATTATTTCATATTATTCATAGGACATGATTTCAAGTCCCTTTATATCTTTGGTTGCCATTGCTTGGATATACTCCACAGACCAGATTATCACTACTCCTTTTTGAAATGTAACACCAAGAAGTGGCCACCATATTATAGGTATGTCATAACTCAGGTAGAGTATGATCATAGCCTTCTTTATTTTGGACATGTTATTACTAAATGCTGCAGCATATTTTTTGTTGTTATCTTATTTTGGTTGCAATGATCTTGCATTCCATTAAAAACCTAAGCCCTTTGTACAGGCACTCTTGTACAATCACATCTTCCCTTCTGCTGCTGCCCTGTCCCTTTATCTGGTTCTGTAATTTTTTGAGCCTAAGTGTGATACCTTTACAATCATCCCTATAGCCCTTTGTTCTGTTTATTATTTATTCTTGTTATTGGCTTTATGAAATCTTTTCAGATTTCACTTAACCATACATTATATTAGATAGTGCTTCCAGCTTCAGGTTTACCACAGTTCTGGTAAGCATGGTTTCATCTCAGTTAATAAATGCAATGTTAAACAGAATAGAAGCAGGGAGGGAGTTCTATGCAAGGCTATGAACAATCTCCATTTTAGTTGATGGTCATTACTAATCAACCCTCATTGTGTTATATACAGTTTTGAATCCACCAACTGTATTGTCACCATGAAGGGGGAGGGAAGAGAATAAGCATTCATATAGCACTTACTATGTCAGGCATTGTGCAAGCAAATGGGAGAAGGAATAAGCATTTATATAGTACCTACTATGCACCTCTTTCTGTGTTAAGTATTTTACAAATATGTTCTCATTTGATTCTCACAACAATCCTCTGAGATGCTCTTATTTCATTTTTCAGTTGAGGAAACTGAGGCAAACATGTTACGTGATTTGCTAAGTGTTAAACAACTAGTGTCTGAGGTAAAATTTGAACTCAGATCTTCCTAATTCCAGGACAAGCATTCTATCCACTGTGACACCTAGCTGTCTCTGAGGCAGATGGACTGAGGGTTAGACTAGAAGAAAGTTTTATTAGATGGAGTCTGAGATCTCTTGTGACTTTACATCCATAATCCTATTCTATCCTCTAGGAAGATCATAAGATGGTTACAAATGTAGTATTGAACTCCAGGTATATTATTTCTATCAAAAGATAGGAATAGGGTTATTTTGGCATGAATTCTTCTTAATAAACTCATTATGGTTAATAATTACTTCTATTTCTAAATATTGACAAGTCGTACCTTTAATAATCTACTGAAGAATTTTTCCAAGAATTAGCACCAAAGTCACCAGACTATAGTTTGAATAACTAATCTTCTTCTTCTCAGCTTTCTTTCTTAATTTCTCTTTTTCTTTCTTTCTTTCTTTCTTTCTTTCTTTCTTTCTTTCTTCTTTCTTTCTTTCTTTCTTTTTCTTTCTTCTTTTCTTTCTTTTTCTTTCTTTCTTTCTTTCTTTTTCTTTCTTCTTTTCTTTCTTCTTTTTTCTTTCTTTCTTTCTTTCTTTCTTTCTTTCTTTCTTTCTTTCTTTCTTTCTTTCTTTTTCTCTTTCTTTCTTTCCTTTCTTTCTTTCTTTCATTTCTTTCTTTTTTCCTTCCTTTCTCCCTCTCATCCTTCCTTCCTTCCCCTTCCCACCCGTCAGCCCTAGAAATAACTACCATTAGACATAAATGTGTGTCAGAGTATGTGTAAAATTATTCTATACATACTTCTATTTACCTGTTCATTCTCTGGATGCAGATAGCATCTTCCAATTTAATTTCCACCTCTAAGAGGAGATAATGTAACTCCAAAGCCAATTCTATCTCTAAATCTGTGAGCTATATTATTTTAAGAAAGGCATGTACTCTCTCCTTGATGTTGGCTATATTTCTAAAACTCCAAAGAACTCAAAGAATTGGTAGAGTCACTAGGAATTGATAGTTTCAAATTTCTAGGGACTATCTTAATCACTGCACTAATTTCAAGATATGATTTAAAATGTTACTTAATACAATGCAACTTCAATGAGTCCAATGGTTCTTACTACCTTAATTCTCTGCTTATGGTTATTTGAGGACCAATGAAGTCAATCTGCCTATGATGTAATCTGAGTTATTTTTTACTCAATGTAACTAAATGTGTTTTAGTTACTGAACTTTTCCTTTTTTCCTTTGATGCACCTAGTCTTGTGTTCCTCTCTCCTGTTTTCTTTCTCTGAAGTCCTAGGGATGTAAGAGCTAAACTGGATCACAGTCACTTTTGGCCACTGACTCTTTACAGAGCTTGTGAGACACCTCGGTTGGTTTAGGAGTAAATGAAAACACTTTTCGTATATGCCAGAAATCCTCCTTTTACTTTCAGGAACTCAGGGGATAATTTGTAGTATATGAACCCCTTAGAAAGGCTGAGAGTATCCTCAAAGTATCTAGGATGAGAAAAGAATGTAATAATTCAAATCCTTCGAAAGTTCATTTATACCTAAACTGCCCCTCCCCCATATTCAAAGGATTAGTACCCCTTGGTTCTCTGTGCTGTCCACAGTCCCCAAATAATGTATTTCTTCCAGCATATTTCAGCTGGAAAAGTCAAGACCCAATCAATATCATGTTTATTTTTTGTATCTCCAGCACCTAGAATGATGCCTGGTATACAACTGGTGCTTAATAAATTCTTGCTGGAATAAATTGAATGATGAAGGCATGGTACACTGAGAACCCTCACATTTCAGAAAACCAACTATGAAGATATGACTAGATCAATCCATAACTGCTTGCTTTAGTGGATCTTGTCACCTGATTATCAAATGATATAATGCATATTAAAAGTACTTTCCAAAGATAGAAGCATTGGATAAATGTTATCTATAACTTTATTGTTATTATTATTCATAATTATTATTTTCTGAAAGCAAATAGCATACACCAAACAATGGAATAGTTGATTTGCCAATAATACTGTCAGAGAGATGAATCTAATGGAGTTTCTATAAGCAATACTGAAAGTGGAGAGTAAGTAATTACCTAACACCCCCCTCTTTTAAAAAGTATTCACATAAGCATGTCACATAAAAATAATTGTGAAGCTGCCAATGTTTGGAGTCATTGAGTTCCTACAAATAGTTTGGCACAGAGCAACACTACTGGCAGCTTCTGCTCACTCCAGGATTGAAATAACAGGGCTGTTTCAGGTCAATGAATGTTCAATTTCATAAATCAATTCTAAAAAGAAAATTCATTAAGCCATTTAAACTGTGCACATGTACCTGCGATCTGAACAATGCTGCATTTGTTTGTTATATAATCTCTCATTAGTATCACAGGGATGCATATGATTTCTTTTCAGAAAAAGAGGAAAATGAGCTCAAATTTCACTGCGGTGCCTACTTAGGGAAAATGGAAATATCTGAAGCAGGGCTACGCACTAAACGTATGGCAGTGAACAAAAGAAAACATATACATACATAAACATGTATGTATGTGTGTGGCTGTTTACAATCCATATTGCCACATATCTCTAGCCTAATGTAAAACAATTAAAGGACTTAGTGTATTACTTAAGAATTTGTACTAGATATAACCTATGAAATTATGAATATTTGATACACATGCTGGTTATAAGCACTAGCTCTGGCATAAGAGGGTCTGATGTCCAATTTTACCTTTGGGTCTCACTATGGCCTTGACCAATTCATTTAACTTCTCTGAGACTCATCTGTAAAATGTTTCTTCTGCAAAATGTGAGCATTTGACTAGAAGTCACTGTCTGTAGTCCCTTCTAGCTCTAGCTTTATGACCTTAAAGATGAATACCAGAGATGATTCCAAAGGAAAGCAAACGAACAGTAGTAAAGTCTAAACCAGATGTGTCAAACATTCTATTCATGAAACCCACAATGCTCAGCCTTGAACTAGATAAAAATGTGATTGGGAAATATTAACAAAATACATATAAATACAAGAAAACATAGGTAATGTTAATATGTGATTTTCTAAGTCAATATGTGGCCCATAGAGATCTTTATGCATGGTTTATTGGCCCACATTTCCATATGAGTTTAATACCATTGATCTAGACTATTTACATAAATATTGAAAGAATAAAAGATCATTGGGTTATTGGTTATCAGGAGCTAAGCATTTAACTTCACAAGTGTGAGATTTTATGTATGTTTTTGTTGCATGGAAGGGCAAGGCAGCTGAACCAAGGTGAGAAACAAGATATTTTGAGAATGGTTTAGGCACTGTATTGTGGCAATATGAAACCTCTTTGGGAGAGACATTTTCTTTACCATTTGAAGACAAATTCAAAAAGGTAGCTTATCTTTTGCATATCCACTATGGGGAAAGATTAAATGAGGGGGATGCTATCCAAAGGAAAATATACTTCTAGTGAAAGAAAATAGAGAATCACTATACAAGGAACACGCGATTCTCCTCACGCTCCTCCAAACCTCCCTCCCCATTCAACTGCTTCCCAACCCTTCCATCACACAATACCAGGTTCCAGCTTAAATTTAGATTTCGACTGATCTTCCGGCAGGTTGTGCTGAGCACATACTCCTCAACTGCTCAGTTATTTGCATACCATATGTTCATTAAGGGCCTAACTGCACTCCATTCCACTAAACAATGATGAAAATATATGTTAATTCAGAGGGAAAAAAATCCTCACATCAGCTAATTGTTTTCTCGAATTCTTTACCTGTTCATGAGTTTACCTCACTTTTAATGTATATTTTACTTCTGAGAACCCTTCACTTTCACTTTCTGAGAACTGAGATTAACTCAGTGTATTTTGAAATATGAATTAACATGGGGAAAAAAAACATCATAGTGATCTTTAATTACATCTTTAATCTTTAAAAGTTTTATGGGGTTGATAGGATGGGGAAAATATCTGTTCTCTTCTCTTCATATTTATACAACCCAACAGATTATAGAACCTGCTCTCCTATAGTCAGCTGGGCCCACACTCTCTGCATGAATAGGCACTTTTCATACTCTGAATATTGATTGACAGGAAAATCTTGATACACAAATTAGCTACTCACCAGGCTATGATAGACTCAATGACCAGCAGAGCTCTGTGACTGTATGCTCAACCTCCCCAAGCCCTTAGCACATCTGCCTAGTGAAGAATCAGTCAAATGGTACAGTGAACATACTGACGGATCATTTAAATTTATATGATTACTTTTAAAACACTAGCCCTAGGATTTTATTTTCAGCATTGGCTCTCCCAGCAGAGGGAACACCACTTAAAACAGTTTCTATGTTATTGTTTTATTCAAACACATACAGAGGAATGAGTACTGGATATGAAATTTTCGCATGAACAAATCCTCTGATTTTTTTTTTCCTTTTAAATTATAGTTGCAGGGGAAAAGGGACATCTATCTCTAAGGCAAACTGGCTGACAGAGTTCTGAAAATGTGCCGATTCCTCCTTTTGTAGAAGCAGACGATGGAGAGCCAACGCCAAGAAAAGCTGGTATTAATGGAGTCTAGTGTATCAAACAAGGTAAAACCGGGTACAGATACAATTGTCATTCTTACTCCACATAAACTGGCAACACCATCATGAAAATTCCTTCTTCTTGGCCCGATAGGAGATTTTCCAAGGCTACTTCATCTCTACAGATACTCTGAAATCTTTCTTTAACTCAGGGAACCTGAAATAAATGTGTTCTACACACATATAAAAGAAAAGTACAATGGAAATGTTTTGGTGGGGAGGGAGGCAAAAGAAATGAAAAATAACATGTATGGTACAGTGGAGTGAAAACTGACTTTCGAATCAGAGGTCTCCAGTTTGAATCTTAATTCTGACACAGCTTGTGTGATATTAAAAAGTCCTTTTACCTCTCTGGTTTCAATTTCCTCATCGATAAAATGAGGGAATTGAACTAGATGGCCTCTTAGGTCACTTCCTATTTTAGAAAAATGACCCTGTGAATTTGGAATTTATAAAGAACTAGACAGAAACTTAGCCCAAATTTTCCTTGACATTACCCACCCCAAGTATGTACATTTGTGTGTATATGTGTATGTATGTATGTACGTATGTGTGTATATATGTATGTGTATATGTAAATATGTATGTGTATATGTGTGTATGTGCTTATACATATATACACATAAACATGCATACACAAATATACACGTACATGCATATATACACAGACATACACATATATACATGCATACATGCATGTATATATATATATACATATACATATATGATCTTTGAGGTGGGGAGTTGGGGTTTAATACTAATTTAATCTTAAGCAAATAACATAGTTTCAGTTATATTTTCAAGTTTCTTTAACAGGATCTTAGTGGTATACAATGATTAAAACAAGTGATGAAAGCAGATAGACAGCTGTAATTGTGAAAGCCAGAAACCAAATTTTAAAAGATAGTAATTGAGCTATAAAAACATATTCATTTATTAAAAACTAATGTGACTGTAATTAATGACTAGCAATTATATTGCCATTTATGTACATTTTCTCAAGTTAGACATACAACCAAGATGTGAGGTAGGAACAAGAAATGTTATCTCCATTTTACAAAACAAGAATCTGCAGCTTGGGGAGTTTCAGTGATTTTCTTATGTTTGCAGCTAATAAGTGATGGAAACGGAATTTGAATGCTCATCTTCCCAACTCCATGTCCAGTCTTTTATCCATTGTCTTGCTCCATCTCTCAAACCTGTTAGGTAAACCTAAGATGGTAAGATAAAGGGGAAAAAAGAAAACATGGTCATAAGGAACAAAATTATTCTGTGATGCTATACATATTATTATATACTATATATGTTGTTGTTTGCTCTTCACTCTCAAAAAGGACCAGGGACCTCAAAGGGTGATATCTTGACTAGTGCTTGAATTGAATTTAAGGGAGGCAGTGTTGCACAAAGTTAGCAGGCTCACTCTCTCTTCCAGAGTTTTCAAAATCCAATGATGAGACAAAAGTCAGCATGACTGGCAATGGCCTGAGATTCAGTGGATGGCCTGGGCATCTTTGATGTCTGACTAAGTTCTAAGCACTCCACAGCACCTGCTTTAGCCACCTCTGTGGCCTTTGGAACAGACTGTTCTCATCTGCCCATCTTCCCCACCAAGGGAAGTCTTCACATGCTTAGGGTAGACATCTTCCTTACTCACCAATGGGTTTGAAACCTATTAGTTACCCTCAACCTGGTTTAGTCCATCTGCCAAAATATTTTTACAGGGGTGAGGCAGCTGCACATGCTGCAGCTTCTTGGAGCCACAGGTGAGAATTAGGTGACAGGCAGACACACCAAAGGTGTATGATCAGCCCTGAAAAGGGCTCAGCAGGCCTCACATCAGAGGTGCTAGTCTTCCTTGGACACACATACATTCTATTATACATATTACTATACATTTAGATATATGCATTACTGTATCTAGATTCCCTTTGGCTCTGGATTTTGAAAATGGGACACTTGGTATCTATTCTAACTTGCTAACTCTGATCTTAAGAAAGTCGCATAATGTTTCTGAGTCTGAGTTTCTTCCTCTGTATAGTGGATATAATGATAATCGTACTATCTACTTACTTCAAAAGGTTGATGTGAAGATTAAAAAGATAACATATGTAAAATTTTATGTAGTTAGAACATACTATATAATAAAGAGCTGTTATTTATATTTCATTCAAACAAAATGAGACTGGAACCATCGGAGTTTTAAATGGGGGGAAAAGTCATTTGTTTGATACAGTGTAAAAACTAAATCTTGATAAAGCTAAAATTAAGAAGTAAGGAAAGTATCTACAGATCTTTCATATAGGCATGAGGAAAGGGGGCAATGGCATTTACTTAATTAATTAGGTACCTATTGCTAGGCAATTTTCAGGCATTTTCTGGTAGCTTATGGGATCAAGTATGGATTTTTTCAGCTTAGGGGATTTCTATCTTGAAAAATTAGGGATGAGTTATAACTCGGTAAGTCTATGTAGAGTGTTCATGAGAATTTCCCACTTTCATTGATGAAGACTTCTAACTCTAGTTGGTAAGAGGAATCTGATATTGTTTCCTTACCATTAAATAAAGCCTTCATCATAAAATTGAGGAAATAATTGAAATGACAATGAAAAAGACATACATAAAGAAGACAAAGTAATGAATATATACGTTGAGTCTCTTTAAACAGGAGTTCTTATCCTGGAATCTTTGAATTTTTAAAATATTTTGATAGCTATATTTCAATATAATTGAATTCTTTTATAATCCTCTGTATTTTATTTATGTATTTAAAAACATGATTCTGAAAAAAGGGTCCAAAGGTGTCACCAGAAGGCCAAAGACATTCCTGAAACCCCAAAATGCTTAAAAATCTCTGCCCTAGAACACTGCAACATAGAGCTAATTTCACATATGAAAATTCAGTCTTTAAACTTGAAGGAAAATATACATATTTTTGTATTGATGTATTGGTCTGTTTTTCATATTGCTATGTATTGATCTATTTTTTTCTTCAACTACTATCTCACATTTTATATATTGATGTATATATCCTTCAGCACAGATACTTTCTTGGTTGAATGAAAATTTTAGCACTCTATTGGGCATACTGAACTTAGTTTCAAGAGTGCTCTCCCCTTCTCCATTACCTCTTCCACAAGGTCCATTAGCAGAGCAAATATTTTTGGTTCAACAAATGAAAGAAACATGGTCCCTTTGCTGACCTTGGCCGTGTTATTTATATTTCTCAACTCAGCCAAGTTTTATAATTGCTTGGAACTTTGCTCGGACCCATCCAAACTGAACTTAAGCTAGTCTTAAGCTGAAATAAGTCATTATTTTTCACTTTCCTTTTCTTCCAGTGATAATCACTGTCTGGGTTTTTAAAACGAGTACAGCAAACATACACTGCTGGGCTATAGCACGTGCAGCAGTCACAAAAGTGGAAGTTAATTAGGAAAGAATGTATTTCCAAAGAAAAATAATAATATTGCTGCCAGAGAGAAATAGTAATAGCTAGCATTTATATAGCTCTTTTAAGGTTTGCAAAGTGCTTTACAAATATTATCCCATTTTATCTTCACAACAACCTAGAGAGCTGTTATCCTTATTTTACAAGGCACTTAATCTTTATTCTGAGGCAGACAAATGTTAAGTGATTTGTCCAGTCACACATCTGGTAAGTGGTGGAGGATTGATTTGAATTCAGATCTTTCTGACTCCAGGTGCAGCACCCTATCCACCATACCACTTAACTTAGAATAGAAGGTTTAAAATGTCTATAATCTAATATTCAAATTAAATAATCAAATTCTGACTACATAAGAAGATCTAGAGAGGGAAAGGATGTTAACAATCACAGTCCCAACTCTCCATTTTGCAGATGAGGAAACTGAAGCTTAGGGTGGTTTAATGACTTAACCAAAGTCATGCAATTAATAAGTAGAGTCCAAAAGATGGATGCACATCCTCTGACTCCAAATCCAATGTTTACAATATGACGCTCCACCCCGTGATATAATTTAAGCTAAATTGTTCATTTGTCAACTTTTCTAAAATTTATAACTTTCAAAAAGGTTATTAAAATTCAAAATCCTTCCATACTCCATAGACTTTATTAGTTGTCTCAAAATGTCCAGCAGTTCTTACTTCAGTGATACCTGCCTGTGTATACTAAACTTGCAGGAATTTCAGCTCCAAATTTGAGTGTCTCAATACACATGAGACTAATGGAATTAGAAAAACAAAATAGTCAAAAAACAAATTTTACCCTCATAGGTCCCTAATGCCAGTTCGGTAAATAAGTGGAAACTGTAGCATGGTTTATAATGTTGCATTCATAGAATACTGAAGTGGAAGAAACCTTATTCAACATTTAGTCCAAACAATTGAAGTGTAAAATCCAGATAAAATAACTATCTTCTAAGCACATTTCTAATTAATGACAAAACTGAGAGAAGAGAGCAAATTCCTGACTTCCAATTTGGTACTACACTTTGGGATGAAGGAATGATGTAAAATTAAAAGGAATTGTGGTCCTAAAGATAGAATGTTATCATTTCTATTTGTTGAGGAATTCACTTGAAAAAAATATAAAGTCCCTTCAAAATGACAACAGTAGAGAATGTCTACAAAAAATATTGGTAAATATAAGACAGCACAGGAAAAGTGAATATTCCTTTTTCTTTCAGCTTGGGGTTCTGCTATTTTATCTTCCCAACCAAAACCCTCAGGCAAACCCTGACGTTTTCAGGGAGCAGGGTAGAAGAATCAGGAAGGATACAAACTTGTAGAAGGGTGGGGTATATTGAAATTGTTCAGTCATTCAATCATACCCAACTCTCTGTGACCCCATGGATCATGGCACACCAGATCCTTCTATCTTTCACTGCCTTGGACAGATGAACTCTCTATAGATGAACTATCTATCCATCTTATTCTCTGTTGTTCCCTTTTTTCTTTTGCCTTCAATATTTCCCAACGTCAGGGAATTTTACAAGGCAAATTGGTGGTGTAGGGGAGAGAGCACAGGACTTAGAGCCAGGGCCAAGCTCACTTCAAATCTTGCTTTGATCATCTACTAGCCATGTCACTAATCAAATTAAATCCCTCAGCCTTAGGTTTTTTGTCTATAAAAGAGAGATAATAATAAAAACTCACTTTCCAGGGTTGTTTGGAGTGTAAAGTGCATTGTAAGTGTTAAAGTTCTTGATAAATATCAACCATTATTTATAGAAGATAGTACACTAGTAAATTTGCACAGAGCCCTTAAAGATGCTACCTGTCAAATTTTTGTCATATTTATCACAAAATTTTCTTAACATTTTTATATATTTTGATTTTTTGATGTGTAGGAATCATTTATTAGTATCAGATCAAATATATATATATGTGTATATGTATATATATATGTATATACACATATATATGTGTGTATATATATATATACACACACACATATATATATATATATAATCTCCAGTGGTTTTTTCTATATCTTCCATAGGTAAGAATCTTTCTCCTCTGCACAACTGAGATAAATTTCACTTATTTATCTTGATGCTAGAATAATTGGGTTCTGTGTATGTGTGTACAGAGGTATTTAGATAATTGATAAAATTAGAATCTATAGTGAGAATATGTTGTGAGGTGTGGATCTGAAAATTTCTTGCTCTTAGATTTGTCAAATATTAATCTGTTTTGTACTTTTTAATAATTCTGTTTTCATATTCTGTTTCATTGGCATGTTTTTTAAAAAAATTTTAACCAGTGCCATATTTTTATTCTTACTTTTAGTATAATTTGAGATCTGATCATCCAAATCCCTGTTTACCAGGTTTTTTGCTCCAAGAGCTCCCCTTTGCCCTTTTTCATATTTATTTTATTTTATTATGTAAATTAGTTCATTGGTATTCTGATTTGAATAGTGCTAATTAAACATGTATATTAATTTTAGAAATATTGAAATTTTTATTATAGTAGCTCAATTGTGGTATAAATTGGAATCACTGCAACTTTTAAAATTCTTCCCTAATGTCTGATACAGTTATTTGCTTGTATTTATCTAGGTCTCATGTATCATAGTAGATTAATGTTCAATATTTGAAATGGCTTATAATCACTGTAAACAATATTTCTTTTCTATCATTTTTTCTAGTTTTTCTTAGTGAGATGTGAAAACATTTACAATCTTTGTTAATTTATCTTTTCTCCTCCAGTCCATATTCCTACTTCTCAAAAGTGAACCTGGATCCTTAAAATCTATGCCAGTGTAATTCAAGCTCTCACAGATTCTACCAATTTGGAAAAACTTCAAGCAAATGTAACATCCCATTACAATGTTTAGTTTGTTTAAAGCCTAGGAGGCAATAGAATGGCCCCTAAGTTCCATGTGATTCCTTCCTTAGCTTTGCAGAGTTTATTTTAGACAAATTGCTATTAATCTATAGTCATTAAGCCTCCAGTTAAGAAAATTTCTAACTTTTAAATATCAGTTAGGTGCTCTGCCAAACTTTACATTTATATCTATTTCTAGTTAAGCCCAAACCTGTGTGATTGAGGCAACATTCAATTTACTTGAAACCTTTGCATAATGCAACAATAGATCATATTAGAGTGTCTATTAGTAAAGAGATACCAAGAAGGGAAATTGAGTAAACAGTCAACCATTTCTTGGGATTTTTCTGTTATGAGATGCCTATCTTATCAGCTCAGTCCTACCTTTGCTCCTCAAACACATTATGGAAAGCCACACACTCTAATGTCTGGAATTCCTCTCCCTTTTCAACTTGCTTGAAAATTTATAGATGATCCCTGTAGGCATGACAAGGTTTCCCAGCCTACTGGAACTGTTTCCTGTCTGGGTTCGTTCCACTTCACCCAATGGGTTTCAAAGATTTTTCACAGTTAGTCTAATGGATTTTGATTGATTGATTAAGACTTGTCCCCACTTACTTAACCTAAAATGGGTATGTGGGTGATTTGAATTTCATCTATATTATAATATAAATAGATGAATAAAACATGAATTAAAAATCATCTATCGAGTGTCTGTTATTTGTCAGGCACTGTGCTAAATGGTGGGAATACAAAAAGAAAAAGCAAGAAAGCCCCTAGCCACAAGGAGTTTACATTCTAACAAATATAGAGGAGCGGTGACCAGGGAAAGGTATTTTTGTCAGGGAAGTCACAGAAATGGTGAATGAAATTTTTGAGCTACTGAATGACATATGTTTCCCCAGGATAATAGTGGTGATTTAATTATTCTTCCCAAAATGAAAGGTGCAAGGGAGAGGGGATTAAAGGAGGGGTGTAAGAGTAGGTATATAACAGCAGCAAAGAGATCTAGGTCTGGAGCTGGTGGAGGCTCATCAATCTGAAACTGAGCTACCTAGAGCATCTTGAATGCAATTCATATGTGCTGGCTAGGTGAGAATAGGGAACCTGCTTTCAAGGAGCTTATAATTTAATTGCGGTAGAGATGATGATCTCACTGATACTGAGAAGAACTCATATCATTTTCTCCAAGAAGATTGTCTGTGATTATTTATTTTAAAATATTATAACAAACACAGCTCTCTTTTTAGTTTTTGCTGTCTCTGTTTCCCTCCTTCCCCTTATTTCTCAACCTCCCCTTTGTTGTATAATTGTTCTGAATTTACACTGTCAATCACAGGTCCTTGAGGATTGAGAATTCTTACATTAGCTAAAGATTAGGATCATACATAGACCTAGAATTGGCAGGGACTTAGGAGGATATTTAGTGTACTCCTTCACTTTACAAATGAGAAAATTGAAACTCAGTTAGTTTGGCAAGTTACCTTGCTAAAAGTCATGCAGATAATAGTCAGAGGTGGGATTTGAATACAGCTCCTGGGATTCCAGGAAGTACCCTTTGTTCTTTTCTCTCTTTGGAGTAATCTGTGCTATTGATGTATAATTGTACTTCCTATGTGTCCCATTACTGTGAGATGGCCTTTGAAAAGCTTTACCTTTTTACAATGCTCAATTTGGTTGCCTATACTAACGTTTAATGCCTAACTTTGTACAAACTGGGCTTCGCATCTTTTTGATTACAATTTATAATATATGTGCTCCATAAGTGAGAATAAAATGTTTCCCTCTTGTAAAGGGAAATAAAGAGTAAAAGAAAAAAAGCCACACTTGATATTAGAATTGGTCTATTGTGTTATGAATGTGGGCTCCCTATGCAGTGGTGGAGATTTTAACTTAACACATACATATCTGCTCCTCTTGAGTTACTCTCATCAAGGCTCATGCTTTAAAAAATACATTTCCAACCATTACGTGGTAAAAGTAACAACTGAATTAAAATTAATGGAAAAAATGAAGGAGTTCTACATCCTTAAGCCCCTTGGTTAAGTGTCCATTTAAAACAAATAAGTTAATAATTTGTGAAGGAAGAATAGAAATAATTTCCTATATACAGAGAGAATTCTTTAATCGATTAGGAATTGGGAAAAATATTGCATCATTAAAACCAAAAAGTGAATTTAATCCATCCTTAAAGAAAAGACTACTTTAAGAAGATTTTCTAAAACACTCATTTTTCCTAACACCAAGGAAAGGATGTCACATTCTGCTTTTCCTTTCTTCCTGTTTTAACTTGTGGATTCTCTCCCCCATTTTCTTTAATGGTCTTCTTTTCCCTCTACCTTGTAGCGTTTACTCCTGTTTTCTACTTATAACTCTTACAATAGTTCCATGAGCATATGCTATAATTCTCTTTCCTTTTCTTTATCTTCTTGTTCCTACAAGCTGGCTTGAATAAAGAAGTCATTATCAGCAAGTCCACAATGGATCCAGACATCCACATTCAAGATGTTGTATAGATGATATATTGATCAGTCCTCAATGAGTAATAGTGCTCTAATGAAAAGAGCTTCCAGAAGTTAATGTATCTGCTCATGCAAACCACAAATGAAGCATTCAGCTACACAAAGAGTCTGGCCCTGTGAATTATAATTACTCCCTACAACAATAAAAGTCAGGAGTGTTTTTATTTATTTACCACAATCAATGATCATCTGTGGGCTACACATGGAAAATTCGTTTTGCAAACTTGAATCCAGATTGTTTGCTTTCTTCCAGTGGCCACTGCGAATTAACCCTGATGCTGCCAGAGGCCCCTGCTGGCGGGACCGTTGCCTGCAGAGATGTAGCTCTAGCAATTTGTTCCAGTGGGTGAGAATTGAAACCAAAGTAATTAATAGTGCATCCACAGATCAACATGCCAATGGACCCCGGAGGGCTGTTCCTTGAGGTGACTGCCCCCTACAGAGAGAGGATATGTTTGAAGAAGACTTGGTGGGGAGAAGGAAAATTTATTTGGCCAGTGTACACTGCTGGCAGTGCCCCCATGGTGTTGGTATTTCGAAGGACTTCCACAAAGCTGAACCATGAAGGTGCAATTTTAAAAGCCCATTCTCATTGAGAGGGCAATTAATTTGATATGGCCATGCTGGGTCATTGAGGCAATGCTTTTTGAATATAGTAAGATGCATAACCTTTGATGTCAAAGGAAGCCAGTGACAATCTTGAAAAATACCTCAATATTTCTCCCCGCCAAAATTTGGTCTTATTGTAGACTTTGAGCACATACACAGATATGTATGCATATATATATATGTATACACACATTATATATGTTTATATATATTTATGTGTATATATAAATACATGTGTACATGTATATTTATACACAGAGGAGTGTAAAGGGCAAATACTTTAGACCTCTTAGGAGTTCTGAAACAGGAACATATAAGACTTCTGTATTTATAATTTTTTTCAAGAAAAAGTAACCTAATATTGACTGTATTTGTTATTTCCTGGGCTAAGTACAGGACAAATATTGTGGTGAGCAGCTTGGATTTTCAGCTCAGGAAATTCCCAGTAACCTGCATTCAAGGTATGACAAACAGCTGCTAAAGTTTTCAAAAGGCCCCAGTTAGATATTCTGACCTAACAAATAGCTATTCAGCATTACCAGGAGCTGCGGGTCCCTCACTCAAATATCAGCATTAAGGCTAATTTGAGCACCTTAAAAGTCATTCTAAAGATTAAGATTTTGTTGTTGTTCAGTCATTTAAATTGTGTCTGACTCCTTGTGATCTTATTTGAGGTTTTCTTGGCAAAGATAGTGGAGTGGTTTGCCACTTCCTTCTCCATCTCACTTTACAGATGAGGAAACTGAGGCAAATAGGGTTAAGTGACTTGCCCAAGGTCCCATAGCTAGTAAATATCTGAATCCAGCTTTGAACTCAAGAAGATGAGTCTTCCTAATTCCAGGCCTGGTATTCTATCCACTGAGTCACCTAGCTACCCAAAGACTAGGATTAATACCAAGGGAAAGGCAGAAATGCTTAAAACTTACTCCAGGTGAGCTATTCTTATTCTAGAAATTCTGAGAGACTCAGATCATTTTCATCTTTCCTATCTTCAACCCAGTTTCTAATGCCTTTACATATATTTTGTGTACACCTATGTATATGAATGTTGTCTCTCCTTTCAGAACGGAAGCATCCTTTGCACCTAGAACAGTGCCTATAAAAGTAGGCCTTTAAAGAATGGATTCGTGATTGATTTTATCTCCTGTTGTGCTACAGCACTAGTTCTGATGTGAGAAGATGTAGGTCCAAATCCTGCCATGAATGCTCACTACATGCATGAACTTTGTTCACAAGCTTTTTTAAAACCATTACCAACCCATGACATAGTAAAAGCAATATATAAACTCAAAATATTAGAAGGAAAATGAGGCCTTCAGAAGCCCTTAAGCCTTTTGATTAGAGGGTAATTTTAAAAATGAATGAGAAAATAATAATAATAAAAACTCATGAAGGGGAAGGAATGTTATTTAACTCTCTGGGCCTCAGTTTTTTGCACAGCATGGGGCAGGGAGGGGCAGAGAAGAGAGGTGAGAGATTTCTCTCCTGGTAGAAATTAAAGTTCATTTGGAAAGACAAAATATATATAACTAAAATAGAAAAATAATTTCAGAGCTTAAAACTACCTATACATGTTCTACATGGTATTGATAAAGACTCCTTTGGGAACCTGGAGTCATGGGGTTAAAAGTTCATAGATGTGCATATTTAGAGTTGTAAGAAACCTCAGAAACCATTAAGTCCAGTCCTCTCATTTTACACATCAAAGGTAAATAGCTGAAAAGCATATTGGATGTCCTCGACCTCTAGCCTTTATTTGATACATGAAGAAACTAAGGCCCACAGAAATTATGTCTTATGTAAGGTCACATGGGTAAGATGGCAAAGCCAACATTTGAAGGGACATCTCTTGGCCTTTCCATTCCCTTGGGCTGCTCTCAAAGGCCTCTTGAGACCTTACCAGGTGACCCTGGAGTAATGTAATGAAGTTCCTCTATAATAATAAAATCAGGAGTGGCAAATAATAATAATAAAGTATTGGCGTATATTTATTGCTTTATGGTTTGCAAAGCACTTTACAAATATTGTCTCTGAATTCTATTCTTTTTTAATTTTTTATTTTTAGTTTATAACACTCAATTCCACAAGTTTTTGAGTTCCAAATTTTCTTCTCCTCCCTCCCCTACCCCCTTCCCTCCAAGACAACATGGAATCTGATGTATGTTCTACAAATACCTTCACATTAAACTTATTTACACAATACTCAAGTTGTAAAGAAGAATCATGACCAATGGAATGAATCACGAGAGAGAAGAGAAAAAGAGAGAGACAGCAGTTTGCCTCAATCTGCATTCAGACTCCATAGTTCTTTCTCTGGATGTAGATAGCTCTCTCCATCATGAGTCCTTTGGAGCTGTCTTTGAGCCTTGTATTGCTGGGAAGATCCAAGTCTATCAAAGTTAGTCATTGGATTTCTATTCTTGTAGCAGCCCTGGGAGTTAGGTGCTGCTGTTATCCTCATTTTACAAATGTAGAAATTGAAGCAGAGAGAAGTTAAAGTATCTAGAGTCATGCAGCTATTAAGTATATGAGAGTAGATTTGAAATCAGATTGTCTGATTAATAACAGTGATGATGATGGTGATGATGATGGTGATGATGGCTAGCATTTCTATAGCAGCTACTCTTTGTCTTGCACTTTGCTAAGTGCTTTACAATTATTATCTCATTTGATCCTTAAAACAACCCTTGGAGTGAGGTACTGTTTTTATCCTCTTTTAATCGATGAGGTAACTGAGATTTGCAGATGAGCAAACTGAGATTAAATGACTTGCCCAGAATCACACAGCTAGTAAGTCTCTGAGGCTGGATCGGCACTCAGGTCTTCCTGACTCCAGGTCCAGTGCTCTATCCATTGTGCCATCTAGAGCTCTGGTTCTGGAGTGAGTTATTCAGTAAACATTTCTAAAGTGCCTGCTATGTGCTGGGTACTGTGCTATGTGTTAGGGACACAAATAAAAGAGCAAAAAACAGTCCCTACTCTCAAGGACATCACAATTTAATTGGAAGAAACAACATGCAACCAACTATGCACAAACTATGAACGAGGTAGTTCATAAGAAATCAAAAAAAGGGAAAGCATTAGAATTAATGAGGATTGGGAAAGGCTTCTTACCTATTCCAATCCTAATAAATTCCCATGGAATTATCAAAAAAAACTGCCTTAAATATTTGGCAAAAACCTGTACATTTCCCCAGCCTAGTTGTCAACTTCGTCTGCTCCCCACCCTCAATGGGTGCACCATGTCAAAGATCTAACCTATTTATGTTTCTATAGGGTGGTCCTAAAGTCTGGATTACATCAAATTCATGTGAATCTTGTGAAACACATCAACCTTTGAATCACAAATGATGGAAATCATATTGAAGATGTTATTTGTTAATATTCCAATTAAATAAAATGTTGTTGAAAATTTCATTCATTTCATTTCTTGAAAATATGCATTTTTGCCTATGTGTCCAGACTTTAGGAACACCCTGTATAATATCTCTGAACACTTTTTGACTTTGAGATTTCTCTTCTTTCATTTTTTTTTGTAAAATTAGGTTAGTAATAATAAAGACTCCATGGAAAATTATTCCTGATGGAAAATTGCTTCAGAATGAGAAGATCAAATAAAAAAGATGTACCTTAGTTAAGTTTGAAATATGTGTGTATATATTAATATATGTGTATATCTGTATATATGTCATCAGAATTTTATACATCTCTATATGTATGTATGTATGTCTATATGTATATATGTATATCTGTATGTATATGTGTATCTCTATATGTATATAGATATATGAAATGCTGATAACCAATAACAATTTTTTCTACAACCTTCATGTAGCCAAGTTTTAATCATTACACAATGATTATGCCTCAAACTTACAGTAGCCTCAAGTAAAGAACAGAAATAGAACAAGTGCTACTGACTGAGCATTGTAAATTAAGCCATTTGTGAATGGATTAAAGGTGCTTAGTTATTGGCAGTGGTGATGAGGGACAACATTAACTTGCTAGCTTTACATCAGCAATATAATACAGCACTTGTAAGGTCTTGCTAAACCCCAAGGATGCAGTTCACAGGGCTTTTTCATACATGTGAATTTCTTACCCATACACAAATTATATTTCTCCTGATAACAGGATCTTTAGGTTATAATGGTAGCCATCTGTAGGGTGGGGGGGATAGAAATTTACATGACAATTTTGTTGTATATTTGAAAGGAATAGCAAGTTGTACCTAGTAGATTTCCGGTTTTATGCACAATCTTCTTTTTCTTATTATACTATGTCATAGAAATGCTTGTTTTATTCCATAAATTAAAAATAAAATTTTTGAAAAGAAAATAAGCCAGATGTCATGGAGCTTCATGGTTTGGTAAGCAATTTTCTTTTTCTCTTTTGTGTATATGGTAACATTCTTACTTATCAACTTCAAAATAATTTTTAAAATAAAAAAATAAAAGAGACAAAAAATTAATGTGTATATAGAGATGTGTTTAACCTTCAACTAATTTCATTCTGAATAAGAAGATTCTGACATTGATGCTTCAGCTACACATAGTATCTGTTAATAAATTTAAAATAATAAATTATAGATAAAAATTATGTCTGAAGAGTTTGACATTCAGCCCCTATGTCCTTCTGAATATTCTCTCCTTTAAAATTCTCAGATATCACATGTTTTATCCTCCTCTCACTGAGGACAGGTTTTCTTTAGCTTTTTTTTCTATTTTCCCAATGCCTAGCACATGATAAGTACTTAAATACTTTCTGATACATTGATTTATTCTCCTCTATGTTTTTGCTCTGTAAGGTGGGTACTTTCCAAGATTCTGTCATCTACTTCCTTTGATCTATAAGTTCTCCTTCAGCAATCTTCATGGAGATGATTACCAAATCCTACCAACTCTGATGTCTCTTTCAAGTTCTAGGCCCATATCTTCAATTGCCTACAGGACATCTCTATCTGGAAGTCTTCCTAGCACACAAAAGTCAACACGCCCCAAAAAAGGAGGAAGGGTTTGGTTTCCCCTCTAAACTTCTTTCTCTTTACAACTTCATTTTTTGCATCATTGGCACCACTATTGACTCGTTTTCCCATTCTGCAATTCAGCAAACATTTATTAAGCATCTACAATGTACAAGACACCATGATAGTTTCTAGGAATACAAAAACCTAAATGAAATGGTCCCTGACCTCAAGAAGCTGAGATTCTAATCACTTAAGGATATGTTTTCTCTTCCCTCTACTTAACTACACTTATCTAATATATCTGTCTGCTGCTTTAAACTAGAGGTATCTATCCATGACTGAATTTCCAGTTTACCAATCCAATTAAATTTCAGTGGTTCTGATTTATATAAAAATATGGTGATCTGGGGCTCCTTACCCTTTTAGTTATTCAGAAAAGTAGTCAGTTATTTTGGAGTTATTGAGGACATTCAGATAATTATCTTCATCTTTGCCATAAAGAAATGTAATTTCTGTATTCTTATGACACACAGAGAAAGACATCACTTTACTATTCTTGGACATTAAAGGCAAACACATATCTTTCTTCATAAACTATAGTTGTGCACATTACTTTCTGAATTGAGAGTAACTAATTACAGTATAATTCATATTAGTAAGTAAAACCTGTGGATTTTCTTAAGAGAGAAGGTTAATAGATAACAAAGAGTTTAACATGGAAGATTAGGGGAACATCAATAAAGTTAACTTGCTTATTTAGTGCCACAATTGATGCTGGACAAGTGGAAAGAATTTTGGTTTCATTCATTACTCCTAAGGAAGGAAGATTGTTAAGTTTGTATAGACTAGGTTTTAAATATGGTTTTTGACATGTATTTTTTTATGATTTTGTGTCCCCATTTCTTTATGTCTAAAATCAAGGATAGTAGTAATTTGGGTTTGCTAATGAGTATGTGTGTGTATGTGTGTGTGTGTACATGAGAATGCTTAAGTGTGTATGCATACGTACATATACATATGCATATATATATATATATATATTGTGTATGATATGTATGTGTGTGAAGGCATAATAAAGGTGAGGCAAGCCTAGGTAATGCCTCAGAAGTACAACATTAAACAGGAGAAACATGAAAAAACATATGAACTGATATCCAGTGAATGAAGTAAGCAAAGTCAGGAAAACCATATATTCCATAACTACAGCAATATAAATGGAAAGAGGAATGTAATGATACTGAAAGTTGCGATCCTGACTCTGCTTTCTTCACTCACAGGACATAATTTCATTTAAGTCTACTGATTACAACAATCCAGTTTGGTCCTGAAGAAGAAAATTGAAAGTGTACTTCCCTTCTTTTGTTGAAGAAGTGGAGGACTATGAGTATGTTGCATAAGATAACAAATCTAATCTTTGTCTTGGTTGATTTGGCTTATATTTCCCTTCTTTGTTGCAAGAAAAAGACCATTGGATAGGGAAGAGGGAGAAACATATTAGAATGTTTGCTTTGAAATAAAATAAAATAGAATAAGAGGATTTGGACTAGATGACCCCTAACATCCCTTTCTGGCACAAATCTATAAGCCTGTGCTTTTAAACTTAGTTCAAATCCTAGCTATGGCTACTTAATATCTGTGTGATTGATACCAATAAACTTTGGAGTCTCAGTTTCTTCATCTGTAAAATGAAGACATGGGCCTATTGGATTTCTAAAGTCCTTTCTGGTTCTTAATCTAGGCTTCTAGGATCTTTGATAAAGGATTGTCTTCCCCAGTATCTTCAATCTTCAATCTTCTATTGCTAGATAGAAGAATGGCTCCTGTTGCATTGTCAATGCTCCTTCCTATCTCTCCATGTCCAATCTGCCACTCAAGGCTACTGAGTTTCTTCTTAGCCTCTTGTCTCATGCTCAATGTACTCTGGAGTACGAGTGGGTCACATTTCAAACCAGAAACGCTTTTTCCAGAATGTCATTTGAGGAATAAAACAATGTTAGAGAAGACACTCCCCCACCCCAGTTAGTTAGTTGTCCCATAGATAAATCACCAAGGAACGATCAAGCTCTAGGTGAGTCAATTTCTTAAGATATGGTCTATGATTGTTACAAGTGGCTTTCCTGTTCAGATATTGAACCTATCATTTCTCATAGAACAATGAAGAGGACATATCGTTAGTCTTTTTTGGGGTAAGTGGTAGTGGAGAGAAATAATGCACGTGTAGCAATGCAAAAAAAAAATCAATCTATATCATTTAATTGAAATATTTGTCATATGAGGAATGGTTCAAAGGAACTTGAGTTTATTTAGTCTGAAGAAAGGATATCTTATTGTGAACACTATTACTGCCTTCAAATATTTGCAGGGTTTTCACGTTAAAGAGAGTTTAGGTTTAAAATAACAGATAGAAATACTGGAAACAATCGGTAAAAATTATAGGGAATTGGTTTTCAGCTCAATTTAAATAATTTTCTGATTAATAATTATTGAACCATCCTGAATGTTATGGACTTCTTCAAAAAGGAGAGAATTCCTTGTCCTCAGAGTTATTAAAGTAGAATCTGGATTGCATTTGGGCACATTCATGAACTTACATGAGATTTGTACACAGGACATAGGATTGCATTAGGCGATCTCTCAGCTTCCTTCTGACACAGAAAGTTTATGATATTCTCTTTAAAAGTCACAGTAAATAAAGAGAAGTGGACATCTATTTAGTGTTTTCACTCCTCCTGACTGTCATTGCTTGATGTCACTGTCAATTGTGAGTGGGAGCAACTATTATATAGTGGGGAAAATATATTACAACCATACATCTGCACATCTCAGCTACATAGAATTATAAGGTCATACTGACTCAAGAGAACCAGTAATGTAATGGTACCATAGCCTCACACAACACCTCTGCCCTGACCTGCAGCAAGTTGCTGCACTGGTCTCAGTTTAGAAAGCCTTTTCTTTTCAGTACTCATAGGGAAAATGTGAGAATCTGACAGTAGAAGAATAGGAAAGTCCAATAATAATATGTACATTTAAGGAATAACTGAAAGCAGTGAATAATAGTATTCCAAGTGAAAGGAGCAATTTTTTCATTCAAAAATTATTTGGTCAATACAATACAAAGGGTTTTCTTTTCTATTTTGTTGCTGTTTCAGGCTTGGACACTCACATCTCTACAGCACATTTCAGGAACCAGACCATTTTTTAAAATTAATTTTTAATAATGTGTAATAATCTGAGTGGCCCTGGTCTGTGTGCAGAATTAGAATTCCTCTGATAGAAAAAGAAATATTTGTGCAGAGTTTTATGAGCAAAGTTGACCTGAGGCTTCCTGAGGCTGATTGAGAAATTGCAGTCAACGCAGATGCTTAACCCTTTCCCGGCTCTATTTTCTATTCTTTCTCTGCCTTCTATGGAATCAAATTTCTGTGGTCTAATGTACAGACAAAAACTGAAAAGGATAAGTTTCTGACATTCTCAGACAGCCCTTATAAGTGGAATGTCAACACCACTAATGTTGTCCAGTGGCAGAAGTTTGCTGGGTTGGCATGTTTGAATGCCTCTATTTCAGGGAGCACTGTAGATGACAGAAAGATGACTGTGGACACCTCAGTAAAACCTGTGATCCTCCAGTAATTATTCCTTCTTCACAAAGGGAGCCACATGAAGACAATGGCTAAATAGAGTCATTTGCTTTGTTATCAACATCATTATCCAAAGGGCTGGACAATCCTGAACAGTTACAATGAGTGTATAGTGGGGGATGGGGAGTGGGAATGTTGGCTCAAAAAATGAACTAAATGTTCCTAATCCTTACAATAAGCATGAAGCTAGATTTCCCAATTCTTTCTAGAGATGCCTGAAACATGGGTATTAGCAGGGGTTAAGAAGAATATTTATGAGCCCCAAAGATAAAGACCCTGTTAATGTTGCTGACTGTTGCCACACATTTCCATTAACCTGCAACAACCTACCAGTAGGCCACCTCAGTGGGTATTAATCTCCGTAAACTTTGTCATCCAGTCAAACATGTTTTGCCTGAGTATTGTACTGACCTCAAAGCCTTCCCTGACCCAGTCTTGCTAGCAATAATTATATTTATTAATGATTTCCGGTTACTCAAGGATACTGAATCTGTAGTGCAAAGAATGCTCTTTATAAAACATAGTTGAAAAGGAATTCATTTCTAGCCCCCCAACCCCCCAAAGGAAAAAAAATAAAAAACTGAAGTTATAGAACTTTGGAAGAAGAATGGAGGTGGATGCTGATAGGAATTTAGTTTTCTTTTCCTTTCATTTAATAGAAGGTCCCTCTAAACCCCTAGCCTCTTGGTAGCAATATTTTGAAAATGCCAAACATAAAATAATATATTTGGTTATAACGAACTCATTTCTCAGTGGCATTCTGGAGGGGGAAATACTTGTAAGTAATTTTTAAAATAGTCAGTGGCTATTGAAGCATATAGTATATCAGTGGATTATCAAAGAGACCTTTGAAAGGGAATTCCTTTTAAAGTATTGCCCACAAAATAAACAATCTTTAAGTACAATTACTACCTGAAGAATCATTATGGTTTATGTAAATGAACCAGCTTAATAAATAAATAATTTTTCTTAGCTACAACCAGCAGATATATGTTGTGTATGTATGTATATACATAATATATAATTACAGTGGGATCTTGATTACTTCAGAAAGTAAAAGATTTCTGACTCCATTATAAACTTGTTCTGTAACAAAATAAGAGCATTATTTGCCCCTCTAACTAGAAACACATGGGTAAGTTATCTTCAGCTCTGAAGTATTGGCTACAGGTTTAGTGGGTTTAGCTGAAGTGGACATTCAGTCAGTAAGTTATTTGTTTCCACTACATGCCAGGAAATGGAGATACAAAGGCAAAAAATGAAAACATCCCTGTTCTCTTTTGAGGTAAGTAGGAGATGCAATGGATAGAATACTGGACCTGGAGTCAGAAAGACCTGAGTTTAAATCTAGCTTCAAAAATTTACTGGTTGTGTGACCCTGGGCAAGTCACTTAAACTCTGTTTACCTTGGTTCCATCAAATCTAAAATGGGGACAATAATAACAACTTCCTTCCATGGTTGTAAGTGTCAAAATGAAATAATGTTTGTAATGAGAGAAATGACGATTAGTAACCAATGATTTGCTTATTATATGTAATCCAGAGTTCCCCTCCCTACTTTTTCTAATGTCCTGATATGAAAAGCTCAGTCTCTTGAAGGACATTGCTGATTAATGATATTGGATTAACTTTCTTGTTCAGACCCCACCCAGGCTGGGTAGTGATTGAGTTCTGATCAGGTCTGAGTGGGCACAAATTCTTTGACTAGATTGTCCAAGGCTGGAGGGACCTTAAGAACTAAATGACATAATCAAAGTTTAGGTCTAGTCCCTCATTGTAATATCCATTCTCTCATCAATTTTTAACCAGAGCTGAATGTCATCCTTTTAAATACTTTTCGTCTAAAAGAACGTATAACCTTTGAGCCCACCACCATGATTGTCTATGGTCTAAGAGAGAGAGGGTCAAATGACCATCATTTTATTAAAATGCTGGCATTATTATGAAAATGATTAAATTACCCAAAAATCATGTCTCTGAAGCTTTTTAATCACCATAGTAAAAAGTACTGAGCACACACCCAACACATAGTAGACACTTTATAAATGATTCTTTCTTTATTTTTCTTCTTAAGGAGCTTACATTCTAATGGCATTTGACATAAGACTGGATTTCTGGAACATTAAGGGGCTCTGATAGCAATCTAAATAGTTACTGCTAAAGCCACTCTTTTAGGCCTCTACAACCATTTTAGAAGTTGCTTAGGTTATAGCTATACCTACACAGATAATTAGACTGGATTGGACCAGATCCGTGAGATCATTGGCATAGGAACTTGCTTGCCAATGCCAAATTGTACTTGCTGTACAGATAATAGTCTTAGATGGATACCTGGAGTATTGATTGTCACTTGCTCAGAGTCACACAGTCAGCATTTGTTAAAGACAAGATTTCTTCCTGATTCCAAAACTAGCATTCTATCTATTCTACCATCCTGTCATCCGCTGAACCTTCCCTTGTGATGAAGAAAATAAGTAAGCAAAATCCCCCTCATACAGTGATCTCTTCTGACAATGTCCATACTATCCTGTTCTAATAGTTTCCCACTTTTTTGCCATGAGAAAGCAAATATATTTCATTATCTGCCTTCCAGAACCTGTTATAGCATTTTAATTTATCCAGAGGGTGTCTTATTTTATAGTTTAGTCATCTTTCCATTTACATTTTTGTAGTTAGTGTGACTATGATTCTTTTAATTCAACTTGTATCATTCTATATCAGTTCCCACAAATCGTCAAAAATATCTCTGAATTCATCATGTGTCATTGTATACTATGCACAATATTAACCAGTTCATTTTCCAGAAACATAGAACATAGCCTCGTAATAAATCTGTTTTAAATGACTTTTTGTGAACTAAGAATGCAATTATAGTTACCTAATAAAAAATTATGTGGTTGTATCATATGTGAAATCGAATGCCAGAGGTCCAGTCTAGAAAGTCTCCATCTTTTAGATGACAGGGAAAGGAAAGGACAGCAAAGAAGAGTAGAAGGATATATGTTACTGCAGCAACTGCTGTGGAAGGGAAGAGGCCTACCCGAAGTCTATCAGTTTGATGGTCACCTGTTCTAATTTCACGAAGGGAGAAAATGAGCATGACTGACAGGGAGGTAGCAATATTGATTGTTTCCAATTTGGAGTCAGGACAAAATGAGTTCAAATCCTGTCTCAGACCTTTATTAGCTGTGTAACCTTGGGCAAGTCACTTAACCTCTGTCTACCTCAGTTTTTCCAACTGTAAAAATGGGACATTGATAGTACTTACCTCCCAGGGGTATTGTGAGGATCAAATGAAATGATATTCACATAGTAGGCACTTGATAAGTACTAGGGCAGCTAGGCGATGCAATGGATAGAGAATGAGACCTGGAGTCAGGAACACCTGAATTCAAATACAGCCTCAGACACTTATTAGCTGTGTGACCCTGGGCAAGTCACTTAAGCCTGTTTGCCTTGGATTCCTCATCTGTCAAATGAGCTGGAGAAGAAATGACAAACCACTCCAGTATCTTTGTCAAGAAATCCCCAAATGAGGTCACAAAGATTTAGGCACAACTGAAAATGACTGAACAACAAAAGTAGAAATACATTCCCTTCCTTTCTACTTAGTCTTTCTCTGTTTCAGTTTCCTCATTTCTAAAAGGGAGTTGTTGTAAGGATCGTTAGATAATGTAAGGATAGTGTTTTGCCAACCTTATTTACTTTACAAATGATCTCTATTATTTCGTGCTGCTGTTACTTATACTGATAACTGTGTAACAACAATGTGGCTAGCTGCTACTGGGGATGTAGGACCCAACAAGACCAGCAACAAGAGCTGCCAGCACCGGTTCTTTGATCTGCTTTTCTAAGGAAAGCAACTCAAAGGGGTTAACAATCTCACTTTAATTATACATACATATATCACTCACTTAGTTCAGAGGGAAAAGTCAGCACCCTGACCTTCAGAGAGGAAACAAACAGAAATTACAAGCAGAAATTATATAAACAGAGCAAATAACACAAATCAACAGACAGGCTTCTAGCTGTCTAATCAAAGCTATACATACATAATTACCAGAGAGAGAAGCACCAACATCTGGGTTTTCAAAGCCAGGGGGCTCTTAACAACAGCTTCCCAGAGTGTAGTCAAATCACATTACACTTCCAGTGAGTGACAGCCCCAAAGCAAAACACCTACCTTTGAGTTTATATACCCCTCTTAGGGCCTGGAGGCTTCACACCTAATCAGCAAAAGCTTGTAGACCTGGGGCTTAGCACCTAGCAAGACTTAATCAAAGCGCTTGATTACTTTGGCATTCTAAAAAATAAAAGAATTTTAAAAAGTCCCACCTTAATTGATATTACAAACTAATAGCCAAGAGAGAAAATAAGAAGAGGCACAGTAGCCCCAGGTCTGTCCAAAAGCTAGAAAGAAACCATGTGAAACCGCTGTGCATATCTCTCCTATAGCTTTGCACTACTTCTGATCTAGTCAGGTCACATGCAAGAAGAGTTCAACAACTGTCTTCTGAAATCCCAGCCTTCTTAAGCCTTCTTTTCAGTTCCCCTGAAGGTTGGAGGCAAAATCTCACTTTTTCCATTCCCGTTACTTTGGTCAAGTTGGGATGGTCTCTGAGGTCCTTTCCAACTCTGATATTAAGTGATGCTTGGATTTTATGATTCCGTTTTGAAGTTACTGATGCTCTTTGAAGTTATAGGCTAGTTATAGGCTATTTGAGTGAATTCTACCCTGTTAATATCAACCTTTGTAATGCAAATACATTACCTCCTGGAGCCCCTTCTGAGTCCTGTGGTCCTTAGATGCTTTGGGGGAGAATATTGTATGGCCCACTCTGGTAGTTAGGAGACAACAAGGTGTCTTTTGATTATTAAAATATAAAGAGCCTCTTAATAAATTGAATGTTAGTCCTTCCTGTTCCTTTCATGAGGAAGGGGCAAAGTCCTAGTCTTCATCACTTCTGGATGGTCTGAGCTACTACACTAGCTTTGTCATTGTTTTTTTTTTCATTGACTTTCCTCCTCAAGGATCTCCTCTCTCTAATTTATCCTCACAGCTTCCAAAATAATTTCCCTTCAGCATCAGTCTAATTATGTCACTCCCCTATTCAGTAAGCATCAGGGGCTCCCTATTGCCCATACCGTCAAATACAAACTTATCAATGTCGCATTTAAATGTTTTCCCAACATCCAACCTATCTTTCCAGTCTTATAATACATTTCTATCTCTCATGTCCTCAGTATTCCTCATACATGGCATTTTAAGTCCTATCCATGTATCTTTGCCTTGGTGCTCCCTTCTTCCTTGGAATGTATTCTTCCTAAACTTTGTCCCTATTTTCCTTCAATGTTTATCTCAAGTGCTATATTCTAACAGTGCTTTCCTGATCCCAAATTTACTAGTTCTTTGCTCACACCAATTACCTTGGGATATTGTCAAATTCATCAAATGCTTGTTGTGTGTGTGTATATACATATAGACATACTTATCTATCCACAGTGCTTATGTATATATAGACACATATGTATATATGCATAAGCACTATGGATAGATACATATTTTGCAGATATACATGTGGGTGTTGATAGATGAGTAGATACATAGACAAGTACATAGATAGATAGATACATAGATACATAGACAAGTACATAGATAGACAGACAGACAGATAGATAGATAGATAGATAGATAGATAGATAGATAGGTGATAGATAGAAATTGTCTCTCAGATATAATGTAAGCTCCCTGTTTTCATGTCTTGTCTTTATATTTTTGACACATAATAGGCATAATGGATATGAATAAGTGTTCCTGATTTGGAGTCTGAAGGATCTGAGTTCAAATCCTTTTCAAATCCACACCCAATAGGTATAAAGAGATCAATGAAAAAATGTAAAGGACCCATGTGTACAGAAATATTCTTATCACTTCTTTTTGAGGTGGCAAAGATTTGGAAATTGAGGGAATGCCTATCAATTGGAGAATGGCTAAACAAGCTATAATATATGAATGTAACAGAATACTGTTATGCTGTAAGAAATGAGGAAGGGGATGGTTTCCAAAAAACATGGGACACTGATGTAAAGTGAAGTGAGCAGAACCAGGAGGATAATTTACACAGTAAAATCAAAGTTTTAAAGATACTCAGTTATGAAAGTCTTAGTAATTAGGATTAACAAAACAACTGACAATAATGCCAAAAGCCTCATGATGAAAAATCTTATCTGCCTTCATATTTAGAACTATATGCAAGCTCTATAGGACTCAGAGTATAGATTTAGACATTTTATTTAAACTTTTTTCTGTTTCTTTCCTATCTTTATTTTTTCTTTCCCCCTTTCTTTCTTTCTCTCTTTCTTTCTTTCTTTCTTTCTTTCTTTCTTTCTTTCTTTCTTTCTTTCTTTCTTTTTCTTTCTTTCTCTTCCTTCCTTTCTCTGTCTCTGTCTCTTTCTGTCTCTCTGTATCTGTCTGTCTGTCTTTGTCTCTCTCTCTCTCCTCTCTCTCTCTCTCTCTCTCTCTCTCTCTCTCTCTCTCTCTCTCTCTCTCTCTCTCTCTCCTTCTCAGAATATGGTTAATGTAGAATTTTGTTTTGCATGATGTCATATTTGTAATGAATTTTGTATTTTTGCCTTCTCAATGCACAGGGGAGGGACAGGGAAAAGGTGAGAATCTAGAACTACACATAAAATAAAATTGAATTAAACAAAGAAAATCTTAGAGGACTATATAGGAAGACTTTTAATATCTGTGTGTTTCTGGGTGTTATGTTGTGCCTTACTGAGCTAGAAATTTTAAAAGATATCAGAGAGATGGTTCCTGTAATAATGAAAACTAATATTTAGATTGTCTTTAAGGTTTGCAGAGTGCTTAAATATTTTATTAGAGCCTTATAATGATCCTGTGAAATAAGTACTATTATTGTTGTCATTTTACACATGGGTAAACTAAGGCTAAAAAAAATTAAATGACATACTCAGGTGTCAAATAGTTAATAAATGACTGAGGCAAGATTCAAAGACAAGACTTATTAATGCCATGTCTAGCACTCTATCTACCTTGCAAGCTAGCTGCCTTTACTTCTATCTTAGTGAGGAATATAAAGCTGGTTGGTAAGATGTTTAGCAATTCTCTATTAAAGTCCAGAATCTTAACTAGGCTTTCTTATACTCAGAGAAAATTCAGTTCTTCAGCTTGGAGATGGTTGGGGGATGGAGTGGGATTTAAAAACCAAATACTAGTTAAACCCACTCTAGTAGAGGTTGTACCAGGATATGAATTTAAACAATATGCCATTTAATCCCCCAATCAAACATAAGGGAAAAATATTACTATAGGAAGCACTACATATAGGACCTCTACCAAATGGGGAACATATGAATTCAGGTGTTTACACTTACTAGGACTCAGTCATAAGACCTTACTGAACAAAAATGGTGAAAAACAGAAGGAACAAAAGTAGGCTAAAGAAAAGGTATGCAATGGTGACAGCATGAGTGTGGAACAGAGAAAGCAAGCTGGAGAATGATAAAGGGGAGAAAGCAGTCCCTTCCCAGATGCTGATAGTCATGAGGTAAAAGTCTTATCATCTGTCCTAATTAAAATGGGTATTAATGTCATTTACAGCATCCTAATTATAAAACAAAAAACAAAGGCTTGTTATTTAAAATTTTCTTTTTATTGTGAACTTAATCATCAATAAATACACAAACAGTTCAATATGTAGAGGAGTAAGAGGATTATATAAGAAATTGTGAACCTTGGTTAGGTAAAATTTGGTATTTTAACATATATACACGTAAATTGTTTTATATTATAATTTATATATAATATTGCAGATCATATTAGAATATATATATAAAATATATTGATATATTAATAAGGTTTTAACAACTTGTATTATTTGTGCTACCTATATTTCTTTTTCATGTTCTTATTTTTATTTTATATATTTTATCAATGATATTTTGCTTATCTACTTTTACCAGAAGAAGTAAACCATTTATTCAGACACCAGAGAACCATATCCCACAAGCCATTTATCTAATCTATTGGAGCAGTAAAACATTCCATACATAATATCACAACATGAAGCCTTGCCATCCCAAAACCTCTCCAACTCCCTGCTTGGGTCACCCCCAATACGAACTCAAAGTAACAGTAAGTCAGCCTGTTTAGTTCTAACAATCATAACGGTGGCCATTAGCAGCCATTAGCAGTCATAACTGCTCTCTCTCTCCCTTTCTCAGCATTTCCTGTGACATAACTTCCTTTTCCTGTCAGGAAGTTGCTCCCACCACATGTGACTTAGGCTTCCTGTGATGTAAATAGGTCACATGGCCTATTAATAGAAGGAAAAGATCTTCAAATCTAAATTGCTACTACAGCTACATCTGAAAAAAATTCTACTCTGTGAGTCATAGGAATGTCATAAGAGAAAAAGTGGTGCTGTGGGACTGCTTAGTACAGAGGTTATAGGGGAGGGAGGTAGGAAGGAATAAGTATTTATTAAGCCTTCACTGTGTGCTAGCCACTATGTTAAGTGCTCTATAAATATTATATTATTTAATGTATGAGACTGGGATTTCAGGGGATCTGAGTTCTAATGCCTAGTATTCAAAAAGCTCATCTGTCAGTTGAAAAGTCTCTGTAGTTTTGTTTTTTGCTCCCAGAAAAATGAAGTTGCTTATTCCATGAAAATGGGCTGAAAACTACCAAATATATCATTTTGATTACCTTGTAGATATATAAAGTACCATGCAAACATAAGTAAAATAATAAGAACCTAATGGAATAGCATTTGGTAAAAGTGTTGGTAATTTCTCATTCCACAATTCCAATTGTGGATCATTAGGAATTAAATGAGAGATAGTATAAAAGTTGTCATAAAAGAAATGTATGATTGGGGGTAGGTGAGGTAATGATGGGGCAATCATGTAGTGAGAGAGAGAAAATTGATGAGCAGCCTGTGCTCTTTTAGTATCCATGTGATATTAAAGGTAGATTAAGATTTGACATGTAAAGTGGACCACACCCCCCCACCATGGCAGATTTACAGGAGGACACAGACAAAAGTCACACATATTAATCAGGCATGGATGGGTTATATTACTAGAGATAAAACTCACATCAAAAAGACCACGGGTATCTTGGGGCATTGGAAAATGGACAAAAACACATTTTCCATGAAATTTCCCATTCCAGCTATAAGAAATATTATGTTAAAAGTGACCAGATTGAGACTACCCATTCCCTGATCTCTAAGATACTTATCACATCTTTTTCTAGAAATTATATATCATATATATATATACATATATATACACATATATATATATACACATATATATGTCTAAGACTAAAGGAAACAATTTATTAAAATTGGAACTAAAAAGAAAGCAGCCTTGTTTTCAATGATAGATATGTAATTCCATGAATCACCAACACCTTAAGACTAAAAATGAGATAAAGAACATAGGAGTACTCATGTAACAAAGTAAACAGAGCCAGGGAAGAATGTAAATGTGTATTTAATCTTCCAAAGAGGTGATTTTTGTAACGTGGTAGCTTGAAGAAGTCCTGAGGGCAGAGCAGTTTTCTATGGATATTTGTTCTTTTCCCATTCCACCACTAAATTCAACCAAACAAGTATCAGTTTAATGTTGAATTAATTAAAGGAAAGGAAATACTCTGAGTGGCCATATAAATGAGATGTGCCAACCAACCATAGACATATATTGTCTAACTCTAAGCAATGATTGTTAAAAATATATATATATAAAATATAAATTTTTAAAAAATTCTCCTTGACCATTTCCAGGGTTTCTGTCATCACTTTATGTCTCTCCTGAAGCACAAGACCAAAAGAAATTATTTTCAGGCTCCTCACACTAGAAGAGGGTAAAAGATTTTGTCAACTAATGCACATTAGCATATTGCTTTTTAGGTTCACCAGAGCTTGCCTAAGAACTTTCTTAAAGTTAAGAAATATGGCTGTCCTGCCAGAAAGATGAACTATTTATACTTCTCTCTATCCTTTCATATCAGCCAATTTAAAGAAAATATACCACCACCACCACCACCAACCCCACCCCCCAACACACAAACACACACAAAATGGGAAGGAAGTGGCAAGCAGTGTCTTAACCAGGTTGTGTGAAACAGAGACATCTGCTGGCTGATCTAATGGGTGGGGGCATATTTACTCTCCCCCATCCACACCTATAGATTCTGAGGAATGAGGAATTACCCATTCTTTTACCAAATGAGACTCCATTAGGGTTTTATTTTACTGGTATTTGTATGGTATACACACACACACACACACACACACACATATACATACACATATATATGCATATACATACACACATATATATACATATATATGCAAAGTGATTCAAAATAATGCATTTGATAGTTTTCAGCATATTTTCATGGTGTAAGTTATTTCATTTTACCCATGACAGGAAAAAAAAAAAACCTACAGACACTTTCCAACTGATATGCAGTTTTTTTTTAAATACAAAGATTTAGAACTCAGATCCCCTAAAATTGTAATCCCACAAATTAAATGGGATAATATTTGTAAACCACAGTAGCTGACATATAGTACAGGACTGATAAATGCTTTTAATTGAAAATTTGCTCTAAATTCTCTATATTGAGCTCGAGATAGTTTTTGAACTTCTTCAAGTGATTCTGGTACCTGGATTGGGTCCTTAAACTAAGTACCTAGGGAGACGAAATCTTAACATTTTCCTGCTCCAAATTTTGGCTAAATTCAAACAAACCATTTCTGGCAATATTGGAACATTCTTCTTAATAAGGCTCTGTAACTGGTATTCTAATAGGTGAGGATTTGAAGTCCAAATTATTTATACTAATTTGGCTGATGTGATTGATAAATCCCAAATTATATGATTTGCTGACCAAATTGCTATATCCTTGTTTTCAAGCTCCCAGGGCACATTGGTTAATGAGTTCTATTCTGTGGGTGGGGGAGGGGAAAAGTGAATTTTTTTTTTCCTGACCTTAGTATTGGTCATAGTTCCAAGATGTTGCTGGAGATGAGAATGTGTTTAAGAACTAATCTGAGAGGACTGAAGATTAGGCAAACTCAAGAGAATTATTTGGTTTTCTGATGTACTTACCCCTTTCTAAATTGTACCAAATGTAAGACTCAAAATAAGGAAAAATTTTGAAAGCCTGGTCATCCTTTGGCTAGTCTTTTGCTGATTCTACACTGGTGATTGGCATATGCCAAGGCATCTACCTTTGCTGAAACAGAAAGGAAAAAGTTGGGAGAGCAGGTTGAGTTTTTTATTTGCTTCTTTTCCCTAGTCTTTAGGTATTAATTTGCGTTAGGCTTTTATTTGAAGAAAGTCTCAACACATTTTATGGGATGTTTGGGTCTGATCCAAACCTGAAAGAGAATTTAGCTATTTTAGATAAATTCAGAATAATCAACTCAGTGATGACAATATGAGCATGACCCATGATTGTTGAAAGGAAAATCTATTTGTCTTTAACTTGGTTCTTTGGAGCTGTTTAAGCTGGAACTTTTCAAGCCCTGCTTCCTTAGGTCTTCATACAGATTCCATTCCTTCTCATGATCTTTTAAATCGGGATGAAGATAATAGTATTGTTATTCTTTTTGTCATCAATTATCATGATAGGAGAGGACAATTCTCATTTCTCCCCCAACTTCTCCTAAACATCAGAGTATACCTGCTGACTATGGTCTTGGAAGCACCAAATATGAGCTCAAACCATGGGTGGGGAAGATAATTTATCTCTTAACTCTCATGCTTGCAGAAATCATCTGATTTTGAAAGTCAGGACTGACTGGGACTCCCATCTTAAATATGTGTTATAGTCATGACCGATGTCACTCTTCAGGGTTGAGATAGGGCTGGAGGAGCCAGTTCAGGTTTAATTGTTGAAATGTATGCTTAGTTCAAGTTAAACAATGGTGCTCTGGAAAAAAGAGGAGGAAAAAATGCAGCACAGAGTTGCTGAGTTGTGAAAAGAGTGTTGTTTCTGGGCCTGGTTTCCTGAATAGACTTGTTAAATACCATGGCTGATGTATGCTAAACAGGGCCAGGCAGTATGAGGAGAGAGAGGGCAGGCCAGCTGAGTGGGCCCATCAGTCTTGGAGCCAGGGCCTACACTTTGATGGCTCCTTTGGAGGTATGAGTAAAAGCCAAACCTCTGTTCCCTCCTATTTTTTTTTCATTTCTGCCATGCAAAGATAATCAGGTTTATGTAAAGTATGTGTGCTCTTTTGACAGTCCACGGTATCTCATTAATTCAATCACACCAAACACCATTGTTCCCAAAGTGTTTGAAATGCGGATAGGGACGGAGGCTTTTTTAATCCTGTCAATCAATGTTAACATTTTTCTTGCTGTTGCCATGGCTGGGGCCAGAGTTCATGAAAACACAGAATAAGAGCCAACAAAACAAGAATAAAGACTTATTTGAGATACTCTTTTTAAAGGACATCTACCATGCACAAAACATGGGAAGTAAATGTAGACAAGTTTGGACACTATGGCTCACTGAAAGGAAAGAGGGTAAAAAAAAAGAGAGAGAGAATTTGAAAATCAAATAGGCCTATAAAAACTTGACCCAAGAGTCTCTGGGAAAAACCCGATGAATTGCTCCCTGGTAGAACAATGTTCTGTCTTTCGTGTGTTCTTCAGGAGTACAATGCCCAATATATTATAACACATGCCACTGATGTCTTTACACTGTTGTAAGCCAGCTCAGACCCACAGAATGCTGATAGAGGACAACAAGAGATTGTGCTGGGGTAATTCTCCCTTTCTCCTGTCCTGCTACAAACAAGCACTGGGAAAATTATTCATGCATAGAGACCAACAAAGCAGAGATGGGAGATTTGTGATGTCACACGGTGAGGTCATGTGACAAACTTAAAAAAAAAGACAACACACATTCACACCCTGAGACATTGTTCAATTACCATTTTATCTATATGAACATTAAGGATTAAGAAGTTTCTGATAATATCTACAATCAGGATGGCCAGTCAATAAAAGCTGCTGTCCTTCCAGGGGCAAAGACAGGTGTTTAAATTTCAGGGCTGTTTACCACAGTGTTATCTGGGCAGCTAGGTGCCACGGTGCACAGAGTATTGGACCTGGAATCAGGAAGACTTTTATCTTCCTGAGTTCAAATCTGAACTTAGACATTTACTAGCTGTATGACACTGAACAGGTAGCTTAACCCCATTTGCCTCAGTTTCCTCATCTGTAAAATGAGCTGGAGAAGGAAATGGCAAATTATTCTAAAATCTTTCCCAAGAAAACCTCAAACGGCATCATGAAAAGTTTCAAATGTCTGAACAAATTGTCACAAAAAAATATCACAAAAAATTATCAGTATTATGGTATCTTTTTTTCTTTGCTAAATGAAAAGTGATTAGGGCTCAGGAGTGGAGCACCTATTTTTTAACTTTTGTTTTCTTTTGCTGTTATTGACAAGCTACCAATCAATACCCCAAGAAGCGTTTCCTAAGTTCCTACCTCTTCTATGTAAGCACTCTATTAGGTGCTGGAGCTACAAAGACAAAAATTAAACACTTCCTGCCCTCAAGGAGTTTACTTTCTATTATGAGAAATAATGCATAGACATACAAGTAGGGACAAAATAAAGTGATAGGAATTAGACCTGAGATTTCATTGGAGAAAGGGATTCCCCAGGTGAGGAAACTCTACTAATGAATACTGGCGCTTTCTCCGCAACTTAGAGAGTTGTTTAAAGTACTGAGAGGCTAAGTGATTCAAGCTAAGTGAATGTATCAGAGGTGAGGGTTGCACAAAGGGACATCAGAAAAGGCCTCAGTAGGAGGTGCTGCTCCGGATGAGCTTTGAAGGAAACCAGGGTTTCTAAAAGGCGGGCATATGGACCTATAGCGTACATTCCAGGGAGAGGGCAAGGGGGACAACCTATGAAAAAGCTCGGAAAAGGGAGAGAAGGGAAGAGAACAAGCATTTATTAAGCATCTACTGTGTGCCAGGCAGTGTGCTAAGTGCTTTACAAATATTATCTCCTCTGATCCTCACAAAAACCCTGGAGGGTGAGTGTTTTTATTGTTGTTCCCATTTTACAGTTCGGGAAACTGAGGCAAACAGAGGTTAAATAACTTGTCCAGTGTCACACAATTAGCATGTGAATGAGACAGAATTTGAACTCGGGTCTTCCTGGCTTTGGGCCCGGCACACTATCTACTTCGCTATGTGTGGAGAATAGAAAGAAGGCGGTTGGCTGAAGCAAAGAATGTGTTAAGGGGAGTTATGTGTAATAAGGCTTGAAAGGTAGTCTAGAGCCAGGCTGTGAAGGCCTCTAAAAGGCAGACGGAAGCGTTTGTATTCGATCTGAGAGATAACTAGAGCTTATCGAGTTTGGGGAGGGAAGTGGTCAGACAGGCTCTTCAGGAGAACCACTCTGGTTGGTGGTGAGCAAAGCAGGGACTGACGTGGTAAGGCAGCAGACTTAGGGCATGGAAACCAATTCGGAGGCTACTGCAGTAACACAAGCAAGAAGAAATGAGTTCTTGATGATAGTTGCGTGAGTAAAGGGACTGCCTGGCCAATTCCTACATTTCATAGCATTTGAAGATTGCCAGTTGAGTAGTATTTGTTTTATTTTACTATTATTATTGTATTGCTTTGACTTGGAGTTAATGCACCAGCTACCTCACTCAACAAAATAAAACCAAGCATAAGACTGCGCTGTTGAAAAACTGAATGCATTAATGTGCTTCCACAAAAGAACAAAAAATTTACCATTGGTACCCATCTTAAGAACGGAATTGTGTTCCAAAGGTTAATTTACAACTTGGTCATTTAGAACTTGAAATGTGTTTACCGATAAAAAACAAACAAAACAAAGCAACACACAGTTAGGTTCCCGGTCTGCTCTTTTGTTAAGCCTCTGGGATCTAACTTAAAGCCGGACCAACCCCCATCCCCTCCACTGAAACTACTCAACTGCTCTCTTGTAGGTCAGCAGTAACTTTCTCCTTGCCAAATCCAATTGACTTTTTTCAGTCCTCATCATCCTTGACCTCTGTGACATTTGACACTGCTGACCACCCACTGCTTATTGAAACTCTTCTCCTTTGGTTTCTGTGACACTGCAATTTTCTGGTTGTTTTCTTCCCTTTTCTGACTGCTGCTTCTCTATCTCCTTTGCTAGCTTCCCTTTCTTCAGGAGGCCATGTCTTTGGGGTTTAATTCTCTATACTTACTATCTCAATAAATTCATTTACTTTTACGATTTCAATGATCACTTACTGTGCTGATGAATCTCAACCTATAATTCCAGTCCTAACCTCTTACCTGCAATCTAGTCCTATAATTCAAGCTGTTTATAGGACAGCTCTGTTCACATTTCCCTAGTTTCAAAACTGAGGGAATATAGACAACTCAGTTAACCTCTTTGAGCCTCAGTTTTCTCACTTTTAGAATGGAAATATCTTTTTATCTACTTTGCGAAGTTGCCATGCTCAAAAAAGATTTGCTTTTCAAACCTTAAAGTGCTATCTACACAGATAGACAGGTAGGTGGCACAGTAGAATCCTGGACTTGGAGTCAGGAAGACCTGAGTTCACATCTGGTCTCATGTAATTATTGACTGTGTGTGACTTTGGGAAGTTACTTAACCTCTGCGTTCCTCAATTTCCCCAACTGTAAAATGGGTACAATAATAGAACCTACCCCCGCAGGCTTGTTGTAAGGATAAAATGAAATATTTGTAAAATGCTTAACACAATGGCTGGCACATAAAAAAATGCTAAATGAATGCTTGTTTCCCCCTTCCCAGTCCAAATGTCACTTTGTATCATTATTGTAATTTTTTTCAAAAAGAGAGGAAAAATGAAATTGCTCACTATAGGCCAGTGAGTTTGCCTTTAATTCCTGGTAAGACTCTAGAATGTATTATTAAAAGATCAGTTACTGACCATTAAGAAAAGAAATAATAGATCACAGAGCTGGCCTTGCTTTAGCATGAATTTGTCATGCCATGGTAGCTTCATTTCCTTTTCTGATGAGTTTAATAGTCTGGTAAATTAGGAAAAGTCTTTTTATACAGTTTATCTCGATTTGAGTAAAACATTTACTGAATCTCTCCTATTCTTTCTGAAAAGATGGAGTGATAGGAGCTGGACAACTGTGGGAGCAGGTAGATTCAGTTCCGATGGAATGGTTGAATGCAGAGGGGAGATACATGAAGCTTCCTGCATTTCTGCGGCTACTTGTTGAGGTTGCCATAGGGGAGATTGTTGTTCAGGTTCAAATTGGAGGAGACAACCTCTGAAGTCTCTTCTAACTCTGAGGCTTTAAACTAAGAAGCTGCAAAGAACAAGATCAAAGGGCCCTATACAATTTGTTTCTCTGATAAAGTAAAGGCATACTTACTATTATAGCCTACAGGATGTCCTGGCCTATCCTGGCCATATCATGTGGCCCTGTTTTCTGTGGAACATAAGTACCATAATTAAGAAGCAGGTTAGGGGGCAGATAGTGGATATGTTGCCAGACTTGGAGATGGGAAAACCTTTAATCCCAAGGTCCTTTTTTTTTTTTTTACCAGCTGAGTGACCTTGAGAAGTCACTTAACATTGGCTAACAGCAGCTGACTCACAGAGCTGTTGAGAAGATCAAATTACTTAATGTGTTAAGTGCTTTGCAAATTTTAAAATAATATATGAATGTTAATCATTATGATTAATAGGAATATGCTGGAATCACCATTCTGTTTTCCCTGATTAGATCAAATAATTTGTTAAATTGTGTTCTTAAAAACAATCAAGCTCTAGATGACCCCACAATCGGTTTAGAAGTTTTGAGGCATGTTTGTTTGTTTTTGTAATTTCCACTTACTTCTACCTAACTTTCCTCTTGTTTTTTTTTCTTTCTATTGTTCCTGTTCTGATGTGCAAAACAGCATGCTTTTCATTGTCTTTTTGTCCACGTTTTCTTTGCCTATTTATTTACAATTCCCCTGACACTTTGAAAGCCAGTTTTTTGTATTACAAAGCAAAATAGAGAATTGGATTGCTATTAGGAATTGCTGAAAATGATTCAGGAAGAGTGAAATGTTAATAAATTGCCATGGACTTTTGGTTCTTTGAAGTGGGAGATAAAGATAGTGATAGAATAAAGAACCGAAAAAACTTACCATAGATCATCCAATACAACAAACAAAAAATTATTGAGTTAACTAAAATTATAGTCTGATCTGGTTTCACTATTTATAGAGTCTAAATGTGCAGAAAAATAGACTAAAATATGTTTATTTATAAATTCTATTCATTCCTACTAACCGAATAAGAAGAGAAAAAAGCAAATCTAAAAAGGTTGATGTTGCATTTTCAAATGGAGTAAATCAAGAAAGATGACAACAAAAGATAAAGTTAGTTAATAAGGGAGGGCAAGGTGAAGATATTCACACTGCTGCACTGCTGGGACAGCTGTGAATTTGTTCCAATCTTGTGCAGTGAAATTGGCATTAAGCTTAAAAAGAAACAATTGCCTTTGCTCTTTGTGCCAGAGATATGACTATTGTACATGTATCCCAAGGAGGTCAAAGATTCAAAATTCTCATGTACACAAAATATTAATTGTAGTATATTTTCTAGTGGAAAAGAATCAGAAAACAAAGGTGTCTAGCAATTGTGGAATGACTAAAAAAAGCCATAATAGACTGTAAATAAATAACCATAAATGACTAAAAAAACCTCTAATAGAATATCATTATGATGAAGAAAGCAAGGATATGAAGATTTCAGAGAAATGTAGAAAGACATCTAACGTATTGGTATAATAAACAGAATGAGAAAAAACACCCAAACCAATTATCATAACTACAGCAATTTAAAAGGACTGAATCATAAAACAAAATTAAATATTTTGTGTTGAGTGATAAAATTTGGTCCTAGAGAAAAGGTGAAAAAAGTACTCTATTGAGGAATAAGGAAAATATTGCATACTCTGCTAAATGCGCTGGATTGGTTTTCCTGAACTCTTTATATCTGTTTCTTTTTAAATCTTTATTACAAAGGGGAAACTCTTTGGGTAAGGAAGTGAAAGTCATGTATTTGAAAATAAATGTGATATCAAAATAAAAGAGATAAAATGTGATCTAAAAACTGTCTTCAATACTTCTCTAATTTGTAGTAATAAAATGTTTTCATTTACAAAGCATACTATAATACCATAGTAGAAAGAATATTGAATTTGGAGTTAGGTCATGATATATATCCCAGCTTTAGCATGTACTAGGTCTGTCATCTTGGACAAGTCACTTAACTTTTCTTGTTTCCTTTTATCAGATAGAAGCAAAACTATATCTCAGTTTTCTGTGATAAATAGAAAGGGACTCCACCTGAGTCAACACAAAATTATAGATAAGTCCCAAATAATATATATATATATATATATATATATATATATATATATATATATATATATGTGTGTGTGTGTGTGTGTGTGTGTGTGTGTATGTATATGTGTATATATATATATATGTATATGTATATATATATATACACTCAGTGAAACATTATACAATAAAATCTCATCTGGAAAAATGAGAAAAAAACAACTATTAACCACTACCTACTTCACAGTTTTATTTTGTTGCACCTTCCCCCCCAGACCCCCCCCCCACCCTGCTTCTGGGTGCCTTGCATGTGAACTCAATCAACTAATTAAATAGCTTATTATCATTATCATCATCATCATCATCATTATTCAACTTACTGCCATACTCCTAAGACTTATATTATTATTTTAGTGTAAGGCCCCACTTCCTCAATGCAGATCACAAGCCCTCCTTGTCTTAGACAAAAATCTTCTCAAATTGCTGTGTTTGAAAAAATTCTCCTCCTGGTGGTTGCCTTCTGATGATGAGCCTCTCCCAACTTAGCTAGTCTTCAGGTGACAGACACAAAATCCATTGTGCTTCTTATCCTTGTAGCTTTTCCAGTTTGGCAAGACATGCCAGAGGTACTGTCACTGGCCCAACTTCCAAGAACTCTGGCTCACCTCCATGCCATAAGAAGACAACGAAACAGGATTTTTTGAAGGGGTGGTATTATTATTAAAGGGCAAAACCACATTTCTGTGTGTTGGAACTATCTACTGTTACGTGCTAACAAGTCGAAACTAGTGGCCCTGACTACCTCAGTCATAGAGTCATAGAAATAGAGATGGAAAGGAACCAATAAACAAAGTAGCTAACCCTTCATTTTCCAGATATGATAATAAAGTCCCAGAAAGACTAAATAATTTATCCATTTTCAAAGTAAATAAATATCAGAGGTGGGATTTGAACCCAGGTTTTTGACTACCAGATTAGTTCAGTGCTCAGTGCCCTTTCCTACTACACCACACTAAAAGTTAAGATTAAAAGTGAATATGTATGTAGGTATATGTGTGTGTATGTGTTTCATCTATAAATTCAATAGTTAATACTCCTGTCCTCCTTGTCATCCAGAAATTTGTGATTTCCTCTCTTATTAATAGTATTTTTAGTGTTCATCTTAGAATAAAACTTATTAGACAATTTTTAATGCTCCTCCCACCATGGACATCCAAATTATATTGACTTTGTTGCATACCTCAGCCGTACCCTCCAACTGATGCCCCTCTTATCACTTTAATTCTGCAAAACTAGGTTTCATACAAAAGTAACTGGAAATAATGAAGAGAATTAGTGAGTTAATTTACCACACTCAGGTGGATGTATATCATCTGTATCTGCTAATCGGTATTCATTCAATTGTTCTTAATATTCTCATACCTGCTTCGGGTTAGGAACCATATTGATGACAGTCGCATGACTTGATAATTGCCCACACATTTTTTCCCTCACATTTTACTGTTGAATGGAAGGTTTTTGAAAAAAAAAATAAGGAAAAAAAAACTAGCTCAGCTAATTCCAGACTTCATCCTTTTTACCTTATTAGCGCTCAAATAGCCCATACCATATTTTTACATCAAATCACATTTTAATTAAAAATATATTCATTTTCACTCTTTAGGAATAATACATCATACTTTGGAGTATAATAATGTTTTCCCCTTTTTATTTGTGTGTGTCCAAATAAATCATTCTGATCTATTATTTGTAAAACACAAATTAAATCATTAAATTCACTTTTCTTAAATGGTATTTTTTATAATGTCTATACTCATTGATTCTTGTTTTAATTTGATTTTTTCTTATTTTTAGTTTACAACACTCGATTCTACATAATTTTGAGTTCCCGATTTTCTTCGCTCCCTCCCCAAGATGGCATGGAATCCCATATAACTTCCACGTATAACTTCACATTGAATTAATTTACACACTAGTCAAGTTATGGAGAAGAATTATGACCAATGAAATGAATCATGAGAAAGAAGAAACAGGACCAAAAAAAGAACCAACCCAAAAACAAAAACAAAAGAGAGAAAAAGAAAAAAAAGGGGGGGCGGGAAGGCTAGCATGAAATGTGCCTCAATCTGCATTCATACTTCATAGTTCTTTCTCTGGAGATTCTTTCTTTTAATTACTCATTTTTTCATGCTAGACATACAATGAGACCTAATTGTCCCATGACGATCATAAATCAAAGGGGTCTACAATTTAGGTAATTCAGATTTGCAAATGAAACGGGGTGATCAGTGATATTTGGTGGGACCTTCAGCTCATCTGTACTGAGAGACAGAAATACAAAAGCAGAACATAGCCAAGATGTCACATTTCAGGCCATCATGTGCTTCTGTTCTAAAGTAACGTTGTTAGAAGGAAGAGAGGGAAAATAAAGCCACCTATGTCAAAAACAAAAATAAACAACAACGGCAACCAAACAAAACAAAATCAAAACAAACAAAACTTTGTTGGAAGTCCAAGGGAGAGAAAGCAAAAGTGCTGCAAAATAATTTCAAAAGAATGGTTACTTTAGAGGCCACAAAAGGGAAGTTCCTACAATGTTTGTCCCCCTCACCTTTAGCCAATCTTCAAAAGATAATTTCAGTTACAGGGGTATAAGAGAAGATCATAATCCCTTAACAATAAATCTCATGTTCCTGAGCAAGAGGATAAAGGGACAGATATCTGCTTTATGAGAGGCATTCCAGTTTACCATATGTATACATGATACAATTTCACCAAGTGAATTTGGAGACCCACTAAATCAGTCAGGGGTGTGTCTGTAAATCCCTCCTTTACTCATAAGCTGCCAATATATAATACTTATTTGCATAATGCATTTAAACATAGAAGAAACCCAGATCATTCAGATTTCATTTAACTTAGAGTTTATGATTATTTTCATTGCAGTTGAGCTAAAATTATTTTTTGTTCTTTTTATAAAATTCATCTTTTCTGGATGGATCATTGGAACCCAGATTTTTTGTTATATTAAAATATATACGTGCATTCAAATTATATGTTGATCATTTCATTCTTATCTTTAAAAAATAAAAGTAGTCCCCAGGGGATTTACTAAATAAATTAAATTCAATTAAAAAATTGTTAAATTACTTTGAGAAAGGCATTGAGTATACAAGGCCAAAAATAAATAAATAGCCCTACTCTCAATGAAATTCCATTCTATTGACAGAATATGTGTGTCTATATATATATATATATATATATATATATATATATATATATATATATATATATATATATGTCTTTACACTGTGAGCTCCTTGCGGTCAGGAATCATTTTTGTCTTTCTTGGTATTCTCAGAATTAAGCATGGTATCTCACACATAGCAGACCGCTTAATAAATAATTGTCAATGGATGATTGCTGGATAAGGTATATAGAAGGAAATTCAAAGTCATTTCAAGAGGGAAGGAGAACTAACAGTTGAGTAGATCAAAAAAAAGACCCTGTATAGGAGGAGTCAGTTGAGTTGTGCTTTGAAGGAAGCTAGGGAATCAACCAGGAAGCAGTAAGGAAGGAAGGCATTTCAGATATGAAGGACTGAACCCTCTGTGGAAGAACATAGAAGAAGGAGATGAAATGTCATGGATTAGGAACTGGAATACAATAATTTCTCTGAAATAGAGAGTATATAGAGGGTGGTAATATAAAATAAAACCAAAATGATAGGTAAGAGCCAGACTTTAAATGCCAAACAACATGTAACATCAATGCTAAAAACACTTTTTTCCTTAGTTTGACTTTCTATATGTGTCGGAGACTAATATAATTGAATCTATTTAAAATATTGCTTAGTTCAGATTTTTCCATGATTCAAAATTATTTTCCCTTACATAAGTTTAAATTAATGATAGATTCCTTGACACCATTTTTACCTGACTAATTAACATTAAAATACAATGTTTACTTTGTACTTTCTAACCACAGACAATTTTCAATGGGGAACATGGTTTGAAAACATGGCAAGTAATGGTATAAATCAAAATGGAATTAAGTAATTACCAGAAAGAAACCTCAAAATGGAAATAATTATAGAACACTCCAAAATTGAGACTGGCTCTACATAAAGAAGAGTTACAGCACTTCTAAGCCCTTTTCTAACTCTTTAGGACCTCTGATACCAATGAATCTGATCTTAACATTCGAGAGTTAGGGGATTTCTTTAAGTTAATTCATGTTCACCCCTGAGAGGAATCTTGGGCATGGCTATAGCCACACACTCATTCTTTCAAATATTCTTCTCTTATGGGAACAATATGTACTTGTGAGAAAGTTTAACTGTCAAAAAAGTGTTAAATGTTATTCTCATAACTATACTGGTATTTCCCAAATCTAAAATGGGCCATATTTTTTTTAAAGTTTTAAAGTCATTTGTATGGAATTGTTATGAAATTTTTTTGTAGAGAAGAATAATTGGTTCAGCCAATTTTAAAATCATGATGACTTCATCATGCTCATTTCATTAAAGATTGCAGAGTTCATATGCCATGTTTTATGTCAGATATGAAGTCTCTCTCTCTCACACACACACAAACACACACACACACACACACACACACACACAGTCAAGTTCTGAAAGAAGCAGTGTTTTCAAAGTGTGTTTAGACTACCCATCTAGTGCTCAAAAGTCTTTCTACCCTATAATATAGAAGGACAGTGTATAGGATAGTGTCCAGCAAATAGTAGGCACTTCATTGATCCATGTTAATTGACGGATAGTATAGTACCTGAGTTTAGATGCTGGCTGTTTAGCGTTGTTCATCCAACAGGAAAATATGAGGCAATAATTGTGTAGACAATTACCAATCTGCGCATTTGGAAGAGCCTTTCAGTACTAGGGAAAGAAAGGAGAGCAATAGGGGCAGCTAGGTGGTGGAGTGAGTAGAGACCCACTGGCCCTGGAGTCAGGAGAACTTGAGTTCAAATTGGGCCTCAGACACTTGACATACTTTCTAGCTGTGTGACCTGTGTAACCCCAATTGCCCTGACTTCCCCTCTGCAAAAATAAAAAAGAAAGAGGAGCAATAAAGTTCCTCCTCCCTTCTCCCCCTCCCTTTCCTGAGAGCAGGGCCACAGCTATGCAAAATTTTGCAATAAGTTAACACTGTTTCTTGGCAGCATGCTTCTTCCCCCTCATCATCTTTATTCTACCTCCTCAATCCCTTACCTCGAGTCCCAAGCACCTATTAAACACATGCTCACACAACCTCTTTTCATTGCCCAAGTTTCAACTCTGCATGCGGGTGCAGCCACAATTGTGTGCATATCATTTTAAAGTCAGGTTATTATAAGTCTGGAACTACCTGTCCATTCTATTCATAATATACCTTTACATACAGAAAAAAAAAGTCTGGGAAAACAAAACAAAACATTACATTCAAATAACTAGTTACTTTAGGGGAAAAAAACTTCTCAGTTGCTACTGACCAATCATTTGATTGAATTCAACATTTGTTTTAATGCTGTCTCTCCCACCCTGCCCCCACCTTGAATATTGAACCACAGGGAAAAGCTCCCATTCTGGCCTTATTTAAAAATAAGTCTCATGAACTTCTGTTGTTCAGTCATTTTTCAGCCATGTCTGATTCTTCTTGACCCCTTTTAGGCTTCTTTTGGCAAATATTTTTTGCCATTTCCTTCTCTGGCTCATCTTATAGATGAGGAAACTGAAGCAAGCAGGTTAGGTGATTTGCCCAGGGTCACACAGCTAGTAAATGCCCAAGGCTAGATTTACACTCAAGAAAATGAATCTTCCAGACTCCAGGATGAACACTCTCTCCACTGTGTCACCTAGCAGCCCTCATGAACATTGTCTTATAATTTAGTTAAAACCTATAACTAATCCTGATGTCATCGAGTATAAATCTAACATATGACAAAAAAAACTGAAATTGAGGGGAAAAGATATATTGCTCTGTTTTTTTTTAAACAGAAGTTACCTCCCAGTATATAACTCCTTAGTGTCTTATAAGCACATAAATTAGCAAAGCTGTTCTGTTCCTTTCTTTGACCACATTTTTTAAAAGAATAGTAAGAGGAGTTCTCCAGTAAAGGAAGGACCACTAAAATTAAAGCTATGTGGTTTCTGGGAGCCAAGTACCAGGACTGAATCCTACCTGCAGCATTTTGTCAGAGTACTTGAGATGATTTTCCATTCTTTGAGGCTTTTCTTGTGGGGCAACTTTAGTTGAGTCAAAAAGTGTAAGCTAATTGATGGCAAAGAATATTTTATTTTTGTCCTTGTTTCCTCACATAGTACAGGACTTGGTATAAAATAGCAAATTAATAAATGCTATTTTAGTTGAATCAAAGTAAATGGCATACCTGCCTCTTCTTGCGTATATAATATTGTCTGCACCCATCACCCCTCACTTTTCTACCACGGGGAAGAAGTTATGTTTCAGCATTTCTCCTCTGGATCCAAGGGAGAACAAATTGTTTCATTCTTGCTTTTGCATCCTCCAGTGCTTATACCAGTGCTTAGAAGTTGGCAGGATTTTGATAAATTTGTGTTGATAGCATGCAATCTGAGTTTAGATGCTGACTATACAGTGTTGTTTTCATTTCAATTATTAAAATTATTGCACATAATATTTTTCTGCCTCAGATTTATTTTGATACACTTTTTGTCATTTTGTCTCTTCAGTGATAATTGTTATAATTTCCAAGCTGACATACTTGTGTTAGACATACAGACTTCTTCAATGAGCAGATATTGAGTAGGTTCGTATTCAAGCCATCTAAAACTAAAATGGTAGAAAAATGTAAAACTGTTGAATTGATTAAAACTGGAATGGATAATATAGTCCAGTTTCCTCATTTTATAGATGAGGAAACTGAGGCCCAGGCACATTAAGTGACTTTCCCAAGGTCACACAAGAAATAAGTGACATAGCCAGGATTTGAACTAAGATCTGCTGACTCCAAGTTTGGCTCTTCATGTACCCTGTGATTGATGATGGGCTGGTAGGTTCAATATCTGTATGCAAGAAGCTTGGGATTTGTACATAAAATGTGCCATTCATCCCATGTAATAAAATTTGTTTGAATAGAATGACAGCTTCTTCAGAGAAGGGACTGTCATTTTTTTGTCCTTAGTAGGTAGCTAGGTGGCTCGGTCCATAAAGCCCAGGGCCTGGAGTTGGGAAATTCAAATCCAGTCTCAGATACTTACTATATGTATGACCCTGGGTAAGTCACTTGGCCTCTGTTTGCTTCAATTTCCTCAACTATAAAATAGAGATAATAAAAGCACCTACCTCCCAGAGTTGTTCTCATGATTAAATGAGATAATACTTATCAAGTACTTAGCCCAGCGCTGGGCACATTATACACACTGTATAAATGCTTCTCACTCTGTTCCTGGACCCATCCACCACCACCACCCATTCCTAGAATAGTTCTAACCCCTCCCATGCCTGGAATATAGTAACCACTTTTAAAAAATACATGTTGAAATTGAATTTCCTTAAGTCCTATGAATATTATGCCTTTCACACCACTAAGGCAGAACTAGAGCACAAAAAAGGTGACATCAGTCTTCTAACGTTGTAACATAAGAATCTATTTTGGGTCTTCTCCCTTTTTCCAGGGTTTCTAATACTAAAAGTTGAGGAAGAAAACAAGATTTCTGCCAGGAATCGGTTAAAATGAAACGCCTTCTGGACAAATAAATATGTGGTCAAGTCTGGGGGAGAACTTCAAAGTGTAGCTCAGAAACAAAATGCCTTCTCCTTGAAGATTCCAGGAGCAAAACTGCCAAAGCTATCTAAAAAATTCATTGTTACTAGATCTTCAGCTCCTGTAAGGATCTGTTATGAAATTCTCTTTTAGCTGTACATTTACTTATGAGTGTCTGCAGGCATGGATGGACAGCTGGGGAGCTTGAGGTATCTATCTATAAGGACGAAGAGTCAAAGAAGTGTGGAGCTAGCTGTTCCTTGAAATAGCTCAAAATTAAAGGGAAAGGTTAGAAACATGTGACTTGAGATTAACATTGCTGTCCTTTCACATGTTGAAGCCACATCTCTGTAGTTGGATGCCCTGGCTATTGAGCTAGATTGATGAACAGGTTTCTCATTTAGAGAGTACCATCACCTCTTTTATTGACTTGTCCTAATGTGTTCTACCGAACACATCATTTCCTGTATAACCAGGGTGCTTGTACATTCTTTTGATGTCTAGAATTGCTTAATTCTGGCCAAGTCAGTCAGATTGCTGTCAACATTCCTTTAATATCTACCTCCCCACCCTATTTGGTGTTCCACCAGGTAAAACACTGTGGGTACCAAAGTCTCTGTTCTCAAAATCTGGCCCCAGTTTATTATAGATGATAGACTGTAGTTTGGCCTAGCCAGTACTTCTAGTGCATATGTCATAGTAGGTAGTTTGCATGGCTGGTAGACAGAAGAGGGTAAAAAGGAAGCAGCAGTTATATCTTTTGGAGGGCTCTTCTCCCAGTTTCTTTTTGCATAAGGAACTTTCCACACAGGGATAGTCTCAGGCTATATTCATGTTGAAGATAATAGAAATGGAAGGACAAAAAAATTAACCATTCTACTCCAAAGTTCAGCACATATGGAAATTACCTTCATAATGAATCTAAGCATTCTTATGAGAAAAATACAATCCTATATTATTCTAGGTATATGTTGCTCCCCAAATATATGTCGTATTCCTCAAATATCATATCTCTAAAGGGAAAATAGTGCATGGGTATATAATGAAAAAAGATTACCGAATGTGGAAATAAATTCAGTGTTGCTTTTATTTTTAAATCCTGATTTGGGAGGGGAAATCCATCCTATATTTGAATCAGTATGAAATTTTATGGTATGGAATTAATTAAGAGGAAAGTACCTATAGTTTTTCTCACTATTGGTATTCACTAGGATATCAAAGTACAATGTTTTGTTAAGAAAGAAATGTTGGGTCAGAAAATTCTCCCTAAGCCTGTGCCTTAGATGTTATAAAAGAAAGACCTCTCTGTTACTTTTGTTGACAGCTCTATTACTGTTACTGTTGTGCAAACTGCTTTTGTATTTCTATTTTAAGCCAGAAGTATATCTCCCATCAGGGAGCTATGTGGTGGTAAGTGAGGCAAGATGGTAAGGAGAGTTGACCTTATACTGAGTTATCAGGTGGAAATACAAATATTGGGCTAGGATGGTAATTATTGTGCTCAGAATATATGAATGTTCTCTGTTCTAGGAGGTGTCACTCATGAAAAACAGGAATTTAGTGTGTGGTTCACCAGGGGAGCCCTGAAACAGAAGAAATAAGAGTCTTCTTAGGTTATAAACATTCTTCTATGTCAAGGGGTTTAGGGAAGGTGGTGATCTTCATGAGTCATAGAAAATCTGAGAGATTTGGCAGAGTTGGTAAGCTGAGCTAAGGAATTTGTGAGCTTATCATCAGTAAAAGGACTTGTGGTATGCCCATATGTCTATTGCTTTATGTGGTATATCTAAATACAGAAAACAGGAACTTAGTTATTGATCCAACATGATAACTGAATGAAGAGTGATGGCAGAATTCTTGTTGGCATTGGAGGCAGCTGAAATGAAAGAATTTGATTCTAGGAAAGATATCAGCTTCCCTTGAAGTCATATGTCTATCAGTTCCATTTGTGCCTCAAAATAACATTGTGAGGTAGGTAGGTAGTATAGCTATTATCTGAAGGCAAGAAAACTAAGTCCAGGATACTTTTCCATGATCACACAGTTGGAAATGTTAAGAGGCAGAATGTGAACTATGGTTGTCTTGTTTCCAGGTCCATTACTCTAGCTGTGATAATACCAGCATGTCCCCCATAAGCAGGTTCAGTAAAATCATCTGTCTCTGTGATTTCGTATACTCTCTCTATCTCTCTCTGTCTCTGTCTCTCTGTATCTCTGTGTATCTCTCTCTTTCTGTCTCTCTGTGTCTCTGTGTGTGTCTCTGTGTCTTTGTCTTTGTCTTTCTCTCTCTTTGTCTTTCTCTGTCTCTCTGTCTCTCTTTGTCTCTCTCTGTGTCTCTGTCTCTCTCTCTCTCTCTCTCTCTCTCTCTCTCTCTCTCTCTCTCCCTCCCTCCCTCCCTCTCCCTCTCTCCCTCTCTGTCTCCTCTCTCAGCAAACATTTATTAAGGGCCTACTATGTGCAATGCAATGTGTCTATTGCTGGGGGATATAGATGAAAGGCATCCCATTTTGTGTTTTCCTTCCATAGCTTTTTGTGGGACAGCAGTACAATGGAGAATTGTGAATTTTCTCTTTATTCTCCAGTACATCTTCTACAAAGCTGCCAAAATGATTTTCCTGAAGTGCATGCCAAATGGGGCCATTCTCTTATTCAATAAATCCAGTGGGTCCACATCGCCTCTGGAATCAAATATGTACTCCTTTGTTTAGCTACTAAGCACTTCACAACCAAGCTCCAACCTATCTTTCTAATCTTATTTAGAACTTTCCCTCTGGTTTTTGTTCAGTCATTTCAGACATGGCTGACTCTGTGACCCCATTTGGGGTCTTTTTGGCAAAGATATTGGAGTGGTCTGTCATTTCCTTCTTAACTCATTTTACAGACGAAGAAACTGAAACAAATAGGGTTAAGTGACTTGCCCAGGGTCACACAGCTAGTAAGTGTCTGAGGCCAGATTTGAACTCAGAAAGATGAAACTTCCTGACTCCAGAGTCAGCACTCTAGGAACTGCGCCACCTAGCTGACCTTTGCTAATGTTCAGAAGAGGATAATTTTTAGCCAGTCACTTATTGCTTAAGATAACAATTCAACCACAAGAACATCAACATAGCTAGCATTTATATTGAGTGTGAAGGTTTGCAAAGCCCTTTCTTTACATATATGATCTCACTTGATCTTCACAACCACCCTGTGGGATAGGTCCTATTATTATCCCCATATTATAGATAAGACAACTGAGGCTAAGAGTATTTACATAATTTGCCCAATGCCTCTAAGCTCTAGTAAATGTGTGAGGCTGCATTGGAACTCAGTTCTTCCTCTCTTCAAGTCCAACTTGCTAGCCTCTGCACTGCTCAGCTGCCCCATTGATAATACAATGATTCGTCAATTAATAGTAAACTGATTCATTATGGCATCATATATAAAGTGTATACAGTATTTAACACAATGCTGAGGTTGGTGGTTTGGTAAGGTTGCCAGAGGGATACCATAAGATTTCATGATTTAGTACTTTTTGTTTACAAGTGGTGCTAGAAGAAAGGGCAAGAAAATGAACTATCATGGAGATGATTCAATCCTTTCTTCTTTGACTCTGAACTCTTTGATTAGGTCCAGGAAAACAGTAAAATAGTCCATGCTGCATGAGAACATGCTGAGTATTGCAAAGGAGAAGGGTAGATAAATGTGGATTAGCAAGCAAAACTGCGCACTGTTGTTAAATAGCCCTTGATTCCATTAGACTGTGTCGGATTGTTAAAAATGCTAACATTATGTGTGACTATTCATTTTCATCACCTGCTCTTGATTAATCCAGGCCTAAATGGCATCTGTAGACCCTGCAATCTCATACTACTTAATTAAATTAGCAACACATTTGTCTCCCCCGTTTTCCTATCAAAGGGTTGTGCTCAGGAGAAATAAAACCTTTGTTCACTGCTATTCCGTATAATTTACACTCTCTTTCCCCCCTTTTTTCATCCAGCTCCTGGCTCAGATGCTAAATTGTAACTGGTAATAGGGAGCTATTAGGTTTAGTGAAGCATGTCAAAGAAGTCAGTGGAAACCAGACCTGAATGGAAGTGCCAGCTCTCATAAAACAACCAGGTCAGAGATCTGGAGTCAGGATTTCATTCTACCAAGAGAGAGCCTTTTTCTAATAAAAATCATTTGACCTCTACAGACAGAGGGGAGGAGAGGAGAGGCAGTAGTTGAATAGAGGGATAGAATAAACACTAGTTATTTCATGGCATGTGAAAGAGAAAAAACTATATGCAATAGCAGGTATTTGTTTAGCTTATCTTACTGTTTGTTGGGACCTGTTATTTTTTTTTTCCAGTAATGAAGCACACACGGATGAAACTCTCTCTACCACTGCTGATCAGCAATTGTTCTGTGACTTGTTGACTTAAAGAACTGCATAAGTCACTGATGGGTAAGTGACTTGTCCAAGGTCACCTAGCCAATATATATTCGAGGCAGTACATGAACCCCAGCCATACTAACTTTCACCACAATAAGATGTGATGACATTCATTATTAAGAGCTAGACGCAATACATTAAAGAAGTTTAGGAATGATTATATGCCTATAAAGTAACATTCCTGGAGTAAAGATCAAAACAGGTCTAATTCCATGCTAATGTCCATAATTTTAAAAAATTAAAACTGCAAAATGTATGTAATTTATGACTAGATTATCAATAGAAGCTTCTTTGTGTAATTAAAATAATCATCTACCTAATGATTTCATGACTAGGTATAACTATATTTGTAGTTGTAGATAGCCAAAATTACCTGAGGAAGTTACTATCATGTTGTTTGAACTTTTAAAATATTTTCATCAATATATCTCATGTATCTCATGGATAAGTGGATTTGGATATGATGAATCTCGACATTTTTTATGCATCACACTAATGAATACCCTACTGATGTCTCAGTATTAAGCAACTAAAACTACAAACCATTTTTCCTCTCTTTCTGTGTATCTCTGTGTGTCTCTGTCTCTGTGTATGTCTATATGTCCCTCCTCTCATTTATCCTTCACCATAGATGAGTGCTAGAGGGAGTCATAGAGGTAAAGGGGAAATGGTGCTGGCACTCTGGAATCAGAGAACCTGAGTTCAAGTTATCTCTGATGCTCAGTAACTGTCACCTTGGACAAGTTACTTAATCACTCTGTGGTCCAAGTGCCTTATCTCTTTAAAAAATGAGATTTGAATAAACCCTAGAGAAGGTCACATTTAAGTGTGAAATTTTGATCTTTTGATGGAGGCAGCTTGGTGTATTAGCAAGAGGTACAAATACGTAAGTGCAAATCCTACCTCCAACATTCAGTAGTTGTATCGCTTGAATTTTCTCAGTCTCAGATTCTTCAGTTGTAAAGTGAGCATAATAGTAGCACCTATTCGATAGATCGTTGTAAGGCTCAGAAGGTATATATGAAGTGTTTCATACATCCAGAAGGGCCATATAAATATTATTATTATATCCACCTCATTACACCTTTCCCACTTGCCTCACTTTTACAAAGATGACCAACATTGGTTCTGCCATTGCATCTCTATGTTATATCATTACCTTGATAGTAGAATTCTGCCCACTCAATGTCATAATCAACAACTGATATTTCATTACCTCATAGATATTTAAAATGAAGGCATAATAATTACTCCCTCCTCTCAGCTTCAGCAAATACTGTGTCTCTGGAAAAGGGTGTATCTAAAAGGCAGCATGACTGTATAAATCACCAGGTGGCACTGGAAATCCAGAGGACCAATCACAGCATTCCTGGAGACATCACTCCCATTCATGGGCAGAATGGAAAGGAATAAGCATTTATTAAGTGCCTACTATATGCTAGGTACCAGGCCAAGTACTTTATAAATATTATATCCTTTGATCCTCATGATAACCCTGGGAGGTAGGTGCCATTATTATACCCATTTTATAACCGAGCAAAATGAGGCAAACAAAGGTTAAGTGACTTGCACAGAGTCATGTAGCTTTTAAGTGTCTGAAGCTGGATTCAGACTCAGGTCTTCCTGACTCAGGCTCTGAGTTTTAACTACTTCATCACCTAATTGTCCGTAGCAGTCCATTCTGCATCAGGAGTTTGGTTTCCCCTCCTTATACAGCACCACTTTTTAGTAGGAGCCACTTGGCCTCAAGTCCTTTGCTGGGCAAAGAATATAACCATAGACTCTCCCATTACCCCACAACTGTCATACAGTATGCCTCCAAGCCCCCAATGTAAGAGGGAAAATACCTCACCTCTTAGGTAACATTGCCATAGTTTAGGTTTATATGTATCAATAGTTTCATCACATTTTCTAGCTTAAAAAACATTTAGAACAAAGTTAAGGCTTTCTAAGTCCAGAGGGAAACAAGAAATTTAAACTCAATAAATAACTCATTTTAAATCCAACTTTCCTTTCAGAGAGAGAAAAAGAAGAGAAATGATGTACCTGTTTCTTTTATCCCATCTCTTGTGATAAACAGTGCAGGTTTCAGCCATAACATCCACACCATGTGAGTTTTAGATGCTTTGTTCTTCTTTGCTCTGGCCTCAATTGACCATTCTTTTTGTCTTCATTCTGCTGCCAGCCATGAGCACCTTCCCCAAAGTCAGGGTCAATAGGGATCTGTCCCCAAGTCAAATCCAATGATCATGGGGATTTAGGTGATTGGGCCAGAGGGTGGTAGAGAGAACAGCTGGCCAGAAAATATCAACTAGTCACTTTTACTATCTATCTAAGGATTTGAATAGAGCTCCAATGGCATCTTACAACTAGATTGGAGAGGGTGGTTTCTTTGGAATTGATGGCTGCATCCCCATAACATCAAACTATATCATCCCTTTGATAGGACAACACACCTTAGAGGAATCCAGATCTAGCGCACACAATGTATCATTTTGCCAGCAAATGTCCAAGAAGTGATGAGGAAAAGACTATACAAATGGATTTTATCAAAAATGAAATTATTGATGTGATCTAAGAAAGTGGCTATTACAGGGGAGACAGGACACTAGATTTCTACTCTGCTCTTCAGTGTCCTCTTTGCCTGGCAAGTAAAGTGGCAGGGCAGGAGGACCCTCTGTCCTTTGGAACATGAGTGTAGAGAAGAAGCTGACAACATTGCAATTCTCAACCATTTTCTCTCTGGCAGGCAGAGAAGTAGAAACAGTAGCCCTCTTTGTCTATATCTCTCTGTAGTTGAATATTTCTCTTTTGTGTAGCATTCCAGGGTCTACAAAGCCTTTTGATATCTTAAGACTGTCTCAAGTGGAACCAAGAAAGGTCTTCTCATTCTCTCCTTTTTGCCCCCCCCCAAAAAAAGATTATCTATCTATATTCTTAGTGGACCTATTAGATATCAAAACTTTTATTTATTGAAGCTATTTTTGATGGATTTGATTTTTTGTGCTGAGCTAGACATTGCTTGATTTTTTCAAGTAGCGTTTGTATCCCACATTAAATAGGTCTCTGCCTCTCTTGAAAAAAAAAAAATTGTCAGTTTATTCAGTGGAGTTTATTAAGCCCATTATCTGAATATCCACTCTTTAAAGATTTTGAGATTTATTGACTGAGGTGATATCAGTTGTTCTCCACCTCTTGCTAGAAAATCAGTGCTATTAATACAGAGATATAGTTCACCTGGGCCTAGTGGTTCAAATTAATTGAGGGAAAGTCAGTTTCTTCTTTTCTGTCCTTTCTACTATTACCAGACTGATCTTTCTCATCATGCAGATAATCATGTCACTTCTCTGCTCCAAAATCTTAAGCAGTTCCCTATTGCCTACCAAATAAAAATCAAACTTCTTTCCCCCTCTAAGGCCCTGCTTCTCTAAGGTCTGTCATCATCTTCCCTTTTAGTGTTATCTTATATTATTCTGCCTCAAAGCAGTCCATGTCTCCCAAATATGGCCCAAACCAGATTATAATATAAATGACAAATGTCTAAGAAAATAAAGAAAACTACAATACAACATAGATAATGTTAATGTGTGGTTTCATAAATAAACATTCAGCCCACAAGGATGCTTTCTGTTTGAGTTTGGCACCACTGCTATAGCAGGACACATGTCTTCTAATTTTTCCCCTAGATGTATATCCTCACACTATTGCTCATATCAAATCTCTCTCTGTCTCTCTCTATCTCTATCTCTCTCTGTCTCTATCTCTCTGTCTCTCTCTGTCTTTCTGTCTCTGTCTCACTGTCTCTGTCTCTCTCTCTGTATCTGTCTCCTCAAATGATAACTTAGTCATCAAGATTTCCTTGATTTCCTCATTAATAATAATTGAGAAGCAAACATACCAAAAAAGCTTTATTGTCCAATTTATAACATGCAGTTGGATGGACAATCTACATGTCTTGCCTATTAATAAATAAATATTGGACATAAACTTCAAATGGATAGTATTGGAGCCAATGGACAGAAAGAGGAGAGTAAACTGGATATCTTTGGAGAAACTGAAAAGAATTCACTGGTAAATGGCAAACCTATACTGAAAACAATAACAACAGCAACAAACTCTAGTTTCTCATTCAGTCTGGTCCTTGAAGCAGACACCATCTGTTGAAGGGAATGTATATGAAACCTTTCTCATGCTGTACAATCAGTGTCAGTGCCTCTGCTTGACTGGTACAGCCTTTAACAACCAACTATGACCTCCATCCTACCCTGTGTCAAGTAGGAACAGCTTTGATCTTCAAATTCTGTTTTTCAAAGTCAACAAAGTATGTCATTCATTCTATAATTTAGATGTATGTAGGGGGTTAGATTAAAATGCTGGAAATTTCAAAGTGGGAATGTACATTTTATATGTTTTTATAAAGGAAAAATGTACAAATGATTGAAAGAAAAAAAAACATTTATTGAGCACTTTTAGTGTATAAAGACCAGGGATACCAAAAGAAAGGCTTAAGAAGCTCACATTCTAATAAGGGAGAAAATACACATATGAGCATTTGCTGCAAGTTAGAGGGAATGGCTTAGTGGTCATTAGGGTTAAGCAGCAAAACAAATTGCAATGCATCTTCTTTGGTTCTTTTCGACTGATAAAAACCTAAGTTTATATAATAAGATTAAAGTGCAAGGTATTTAATCTCAATTTTGTTTTGAAAATTATATATTTACAGTATAGTGGTTTCAATGGTAAGATAAAAATAAATATCACATTAAATCTCATTATTCTTTTATAATATTCAATAACAGACATAGGTCAAAGTGATAGCTTGTAACAACAACAACAGTAGGATGATGATGATGATGATGATGATGATGGTGATGATGATGATGGTGATGATAGTGATAATGATAATGATGATTTATATGGAAGGGTAGGTTTGAAAAATACCTTACAAATCTTATCTTACTTAATACTCATGCAATCTTAGAAAATGTGCATTTTTATTGTCCCCATTTTACAAATGAGGAAATTGAGACCAAGAGAACTTAAGTGACTTGCCCATGTTTATACAGTTAGTAAGTATCTGAATCAGGATTAACTCATGCCTTCATGGCTCCAAGTCCAGAATATTTCAAGGTAACAATGAACAATCTTTGCAAACCATAGTGACATAAGCAAAGGGAAAAAATGTAAATGTATGCAAATACTTAAATGACTCTGTGTTCCCTCAGTTTGAATTTTCCCTTAAGAAATAAAAGTCACAATCCATGTATGTCTACCCCACTTCTTTAACTCTTGTCTAAGTCTTTCTATAAATTTGCTAAAGGATGTCTATCAACATGGTTGGAGCCTTCTTCCCTTTCTCTTGACATCCACAGAACAACAGTAGAACACTTAAGTGGTTCTTCATTTATCCCTAGATAATATATTTTTGCATATGAGATTATATTGTGTCTAAATAAATAGTTAAATTCCAACTATCATACAAAAATACTTTACATGTAAAATTATATTACCTATATATGCTTATCCTGTAGATATACTTTTGAGTAAAATATAATTTCTGTATTTAGAATATAAAATAATTTAATTCACTTTAGCAATGTCTATTATATGCAAGAAAGAAAAAAAGAGCTTCAGCAGATAAAAAAAGGCAGGAAAACACTGTAGGAAAAGGCAATGGATGAGCCAAAATGTGGAGATGGATAATGGTGACTAGAAAGTGCGCATCTCAGCCTGACTGGAATGTTAAGTGCATGAAAAGAAGTGGTTTTGAGGAAAAGCTGGAAATAGAGGTTGAATTGAAATTATGAAGGACATTGAAAGCCAGGTTAAAAAGTTTATACTTTATTCAGTAATTAACAGAGAGCAACTAAAGGTTTCCAGACTGAGCAGCAATATGATCACCATAGTACATTATAGAAATTATATTAGTAGTGGCATGAAAAAAATGAATTGGGAAAGGAAAAGGTTGGAGGCAGAAACACCAATGAAGAAAATAGTATAGTAATCTAGGAATGAAGAGATCAAGGCCTAAACAAGAGTGGTTGTAATGGGGAAAGAAAGGTGAGAACAGATGAGAGCGATATTTCAGGCATATTGGCAATTGATTGAATATGGGGGGGCAGGGTATGGAAAAGTCAATGATGACTCTAAGTATATATGAACTTAGTTGACTGGGAGTATAATGGTGCTATGAACAGTGATACAGAATTTAGAAAGAAGAACAGATGATGAGTTTCATTTTGGATATATTGAATTTGAAATGCTGGAAGGAAAATCATATGGAAATATCGAACAGAGAGTTGCAAATATGTAAATTTAGGTATGGTGGATTGTTGGAGGTGGGGATATGCAGGTGAAAAGAGCTAATGATAAAGTCGAAACATATGAGATCACTAGAAAGTTGTGTGTAGAGGGAAAAGAAAATGGCACCATGGCCAGATCCCTAACAGAGGTCCCTACTCAAGGAGAGAAAAATGAGGAAAGAGTAAAAGAAACATTAGAATGGTGAGAGAATTAAGGATAGAGCCAAGACAGCATAGTATCACATAAGCCAAAGACAGAGAGGCTATTCCACAAAAGTAAAGATCACCCAGATGGCAAGGTAGATGAAATCAATACATGTAAAACTACTGGATTCAGTGACAAAAACATTAGTAATCTTGGAGAAAAGCTTTCATTTGGTAGAGTGGTGAGCATAGGAGATGTATTTAGGACATAGGAGACAAAAAAGCAAATGGATGGTAAAGAAATAGAGGATGTTAGTGAGGGTGCAGACTGATAGCTTGAGAGAACAGCAGGGTCAAAAGAAGATTCAGTTGGTTTGTGTGATAGGTTTTTTTTGTTATGTTTTGATTTATTTTGTTCCATTTTTAAAAAAGATAAACCTGTTTGTAGACTGAAGGGAAGGAGTCAGTAGACAGCAGGAGATTGAATATTCATGAAATAAAGGTGATGGTAGCTAGAGCAAAGTCACGGAAATGACAGGTACAGATGAAGGGGTTAGCTTTAGGAAGGAGAAGGGTGACTTCTGATACTGGATTTAAAGAGGAGGGAGGGATGAAATACACTGAGAGGCTCCGACTATAGGAGGGAATATATGGAATTTACCATGTACAGTTTCAATATTTTCAATAAAGTTGCAGTCATGTTATCTCCTAAGAGAAGGGGAGGAGGGCATATTGGAGGCTTGGAGAGAGAAGAGAAAGTTTCAAGAAGTCATTGTCGGGGATGTGATAAGGAATAAATAAAAGACGAACATAAGAATTGCTGTTAAGGTTAGATTTCGTTTATAGTGGATCCAGTCATCATTATTTCAATACTTTTCCCACCTGCATTTGTTCACTTGAGTTCAGGGAGGTAGTGAATAGATGTCTAGTCCAACATGCTATGCAATGCAAGAATTATACTATTCGACATTTCTCAAAGGTGGTTATCTGCTTCTGCAAAACATTTTGGCTAATGGGGGTGCTCAAGGCTAACCTCTTTAGGCAGCCCTTTCTATTTTCTGACATCTCATTTCTAGAATTCTCTTGCTTAGGATTCCAAAATCTGCCTACCTTTAACTCCCACTAATGTACCTATTTCTTCCCCATTCCATCTCCTCTGAAAATAGTGCTATACAAATGTGAGCTATTTTCATTATTATCTCCAGTCTTCTGGCACCTGTCCCATTGCCCATGATTTCTTAAAGATTATTGACAGTGGTTCCATCTGCAAGTTCACATCTGCAAGTTCTTTTAATGCCGTGTAAGTTCTTTCATCTTGACTGAAAGACATGGACACAATGACAGCAGCTCGGAGCTCTCTTATTATCTTGTAATGTTTCTTGACCATCAATTCTGTGTTATTATTTGTTTTACCATTTCCAGATTAGAGACAGTACATCAAGACAAGAACAGACATAATCAAAAAAGGAGTTGACTAGCTCTCCTTTCTTCTATGTCATCAACTTCCCTTTCACCATTAGTTGTAAAAATCATAGCTAACATTTACTTAGCCCTTTCAAGTTTTAATAATACACATATACACACATATATAACGAATATATGCATATACATTTGTGGGTTTATGTATATGTGTGTATATATATACATACACACACAAACACATGCATGCACATACATATCATACAATAGTATGAAATCTCATTTGATACTCACAGGGATCCTGTGAAATGAGTGCTTTTTTAAATCTCATTTTGTACTTGGGCTACAGAGGCTGAGATATTAAGTAACTTACTTAGTGTCATATAGCTAGCAAGAATATGCAGCACGATTCAAATTCAGGTCATCCAGACTCTGAGTTCAGTACACTATCCATAGACTATGCCACTTAGTTCCTTTTAAAACCCAGCTCAAGTACTACCTACTTCATGAGAACTTTACTGATCAGAGTGTTTGTTAGTGCACTCCACCCTCAGTCCGCAACCTTTATATTTACTTGATATATATATAAGTATTACATTTGTATATGCCTATGAATTTACTATTATCTTTGTATAATTTTATATGTATATACATACATACATATATATACATGTATATATATGTATGTGTCTATATAATATATATTATATATATATATATATGCAAGGTGATCTTCCCTTTCCCGTATAGGCTCCTTGAGAGCAGGCACTATTTCACTGAGTGATTGGCCCATAATAAGTGCTTAATAGCTTCTAAATAAATTGAATTGAACATTATACTATTCTTCCTTAGTAAAGTTCATATCCCTTGCCTCTTCTGCAAGCAAGAAACTTAGGGTGAGGAATTCTGCTTTTGCTTTGACATCCAGCTCACTTTGGTCTCTTAGAATTCTTAGCTTTCTACAAAGCTGAGATCAAGTGCCACCAACTACATGAGGTCTTGGCTAATACTACCAGCTACTATTGCCTCCTACTTGAAATAATATTTTTTAAACTTTGTAAATATAATTATGTCAATTAATTGTTTAAATTCACTGAGCCTGAGTCTCCTCATGTGTTAAAAATACCTCAGAATAAGCATGAAGAAAATAAATTGATGATCAAGTGGTGCATTGTTATATTGTCATCATTGTTTTGTTATTTCAGACATCTCTCCTTTACAAAAAGAAAAAAATGTTTTTGTTCTATGTACATTTTTTAAAGATAGCTCTTTCTAGACTTTACTTTTCTTGATCCTATTCCTAAAGATTCACATGAGTTTTCACATTCATTCTTGGTCAAATGTCTCCTTTCTGTCTTTTACATATTTTCTTTTAAATGGAAAATATAAATGAACTCCCTTTTCAGTCACATTACTTTCTTAAAAACCTCTCCCTTTCTTCCTCATTGGGATTATGAATGTTTATTGAGAATTTTATTCTTATGCCTTTTATCCCTCTTGAACTAGTTTCTCTTTAGTCTGCAGTAATGGGAGATTGACTAGATGAAGTCTTTTTTCAAACTCCAAGGTTCTTTTTGTATATATCATCCATTCTGCCAGATGCTCAATAATATATTCTCACAATGACATCATATCTACTATTAATTTTCTTTACCTGTATCTGGCATCAGTGCTCATAAATGACATTGTTATCATTCTTTCCTGATGTTTTCTCCTGAGAATTACTGAACACATTTTCTACTATAACTTTTCTATGTAAGTCTTGTTTTTCCTTAATATTAGACAATTTTATGGTTTTAATCATGCATTTCTCTTTCATCCTTTTCATATACAGTGTTATTCATTAGGTTGTTGAGATTGTTATTGTACAGTATCACTGTTACAAGATGGATGTTAAAAGATGTGTATTTGTTTCATAAGAAGCTTTATGTTCATTAGTGAATGCCTCTTCCATTTTGACTCTACATTAAATGTGGATGGTATTTATTCCTTAATACTAGGATTAAATAGGTCATCAAAGAAAGCTATTTCTATTGTCACATCTTTCAAGGAATCTGTTCATGGAAGACAACTTGACTTAAAGGAAGACTTTTAAGTTGTCATCTTTTTCTACTAAATCAAATGTTTTCTGGTTATTCATAAACAACAAGCATAATACATCATTAATTCTTTGTCAATCAATTGCCTGCAATATCACATTTTAGGGCATACTGTGGGAATTAATGTATAAAGTGTTTTTAAGAACTTACTATGGGGCGGAGCCAAGATGGCCACATGAAGGCAGCGTCTCACCACAGCTCTCTCACAAGGTCTGTCAGATTCATATAAAAAAGTGAATTTGAGCAGATTTGAGAGAGTCAGAATCCCCGAGCAGTCTGAGTGGAGCAAATTTCCAAGCCGGGAGAGTCTGAAAGGCCAAAGGCACGAATCTGTAGGCACAGAGAGGGCTTGGCGTGTGGAGCTACTCCAGACCAAAGCGGAAACAGCCGGCCGGGAAATCCACGTGGGAGACAGACTGGGAGAAAGCTGGGCGCCCAAAACTGGCGGAGATCCCTAGGCCTCCCAACACAAGATGGCAATCTGTGGAAGCCACAAGAGGCAGCACGCCACGGTCGGTAAACACAGAGCCCTGAGGCTTGCAGCCCGAAGGCATGAAATGGGGCTTCTTGAACCTCTGGGAGACATAATGACCAGGTAAACGGCTCTAATCCCTGCCCCCCCCCCCCCACCCAGAGAATTCCTCAGGGAAAAAAAAAAAGAACGCTGGAACAGAGGAGAAAGAAGTGGGCCTTCAGTGGTCAAATAGTAGAAGTTCATTAGTCCCAGAGGGGCAGAGTCGGCAGGGGTCAACACAAGGAGCCCAGGCATCTTGCTCCCCCAGGGGACGTGCCAGACATCAGCTCAAACAACAAACAGCTGAGACCACTGCTGAAGAGCAACAGTGCTGGAGAGCACCCAAAGGGAGTGAGATGCCAGGGAGCCAGACCCCTCCCCCACACCTCAGGAAACTGGAGGCTATAATTCTAGACTCACTATCCCCAGAATAAGAAAGTTGGGACAGAGAGCCCTGAGCCCTAAAGGCAGATATCTGTTGTAAAGCCAGGAAAAGGCAAACCAACAAACATGAAGAAGAACACAAAAAAACCAAGGACAATAGATTCTTTTTATGGAGACAAGCAGAATCAAAATACCAACATGGCAGAGGACAGCAATGAGGCTGTAGATACATCAGATACCTCAAAAGGTAATGTGAACTGGTCTCCAGCCCAAAAAGCACTGCTGGAAGAGCTAAAGGAGGATTTTAAAAACCAAATTAGGGAGCTAAAAGAAAATATGGAAAAAAAGATTGGGGAAATGGCTACGGAGATTCAGAATCTAGAGAGAGAAAATGACACCCTGAGAGGCAAAATCAACCAACTGGAAAAGGAGACTCAAAAGCAAAATGAAAACACTAACTCATTAAAAATTAGAGTTCAGTAAGTAGAAGCTAATGAATCTATGAGGCACCAAGAAGTAGTAAAACAAAATGTAAAGAATGAAAAAATAGAAAAAAATGTGAAATATCTGATTGGGAAAACAACTGACCTGGAAAATAGATCCAGGAGAGACAATTTAAGAGTTATTGGTCTACCAGAAATCCATTATGAAAGAAAGAGCCTTGACAGTATCTTCGAAGAAATTATCAAAGACAATGGCCCAGAGGTCCTAGAACCAGAGGGCAAAATAGTCATTGAAAGAATTCACCGATCACCCCCTGAAAGAGATCCCAAACTGAAAACACCAAGAAATATTATAGCCAAATTTCAGAATTATAAACTGAAGGAGAAAATACTGCAAGCAGCCAAAAAGAAGCAATTCAGATATAGTGGAACTACAGTCAGGATCACACTGGATCTCTCAGCTTCCACATTAAAAGACAGGAGAAATTGGAATATGATATTCTGAAGGGCAAAGGAGCTGGGACTACAACCAAGGATCAACTACCCAGCAAAACTAAGCATAATTTTTCAGGCAAGGTGATGGATATTCAATGAAATAAGAGAATTCCAGACCTTCCTGATGAAAAGGCCAGAACTCAATGGAAAATTTGATCTCCAAACACAAAACTCAAGAGAGACATAAAAAGGTAACCAGGGGGAAAACCCCCACAAACCTTATTAACCAATAAGGGCAGGTTGTCTGCATCTTTATGTGGGATTATATCATCATAGGTATGTTTTATATATATATACATATATATGTCAGTCTTAAGAATGGTACAGCTATTATGACAATTGAAAGGGATACACACAGATTGTGAATGTTTGTATAAATTAACTGATGTAAAGATAAAAAGCATAAGAGATGTAAAGGGAGGGCTATGAGAGGAGAGGTAAGGAGGTAGTAGAAAAGGGTGAATTACACCAAATGAAGAGGCACAAAAACATATTATACTAGAGGGAAAGAAGGGAGGGAGAAGAGCAGTATTTGAGCTTCACTGTCATCTGATCTGGTTCAAGAAGGGAATAACATACCCTGATAAGTTTAGAAATCTAACTTGACCTACGGGAAGTAAGAGGGGAAGGGGGGACAAAAGGGAGGGGGGTGGTCAGAAGGGAGGGGAGAAGTAGCAAGTGGGAAACAGTAAGATAAGGGAGGGGAATAAAGAGGGAGGGTACACTAAGGAAGGCAGTGGTCAAAAGCAAAACTTTGTTGAGGAGGAGAAGGGGAAAGGGAGAAATAAAAGCATAAACAGGGGGAAATATGATGGAGGAAAAGACACAGATAGAAATCATAACTCTGAATGTGAAGGGGATGAACACTGTCATAACACAGAAGCAGATAGCAGAATGGATTAAAAACCATAATCCTACTATATGCTGTTTACAAGAAACACATTTGAAACAGGGGGATACACACAGGGTAAAGGTAAAAGGCTGGAGTAAAATATGTTGCACCTCACCTAAAGTAAAAAAAGCAGGTGTAGCAATCCTAATCTCAGACAAAGCAAAAGTAAAGATAGATCTAATTAAAAGAGATAAGGAAGGACATTATATCCTGCTAAAAGGCACCATAAACAATGAAGCAATATCATTGCTTAACATATATGCATCAAGTGGTAAGGCATACAAATTCTTAGAGGAGAGGTTAAGGGAGTTACAGGAAGAAATAGACAGCAAAACTATAATATTGGGAGACCTCAACTTCCCCCTTTCTGAACTTGATAAATCTAACCTCAAAATAAATAAGAAAAAAGTTAAGGAGGTAAACAGAATTTTAGAAAAGGAAGATATGATAGACCTCTGGAGAAAACTGAATGGGGATAAAAAGAAATATACTTTCTTCTCAGCGGTAAATGGCACATACTCAAAAATTGACCCTGTACTAGGGCATAAAAACCTCATAATCCAGTGCAGAAAGGCAGAAGTAGTCAAAGCATCCTTTTCAGATCATGATGCAATAAGAATTATTTGTAATAAAGAACCATGGAAAAATAAGCTGAAAACTAATTGGAATCTAAATAATCTAATTCTAAAGAATGAGTGGACCAAAGAACAAATCAGAGAAACAATTAATAACTTCATTCAAGAGAACGACAATAATGAAACAACATACCAAAACTTATGGGATGCAGCAAAAGCAGTTCTTAGGGGAAGTTTTATATCCCTGAACGCTTACATGAATAAAATAGGGGAAAAGGAGATCAATGATCTGGGCATACAGCTGAAAAAGCTAGAAAAAAGAGCAAATTGAAAATACCCAATTAAATACCAAATTAGAAATTCTGAAAATCAAAGGAGAAATTAATATAATTGAAACCAAGAAAACAATTGAATTAATAAATAAAACAAAGAGCTGGTATTATGAAAAAAAATAAAATTGATAAACCCTTGGTCAATTAAATTAAAAAAAAGAAAGAAGAAAATCAAATTACCAGTATCAAAAATGAAAAGGGTGAGTTCACCTCAAATGAAGAGGAAATCAAAACAATAATTAGGAATTATTTTGCCCAATTGTATGCCCATAAATTTGACAACCTTAGAGGTATGGGTGAATATCTACAAAAATGTAAACTTCCCAGGTTAACAAAAAAGGAAGTAAAATTCCTAAATAACCCCATCTCAGAAAAAGAAATTGAGCATGCCATCAATGAACCACCTAGGAAAAAATCTCCAGGGCCAGATGGTTTTACATGTGAATTCTATCAAACATTTAAAGAACAACTAATTCCAATACTTTGTAGACTATTTGAGAAAATAGGTGAAGAAGGAGTCCTACCAAATTCTTTTTTTGACACAAATATGGTACTAATACCCAAACCAGATAGAGTCAAAACAGAGAAAGAAAATTATAGACCAATTTCCCTAATGAATATTGATGCAAAAATTTTAAATAAAATATTAGCAAAAAGATTGCAGCAACTCATCACAAGAATAATACACTATGACCAGGTAGCATTTATTCCAGGAATGAAAGGCTGGTTCAATATTAGGAAAACTATTAGCATACACGACCATATCAAAAACAAAACTAGCAGAAACCATATGATCATCTCAATAGATGCAGAAAAAGCCTTTGAAAAATACAACACCCATTCCTATTAAAAACACTAGAAAGCATGGGAATAAATGGAACCTTCCTCAAAATCATAAATAGCATCTACCTAAAACCATCAACAAGCATTATTTGTAAAGGGGATAAGCTAGATGCATTCCCAATAAGATCGGGGGTGAAACAAGGATGTCCATTATCACCCCTACTATTCAATTTGGTACTAGAAACGTTAGCTGTAGCAATAAGAGAAGAAAAAGAAATTGAAGGAATTAGAATAGGAAAAGAAGAAACTAAATTATCACTTTTTGCAGATGATATGATAATTTATTTGGAGAATCCTAGAGAATCAAGTAAAAAACTACTTGAAATAATAAACAACTTTAGCAAAGTTGCAGGATATAAAATAAACCCACATAAATCCTCAGCATTCCTATACATTACTGACAAAGCCCAACAGCAAGAGATAGAAAGAGAAATTCCATTGAAAGTTACTGTAGACACTATAAAATATTTGGGAGTCTATTTGCCAAGACAAACCCAGGTCTGATATGAACATAACTATGAAACATTTTTCACACAAATAAAGTCAGATCTGAATAAATGGAAAAATATCAGTTGCTCATGGTTAGGCCGAGCTAATATAATAAAAATGACAATTTTACCTAAATTAATCTATCTATTCAGTGCCATACCAATTGAACTACCAAAAAATTATTTTATGGAGCTGGACAAAATTATAACAAAATTCATTTGGAAAAACAAGAGGTCTAGAATATCTAGGGTATTAATGAAAAGAAATGCTAGAGAAGGTGGCGTAGCCATACCAGATATTAAACTGTACTACAGAGCAGCAGTCATCAAAACTACCTGGTACTGGCTAAGAAACAGAGGTGTGGATCAGTGGAATATGATAGGAATACAAGGTGCAGAAGTCAACAACTATAGCAATCTACTCTTTGATAAACCCAAAGAGGGCAGCTTCTGGGCTAATAATTCACTATTTCACAAAAACTTTTGGGAAAATTGGAAAACGGTAGGACATAAACTGAGCATAGACCAATATCCTACACCATATACCAAAATAAAGTCAAAATGGGTTCATGATTTAGGAGTAAAGGCTGATACTATTAGTAATTTGGGAGAGCAAGGAATAGTTTACTTATCAGATTTATGGAAAAGAAAAGAATTCATGACCCAAAAACAGATAGAGAGCATTACAAAATGCAAAATGGATAATTTTGATTATGTTAAATTGAAATGTTTTTGTACAAAAAAAAAGCCAATGCAACAAAAATAAGGAGGGAAGCAGAAAATTGGGAGAAAATCTTTACAACTAGTATCTCTGATAAGGCCTCATTTCTAAAATATACAGGGAACTGAGCCAAATACATAGGAATACAAGCCATTCCCCAATTGAGAAATGGTCAAAGGATATGAACAGGCAGTTTTCAGAGGAAGAAATTAAAGATATCTATAGGCATATGAAAAAATGCTCTAAATCACTACTGATTAGAGAAATGCAAATCAAAACAACTCTTAGATACCACATCTCTCCTGTCAGATTGGCTAAAATAACAAAACAGTAAAATGATAAATGCTGGAGAGGATGTGGGAAAATTGGAACATTGTTGCATTGCTGGTGGAGTTGTGAGATGATCCAGCCATTTTGGAGGGTAATCTGGAACTACGCCCAAAGGGCCACAGGAATGTTCATACCCTTTGACCCAGCAATACCACTTCTAGGCTTGTATCCCAAAGAAATCACACAAGCGGGAAAAGGACTCATATGTACAAGGATATTTATAGCGGCTCTTTTTGTGGTAGCCAAGAACTGGAAATCAAAGGGATGCCCATCAATTGAAGAATGGCTGAACAAGCTGTGGTATATGAAGGTAATGGAATACTATTGTACCATAAGAAATGGGGATGATACGGACTTCATCACAACCTGGAAAAACCTACACGACATAATGCTGAGTGAGCAGAGCAGAGCCAGGAGAACACTGTACACAACCACAGATATATGGATTCCGTGAGAACCAACCCTGACAGACTTCACTCTTCTCAGCAACACAAGGTGCAGGCACAACTCCAAAGGACTCACGATGGAGAATGCTATCTACATCCAGAGAAAGAACTATGAAGTTTGAATGCAGATTGAGGTACACTTCATGCTCGCCTTTTTCTCTTCTCTTTTGTTTTTGTTTTTGGGTTTGTTTTTTTTGGTTCTGTTTCTTCTTTCTCATGATTCATTCCATTGGTCATAATTCTTCTCTGCAACTTGACTAGTGTATAAATTAATTCAATGCGAAGGTATTCATGGTAGTTATATGAGATTCCATGCCGTCTTGGGGAGGGAGGGGAGAAAATCTGGAACTTAAAATTATGTAGAACCATCTGCTGTAAACTAAAAATAAAAAAAAAGAACTTACTATATACAAAAACACTGAACTAAGTGTTGGCTATAAAAACAGAAAACTATGTAAATCCCTACTCTTAAAAAGATCATATTCTAATGGAAGAGACAACATATATGAGAAGTTTCCATTTTAAGTTAGACGGAAGGGTGCCATAGTCATTAGAGTGTATGGTAAAGTAGATAGTTTTTTCTTTAATGTCATTTCTTCTGATAAAATCACATCAGTTTCTGATGTTGAATTGTGCCAAGGATTCTGGAGGCAAGAACTTTCCCTTTGGGAGGCAGCTGATGGGGATAGCTGGCCCCTTGGACCCTTCTCCACAGAATCCCTCCTGCCCAGATGGTGGCTATGAGCGCTGGACTGGAAGCAGGGGAGTTTATGTGGGAGTGTTGTCACTTCCTCTTGTACCTACCTGATAATTGGTGGCAGTTGATCAGTAGTTGCTCCTAGTGATAATGAAGGTGGGTGCCTCATCCATAATGATTTCTCCTCTCAATGATGGCTGAAGGGTCTGATGTAGAAGTTGGTCTGGTGCCCCAGGGGATGTTGCTGTTCTCAAATCTCTTGTGTTCAGGGTCCTGGACTGGGACTGAATGCGACAGGGTCTCAGACTGATAAAGGTTTTGATGGCTGTTTGCCCTGCCTGATAAATGCTGCCTCCTACATCTCCTTTATGGTGTCTTGGTGCTTTAGCTAGGCTGACTTGCCATTGGTGTGTTTTTCTCAGGGAATAAAGCTGAAAAATTACTATGTGACTCAGATTTTTAGGCACTGGTAGGTTAAACAACTTGTCCAGGATTGTAAAGCCTCAAGACATCTCTCTATGACTCATTACTCAATAACAATATTGGTCTATAGTGCTTGCTCTCTCTGTCTTTGTCTGTCTCTGTCTGTCTCTCTGTCTCTGTGTAGGTCTCTCTATCTGTGTGTGTGTGGCTCTCTCATAAGCCTGTATGTCTTTCTGTCTCTATGTCTGTGTGTGTCTCTGTTTCTATCATCTATCCCTCTATCTCTGTTTCTCTCTGTCTCTGTCTCTCACTAAAATAATGTTTTGTCTATGTTATTTGTCTATGTCATTAAAAGGTCCAAGAAAAACCAAAATATTCATATTAGCACTTGTTATGGTAACAAAAACTAAACATAAAGTAAATGTTCATTGATTGAAGGAAGACTAAACAAATTTGCTACATGAAAATAATGGAATATTGCTAAGATTAAAGAAGCAACATATATGTAAGTTTGGAGAAACATGGGAAGACATAAACTGATGCAGAATGAGGTCATCAGAACCATAAAAATAATATTCACAAGGAAGATAAATACAATTTTAAATACACAATTTAAAACTAAAGAAAAACATAATGCAACTGAATACAGTATAATTATAATAATCAAACTTGTTCCTGGAGTGAAAAAAAAATGTTCCTCCTTCCATTCTTTGCAGATGTAGCAGCCTATTGGTGGAGAATGTTGCATATATCCCCTAAACTTTTCCATTTGGTGACCTTATCAGTTCCCTTGAATGCAAATATCATCTCCATGAGGAAAAGTCTCAGAGTTATTTAGATTTTGCTCCTCTCAAGAACTCCATTACTTCATTACTAACTGTCCATTGTACATTCAGTCCTGCACACATTTTGGTCTCAACATATCAAAAACACATCGCATTACCTCTTTTTTCCACATCTACCTCTTTTGACACTAAACTGTGAGCTCATTGAGAGCAGCAATTTTTTTTTTGTATTTTTCCCCTTTCCTTTATATCCCTACAATTTACACAGTGCCAGGTACATAGTAGGAGCTTAATTGTTGTTATGTTTGTCATTCATTCTCGAAGAGGACCATGACATCAGGGAAATAATGACATGACTTGCAGTTGACTTTGATTTGACTGAGGGAGGGCCATGCAAGGTTACCAGCCTCACTTTCTCCTCCAGAGCCATCTGGGCCCAGTGGCCAGGTATTCACCAGGATGACTGGAGATGGCCCAGAATGCATTGTGAGACCCTGGTCCTTTCAAGCGAAGGTATTTTCAGGTTCTCACTCTGAGCGAGGTAACTCCCATTCAGTGAATAGGCCTCTTCAGGGGGGAGCTAGGTGGTGTAGTGAGTGGAGCACTGGCTCTGGAGTCAGGAGGACTTGAGTTCAAATCTGGCCTCAGACACTTGACACACTTACTAGCTATATGACCTCGGGCAAGTCACTTAACCCCAATTGCCCTACCTTCCTCCCTCAAAAAAAAAAAAAAAGAAAACCAAAGAAGTTAATCAAGGGATGGCTCCTTTAATCAAAATTTAAAAAAAAAAAAAGCTCAAGCTGAGAGGGAAAGACCCTTAAGGTTCCTGGCCAAAAGAGAAACACTGGTATTTAAATTCACTCTGTGCTAGGAGGGCAGGAATTGGGCCATCTCCAGTCCTCCTGGTGAATGTCAAACCACTGGACCCAGAAGGCTCTGGAGGAGAAATTGAGGCTGGTGACCTTGCACAGCCCTCCCTCACTCAAATCAAAGTCAACTGCAAGTCATGTCATCATTTCCATGATGTCATGGTCCTCTTCAAAAACAAAGGACAAACACAACCTGGGAGTAAACCTCTGTCTATGCCTCTGCCTCTGCCTCTGCCTCCTCTCTCTGCTCCATTTTGATGGCTGAAAGCTACCTCCTTAACTTTGGGTTTACTGGCAAGATTTCTTTCTCAAAAACCAAGCCTTAAACCCAATTCATTCTGGAGCTCATAGATAGGACAATAGGTCCCTGCCCTCCTAGGAGCTTAATAAAAAATAGTCGACTGATTGATTTAGCTCTTTCTTTTGAGGGGACATAATAGAAAACTAATACATTTTTGTTGACTGACCATAGTGCCAAAAATAAAAATAAATGATGTGCAATCCTTAAGATTTTCATTCAATAATAACCAGTCACCTATTATATACCTTTTTTTATAATATTATATCCGGATCAATACCTTCTTTCATGTTTCTCTTTCTGTTCAATTTGTCTAAGTCTAAAAAAGAAATGGTTAAATTCCCAATAATTATTTTCTTCCTACATCAACCTTCCTATAATTATGATCTTTCTTTAAGAATTTACATGTCATGTCATTTGCTACAAATATACATAATAGTAATATATATCATTTTATGGTACCTTTAAGCACCATTTTCTATAATGCCTATTTTTATTACTGTTTTTTGGGAGTACACAATTACTACTTCTTTCTTGAATTATAATTCATTCTCATCCAATTATCTAACTCTAGAAGAATCTTTTATGTTTTAAGTGCATTTCTTGAAAACAACAAATTGTTATGTTGGATTTTTTTCCATTTTATAGGTATTTTTAAACAATTTATAATTGTCCTTCCATAGCTGTGGTTATTTTTTTCTTATGTTTATCCCCTTCCCAAATCTACTTTCATTCTTTCTGTACTGCTTTCTTTATTTTATTTAAAAAAAATTTCCCTTACTTGACTAAGATAAAGTTGAAGTTCTTCAGATTCCTACAACTCTATCTTTTAGTAGTTTTCTCCTGTATTGCCATTTTTGTGAAATTAAAATTCTTCCTTTTTTGTCTTCCTTCCTGCCTTCCTTTCTTCCTGGAACAACTTAGCCATGAGGTTATATCTATGTTTGCTTCCTGACACTTTGAGATTAGGCACTCTAAAGGGACAATTACATTTTTGTGATAATTGTAAAATGTGTATTTTTATGTTATGGATACTATTTGGTATTATATTTAAAATTATAAGACTGCAACATTGAGTCACCAAAGTTAAATGGTCTTAACATCCATAGAAACATATAGGCAAATAAACAGTTGTAATTTTTATACTGTTAACTCAGTGTCTCACAGATGAGGGTTGAAGCTTTTTGATTGGATATACTGTTGACCTGCTACAGCAGCCTTGAGTCATTCTCTTTCTGCTGCCTTAGTTAACATTAGATCCTCCCACTAGTTTGTGGTTCTGTTTAAGAAGATCCCCCTACCTCAAGCTTCACCTAAGCCTGGTATTGATAAGGGATCCTAAGAACTTTTGCAGCACGTCTGGGCCTAATTAAGACTACCTCTTCCTAGATTTTGGCACTGATTGCCTATTCTCAACCAAACCCATTCTTCTAGAGTATATGTTTGAAAAATGAGACCTTTATCAGAGAAACTTGCTGTAATTTATTTTTTTATACTACTTCATTATCTATGGTACCCTTTTAGATCTATTTTTGCTTTTGATTTGTCTGAGGTCCTGCATTAATTTTACATTCAGCTGAAGCATATTAGATTGTGCTCCAGACATTTCTTTTAACCCTGTGTCTTTGTGTCTCTTGTAAACAACATATTGTTGAATTCTAGTTTCTAATCCATTCTGCTAACTACTTCTGTTTTGCAGGTGATTTCATCCCATTCATAGCCACAGTTATGATTACTGTGTATTTCCCTCTATTCCGTTATCTTCTTTTCCTCTCTTTTTATTGTGTCTCTCCTCAAAAGTCTATTTTCCTTCTAATGACTGCCTCCCTTTTAGCATGTACCCCCCTTTCTCTAATGTCCTTCCCTTCCTATTTCCCTACTGATTAAGTTATATTTATATACACAACTGAGAGTGTGAGTGTATTCTTCCCTTTGAACCAATTTTGGAGAATGTGAGGTTCAAGAATTGCCTGCCACCTCACCAAACTCCACTCCCAATTTCCCCTCCACTACAAAAACTTTTCCTTGTATGCTTCTTTTATGTGAGAAACTGTTTCCTATTCTAATCCCCCTTCCTCCTTCTCTTAGTGCATCCCTCTTTCTTACTTCTTCATTTATCATGTAAATCGTGCCAGCATAATCAAATCACATCCATGCCCTCTGTCTATGTAAATTCATCTTAACTGCCCAAATAATGATAAAGTTCTTCAGAATTACATGTATTATCTTCCCATATAGGAATGTAAACATTTTAACTTTATTGAAACCCTTATGATTACACTCTCATGTTTACCTTTTTCTATGTTTCTCTTGAGCCTTGTGTTTGAATGTCAATTTTTCTGTTCAGTTCTGGTCTTTTCATTAGGAATGCTTGAAAGTCTTCTAGTTCATTAAATAGCCACTTTCCTCTGAAGTATTATACTCAGTTTTTCTGGGTAGATTATTCTTGGTTATAATTCTAGCTTCTTTACATTCTGGAATATCATAGTCTAAGCCTTCTACTCCTTTGACAAAGAAGTCACTAAATCTTGTGGCTCTACAATATTTTAATTGTTTCTTTCTGGCTGCTTGAAGTATTTTCTTCTTGACCTGGGAGCTCAGGAATTTTGCTATAGTATTCCTGGGAGTTTTCATTTCAGGTTCCCTGCAGTCACATATGCTGGCATTTTCTTTGTGTTGGAACAGTGACCAGGGCCCTTTTTACCTTGTGGCCAACGCCCAGCGCTCCTCTCCACTCTGGAAATGTGACCCAGAACTGTATATGAGCAATAGAGTTGCCAGTCAGCAATTGTACCCTGTAATTTCTGTAATTTCTTTCTGACCAATTGTCTAACCCCTTTACTGTCTCTGGGCTGATTTCCTGAAGCTGACATTGCAGGCATTGCTGCTGCCACTATGTGTGTGGGCTCTACCCTGGTGTCACAAACTTCTCTTCTGACCTAAGTTTTCTTAGGCCAGAAAAATATCTCACCCCTTTGTTGCCTCTGCTGCTACAAAATTCAACTCAAAACATTATTTTAAAGTTGTTTGGAGGGGATTGATGAGAGAACTCAGCTGGGTTGCCTCTAGTCTCAAGGCTATTGTTCATCTTGGCATTGTCAGTTCCACTGCTAGCTGTTAGCAATTAGAAATAATTTGTTCCAATCTTGTATTAGTCAACCCATTTTCAGCAAACACAGTTGCCCAAAAGCATGCACAGATCATTTGTTCTAATATTACAAAATATTTTTACTCACCTCTTCCCACTTTTATTGTATATTTTCCATGTGTGACATGCTAATGCAGTATGGCAAATTCCCTGCAGCAATTTTTTTTAAAAAAAATATGGCAAGGGGAAATGGCATTCTCTTGGGGATAAAGCAATGTCAGCCTACTCCTAAAGAATCAGTGTATTATGAGACAATTCAGATTTTCAGATGAATACTATAAAAAGAAGTTTTAAAAGTCACATACATCTTGGTTTAATAGAGTTGCTTCTCCTTCCTAGGAGGGAGTGGGGTATAGACATAAGTGTGTGATTTCCATTCTAATGTCTTTATATGAGGGATGATGTGCCCAATCAATCTACCTGACAAGGTAGGAGAGCAGAAATTATTGATGCTTAGTACCCATATGATCATAAACAAGGAAGTAGAAAGTAATACTTAATTGACAAAACCCTGAGTGAAAGACTTATGAGAGAGGGGCAGTGAGACAGAGAAATACAGAAACATAGAGACAGAGAGAAACTATTGTGAGGTGTGTGTGATCTGCTTAATATAATAACTAATTTTATTTAAAAGATTCAATAATAAACTCTGACCTCATTCATTTTCTATCAGCATCTTGATTTCAGAAGCAACCTAGTATACTATCGGCTATGCTTTTTATTTCTGATTTCCCAATTCAGTCATTTCCTATTCACACAGGGCTCAGCATTTTCCATACAATTTGGGAACCCTCTAAATTCTGAGTCTGGGATTTAATATTATGGGATTTTATAAGTCAAACAACCAGGGCAGCTAGGTGGCATAGTGAGTAGAGCACAGGCTCTGGAGTCAGGAGGATCTGAGTTCAAATCCAGCCTCAGACACTTGACATGCTTACTAGCTGTGTGACTTTGGGCAAATCACTTAACCCCAATTGCCCTGCTTACCCCCCTCAAAAAAAAAAGAAATCTATACCAGTGTCAAAATAAAAATCTTTAAAAAAAATAAGTGAAACAACCCTTATATCATATTAGACACTTGCTGTTTATGTAAGTTAAATTGTACATGAGGAAACTGTTTCCAGGAAGAGGCTTCTTCTAAAACTCATTAATACTTGTGAAATCTAGGGTTTTGTCAGTATGTTGACTTCTCTAGTAATGTATATCATAATTTTTCTTTGACTGTGTACACAGCCTTTGAGAATTGCTGCAACCAAACAAATTTGCCTTGGATCCAGACTGATAATAAAATTCTTCATCTACACTAAGCTGGTCCTTAGACAATAGACAAAGCCTGAAACCAGGCCCATAGTCAAAGTTTTTCCAGTTGACAAGAAACTGCCAGAACTTGAACATCATTGTTGCCTATCTATGGCTATGGAGGGGAGAGAAAAGAAGTCTTTGAGGAATCTTGCCTATCTGAAAAGGGCTGGTGTGGTGGGGCTGGGTGGGGAGGATGGGAGGGTAGGTTGACTAAATGTAAAGAAGCATCTCCAGTTTTTAGTCATTAACATCATTTGACCTAAGCACATAATTTTTGAAGCCTTATTTCCTTTTTCAACATCTTTACTAGTTTGACAGACTAAGAAAATCAAGTATATACAATATCATTTGAGGAAAAGACTTTATAATGCTTGTGGATAAGATGGAGAAATTTGGGCTGGATCTCATGGTTGTTAAGTAAATTCACAGATTGTTTAACAGCCTCACACAAAGGATATTGATTAATAGCTCTCCATAAAACTGAATGATATCCTCAAGAGTGTTGCCATAGTGTTCTGTCATTGGCCCTGTGCCGTTCAACATTTTTATTCAATGACTTGAGAATATAGGCATGTTTATTATATGTAGGTTATATGAATCTCAGTAATAAAAGAGATTAGAATCAACATCATTTATTAAATTTATTTTTTATTTATTAAAGCATTATTTATTATTTTTATATTTATTATTATATTATATATTTATATATTTTATATATAAGGTTTAACTTACAAAAACAGCAAGTGTCTAATATGATATAAGGGTTGTTTCACTTATAAAATCTCATAATTGCAGACATATAATTTAGAAGCTTCCCAAATTACATGGAAAATGCTGAGCCCTGTGTGAAAAGGAAATGACTGAATTGGGAAATCAGAAATAAAAATATGTAAATATATATTATATATAATTTTATGTATAATATATTTGTGTATTATGTTATATAATATTTATATTTATTAAAACATTTATTAAACACCTAACATGTGCCACACACTGTGCTAAATGCTGGGGTTACAAAGGATAAACAAATAGTCTCCACTCTCAAAAATTTGGCAATCAATCTGTCAGCAAGGTAGCATAGGAGTCACCTGAGTCCAGAAGAGCTGAGTCTGAATCATGTCTCAGACACTTACTATCTGTGTGAACCTGTGTAAGTCACTTATAGTTTGTAAGTTCCTTATCTAAACATGTGCAAAATAAATACATACATGCAAGATAAGAGGAGGGAAGCATTCCCCCTGAGTTATTAGTATAGATTGAATAGACTTTGAGCTGAGCTTTGAAGGAAACTAAAGATTCTATGATGCAAAGATAAGGAATATGTTCCAGTCTGTGCAAATGAAGGAGATGGATTAACCTACTTATATAAGAAACAGCAGAATGGACATTTCACTGGATCATAGAGTGTTTAAAATGAAGTAAGATACAGGAGTGAGAGCTGAATTGAGGCCAGATTATAAAGGGCTACAAATGCCAAACATAAGAGGTTGTATTTGACCCTAGAGATAAGTGAGAGCCACTAGAGTTTACTGAGTGCTGGCATCAGACCTATATTTTTAGAAGATCTTTGACAGCTATTTAGCAGATAGAGACTAATTATGAGGGTATTGCAGTACTTCTGAGTCAAGGCTATGTGGGCCTGAACAGATGTGGTGGATATGTGACTAGAGAGAAGGGGATATAGAGAGTTAGATTTAAAGGAGTTGCAAATGATAGGACTCGGCAAATACAAGGTGAAGTAGTGAAGAACTGAGGACAGAAGACTCTGAGGCTGTAAACCAAGATGATTGAAAAAAATGGTGGTGTTTATGATTGAAAATGCTAACCTCAGAAGAGAAGTAGGATGTGGAGGTAAAGATAATGAGTTTTATTTATAAATATAGAGTTTGAGATATCCATGCAACATCAAATTATCCTAAAGATTAGATCTCTGGGGTAAAACCAACAAAATAAATATAAAAGGAATCAAATCATGAAATTCATAGGTGAAATAAGTTGGATTTCAAGATGTTCTCCAGTGATTCTTGGTAGTTCTGTAGCAGGAGTGTGAAAAATCAGATAATGGGGGTAAGGCAGGGATGAAGCAGTGCAGGTCAGTGATGTTGGAAAGACACAGATGAAGAGATTTTGGGGGTAATAAGTAGCTAGTAAAATGAAACAGAATCCTGTATGATCAAATCTTCATGAGGAAATAAGTTAGACCAGAGTTTAGAAAGTGGGTTGAGAGAATGAAGATGGGACAAGAAGACTGGATATCATGATGAGGATAAAGAATACATTTGAACAAGATAATGGGAGAAGTGGGACAATCAATGTTGTGATATGAGATTCCAATTCCAAAAGTTAGATCTTAGATGTAGAAAGATTCTATGAGATAACATCTAAGGCATGGCCTTGTGTAGGTACGTGGTTGAAATGGAGTGAAGAACAAATCATTGCAATTGATTATGTTGAGTGATTGTTTGATCATGTTCTGCTTGGGAAGGAAGGCTCTGTTGGGTTATGGGGTGAGAAGAGTGATAAAATAGAGAAATGATGGTTCTGTGTTTTTTTAAAGAGCATCAATAAACATTTCCAGAAAGAAAAAGTAAATTTCATTAGATATGCTTGTATGATATATAGTATCACCTAGATTTCATTTAAGGTGAAGATATAGGAAGAATATTGGTTGAAAAGTTTAAGGGTGAAGATAAATTTGTTGACAATAGAGGAGATATATCCCAGAGTTCCCAGTAAAATTGGGCACATTAATGCCTGGGTGTCATGGACCCCATGGGTTTATTTGTCCAGCTGTCATTTCATTCTGGATGGAAGAACCAAGGCTTTGGGGCCTGTGGTGATGAAGTTGTGGGGAAATCGATCTATTTGTGGCCTCCTTTTTCTGACCCATTTTGTATTAAGATGACATTTGGATTGGTTGGTAACAAATCTTTTTTCCCTCCCATCCCCTCCACTAATATTTCTGCCCTGAGAAAAAGCCTCAGGTTTCAGTCTAAGAACTGTCATAAAGGGAGAAAAATAGACCTATTACTGAAATCCTGTTCATGCAATATTGTACATTCCTCCTTCACCCAACTCTACCCTGGATACTTCCCATAATAAGATTAGTCTGGGGACTACAGAAAATAGAAAGAAACTCAATTTTCTCATTGACTTCTTGGAATTATGGTCACCGTTAATTAAGGATATTAAACATTGCCATCTTTTTCGCAAATATCTCTACCTGGAAACTAGGTGGCACACTGGATAGAGTGCTGGGCCTGCAGACAGGAAGAACTGACTTCAAATCAGTCTCAGACACTTACCAGCTACAAATGCTCATCACTTAAGTTCTGTCTTGCTAAATTTTCTCAACTGAAAAGTAGGGATAATAATAGTGATGAGGTTTGGGGTTGAGGGGTGCTCAAGACCCCAAAACACTGACACCCAGGGGCCTGCTGAAAGAATTCAACCCAAGCCTTCTCAGCAAAGGAAAAGGACAAACTTTATTAAGGGTTTGCCATAATGGGTTGTCTTAAGAAATCCCACCCTTTGTAATGCCTGTTTTCACATGCAGTCCAGATTCAATCTGAGCTGAGCTAGATTGAATCAGAGTACCTTCATGGAGACGGGATGAGACTTATATATACAAAGACTGTAGGAGGGAGCAAGAGTGGTCCTGGGAGTGATGGGAGAAGGGGTTTAGGGAGGGTCTTGAGGAGGAGTCTAAGGGGGAGCTTGGTGGGACTGGGATGAGGTCAGACTCCAGGAACCAAGAGAATGGGATTAAGGGTGGAAAGTAGCTGAAGTCTACCAGGAGATAACAAGACAATGCAGGGCTAGGTTAGTTTAAGGGTAACAGATTCGGGCATAGACACTGTGACAAGATCAAGGGTGGAAACTAGCCAGATCAAGTGGGAAGAGACTGCACAACAGATTCAAGGGGGTTCCCAGAGACTGTACCCTCATCAATAGTATCTAATTCTCATGGTTGTTGTGAAGATCAAATTAGGCGATTATAAAGCACTTAGCATAGTTCCTGGCAAGTAGTAGAGGCTTGATGAATTATTATTCTCTTCCCTTCCATAGGCCCCGCTTATATATGCCTTTTTAAAATCTGATTTCATCAGTAAGAGCCATATGCAACTTTAGGTCATTGGCACTTCCACTAGGGGTTTTGAGGAGGGCAAATGATAACCTTTCTGGACCAACATGTATAGTCACAACGATATTTTGATATACTACCCTCTTTATAGTCTCATTTGAATCAGCTAGGAATTATGACTAAAATTTCTGTCCTGAATGCCTGACATCTCTCTCATCATGACTTTATAGCTTCAGGGCACAGCCTACATCAGATTTCTTTAAAATAAGCTCTGATAAAGCCTGCGGTGTGGAGGAGACCATGCCTCAAGTTAATCTCCTTACATATCATCAATTCTGAGATAACACAGCTACTTTTTCCTTAAGTTTTCTCAAGATTTCAGTAATTTCTGCTTCCCCACATAATCTTTCTTTTCCTATGAAAATCAGTTCCTGAATGGTATTTTCATTATTTTCTCCTCCTTCTGAAAGATGAGAGTCAAGTCAATAAAAATTTATTAAGTGTCAACTATATGCCAGACACCATGCCAAGTACTAGGGATTCAAAGAAAGGAGGGAGGAACTGTACTTGCTCTCAAGAAGTTCACATTCTAATGAGGGAGACAATATATAAACAGTGATGCACAAGCAAGATCTAAGTGGGGAAAAATGAAGATACCCCAGAGAGAAGGCTCTACCATGAAGAGACCTTCAGAAAGGCTTCATGCAAAAGGCAGAATCTTAGGTTATACTTTAAGGAAGTCAGAGAATCCGGGAAGCAAAGATGAGGAAGGAGAAAATTTCAGGCATGTGGGACAGTCAGCGAAAATGCCTGGAGGGCTTTAAGAGCTAAAGAGATTTTGTATTTAATGGGCTGAAGGGAGAACCACTGAAATTTGTTGCATACAGGAGTGATAGGAACAGACCTGTACTTTAGGAAGATCAATTTAAGAGCTGAGTAGAGAAGGGCTGAAATAGAGAATTAAGGCTGGAGGACCAACCAGAATGCTATTACAATAGTCCAGGCTGAGATAGTGAGGTCATTCACTAGAGTGGTGGCAGCGTTAAAGGAGAAAATCGGGTCTAATACAAGAGGAATTTTGAAGGTAGAACTTTCAGAAGTTCATAGCTGATTGATATGTTGTGTGTGGAAATGACTAATCAAAGACATCACCTAGGTTGTTAGCCGGGGTGACCGGGAGAATGATGGGTCCCTAGGAAGTCATAGTGAAGTTAGGAACAAGGAAGGATTTGGGGGGAAAGTAAATGAGTTTCATTTTGAATATGATGACTTTAAGATGTCTATGAGACAGTTCTAGATGTCCAGAAACCAAAAAGAGAAGGGAGACTGGAGGTTAGGGCTCGATATCTAAGAGTAAGAACACCTTTGAAGAGATGATAATTGAATCTTTGAGAACTAATGAGATCAACAGGTGAAAATGGCACAGAGGAAGAAGTGGGCCCAGGGCAGAGCCTTGGGAAGTGTCCACATACCTCAGCCATGGCCTAGAAGAAGATCTAGCAGCAATTAGAAAGATAGGAAGAGAACCAGAAGAGAGAAAGGTAATGAACACTTAGAGAGAAGAGAGTGTCAAGGAGAAGAGAGTGATTTCCAGTGTCAAAAGAAGTAGGTCAAAAAGGGCGAAGATTGAGAAAAGCCTATAGATTTGGCAATTAAGAAATCAATGCTAATTTTGGGGAGGACAGTTTCAGCTAAATGATGAGGGTAGAAGCCAGACTGTAGAGAGTTAAGAAGATAGTAAAAGGTAAGGAAGTAAATGAAAGATGAAAAACAAAATGCTCACCTCTCTGAGACCTGGCTTCTTCGGTACTCACATTACTTGGTCATAGTTTCAATACTGACCTCATGGGATTGTTTTGAAAAAGAAATTTAAAACTTTATGTAAATTGACACTTTGCAAATTATAACGTGCTCTATAAATAATAATAATGATAGCAGTAATATTTCTAATAGTATATAAATGTATCATAATAATAGCTACATTAATATGAGATACTATGAATATAATCAGATAAGGCAGTATATTGTTAATATTGTGTTTATAATAATTGTTACTATTACCATCATCACTATGATTATTATCCACATTTATATGGCACTTTACAGTTTGCAAAATGCCAACGTATATAAAATAGTATATAAATGTCATCTGTTATTACTATTGCTATGAAGTATGGTGGCAGAGTTTCATCTTCTACAGTGTAACTTTCAACTGAAAAAAAATCTCATCAGAAATAAATGGAAGGTTTATTTTTATAATTAATATGTTTATCAATCCAAATCTCCTGCTGCAGTTTGATGATGGAGTACAGGCAGGAATATGAAATTTTATGAGTTCAGGAATAACCTTCATTATAAGATTTTCATAGGCTCATAAACCATCAGGATACTGTATCATGCAGATCCTATCTGTTGTATAATAAATCAAAAGGCTTCCCATCAGTTTGGACCTCCATATTTAAGTGCCTTTAGTGGTGTTTCATTCCATATTGCTTTACATTCATCAGAGAATTAAAAGCCAATGATTGATTTTTAACTGGAATCCATTGAGCAGACTTAGGATTCTACACTATTCCCATTAATTAAACTGCTTTATTATCCACTTTCTTCCTGCACACAGTAGGTTGGATACCTTTGGGCTTTGGCAGAGCATATCATTAGAAGTGAAGTGCTGACACAAAGTACTTTAACCAGCAGGAAAACAATTATCAAGCAACTAAAAGACAGGATGTTAGGGAAGAATAGTGAAAAGTGAGAGAATTCTTCAAAACATCTTCCATTAAAATAACAACACACTGTGAGCTTGTGGTGATGTGTGAGCTACCCAAATTGGCTGTTTGGAGTTGTCTCTTAACAATTTTATAACTACATTTCTTCAACAAAAATAAATGTCTTGATTTCCCCCCCAAATAGCAGGCTATGTACAATCAGAAAAGCAATATATACTAAAGTAGTGCATTGTAGTAGAAATCAGAAATGATAGGGTTTGGGGACTTAGATGCTAAGTCTACAATGCCAAACAGTATCAATCAAAGCAGAGTAAATTCTCAGGTTAGCCCTGGGCAAATCTTCAAAGCAGAGAGGAGATTTCTTGTCTTTAGCAAAGTGCAAGGTCATTTGACCTTTGAGCAGCCTGTCACCTGCATTCCCCCAGGCCAGGGCTGAGATCTTATCCAGCCATCATCACACAGGGTCCCAAGTTCTAACTCTATTTTAAACTAATTCCAACTTAACCACATTATGTCTTACTCCTTCAGGCTCCAGGTTTGAACTAATCTCTGAAAATAATAGTAAATAACAATAGGAAATATTTAGGTAGCAACTATTACATTCTAAGCAATTTACAATTATCTTCTCATTTGATCCTCACAACTCTGGGAGGATCTTCTCTATTGCATAGATGTGGAAACTGAGGCAAATAGAGGTAAGTGACTTGCACAGGGACACATAGCTAGCAAGTATCTGAGATAGATTCAAACTCAAGTCTCTCTCATTCTATATTCAGTGCTTTATCTACTGTGCCACCTTACTGCCTAGCTGGTTCCAAATACAAAATTAGTACATTAATGTTTTCTCTCCCATAGCTATTAGCATTTTAAAAAAGGAATGTGAAGAAAACACAAACAGAATCATTCCCTGGTTGTGGAACACCACCTAGACAACTGGTCCTGTTTCTAGCCTAGCTCTGGCTGCCATCATTGTGGAAAAGAAGTCCTTGTGAAGAACAAACCCTTCTCACCACCATCAACAACTGCAGATCAATTGCCACTAAATGTCAGATAGGCACAGGAGTCTGTGGGGTGTTAGTACTTCCCAGATCACCATTACTTCTCCTAGCCCAGCCCTCATAGCCATTAATCACCAGGAATGTTAGCTCCTCTGGAAGAGGGACTAGCCATCCCTATGAACTGCCATGCAACTGCCATACAGAGGCAAGCCATCCTACTTGAAACAGCAAGATAGTCTAAGTGAAATAAAAGATGCAGGGAATGCCAGGCAAGTCAAACCACCACCACCACAAGCTTGACTGCCATTTCCCTTCATATCCATTTTTAAATTATAATTAAATTTTATTTTTAAGTTACAGACTAAAACAAGCATTTCCACACAACATAGTGCAATAAAAAAGATGAGTGCATATGAAAGGCAAGTCTACTATGCACAACTTGCTATTCCTTTCAAAGGTACAAAATTATTGGTAAATTTTTTTCTTCCCCCTCCCTGCAGAGATGGCTACCATTAGACACAAATAAATATATGCGTCTATGTAAAATTATCCTATACATACTTCTATTTATCAGTTCTTTCTCTGGATGTAGATAGCATCTTTCTTTATATGTCCTTTATAGTTAATTTGGGCATTTATGATAGTCAAAGCAACGTATTCGTTCAAAGTTGTTCTTAAAACAATATTATTGTTTTGGTGTACAACGTTCTCTTGGTTTTGCTTATTTCATTCCTTGTTATTCCGTGCAAGGCTTTCCATTTTTTTTTCTAAAATTATTGAGCTCAACATTTCTTATATCACAGTAGTATTCCATCACAATCATACACCACAACTTGTTCAGCCATTCCCCAATTGCTGGGCATCCCTGCTATTTCCAGTTCTTTGCTACCACAAAGAAAGCTGCTATAAACATTTTAGAGCATATAGATTTCTTTCTTTTCCCCTAATTATCTTCAGAAATAGACCAAGTGCTGGTATCATTCGATCAAAGGGCATAAGTAGTTTAATAACTCTTTAGGCATAATTCCAAATTGCTCTCCAGAATTTGTGTCCCAATTTTTCCACATCCCTTTCAACATTTGTCACTTTCCCCTCCTATCATTTGAGCCAATCCAGTAAAAGTAAAATATCTCAAGGTTGTTTATATCCTGATAGAGAAGGCCCAAGACATTGAATCCAAGAGCCTGGGGAATAGCAACACTTTCATTCAGCCCAGTGCCATCAACTATCAAACTAAGAATTAAGCCCCGTGAAGATGAAGTCAAGCAACAGCTTCTGAAGATGCTACAGCCCAAGCTAAAAAAAAAAAAAAGACCTAGAAAAGAAAACATCTGTCACTAAAATCCTCAGCTATGTCAAATACTTCAATGACAGAAACCAATATGATATTTGTCAATAGGAATTAAATTAAGAAGAGGAATTTAACATCTGTTTTGCTGCTGTGCCCTAAAGACTATGGGACCTTTCCATTTCACTTGCAGCTGGAATCTTCAATATGTGTTTTCTTCTCCATTAAAATGTGAGCACCATGAAAGCAGGGTCTGTCATACTTTTCTATTCATATCCTCAGAGCTTAGCACTGTGCTCTACACATGGTAAGGGCTTATTAATTGTTTTTTCTATATGTATATTTAAATAGATATAGATTTTTAGATATATAGATATGGTGCTGGGTGTTGCAATCTTTCAAAGCTCAGAAAACCAGAACCTAGTACACCTTGTCTTCCATGCTCATTCATCTAAGAGTGAGAGGAGAAATACAACATAAACAGAAGAAACGGAAGAACATGCATTCAAGGCCATGTGTCAGCCTTTAGAGGAAAATAAGGAACTCTCTCTCCCTACCTACCAGTCTATAGGATTTTCTTCCCTCAGTCACCACCAGGAAAAGGAAAATGATCTGGCTTTTTCATGCCCTTTTGTATACACATTTAGTTATGGCTTAGCAGCCAATTAAAAGGTTTTATTCACCATGCAACAAGTAAACACAAAACAGTTACAGCATATCTGCACATGCTCTAAATCAGAGACAGAGTCTCTGCATTCAGTATTACCCCAAGCTTTCAAAAACGGATTTACCAAACCATTCCTTTGGGTTGACTGAAGATAAAGGCCCCTGAATGAGCTCCCAGGACTGAACACTGAACTCTCATTGACCAATCTGTTTCTCTCTTTCTCTGTGTTTACCTGCCTTTTCTCTCTCTGTCTCTCTCTCTCTCTCTCTCTCTCTCTCTCTCTCTCTCTCTCTCTCTTTCTCTCTCTCTCCTTTTTTCAATGGTAATATAGCAGCTATGTTCTAGAATATTCTCAGAAACTGCCCAAAACTACAACATTCTCTTCCCAAATACCACGTTTACTTGGTCCTAGTCCTCAACTCATAGTTTCCCTTTCCCCCTGAAGAATGAGCCCTGTAAGCAGCTAGGATTCAACAATTCACTATTAATGGCCATGTGATTGACACAGTCAAACAGCTCCTTGGGTGGAACACCTATAGCACATGACATAACAAGTATAGCATCCCAGGACAGCTGATCTTTCCTTCTTCACTATTTATCCCTTTGTGTATGCAGAAGCCCTGGAGAGAAGTCTCCTTAAGGCCAAAGACCAGGGAAATCCAATGATTTTGAAAAATGTTTATACACCCATGTTAGTTTACCAAGTCCCTATGACCTTTGGTCCTCCAAATTCTCCATGACCTTTAGTCTTTCATTTTCATTATGACTGCTAAAGACCCAGGTTATACTATGTCTTTTAAAAAAATCATACCATACAATCAATCCTCTGAAGTGGCTGAATTATTTTAATTCACACTCAGTGTTTCCAGTAGGCTGGAACCAACAACTACATTTTATGTAATAATAACTTTAAATGGGCTCAGATTCAGACTCAGACTTTGGAATCTTAATTTGGTGACAAAGACCAAAATATACAGCTAGAAGAAGTCAACAAAGTCAAAAAGCCTACATCAAAAGGCTCTGAGAAAAACATGAACTTGTCTCAGGCCATGGAAGAGCTCAAAAAGGATTTGGAAAAGCAAATTAGAGAAGTAGGGGAAAAATTGGGAAGAGAAATGAGAGTGATGTGGGAGAACCATGAAAAACAAGTCAATGACTTGCTAAAGGAGACCGAAAAAAATACTGAAGAAAATAACACCTTAAAAATAGACTAACTCAAATGGCAAAAGAGCTCCAAAAAGCCAATGAGGAGAAGAATGCCTTGAAAGGCAGAATTAACCAAATGGAAAGGGAGGTCCAAAAGACCAGTGAAGAAAATACTACCATAAAAATTAGATTGGAACAAGTGGAAGCTAGTGACTTTATGAGAAATCAAGATATTATAAAACAGAACCAAAGGAATGAAAAAATGGAAGACAATGTGAACTATCTCATTGGAAAAACCACTGACCTGGAAAATAGATCCAGGAGAGATATTTTAAAAATTATCGGACTAACTAAAAGTCATGATCAAAAAAGAGCTTAGATATCATCTTTCAAGAAATTATTAAGGAGAACTGCCCTGATATTCTAGAGCCACAGGACAAAATAGAAATTGAAAGAATCCACCAATCACCTCCTGAAAAAGATCCCAAAAAGAAAACTCCTAGGAATATTGTCGCCAAATTCCAGAGCTCCCAGATCAAGTTAAAAATACTGCAAGCAGCCAGAAAGAAACAATATGAGTACTGTGGAAACACAATCAGGATAACACAAAATCTAACAGCTTCTACATTAAGGGATCGAAGGGCTTGGAATATGATATTCTGGAAGTCAATGGAGCTAGGATTAAAACCAAGAATCACTGACCCAGCAAAACTGAGTATCATGCTTCAAGGCAAAATATGGATTTTCAATAAAATATAGGACTTTCAAGCTTTCTCAGTGAAAACGCCAGAGCTGAATAGAAAATTTGACTTTCAAACACAACAATCAAGAGAAGCATGAAAAGGTAATCAAGAAAAAGAAATTGCAAGGGACTTACTAAAGTTGAACTGTTTTGTTTACATTGCTACACAGAAAGATGATGTGTATGATTCATGAGACCTCAGTATTAGGGTAGCTGAAGGGAATATACATACACACAAACACACACACACACATACACATGCATATATATAGATAGAGGGCACAGGGTGAGTTGAATATGAAAGGATGATATCTAAAAAAAAATCAAATTAAGGGATGAGACAAGAATATATTGAGAGAGAGAGAAAAGGAGAGATAGAATGGGGTAAATTATCTCACATAAAAGTGGCAAGAAAAAGCAGTTCATTGGAAGGGAAGAGGGGGTAGGTGAGGAGGAATGAGTGAATCTTGCTCTCATCAGATTTGACCTGAGGAGGGAATAACACACACACTCAATTGGGTATCTTACCCCACAGGAAAGAAGGAGGAAAGAGATCAAAAAGGGGGGGAACAATAGAAGGGAGGGCAGATGGGGGAGGAGGTAATCAAAAGCAAACAGTTTCTTTTTTTTTTTGACAAAAAGTATTTTTGTTTTGACATCTGAACAAGTGTTGACTCCTTAGGACACGGCCTTTGGCATCTTTTCCAACTTATTCATCAGCTTGTTGCATTATGCCTTTTTCAGAAACATTGATGCCATCCAAAACTTTTCTGCTATCCTTATTTTGGACTGTGGTAGCCTGTTGGATCAGGGCAGCTGAGTTTGAAACAAGTTCAATATCATTTCCTTCAAGAATTAACTCATCTTTTTGGGCTTGAGAAACAGCACAAGCATTACCTGGTCTCATGCACACTCTTTGGATATATTTTTCACCCAAGAAACAACATTGGATCATGTTTTGCACATGACTACATATTGTGAGCACAGTTGAAAGTTCTTTTTGATTTCCCCACCATTTGCCCACTCAGAGGCTCTTTTTCTTCTTTCCAAGGAGACTGAGCTCAACATTGATATGTTTGAAATCCCTACAGAGGATTCCTCTGGGCCCCTTCACAATAACTGTCCGACCATTAAGAGAAATGTCAACATTTTCTGGGCTGTCGACCATCTGGTTGCTTAGAATGGTCTTCATTCTGGTAGCGAATGGGCCAAAAAGCAGCAAACACTTTCTTAAAGGGACAGGGTCAAGGGAGAAAATTGAATAAAGGGGGATAGGATAGAAAGGAGCAAAATATAGTTAGTCTTTCACAACATGAGTATTGTGGAAGGCTTTTACATAATGATACACATGTGGCCCATGTTGAAGTGCTTGCCTTCCTGGGGAGGGTGGGTGGGGAAGGAAGAGGGGAGAGAATTTGGAACTCAAAGTTTTAAAAAACAGATATTCAAAAAAAAGAAGGTTTTGCATGCAACTAGGAAATAAGATACACAGGCAATGGGGCATAGAAATCTATCTTGCCCTACAAGAAAGTAAGGGAAAAGGGAATGGGGGAAATGGGGTGACAGAAGGGAGGGCTGACTGGGGAATGGAGCAAAAAGAATATATGCCATCTTGGAGTGGGGGGAAGGTAGAAATGGGGAGAATTTGTAATTCAAACTCTTGTGAAAATCAATGCTGAAAACTAAAAATATTAAACAAATAAACAAACAAATGATCCATAAATAAAAAATAAAAAAATAAATACTTTCTGTTTCTTCAAATATCATTTATGCCAATATTAGCAACCCTTAAATATAATACATATATTCTTAAAGTGGTGATTTGTAGTATTCTCTGGAAGAAATCACACCCAAATCAAATCTTTCTTTTTAATTTATGGAATAAAACAGGCATTTCCATAACATAGTATAGTAAATCAAGTCTTATACATTAAATGAGATAGGGGCCTATGCTGGAAAAGTCACTGGATAAGTATCTGAGATTGTGGACTCTAATTCTGGCTCTGTTACTCATTTGTTGTATGACCTGGGACAAGTTGAAATATTTCTAGGCCTTAGTTTACCATCTACACAAAAAGGTACTTCAAATGATTTCTGAAATCCTTCTAAGGCCTATAATAATAAAAATAGCTTACAATCAAGTAATATTTTATAGATATGACATACATGATATATGATCTTATTTATTCTTTACAACTAGCAAGTATTCTTGTGCTAGTTATCCAAGCTGAGAACTTGTACTTGGGATATTTTAGACTCAAAATTTGAGCACAAATTTGACTTCAGACATAGTACTAAACCTCAACAGAGGCATTGCTATTAAAAACCAGAGTGCTATTGACACTTTCCTTTTTTCTTTTATTTCCAAAAAATGAGTCTTTTACACTTTCTAAGTGTGTGTGATAACTGACCAAGCCTAAAAATTCAGGCTATTACCTTATTAACCATGCAACTGAATTTATTAACTAGCTTACAACAGCATATGACTTCATGGACTCATTAGTGGGAAACAGAAATTGAGGGACAAATTCCTATTTATTACAACTTTGAAAGCTTTGTGGCAACAAATTAGTAGAATGAAAAAGATGTTTATTCCTCTCCTACACAAAAGAGAGTACTATAGGAAATATTCTCCAACTTTAAAAACATAATGAGAAAAACTACAGCAAAGGTAGTGGTAAAAAAAAAAATATAAAACAAATAAACAAAAGAAGCTTAAAAGAGCAGAAAACATATCCCAAAGAACCCTGGAGTCTGACATTGACTTGAAAAAATAGTCATGAGAAATAGATACATGCTATAAAACATTTTCTTAGACATCCAGCTTTGATATATTCACATTGTTATACCAACTTGACTGAAATTTATCCCACTTTGGTGCAGGTTGGATCACTTTTCACTAGAACTGAAAAGAGGAATTAGAAACAGTAGGGAACTATATGGAAAATTTACCATGATCGTGAACAAATTGTCTCATCAACTCTGAAACCAAGGTTTTATACCTTGCACTTTTCAAGGTGCAAGGTTTTTCTTGGCTCCATGCCTAGAATGTTCCAGAATTCATCTGGACTGAGAAAAAAAGATTATTTAGTTCAGCTATTGATAGAAATTGAGCGAATAATAATATTCAGCTGCATGATCAGACACTTGTTCTAAGCACCATTGTTGTCTGGAGAAATTCTAGAGCGATCACCAGTATACTCAAAAAGTCTAAGATCGGTTCTATGTAATGATGAGAAATGTATGCTATAAATAGAATAGCAAATTGAATGAATTGCCCTCTGAGCTGTTTTTAAAAGTTTACTAATGTAGCTCATTTTAATATCATAGTTATGTTTTATATATACTAACCTCCTGGTGGAACCTTCTTTATTAAGAAAGAAAACCAAATCAGCAAAAATAACCACCTGCAGCAGCAAACACGTCTGCCAACATAGACAGCAGTTCTTGCTATTGGAGCGCCTCTCTGCTATTGTTGTATTTCATTATGTGTTCTCCAGGATGAATACTGTTTATTCAGAAGCTCAAAGTTCATTTTTTTGCTGATCTTTTCATTTGCATTGTTTTAGTGATTGTTTGTACTACTTGGGTTCTGTTAATTTCACTCTTGATTTTATTCCACATTCATTCATAAACACGTTCATTAGCCATATTTGATTTTCTTAATTCTATATTAACAAATGCTAGATATGTGTGACCTATGTTTGCTGTATCATTATAGATGTGTCACTTTAATTTGCCAGGCTTTCTTCACAATTTTTCCTTCCCACATTCTTTGTTCCAGCCAAAATTACAATACACCTCAAATATTACCCTTCATGACTCCAGCACCTTACAATACCCATTCACTTCCCTAGTTGCATAACTTCCTTGTTTATTTCTACCAGAAATTAGACTTACTTCCCACCTACTCTTGAATAAAAATCATAGTTTATGTCACATTTATGGACTTCAAAACAAAATCCACTGCACTCCCTACTATCCCCACGTAAAGAGAAAATTGAAGTTTGCTAACTGTACTTGAGAACACTAAATCCACCACATACACATACACCACATACTATAAACATTATTGAGTTATATCATTCCATACAATAGGGTTTTGTTCTATGTAGTACTCTCCTCCACCAAAAATTCCCTTTCCTTTTATAATAGTCAATAAATTGTCAATAAACATTTACTTAATTGCCTACTTTGTGCCAGGCACTGTGCTAAGGGTTGGGGATACAAATATGAAAAAAAGAAAGACAATCCCTGCCATCTGGGGAGCTTAAAATGTAATGAGAGAAGACCACACACAATAAGACATTGAAAAACAGGATAGTGGTAGGAGGGCAGGTGAAGATACCCAACTCAGGAAAATGGTGGAGAAATCAGAGAAGTCTTTGTGAAGTGCAGCCAGGTGAAAAATGAGAAGATGTTCTGAGCAGAACTTCCTCCTTAAAGGGAGGTTTTGAAGTTCATGGTTCCACTCTTTTAGTTACAGGGACAGAGGGTCATGATGAGGTGGAGTACCAAGCCCAATGGGATCTTACAGGTTGATGAGGTTTTCCCAATAGTAAGCATCCTGGGACATGATAGAAGAGTAAGGGATGTTCCAGAGTAGTGCAACCAGCTGAGAAATAGGAAGAAAAACTGTGATTTTGAAAATTATGGATTCTATCTCTAGTCTTTTTGGCTCTCATAGCCTATGTGCAGTTTCAGGTATTAAGTGATTATTGAACTTAATGACTCTTAAACCAACACATATTCCCCTCTAGTGAAAATAAAAGCAGCCTGTAGGAAGGCACCCGACTCCCCACTCCCATCCTGGACACTGGACAAGCACTCTTAGGTAGAAGCCTAAGTTTGAATACCTACCAGAAAGATTTTGTTTCTCCTGTTTGGACCTCCAGAAAGTTCAGATCTTTTATCCAATGTTCAATTTTTTTATTCCTGGTATATTTGAACCCCAGTACCTATCTTCTCTAAAAATGAACACTTTTTATCACTCACTACTACAAGGAACCCACTTTGGTCCAAGCTTTACTTTCTGACTTCCTGGGCTCTCCTTTTGTTCTTTGAAATTCAGGAGGGATGGTTGTACTAGGAGCTGATCAGGACCCTACTGACTCAAACTTTGTGATTCTTCATGATTCTGTAATTCTATGTTTATAGTGTATTCTTTTCTGGAAGTCTAATGACCATGGAAATATCTCCAGACAACTGATTAACTGAGAACTGAAGGAATGAACAAGAGAACCTGCACATCAATTCACAACCTTAATACTCTGAATCTAGTTAGGATATTCTACTAACAGATCTTCCCACATGATCCCGGGAGGCACCCAAAGGAGGCGCAATGATTCAGTAGCCTATACAATTATAAATGAAAGTATAACTACATGGCAAATGAAAAGAAGTGATAGGCAGACAGATTTGGAAAAACCTGGAAATATTTACATGAACTGTCACAAAATGAAGGGAGCAGAACCAGGAGAACATTGCACATAGGAAAAGCAACATTCTATGATCATAAACTATGAATCAGTTATTCTCAGCAATACAATGATTCAAGACAATCCCAAAGGTCTCATGCGGAAAATGTTTTTCACATCCAGAGAAAGAACTGATGGAGTCTGAAATGCAGATTGAGGAATACTATTTCTGCTTTCTTCATTTTTGGGGAGGGAGGAGGGGTTGGCCTATTTCTTCTTTCACAACATGACTAATATGAAAATATGTTTTACATGATTTCACATTATATGACATAGATCAAATTGCTTACAATCAAGAGATGGGGGAGGTGAGGGAGGTAGGGAGAAAATTTTGGAACTAAATTTTTAAACATTAAAATTTGTCTTTACAAATAATTAGAAAAATAAAATACTAAAATAAAAACAGGTTGTTTAATTAATCATTTAAAGAGTATATTTCATGCACATGCAAGTTAAATCCGTTCACTTGAAATTAATTTCCTTCTAAATAAATCATGACTCGTGTGTATATAAATCACACTAGTTATGATTAGGTCAAATGAATGTAACTAACTTTCAGAAAATTAAACATACTTTGCTATCAGATGATAAATGCTATTAAAGTTTGATTTTTTTTCAAAAGTACCATCTACAATACTCAGTGATGTGTTTAAAAATAGAGATCACTCTTCAGATGCAGGTTACTACATTAATTTGCTTAGGCAAAAATTACAATTTTTGTTAGCCCTGCAATATTAGAGAATTAGACTCCATATTTCTTTAATTTCCTATTTTGTTCCTTTACATATTCTAGGGAACAAAGACTAAATGTGTATATTTCCCATTGCACAATCTACTCATATCTATTTTTGTCCTAGTGTTTCTGTGATGTAGAGGGACCTATTTAAATCTTTGTTTAATGTTCTGTGGGGCAGCCATAGCATCCTACTAACCTTTATACTATACCTTAAATTAAATGTGAGCAATTAATTTTTAAATGATTCTTAGACCTCTGAAACCCATTGCCAATTCTTCAGTGATATGGCAGAAAAGGGCAAGAGACTTCTAAGAATCATTGCTTTTCATAAACTACAAACATTGTTGTTCAGTCATTTGTGTCTGACTCTTCATGACCTTGTTTAGGATTTTCTTGGTAAAGGTACAGGAGTGATTTGTCATTTCCTTCTCTAGTAGATTAAGACAAACAGAGGTTAAGTGACTTATCCGGGGTCACACAGCTAATGATTGTCTGAGGTTAGATTGGAACTCAGGTCTTCCTGATTCCAGACCCAGTGCTCTATCCACTAAGTCACCTAGCTGCCTTAATTTAACTATTGATACTCTAAATATAAGATCTTTCTCATGTGACTATTGAATATGCATATAGCTAGAGGATCTGAGTCATGTCATTCTTCACATACTTCCTACAAGTGAAACAAAAAAAGAAAGAGAGAGACCAAGAGACAGAGAGAGAGAAACTAAGGAAGGAAGAAAGGAAGGAAGGAAGGAAGGAAAGAAGGAAGGAAGGAAAGAAGAGAGAGAGAATGAAAAAGAAAAGAAAAGAAAAGAAAGAAAGAAAGAAAGAAAGAAAGAAGGACGGACGGCAACAAAGTGGAAGCAACATGGAGGACCACCTCACTGGGCCTCCTCAGGAAAACCGATAAAGGGTCAAATAGAGTTGTTTTTATCATGTAGTCAAAGACTACAAAAAACATGACTTCGTGGCCACTTGCTCATGTAGCAATTTTTAAAATAAGAAGGTAAAGAAATTCTATGAGTTCCAAGAAGAATTCTGTAGGATCCACAGCATTAAATCAATGTATATATTAATATTCAGTTGCTACAATGCAAAATTGGTCACAGAAGATAACAGTGAAAAATATTTTGGAAAATATGATTTAAAAGGAAGAAATGAAAGACAGCAAAAGTGTGCACATTACAATAAGCTTCCTTTCTATATGGCATAAATGTTTGTTTCAATTAAAGAGTCCAGAAGCTCTGAACAAGGACAATATCGAATAACATCAGAAACATACACTAAGTGAACTATATTTTATTTTAATAGAAAATAACTGATCACCTATTAGGGGTCATTTCCGAATCAGTTGTCTGTGCCCAATCAGATCACTACCTTGTTAGAAAAGATTCAAAGCAATAACAAATTAGAAGGGGCAATAAATATTCAGAGAATAAATATGGTGTGCAATTAAGACAAATCCAATCTAGCTTATTTAAAGAAGGTGTTGAAGCTTGAAAATCAGAACTAGATAAAAGAATTGAAGTCAGCACCAACTATTGCTATTCCCTAAGGAAATTTAACTGATAGAAATCAATCAAGGTAATGAGAGGATCAGAAAAGTCAGCCTCTTAGCCAAGCAAATACTTGATCTATATGACCTATAGAGAAATCTGACAGCCAAGGGCAAAACCAGTTAAGAATTTAAACTCATTTATAAAATTTTACATGGGAGAACGGTGGAGTATCATGAATGATATCCACTCATAAAAAGGTCATTAAGCATTGGAGAAAAAAGAGAAAGCCTTGAAAATATTCAATTAAGCCCAATCAACAATAAACACAAAATGGAAAAATCGATAAAAACTTCTATAGCACTATCTTTTCTTTTTCCGTTATGATAATGATATTGAGACTGATAATGATTATGATATTTAGACTAACCACATTTCAGTCACCATATTGCTGCTTGAGGAATAGAAATGGCACTAAAAGCTGGAGGAAAAAAAAAGCAGGACTAGCCCTAGTAAAAATGGAGGAGTCTTGTTGGGGACACTACACACTTAAGAGCATTGAGGCCTCACATCTGAAGGTAGGATTCCAATTGTCTGATAAAAACCTGATTAGTATCATTCCTGGCTCCACCAACTGCTCTCTGAACTTCTCCATCCCCTTGCCAGCAGCTTTATTAACATGAAGATACCTTCAGGGCAGGAATGGAAGGTTTTTTCTTGTTTTGTCCTCAACACATAGCATAGTGCCTGAAACATAGTAAGTGCTTTAAAAATGCTTTATGTACTTATTTATCCATCTAATTATCTATCTATCTATCTGTTATCTATCTATTACTCAAGTAAAGGCAACTAAAAATCCCTGTGATTATCAAACCACATAATAACTTTCCCATCTCTATAAATTTTTATGAAAATATTCTGCATACCTATCAAAGCCATTTTAATAAAGCCATGTTTGAAATAGGAACAAGGATGCTTTTACTAATTACATAGGACCAGAATTCTCAGATGTCATCTAATCTAAACGCCTTATTTTAGAAATGAGTTAACTGAAGTCTAGAGAGGTTAAGTAATGACAATAATGATGATGATAACAACAGCAATATTTATATATCACTTTAAGTTTTACAAAGCACTTGGAGTTACTATCTCATTTTATCCTCAAAACAACCCTGGAAGATAGGGGCTATTATTCTCTGCTTTGTAGATAAGAGAACTAAAATACAGAGAGGTTAAATGACATGCTAAGGGCTACATAGTTGGTAAGTTCATGAGGCTGGGTTTAAACTCAGGTATTCCTGACTACTAGTCTAAAACACTCTCCACTCAACCATCTAAGTTAAACGATTTGTCCTAGATTAGATAATAAATTTCATAAATCATCAGATTATAGAGCCAGCACTTTTTATTGTTTAACCTATGCTTATATTTGCTAACAAAAAAAGCATTTAATTGATTAGATCAAAATCTCACCTTAAAGAGTCTCCTCCAAGTTGTCATCCATGCACATGTTAAAATCACTTAAAATTCCTTGAAAGAGAAATAACTTATTTGGATCAATCTCAGAATATAAATAGAAAAAAAGCAAGGGTATCCACCACTGAGCATAAACCTGTATACTGCAAGGAGGTAAAAGACATAAAGAACAGTCATACATAACTATCTATATCTTTCTGTCTACCTATCTATTTATTCCTCAACTTTCTCATCTGTACCATAAGGGGGATGGATTTGATGACTTCTAAGGTGTTCCTTTAAGCTGTAAATCTATGATCATGTGACATGATAATTGTGGCACATCAATATAATGAAATATTCTTAGGACATGATGATTAAGAATTCAGAGAAGCATGGAAAGAGCTGCATTCACAGATGCAGAGTGAAGTAAACTGAGCTATTAAAAAAAACAGAATCACAACAATGTAATTGAAAAGAACAACAAATAAACAAGACCAAATGCTATGTAATTTAATTGACCAAGCTTGCATTTGAAGAAAAGATTAGAAAATGTATAAACCTTCCAGTGGTATGATGATAAATGTTTAACAACTGGCTCTCTGGAAGGAGGAGAAGGGGGTGACCTTGAATTTGTAAATCTGCTAATTTCAGAATTGCTAATAAACACACTGAAAATTTTAATAATTTAACAATTTTCTCTTGCAAGCCAGTTTGAGCTGGCTCCATCATATTTCTTAGGAGAGGTCAGGGACTATGGGCATAGATATTCTGTATACTATCAAACTTACACTTTTGCTTAGTTTTCCTAAACTTCTTTCTTTCTCACTCTGACTCTGTTTCTTTTCTTTATCTCTCTGTCTCTGTCTCTCTCCGTGTGTCTCTGTGTCTCTGTCTCCTCTCTCCTGGTTAGAGGAGAGGGACAGCAAAGTTTTGGAAATAAAGGTGATATACAAAAAGGTATCATTAACAAAACAAATAAATTTCAAGTGAGAAGAATATAACAGAAGAATCAGGATAAAAGACATTAACAAAGAAATATATAAACAAAAAAGGAAGTAGCCATGGAGCTAGAATGAGGGGTAAATGATGGGAAGAGAAGGGAACAAAATTTATATAGAACCTACTATGTGCCACGCAGTGTGCTAAGCACTTTTATAAATATTATATCATTTGATCCTTACAACTATCCAAGTGGTTGGTTCTATTATCACCCCTATTTTGTAATCAAGGAAACAGAGGCAATCAGAGCTTATCACTTGCCCAGACTCACACAGCTAGTAAGTGTTTGAAGCCAGATTTGAATTCAGGTTTTCATGGCTCCCTTTAAGTCCCCAACCAAAATCCCATCTTTTACTGGAAGCCTTCTCCAACCCTTCTTAATTCTGGTGCCTTCCCTCTATTAATTATTTCCTATTTATACTATATATGGCTTGCTTCATATACATAAAATATATATGTGCGTGTCTGTGTACATATGTGTGTTTGCATGTTGTTTCCCCTATTAGATTGTAAGCTCCTTGTGGGCAGGGACTGTCTTTTGCCTCGTTTTGTACATTTTCTGCGTTTAGTACAGTTTCTGGCACTTAGTAGGCATTTACTAAATCTTTATTGATTGATTCCAGCCACAGTACTATATCTCATGAACCACAAGCTGCCTCTACTGGGGAGCCCATATGTTATTGTTATCAAGGTAAAATTTAGAGATCTCAATTACAGTCCCTGGAATTCGGAGATTTTATGTGAGGTCATGGACATGATGAGAAGCTATGGATGGCTCTTTATAATTAGGTGGGTCTCTCCCATTGATAAGATCACAGATAGATATAGGTATCCAAATAATGATGAATTGATTAATTAAGGCACTATTTCCTAGGGCTTATTTAGGCACAAATTAAAATGAATTATTTTGTAAGTGTTATCCTGATGTGACTTCACTAAGTACCAAATGGTAGCTAATAAAATGGAATCAGAATACCTGAAAGAAATTAAAAGCTTCTCTCAGAATTGTCTGGAAACTTGGCTGTAATGGTGTCATCTCAGGACTTCAAAATTTCTCTACCTCACAGGGATTTTATGAGATGGAGAAAAAAAAAACCTCAAAATTTATGAGTGCTGAACAAACATGAGGTTAAATTAAGTGGAACATAGCAATTGTTAAGATCTGTCCTGATGGAAGGTAAGGGAAAAGACATTTTGAATATTTAGAAAATGCAGCAGGGAAACCTAATGCTCTCTAAATCTTTTAGAGAGGCTTCCTGTGTGAAGCCTTCCTGATCAGAGGCCCTTTCTCTGAGCCAGCCTTTTGAAGGGAAACCTGTAGCTATAAGTTTAGAAAAAAAAATTGTCTGGCTCTGGTGCAAAATGTACTTGGCCTCCCTACTCAAGCAAAATCTTAATCTTGTCAAAAAAGATGGACTGGTCTATAAATAACCCATGTTTCAACTTCCATGCATTCCCATCATTTCATACTTTTCAACATAGAGTGTTGCTCTTGCAAATAAAAGCAGAAAACCATATGATACCCACCCCCTTTTTTACAAAGTCTCCAGACCATGCTAAAAACTTTATAACCACAGATAACATGAATAATTTCATCCACAGTTCTTCCATGACACAGATTTCCAAGTCAGTTGACTCTAGGACCCAAGAGAAACCCGAGCACAATTGTCAATAGGCTTCATTGAAATCAAAACATCATTTTTCCTTCCGTCCATTGCAGGGGAGACTGAAACCACCTCTGATAATTAATCCACTGAGAGAAATCAATACTACAACTGGTTGAAGATGAAACAACCCATAACAAAATAAACTTCTGAAATGACACTGCAGGAGTTTCTCCAAGTGCAGTCTATTTACTACAGATGTGGAATCTAAACAAACATTGCTTTTCTCCATAAAAAAAAAATAAAATTATCCTTCCCGAGAAGTCAATTACCCCGAAGAAGTCTTATCCTGTCTAACATACTGCCATAAATACATTGTTCTTCATATGCTGGCTAATCTCTTCATTTACAGATAGCACATGTCTGCTGTTAGAGGTTACAGGTGTTTGAGAGGTAACATTTTCAGATAAGAGTGTGCTATCTTTCCCATGACATAAAACTCAGGTAATGCATAAATTTAAGATTTCTGGGGATTCTTTCATAAAGTCACTTTGGGGCAGTAAGAAAAGAAATAGATCACAGGATTATAGATTTAGTACCATAAGGGCCTAACAAGTTCAAGACCCTTATTTTATAGATGAGGAGACAGTCCTAGAGAAGGTAAATGTTTTACTTAGTGTCACACAGGTAATTAAGTGCCAAAGCAGGGATTTAAATGTGGCTATTATTATCTTTGGTGCAATATTCTCTCCATTATACCTCACTAAGTTAAACCTGATGGAGAAGGGTGCTGAAATATGACTGACTAGTTGGTCCTTCTGGACCTATGGGTGGATCTTCACAGTTGCACAACACCCCTGTTGTAGAACTCAAGCAATATAAATCGAGCATTAGTGCAATTTGAAATTGGATTGTTCATAGATAGATAGATAGATAGGATATAGATAGATAATGTCTATATACATATATCTATATATCTACATACACATCTATATTTATTTTCCATATGTGTATATGTGTGCATGCATGCACACATGTATGTATGTGTGTGTTATGAAATAAACTTTTTCTGATAGAGTTTATTAGTAAAATCATTCCTTTCCTCTGGCCTTGAACATTTGGGGCAGGGGGAGGGAGCTGAAGAGATTTACTAGAATATATGAAACTTATCTACAAAATCCACTCTGATTTCACAATCAGTCTTTTGGACAGCTCAACCCTGGCATAGATTCAGCAATATTAGAAGACTATTCTCTTAAAATAGGCAGTCTGCCCAGTGAATTTTCACTATCATGAGAGATTTCAAATAATCTACTAGTATATTAGCTGGTTGGAGATGGAGATGGGAAGGAACACAAAATCTGAGGAAAAATATGGCTTTTTGCAAAAGTTAAAAAGAGGGAAAACTGTTGAATTTTTAACAGACATGCCACAATTATGACATGAATTGAAGAAAACAATGTGCAGTTTTAAATTGTGACAAACATAATTTTTTACAAGTATTTCTTTTATTTAGAAAAAGAATCTCCCTGGATTGGGGAAGCGGACAGTGTAGGAACTGGTATTTTCAATAGACTACCAGTAATTTAAAAATCCAAAACATATATGGAGTCTTGCTTTATCCATTTTCCTTCCTTCCAGAAATTGCAATTCATAGAGCAGTAACAGCTCAAATTTTAAAGTTGGTTACACTAGTCATATAAGGCATTGTCAAAAAATTGCCCCCCAAAATAATCCACTCCACCCATTAACTGATGTTCCCATCTTACTTCATAAATTACATTTGAGTTTTTATATTTCTCCTAATTCTTGTATTTGAAAGTCAATTTTGTTATCTTTATCTTTATGTTTTATTCTTATTATTTCTTCATAAATGCTTGAAAGTCCTCTATTTCATTCAATCTCCATTTTTTCCCCTTGTAGTATTATACTTGATTTTACTAGGTAAGTTTATTCTTGGTTGGAATCCCAGTTCTTTTCTCTTCTAGAATATATTCCAAGCCTTCTGCTCATTTAAGATGGAAGTTGCTCAATCTTCTGTGATCCTCACTGTGGCTCCATGGTATTTGAATGGTTCTTTCTGGATATTTGAAGTATTTTCCCTTTGACATGGGAACTCTGGAATTTAGCTATAACATTCCTTTCATTTCAGGATCTCTTTCAGTTAGTGATCAGTTTCTATTTTACCCTCTGGTACTAGAATACTGAAGCGGTTTTCTTTGTTAATTTGTTGAAATTGGAAAGCTAGGTTGTTTCTTTGATCATAGCTTTCTGGTAGTCCAAATAATTCTTAAATTATCTCTTTTCAATCTATTTTCTAGGCAAGTTGTTTTTTTTTTCCTCTACGCTGTGAGTTACAATGAAGGACAATACCTTTTATTTGTTTTTGTTTTTTTTAAGTCATTTACTATGTCCCAGGTACCAGACATGGTGCTAGGGATCTGAATTTTTTAAAAAATTGAAATGTTCACTATTTTCAAAGTGCTTAAGTGATAGGAAATCATTAGTACATGTATGCTCTTTTCATCCTCCAACTTTGAGTTTTTATCACTGTGTATTACTAGAGTAGGGCTATCTTAAATGTATCCTTTGTCCTTTCATCTCTCTTTTTCTAGTTTTGCTTCACTTTGCAAATGATTCTCAATTAGCCAAAATCATTTATTAATTACTTACTTTGTGCAAGGCAAGTTGCTAAGTGATAGGGATAGAAACAAAAACAAATCCAGTCTTTTTCATCAAGGAGATCACAGACTATTGGCAGAGACACCATACAAATGTCTACATACATTGCTCCTATTCATGTCTATAAACCTAACTGATTCAGTGTTCAGATGCAGCACATACAGAAGTATAGTAAGTAGCCAGCAACCACTGTCTTCTTGCTTGGCACGTTGCTAATTTTTTGGGGAAAACTACCCCATCAAAATTAATGTCAATTCCTATGGTAGGTTTTTGTTGTTTTTGTTTTGGTTTGGTTTTTTGCTTCCATGAATCTGCTACTATAGAACAACCAATGCAAAACCAAATTAGACCTCAGGCAAATAATAAGAAACAACTCTAGACCCTTTGGGTCCTACTGAACACAGTAATTGCCACCATTTAAAATCATTGAAAGACTTATTGTGCTATCTGCATAAATATGAAGCAGCCAATTATCTATTTTCAGCTTAACAACAATATTAACAAGTGTCCAATTAGTTCTATGCCTATGAAGCCTTTGATAAGTGCCTCTAGAAATCCAGACCTTATTCACATACTTCATATAACATAATCATGATTAAAATCCAGATCAGACCAAGCATCAGTGGAGGGCAAATCAATAATAGCAACAGTGAAACAATCACACAGTAGGATGTGATACAGGAAACAATTAATTTTTATAAAGTAGATACCCACATAGGTGGTCTAATGTAGTGACTCCATCCCTTGAAGTAGGGCTGTGTATAATATGCACATAGGGGATTTCCACAGGCTGAAGTATTTCTAGCACAATAATGATTACAAAATAATTTACTCAAGCAAAGGAAATATATGTAATGGTAACATATGAAATAAACATGGAGCTTCAAAGTAGGCAAGACACTTTAGATATAGCTTATGTATATTTTTTAAAAATAATTAGTTACTAGGATATCAAATATAAAATTTTGAGATTGCCAAGGACATTGTCTCTACCATCTATAAAATCTTCATTTGGAATCATGGTCCCAGCCCTTCCTTCATTTTGACTACACGGTTTTCCTTTCTTTTTTAAATTTTGTTCTCTTCGCAATGGTTTGGTTTGGTTTTCATTCACTGAGCATTAAACAAACACTGTAGGACTTCAGGATTACATTATTTGACAATTATGGAGGAATTCTTTTTAGCTACTCCACTGTCAAGTACTCAATAAAGCCTGATATAGTTATCTTATGGATTAGAATTGTTACAGTGTATTTTTTTTTCAGAATTGACATGGCTATTTAGAATCTGTTTTTCAACTGAGTTAAATTTAGAAGGTCTATGAGAGCTGGTTCTTGTCTAGGCATACCTCACCCACCCATGCCCTTAACCACTTTATTTCTTGGTCACAGTAATAAGTGGTATAAATAAAATTCAGGGCTAAGGGTAAAAAATGGCAGGTTTAAATGGGCAAATTAGAGAAGGTTTCTGTAGGAAGTGACATTTTAGCAGGGTTTTAAAGGATGTGATTTATATCATAGATGTAAAGCCAGAAGGGACCTCAGAGCCCATCTAGTCCAATATCCTCATTTTATATATTAGTATAATGAGACTTTGAGAGTTTAAGTGATTTGCCTGATGTAAGCATTGTGGCTATAGATTTGAACCTAGGTCCTCTCACTCCAGAGGGAAATGCATTTTAGGCATGGGGAACAATTTATACAAAAACACGGAGGTAGAAAATGGAGGGTATATTCTGGAAACAGTGAGTAGTACAGTTTGGCTAGATCATAGAAAATATAGAAAGGAATACTATGAGATGAAACTGGTAAAATAAGGTGGTAGCAGATTAGGAATAGAGGCAACACAAAGACTCGACAAAATAGTTCGAAATTTACTAATCAATATAGCACCATCAAAAGATTTTGATCAGAGAGTTTGCCCTGACCAACTAGATCTGTGGTTGAGGAAGTTAAGCAGTTTGGGAGAGCGAATAAAGGAGGTGTTCTGATGGGTTTGATATAGGAAGGTACAGGAAGTTGTTGTTGTTTGTCTTTCATTCTGGAAGAGGACCATGACATCAGGGAGGTCATGCCATGACCTGAAAGTGAATTGGATTTAAGTGTGGCAGAGCTGTGCAAAGTTACCAGTCTTACTTTCTCCTCACCAGCTGGGTACAGTGGCCAGATATAGATCAGGATGACTGGAGATAGCCTCAGATGCAGTGGGACACCTTGGCCTTTTTAAGTTAAAGTCTTTAATAGGTCTCAGTTTGACTGAGGCAATGCTCATTCATTGATTTAGGCCAGGTAAGAAATGTGGCAGAGAATGGCCTCTTATCCAGGTAAAAAAAATCAATCTGGGAGGGGAAGACCCATGTGATTTCTGGCCAAAAGAGAAACAATTGCTATTTACATTCACTCTGAGCCAATCAGGGCCCAAACAATGACCAAGTGGGACTTTGCCTGGGACCTGTTGTTGGCTATCAATGAAAGCCAGAGTGATTTGGGTTCAAGGCATGGTCATTTAATTGGATCTCTCAAAATTTTTAAAAAACTAACCTTTTTTAAAGCCCCCTCATCCACTGTTTCTCACTTTTTGAAGCATGCTACAAAAGAATGACTATTGGACTTAGAATCAGAGTATGTAGGTTCAAATCCTGGCCCTTGTATTTAAGAACTTACTACTTTGGACAAGTTGTAATAGCGCATGAATTTTTTCTAAACATAGGGCAGGGAAGCAGCCTAGGTGAAGGAGTAAGGCACCCTGAGGAAGATATAAGAGTGTGCCTGTGTTGGACAAACCAAACCACTTGCGCCATTTTAACCACTCTCTCTCCTCACACACTGAGGAGGACAGGCCAGGGACCTAAATCCAGAAGCCTTAAGAATAACAATGCTTCCAGCCCAGTGTTGTCAGCCATCATCTTTGGAATCAATCCCTATGGAAATGCAATGAGGTTGGGGGAGGGTTAGATCAAAGACCCAGAAAAGAAATTTCTTGCCATCAAAGGCCTTGACCCTGTCAAATAATTCAGCCATAATATTATTTTATCAGTGGAAATGACATTAAAGTAGAAACATTGTCATCTGCTTTGCTGTTACACCCTAAAGACTATGTGACTTCCATCTGACTCCTAGGTGAAACTTTCCTTTTGTGTAATCTCTTCCATTCCAATGTGAGCTCCTTTAGAGCAGTGATTTACCCATAGTAAATGCCTAGTAAATTATTTTTTCATTCATTCATTGATTCAAATGAATTTATTTTAAAAGTTAGGGACCTCTTTCCCATCATCAGAAAATGTGAACTAAGAATTCACTAATATTTCCCAGAAGCTAATGAGGAAAAGCAAACATAACTAAAACTAACAGGGTTTTTTAATGCCCCCACAGCCAATCAAGGAGCTTCCTCTTCTTCAACATTGGTTAGTGGATAGAACTAGTTACAGAATGTTTACATATGCTCTACAATTTGTTTTTCTAAGGCATTTTCCTTATACATCATCAAAATCCAGCTGATAGGGCTAGCAGATAGAGAGAGCTTGAAGAAAAGGGAGAGAGTGCTGAACTAGCTGTTGGAGAACTTAGAACCAAAAGATTTAGGTGTCTTCTGAATATGAACATTAAAGAATATGCACATTTTTTTCTTTAACACAAAATATATTTTGAAATATAGACCATGTGCTACAGCACAGTGAAACTGTAAATAAATGTAAAAGATCAGATATATTAAACACATCCTTTACTCGTTATAGCAATAAAAATGGTAATTAACAAGAAGACCATAAGTAAAATATGCACAGTTAAATGCAAATAAAATAGTGACATTCTAAATAATAATTAAGTTAAAGAATATATCATAGAAATAATTAATATAAAAGAGGGCTTTAATGATGTTATATGTGTGTGTATGTGTAAAAATTTCTGCTATGAACCTAATGCAGCAGTCAGAGGAAAAATTATATCACTTATTACATATGTTCACAAAATAAAAAGAAGACTAATGAATGAAATGATTAAGCAATTTTACAATTAAAAAATTACAAAAATATAAATCTCAAAATTTTGAAAAATAACTAAATTGGAAAACAAGAAGACTAAATGTTTGAAAATAAAAAGATCCTGAAGAATCACAAAATCAATAAAGCTTCAGATCATCTAACAAAAAAAAGAAAGAAAAATAAAGTTAAGAAATCATTCAAATTGAAAGTGAAATCTCAAAAGGGAAGGAATAACAACTATTATCAGAATCCATTATGCCTAAAAAACAGAGAATGTAAAAGAAATAAATGATTAGCCACAAAAATATAAAATATCTAAATTGACAAATATAAAATAGAGATCTTATTCAAATTTTGGAAAAAATTTTGGGAAAACTGAAGCAAACAAAAGCTGTGACTTGCCCAAAGTCACATAGCTAGTAAGTGTCTAAACACAGATCTGATTCAGACCTTCCTGACTTCAGGCACTTTATCCACTTCCCCATCTAGCTGTCCCATTTGGAAAATGATTAACATTGTATGTATGTGTGTATATGCATACGTATAAGTATACATATATGTGTGTATGCTTATGCAGATATGTATATACACATATACAAAATACACTATATATGTGTTTGTATGTATATATATGTATGTGTTTCTCTGTATATATATAATATATATTTATACAAATGCATACATACAGAAACATACATATCTTTGGTATAAAAATATTAGAATAGAACAATTAATTGGGCTTAAAAAAAAAGAACCCAAATCTATAAAACATCAATAATCAGAAACCAGCAGTTTAGAAAGGGGAAACACTAGAAGTCACCCCAAAAACACAACACTTTTCCCATTTTGTTTGCAATAGTTCTGTAAATGCTAGCAATAGCAATGAAAGAAAAATAGATTAAAGGCAACAAGGAGACAAAGCTGTCTTTATTCACTGATGACAAGATAATTAGAAAACTATGGAGAATCAGTAAAAAAAAAACCTGAGGTAAGGTAATTCATGCTTTCAGCAAAGTAGCAGGATTTAAAATAAATCCACAAAAATGCATTTATATATAGTAACAGCAACATTCAGGGGAAAAACAGTAGGAAAAGAAAACTCTTTTAAATTAGAGTGTATTAAATATCTGAGGGTAAAGCAACTAAAAAAAAATCTAATATAATCTACTTGACAACAGCAAAAAAAAATTCAGAGTTTTTCTCCTCCTGAAAGTTTATTGTCAAGTTCTAAAACTCTTCAGCTCTTCTTTATCTTATTTTTAAAACACAGAATAAAAGTATTAGTATTACCTATGTCACAGCTTTGTTGTAAAGAAAAATTTGTTAATATGATGGATGTAGTTTAGAAATAGTAGCAGACAGGGATGGTGACCAAGGTGAAGAACATTTTGAATACCATTCTGTGCAGACCAAAGATCTACTTTTAATTCTGTCACAAACTTAATGTTTGACTTTGGACAAGGCACTTGACCATTTTGGATCTCATTTTCTTCATTCAGTAATGAGATTAGGAAGTTAGATTAAATAATCTGTAAGACTCTTCTAGCTCCAACTTTTTTTTATAATTAGACTGTGACTATGACTATTCCCTGAATTTAGCTCCATAAGGAATTGAACAAGCATTTATTAAGGACTTATTATTTGTAAGAAATTCTTCTAAAATCTGAGGATATAAAGATATAGAGGAAATAATCCATGTCTTCATGGAAGAGTGTTTTGGTCTAGAAATGCAAAAGGATAATGAATAGAGGTAAATGGCATGTTCTTTATGTGATTATGGCAGAGTTAAATTGCTTACAGTTCTCAGAACAAGAGGTCTGAAGAGCTGGGTGGGTAAAAGTAGGCTAGAGGCACATACCCAGTGGCATAAGAGGAAGATTGCTTTTGAGCAACTTTGGGAGACCATATCAGAAAGGCATTACTAACAATGTAGATGACAATTGTCAAAATTCCTATGTAGTTCTGTATTACAAAGTATATGAGACTCTCTACATGGAAGGTAGAAAAAGTAAACCATTTATTCAGACACCAGTGAATCATATTCCACAAGCCATCCCACAAGACCCTGCTGGGGTCTTCCCAAAAACAAACTCCCAGTACAGCTAAGTTAGCCTGTTCAGCTCTAACTATCATGATAGTGGCCATTAGCAGCCATAACTGCTCTCTCTCTCTCTCTCTCTCTCTCTCTCTCTCTCTCTCTGCATTTCCTGTGACATAACTTCCTTTTCCTGTCAGGAAGCTCCTCCCATCACATGTGACTTAGGCTTCCCTTTTAAGCAGGTCACATGGCCTATTAATGGGTGGGAAAGATCTTCAAATCTAAATTGCTACTACAGAGACTGGGCCCAGCTCAGATATAATGAGTTTCCAAACAATGAAACTACAAGACCTTAGATGGACACAACTGGCCTGGGCATCTTATGTTCAAATCCCCAGAACACAGTCAAGCCAATCTGAAAGAATACAATAAATTTCTCTGACATACATATGTGATAGTAACTGGCTTTCAGGATTTTTTTTAAATCCATGTTGTGCTGAAAATATTTTGGATAGCTTTTAAAGTTAGGATCCCAAACACCTAGTGATTCCGAATGTTTCTGTAGCCTTAAAAATCCATTATTGTTTAAATATACCTTTCTTCCTAAAAGTACTGAAGATCTCTAGCCCTCTACCCTGAGGAAATGTACTATAGTATATAGCAAACAGGATTCAGAGTCAAGAACACCTCTAACACATACTATTTGTAATGACTCTGGTCAAGTCACATAATTTCTATGTCCTCATCAACTCTAAGACTATTCATTGCAGAGTTATTGACCTTTATTGATAGAGGACTTTTCCTTACAAGAAGTTCCAAACACAAATGAAATTCCAGGTCTGGATTAAAAAAAAAAAGCCAAAACCTATAGCTATCTATCTATAATGTAGTGTTTTAAAATTAGCTTAGTAAAATATGTACTCTTTTAGGGTAGGCATTATTTCCTTTTTATCTTTGTATCTAAAGTGCCTAGCACAATGTTGACTACATAGCAGGAATTCCATTAATATTTGTTTACTAAGTACAGCTTCTTTCTGAAACAAAGGCACTCCTTTTTTAATTAGTTTCTCCCCCCTTCTGGTTTGATAAACATTTTTTAAAGTCATAGAATACCACACTCTGAAAAATTAATGTTGCAAATAATTCAAAAGGGAATGCAGAGGCAAATAGTGAGCATGAATAAACTGGGACTTATTAGCAGTATTTAGGCACAGAGAATAAATGACATAAATGACTCCATCAAAAAGATGTATGACCAAAAAGGAAGACAGAGAAGTAATATAAGAATTGGATCACTGATGGACAGTATTCCCTTCCTACCAATATAGGAACCAGAGATCTAAACGGTGAGCTACTTGAGGACAGGGATTATCTTTTGCCTTTCTTTGAATCTCTAACACTTAGCACAGTGTCTGGTACATAATAGACACTTAATAAATGCTTATTGACTGACTGACTAAGGAAAAACTTTCAGTACCTTAGGTGGACCCCTTGAGGATGATTTATGGGAGGATGTGGACAAAAGTTGCACAAGATGAGAATGCATGGAAGGGGTTTGATATCAATAAAATCAAATCCATCCCCATCACTTTTAATTGAAGGGTACTAAAATCAACCTTCTTTTACTATATGATGAAACCTCGAGATGATTTAATGTATCACTAAATCAGTGTTTTAACTCACTAGTCTAGCCCACAAGTCTCAAAGGTCTGAAACAAGGAACTAAAGCAATTTGCATTGGTGAAGTGACTTCCCATCACAGATTAAGTCCTATCTTCAATGCAAGTTCATTCATTTTGTTTTCCCTTATCTTTGTTGCAGTAAAAGCTATTTGCATGAGGATGTTCCCTCCCTCCTGCCCCCAGGGTTGCCAGTATATTTTGTCAATGTGGAACTTTGTGATGGCATTTTTAAACCTGTCTCCAAGCACCTCCCTAAGAAACTGGGGTTTGGGGGATCCAGTTAGCATTTCACAAAAACCCACATCCACAGACTTGCCTAAAAGGGGGCAATATTAATTATCTGTAGATAGCCTGAGCCATGCCATAATTCATTAGATGCACTACCATTTCCTTGCAAAAGGCTTGGGAAGAAGTTATTACAAATCTTAGAGCAAAAGGTCCAGTTCATTAAAACTGAGTTTCAGAAAATAAATATGTGAAATTTTGCTTCCCCACTGCTCCCCTTCTTTAGACACACTGAAGTTTTCCCTGGAGTTCAGACCAGATTGAAAGTATTTCAGAACTTTCCCCTAGGGAGAGCTGAAAGCTCCCTGGTTAGCTGAAGTTAGCTTTCTACTATTGACCCTTTTTCTAGCACACCTATAGCAAAAGTGTTTGAGTTCCACTCTCGTATTTATTGCTTGTCAGCAACACTGACTCCAATTATAACTATTGTTTTCATAAATATTCATCCCATAATCATCAGAAAACAATGTTTGTACTTTATTTTTTTTTCTTTCAGAGACGATGGATAAAAGGACTCGGCTCTCTGAGCTGCCACTTTCTACAGAGGCACTTGACACATTCCTGGTCCCAGAGACCAGCGAGTCCACCCAGGTGTGGGACCCAGCAGGCAAGAAGAGGTGAATGAAGTGAATGCCTGAGGAGCCAAAATTTGGGCGAGAAGAGAAGATTACACGATTGAGTGTACAGTGAGCACTTACTGTCAGTGTTTCTGTCGGTTTCAATTAATCATATTTGGGCACATCTTCAAACAGTGGAGGCTTCGAGTGCCAAGGCTTCATTAAAACACTTCAAGTTCAGCAGAGCCCAGAAGGGAGGAATTCTAACTTTGCTCTAAAGAAGAACAAATATGGCCTCAGGCAACCAGCTGAATTGAACATGGTCAGGAGCTACCTAGAAGGCTAAATTGTTTCTACAGAGACTGGAACAAGAAGGGTCAGAACACAGTGATGTGGATAGTAAGACCAGACATGTAGAAAATGGCATTTGCATGAAGCTCAGGGTCTAGCAGGGAGAAGACAAGTGTTTTGTGTTTGTTTATCTATATTTTTACGTATACCTACATCTATAACCATCTCTCCATCTATCTATATCTATACTTATAACTATAGCTATATCTATAACTATCTCTACATCTATCTATATCTGTATCTTTACTTATACCTATGCCTATATCTATATCTATCTCTCCATCTATCTATATATCTATATTTATAACTATACCTATATCTATAACTATCTCTCCATCTATCTATAACTATACTTATACTATATCTATATCTATATTTACACCTATACCTATATCTATATTCTAATTCTAAGTAATTTTGCTGCTCTATTCACAAACTGATACAGATTCACTTAACCCTCCCCCACTGTTTCTACCTCTCCCCTGAAGGAGAAGCCCTGATCTCTCACATTTACAACTCCATTAAAATCCTGTTGCCAGCTGCTGACCTGAAGAGCTGTGGTCACAAGGACTGATGTCAAAAATAGGAGGACTATATAGCTGATTTATATCAGTGAATGAAAACTGAGAGCTTCTCTGAAGCTGTCTCAGTTACCTAAATGCTAAGGCTGTTATTCTTCCCCTACAAGTGGTCGTCGTGTTAGAGTGGTCCGATTGGTGAGGCTTTGGCCTGCCTTGTCCACTTAAAAGATCATTAATCACTACCTCAGTTTATAAATCAAGGAGGCCAAGTTGCTGAGAGCGATTATGAGGTTGAAGCTCCACAGAAGTACTTAACCAATTCCCAGATGCCAGCACAGGATTTCTTTCTCTCTGCCTCCAGTAACCAAACAATTCATCATCCTTCTCCCATTGAGGCAGAATAAGCCTGACAGAAGAATGCCTGAAAGAGGAACAGTACGATCAGTTAAAAGTTGGGGATAGTGAGCTCTTTAAAATTTCCAACTAGTTCCTCAGCCTTTTGTGTTAACAAAACCTATTCATTTCAAGATTTGGCAGTTCAAATTATTTGAGACAACACCAAAGACAAATGGCTGGATGATAGAGTCACAGAGGCATAAGTGGCAGCAAGGGAGGTGGGGGGTGGAGAAGGTGATCCAGGGAGGGGGTGGGGAGAAAGACACTGCAGACACACTGCAGATCTGAGGCAATAAGGTTCAAGATGTGTGGGTGAGATGGATACTGGCGAGCTGTTCCAAACAGGGGATGTATTTGAGCTAGGCCTCTTTACACAGAAGCCCTCTTCCTCAGGGTTTCAGTCCCAATAAATAAAGATATGCAAATGAGAAACATGGGAGGACTCTGGTGAGCATATACATCAATAGCTCTGTAGCTGAGACAAATATAAAAGAATTGGCAAAGAGGTTCTTTTTTCTCTATTTTCTCTTATAGAAGAATAGAAGAAGTCGCTTTTATATATTTCAAATGATTGTGTTGGATTTTTTTTTTTTTGAGAGAGAAAACATAAATTGTTCATTGTCCAGAAGAAAGTACGAGTGACAAGTATAAGTGAAATCGACAGTTTCCATTACCCCCTCACACACACTGGAGAATAATTTGCAAAGGCTGGGTAAATTGTGTTTTAAGAAGTGTAATGACGTGTAATAATTTCCTGTCAGCATGTCAGTTAGAGGCAGAGTGAGTTTGATAATTTTTGGTGGGCATGGAGGGGGAGTGTCAGTGTGGAGATGAGGTGGGCGTAAGAGAGGAAATGGAGACCGACGGAAAGGGAAGGTCTTTTGTAGGATCTCTGGATTCAGAAACTAATGAAAGCATAATTGTAAAAAACAGGTGGAGTGCTAGATAAAAGAGAGAGCTGTGGAGCAACCCACCCCAATACTAATTCCCATTTGCTTTCCCATTAATCTTGCATAAAGATTCCAGGTCACAGGTCCACTATGGGGAGTATTAAGCAATTTAGCAGGATAGGCAATGACTCAGAAATTGGAAAGTGGATTGGCCAGGAAAATTTCCCTTTCATATTCCATGAAAGACATCTGTAGCATGACACACAAAAACATTTTTAATCTTGTGTTTCTCTGAGCAGAGGAAAAAAAAAGAAGGGGGAGGGGGGGACAAATATGTTAAGAAAAAAAAAAGATTTTGAATGTATTTGACTAACCAGCTTTGTCTCTGAGAATACACCATGTGCCCAAGATCAGTAAATGACACAGCTTATAGATCAGCCTAAGATGAATGAAGCTGTTACTTTCACACGCTGTGTTTTGCTCATACCTTTCCTCTTTAGCTGAAAGGGAATATGGTCAGGCGTTATTATTTATTAATTTTGTTACTTTATCTCTATGGAAAAACTGGCAATGGTACATTATTTATGTTTATCTTGCCCAAGGAATATTTACATTCCTGTCATTCCTGATAGTCCCTAATGTGATTGAATCCTTTTTCCAATGGCAAATGGAATACTATTGGCCTAATCTTGCAACCTCCCTGCTTCCTTTGAATTCAGTCAGTGAGAAGGATGTATATAAGGACCAGGCCTTATGTCTATCAGAGAAAGAGAAAATTTGAAAATGAGGCAAACCTTTTCGTATTTAGGGTATAGCCTTAAATTCAAAATCAAATAGGCAATATCTCTTAAAGATCTCATTTTGGCCCCTAAGCCATGTTTGTTATTATCTAGCAAATGAGCAACTTCACAATCTGTATTTATTTATTACCTTTCCTGGAAAATATTTAGAGAGCTTAATCTTTCTCTGTGATGTAGATGTTAATTTCTATGAGGGAAATGACTCTATTTCTTAACATAAATTATCCATATTACTATTGATTAAAAAACATACAATTTATGTAAAATATGCAGCATGTTTAGGATGACCTGTTTAATAAATGGATGTGATTTGCAATGGGACTTCCATTTTATGATATACCTAAAGGATCATTGATGAATGTGATATCATTAAATAGATAAACTAAACATCATATTAACAAACTCTACTCAAGTCAGTTCATTCCATTTTGTAAAACTTTTAAAGGCTTTAATTTTAAATTTGATTCATAACAATAATTTATTAAAAGCCAACTATTATACTTGGAAATGTACTAGGAAGGTACTGGGAATTCAAAGGTAAAATATGACAGCCCAGTCTCCTCAAAAGCTTCAATTTTAATGGAAGGGATAAAATAAGTACATACAAAAAGTTATGATACAAGGTAAAACGTAACAGTGCAGAATAGAAGTCCAAAAATTTAAGGTGGTGACTACTGTCATCTGGGGAGATGACAGTTGGCTTAACAGGGGCACAGACAGCCTAACTGGACCTTGGAGAAAGAGAATTCCAAAATGAACACGTTTTAGTGATGGGAGAAAGTAAATGTGAATGCATGGAGAAAAGAGAGAAGAAGCTTCAGGAGATAGGCTGAGGCAGATTATGGTGGGCCAAAAATGCTGGCCTGAAGAGTTGGTATTTTATCTTCGAAGTAATTGGGAACCACTTAAGATTTTTGATCTGGGGAGTCACATGTTTAGATCCCAATGTTAGTAGACTCACAATGTGTAGCTCACATCCAACTCCCATTCATAATAACAAGTTGGATCCCTAGAGCAAGGCTAGCACTTTTTTTCCATTAGAGTTATGGGAGTAATTCTGATTGGTTGGGAGCAGATTTTATAGTACTATTGCTCACAAAGGCACGTAGGTGGCACAATGAATAGACTGTCTGGCCTGAAGTCAGGAAGACCTGAGTTCAAATGTGACTTCAGACACTTATTAGCTGTGTGACCCTGGGCAAGACTCTTAATTCTATTTGCCTCAGTTTCCTCATCTGTAAAATGAGCTGAAGAAGGAAATGGCAAACCACTCCAATATTTTTGCCAAGAAAACCCCAAATGAGGTCAGGAAGAGTTAGATATAACTGAAACAAATGAACAACAAATTGCTCACAAGCCACCATCCATAGTATTCCACCTATATTACATATATACAATTAACATCTCTCTAATATAATTTAACCACTTGACATCAATTAGCTTTTACCCAGGAATCTTTACTGAGAAGGCATAACAAGAACCAAGCTGTAACCATATCCAAAACCAGAATCACACTCTCCTCTACTGTTTCAGGGCTAGGAGAAAGTAGACTCAAATTTAAAGTGGTGATCAACAACTTCTGGCTGTAACATAGCTGGTGGACAAAATGCTCCATTGCTTGAAAGACAATATGGTTTAGCTGCCTGATTAGTTTACTGCTGGGTTGGATCGAGTAGGTCACTCTTTGGAGCTGAGTCTTTAGTGCTGTCACTGCAAACAGAAGGCTTTAATCAGGACTCTAATTATTGGACCTCTGGTGGATATTCCAAGTTTTTGGAGTTTATTACATTGTAATATTGTTTGTTCCATCTTCAATACACTTTCCCCTAACATCAGGAAAGAATTGGCACAAAGATAAAAACAAACAAAAAAAAAGAGTGGCATGTAGGGGCCTGGATAGGTAGAATTGGCAGCAGGTAACAGGCTGATATGGTAGTGAGAGGGCACAGTGCATAGAATGATGTTTCTGGAGTCAGGAAGATTAGTTCAAATATGGCCTCGAATACTTTTTAGCTGTGTGACCCTGGGCAAGTCATTTAACCCTGTTTGCCTCAGTTTTTAACCTATAAAAATGAATTAGCAAAGGAAATAGCAAACCACTCCAGTATCTTCACCAAAATCTCCAAATAGGGTCATGAAGAGTCTAGCATGACTGAAAAATGGTTGAACGACAGAACAAGTTGATATCTCTTCCATCACCACTGCCTCTCCCACATCCAGATTTTTATAGCAGTATACATCTCATTTACCAACAAGGAAGAGAGGGTTCTTCTGTTCATTTGAACCTTTTGTGTGCACACTGAATTCTGGCTCAAAATCCAATTAAAAAGCTTTTTATCACAATGCATTGAGCTGACAGGAAACAAAGCTGACCTGTGCACGATCTGAAGCAAGAGACAAAGGACCTCTCCATCACATACTTCTGGAAACAGGCTCACTAAAGCTTCTACATGGAATGACAGCAGACAGATACTGTGCATGTCTGAAGAACAGTACCCTCATTACATTAGGAAGAATTAGGATAGATTGCAGAAGAGAGAAATTAGAAACTATTCCAATAATCCTGGCTAATAATATAGAGGGCCAAAACTAAAGTAGTGAAAGTAATAGAGATTATATGAATGTGAGAGGAAGTGTGAAGACAGAGTCAACAACACATAGCAATTGATGGGAATTGAGGGTTGAAGAAAAGGAAAGAGGAAAGATAATTCCAAGGTTAAAAACTTAGCACTCTAGAGGATAAAAAAATATCAGCTTTTAATATTAAGTTATCATCACAGGGATTCTTGTGTGTGTCATAGACCCCTTTGGTTATCTGGGAAAAACTATGGGCCCTTTCCAACATAATTTTTAAATGCACACAATAAAATCTGTAGGATTATAAATGGGATAAATTGCATTGGAATACAGTTATCAAGATACTTAAAAGGCAAGATCACGCATGTCACGCTAAGAACCCTTGACCCCAAAAGTGTGGTAGACATGCCATACCTGGAACATGGAAAGGTTACCACATTTACAAGACATTTTGGAGAAGTGGAGGGTGGATAAGATGATAAATTAAACTTGATTCATGGTGATTTGGGATGCCAGAAGGACATTTGAGGAAATACGTAGAGGAAGCAACTATAAATGCAGAACTGGAGTTTAGAAAACAATCTGGGATGGAAATAAAGATTTGGGAATTATCTGAAGAAAGATGATCATTGAAGTCATAGTAGTTGCAAGGGCAAGCAAAGTGGGACTTTTTACTGTTCTTTCTTTTGGAGTGCTTCTCAGCACCAAGGTAATCAAGTGCCTTTGATTGCCTTTGTTGGTAGGAAGGCCCACATCCTTTTGCCAATTAGGTCATGAGTGGTGTGAAGCCCTCAAGAGGTATGAAGCCCTCTGATCCTGAAGAAGTGTATATGTACTCGGAGGTTAGTATTTTGTTTGGGGCTCACTCATTGGAAGAATATTGGTGTGGAGACTCTGGGTAGCTATTAAGGAGGCCCCAGCTTTGAAAACCCAGATGTTGATACTTCTTTCTCTGGTAACTGTGTATGTATAGCTTTGGTCAGACAGCTAGAAGCCTGTCTGTTGATTTGTGTTATTTGCTCTGTTTTCATTTTCTCTGTTTGTAATTTCTGTTTGTATTTGCTCTGAAGTTAAGACTTTTTCCCCTGAATTAAGTGAATGATACATGTATGTTTAATTAAAGTGAGATTTTAAACTCCTTAAAGTTGTTTTCCTTAGAAAAGCAGATCAAAGAACCTGTGCTATTAGTTCTCCTGTATGCTGGTGTTAATGGCCTTACTCAGCCACTGTAGCAGCAAGTACCATTGTTGCCACAGTAGTAGATGTCATTTCTACTGCAGAGAGAGAAGAGTGCTTAGGAGAAAGTCCTTTAATGACTTTGAATTCTGCTATAGTTCTATAGATGTGGTTTCAGGGTCAGAAACTACTACTATTAAAAGGTTAGGGTTCTTCCTTCATTTAAAAAAAACTCAGCTTTTATTATGTGCTAAATACTCTAAAGATGAAAAGATATATACTACACAATTGCTTTAAGGGAGGAAACTGAAGACTCACAAAAGAAAGTTCTTACCATCAAAGTCATTGATACTGTAAAATGGTTCAACATTTTCAAAGGATATGGTTACCAAGTGAAATGATGTCAAAGAAAGGTGTATAGATTAGCTGTATCACAATCTATACTTTAGCAATACTGGATTGCCTGCTATCAAGACCACAAGGTGTACCATTTGTTCTGTTCTACGCTCAAAGGACTGCAGGATCTTATAATACACCTTGAAGCTGCATCTTCTGAACCCAAATACCTTGCCTCTGCCTTGCTTCTGAATGGCAAGAACCAACTTTTGCATCCACTCTGCATCTGAACATTTTTAATGTGTTGTCTCTCTATATTAGAATGGAGAGTAGGTACTACCTCAATTTTCTATTTGTATCCTGAGTATTTGGCACATGGTAATCCCTTAATAAATGCTTTTTCAATTTTTGCCAGATAATCCTTTGGGAAGGATATGATGCTACACATCAAATGAATGATGCAAACACTAAATGCTATAAAGGACATTATGATCTGACACAGATGATAAAATCATAGAGCTAGAAGAGCCCTTGGAGGTCCAATATGTTCATTTTATAGGTGAGCAAATTGAGACACAGAAGATTAAGTGGCTTGTCTAGTGTTGCAAAGCTAGTAAATTTCAGAGAAGGTCTTTGAATATTGCCTTTCATTAATTCAATAAGACCCTGCTGGAGGTCCAAGAGATGATGGATCAAGGGACAGAGTGAGAATGTTATTGAGTATACACATAGGATCATGGATTTGGAGTAGGAAAAAAAACAACTACTGTGTTCAGTTCCAATACCCTCAGTTTATAAATGAAGAAACTGAGGCACAGAAAGATTAAATAACTTGCCCAGGGTTACACAGCTAGTAGGTTTCTAAGCTGTGCTTCTAACCCAAGCTTTGAAGTCCAGTGCCCTATCTACTATACCACACTGTCTCTAACTCCTGAGCAAAGGATCAGACACTGGTATTTGTGGTGGTGAAGAGGAGGGGAGGAACACAGGAACTAAACAGGAAGGGATATCAATAGAGATAGGTAGATAGACAGACAGATAGATAGATGTGTATGTGTTTATTTGTGTATGTGTGTTCCAAACATGACACAAATATTCTCTCATTTGTTCCTTATAACAACTCTTCATGGTAGGTGCTGTAATTATCCCCATTTTACATTTTTGAGGAAACTGAGGCAACTAGAGTCTAAGTAGCTTGTGCAGGATCACATAGCTAATGAATGTCTGAGGCCAGATTTGAACTCAAGTCTTCCAGGCCCCAGGAATTTATCCATTGCACAGCCTAGATGCCTCATTATCTAAGTAACTCACTGGATTCATATTTTTTTTTATAAAGAGATATTTTTATTGTTTTATTTTTTTCCACTTAATAGTATTTTAGTTTTTTCCAATTACATGTAAAAATAGGTTTCAACACTCACTTTTATAAGATTTTGAGTTCCAAATTTTTTACTTCCTCACCCCTCCCCTCACTCTTCTCTAAGACAGCAAACAATTTCATATAGGCTATATGTGTACAATCATGTTAAACATATTTCCACATTAGTCATGTTGTAAAAGAAGAATTAGAGCAAAAGAAGAAAAAATCAAGAAAGAAAAGAGAAAACAGTATGCTTTGATCTGCATTCAGACTCCTGGTTACTTATCCCACATAAAAGAGGCAAGAAAAAGCTTTTACAGTGGATCAAAAGTGGGGGAGGTGAGAGGAAATGAGTAAACCTTACTCTCATCGGATTTGACTTGAGGGAATAACATACAGGCTCAATTGGGTATGGAAATCTATCTTACTCTACAGTGAAGCAGAGTGGGGAGGGGATAAGAGAGGAGGAGATGATAGAAGGGAAGGCAAACTGGGAGAAGGGGTACTCAGAAGCAAACACTTTTGAAGAGGGACAGGGTGAAAGGAGAGAATAGAATATATCGGGGGGGATAGAATGGAGGAAAATATAGTTAATCTTTCACAACATGATTATTATGGAAGTATTTTGCGTGACTCACATGTACAACTGATATTGAATTGCTTACCCTCTCAATGAAGGTGGATGGGGAGGGAGGAAGGGAGAGAATGTGGAACTCAAAGTTTTAAAAAGGAATGTTAAAAATTGTTTTTACATGCAACTGGGAAATAAGACAAACAAGCAATGGGGCATAGAAATCTATCTAGGAAAATAGAAGGGGAAGAAGACAAGAGAAGGGGTGGGGTGGGTTGATAGAAGGGAGAGCAGATTGGAGGAAATGATTATCAGAATGCACACCATCTTGGGGTGGAGAGATGGGGAGAAAATTTGGAACTCAAAATCTTGTGGAAGTGAAGGTTGAAAACTAAAATAAATAAATAAATAAATAGAAATGTGAAAAAATAAAAAATAAATAAGTAAATAAAATATAAAAAGAAACATAAATGACTATTCTCCAGACTCCAGAACTTGATAACTGTCAACCTTGGGAGAATTGTCAAGCCATGAAACAACTGCAAAATTTCATGATCTTTTTTCTAGGATAATCTAGATAAACACATGCAAATGCTTGTTGACTGACTTCTTCTGCCAAGGTGCTCCATTATCTGCTCCCAAGGGGAGGAAGCTATGCACAGGTGTAGTTTTTCCTCTCATGATAACTGTTAGCACATGTCTGCTAGCCACTAGCAACTACTTCTTGTGAGAGAAAACCAAGATCTTCAGATGCCAGAGTGCAGATCCATTTTACTATGTTGTGTTCTATCTTCTCCAAGAAGAAAAATGAGACACAGAAAAAAAAAAAAACTGATGTCATGCATTGCTTTTATACACAATGGGGAGATGTAGCTCACCTGATGAGAGCCTGTCTTCTTGAGTTTCCATTAGTCTCTTCATAAACATGCTGAACATCATTGTGCAACAAACTATAAAGGCCAAGAAATGTATGTCTTGGAGGACTGAGCTAGTACACAGTGGGTGATGCAGTCACATCACAACAAAGGCAACAGTGAATATGAAAATATTTACCCTTGATGTTATCACTGAATATAAATGGAATGAAAAACATGAAATACAAAGAATAAATAGAATGAAGAACACGTAAGCATGTAAATGGTATTTTTCCATGTTAAGAAGAACACAATCTTTCATTATTGAACAGATCTTAAAGTTATGAGGATGGGATTCATTAACCCACTCACCTTAGTTGATCTAGAAATAGTGCTTGCCTGTCAACCAGGTACTAAGATCTAAACCAGGCACAGCTTCCCCAGCCTGGAAAACTCTTGCCACTCCAAAACTCTTGCAAAACCAAAATATGCAAGACTGCCAGGAGAAAGGATAGAAATACTGAAGATTCCTCATCCCATCTGACTGCTTGGTACCCCATCACTATAGATAGATAGATAGATAGATAGATAGATAGATAGATAGATAGATAGATAGACAGACAGATAGATAGACAGATAGATAGATAGTAATTTATATGGGATTGTTGATAGAGATAGCACCAGGGCCTAAAGGGGGGATAAGAGTTTGTGGGCAGTTAAGAACGTACATGAAAGCCAGAGCAAGCCTTTGATTAGAATAGCTAAGAGAAAGACCTAGAAGTTCTAAATCTGCGGCTCTCTTTACAGCCACCTTGTCATGCTAGAAATTGGACATTAGATATTGAATATGTGCCTACAAAGAAATATACTATAAAGCTTCAATAATATTCAGATTAAAAACAAGAGAAATATGATTACTTGTTCCATGGTTTACGTATATTTTCTCTCCGATATGTCCAATAAAAAGGCCCCATTTGTTTCTTAGCTATTCGTCCCTTAAAATAAACAGGGTCTTATTTCCAGTGAAATTGTCTCTTCGTTGTATTATTGGACTTTGAAAACTAATCTACTATTTAACACAAATGAAATACTATATATTATGCTTTAACCATCATCCAGTGATTTTAGGCTTTTAAAAATACTATTGTTTAACTTAATCACATGAGAGATTCAATACCAAGACAAAATAATTACGTGTAAAGTATAATTTATGAAATCATAAAATTGGCATTTAAAGACATTTAATTATAGGAGTAGAAAAAAAGATGGAACAACCTTATTTGGACACTTAAAAAGGAAAGACATTTATGCCCCTCTTAATCTTTTATGAAAATTAGTGGGTATTTAATCAAGCCCATTAAGTTGATAATAGAGCTGTAAAAATCTAGTTCTTGGGTTGTGAAGCTTGGCTATAGGAAAAAAAAATTATGAATGAGAGAGACTATATATGAGACTGAGATGGTTCCAAAGGAACCATCTATTTCTGAAATCTTTACTCAAATCTTTTCCCTCCATTTTCTTCTTGATTTGCTTCTCTGATTTCTGAACTTATCTGTCCAACCTAACTGTTACTATCTGAATGAACTTTGTTTTTGTTCATAATTTTCCATATTCTTTTGCATGTTATTTCTGCTGTAATGTTTTCTGTCTCAAATTCTTTTACATATTTCAGTGTAGTAGATAAAGTCTTACCATGAAATTGGTTACAGATAACTACTTGCTGCGGGACCCTAGAAAAGTGACTTAATTTTTCTTAGCTTTTCTCCTCGGGTAGGGGAAAGATTTAAGAGCGGGGGGTGGGGGGGTTGGTCTGTAAAATAGCATCTACTTCATAGGATTATTTAGGTTCAGAATGAAACAATGTAAGAAAAGCATATTGAAAGCCTTAAAGCACTCGGTAAATGTTAGCTCTTCTTTCCCTTCTTGTTCTTTCTCCCAGGAGCTCAGCTTCTCACTCTGGATGTGACCTCAAGATTTGGTTGATCGAAAAGTGCAGACTTCAGAATCTTCCCCATAAGAAACTTCACAAAGGTTGTTCCTCAAAATTCTTAGGGACCTCTCATAAGTTGTCTTGAACCAACTCTCCAATGTAGGCATAAGGGAAGGAAGAACAATATACTCATCTCTGGTATTCACAGGGACAGCAAGTGCCAAGCCTAAAGACAGAAAGACTCACCTTTATGAGTTCAAATCTGGTCTGAGACACTTATTGTGTGACCCTGGGAAAGTCACTTAACCCTGTTTGCCTCAGCTCCTCATCTATAAAATGAGCTGGAAAAGGAAATGGTAAATTACTTTTATATCTTTGCCAAGAAAATGCCAAATGGTATCATGAAGAGTTGGACATGACTAAAACATGATAGAAAGCATTCACAACTGTGTTGACACATTTGCTCTGCAAGGTTGTAAGGATGCATGCTCAATTCTTTCAAACAGAATAAAATAGGATTCACTTTTATTTCCTTTCATGAATGTCATTTAAGACAATGTAATAAGGCTTTGCTCTGTACATGCCTACATCACCTAGAATGGAGGCACCCACATGGGAAATGTCAGTGAAAAGATACTCTGGGTTCCTCTACCAAATGGGTAAGAATAGCCTCTTTCCATTGGCCATGTAGCCAATGCATAACCAAATGCATTTTTAAAACTATCCAGACTGGAACTGTCTCTTTTTTTTCCATCTACATCAAGTGGGGCACAATGAATTGAGTCAGAATGACTACCTTTTTCTCTCTGCCTTTTAGGTCCTGTGGCCCAGGGGTAAAACAAACAGGTTTAGGGTTTAGTCTAACCTGTTTCATTTTTCTTTTTCAGTTCTAGGCACAGGTAGTGGAGTTCTCACCAGACACACATTGGATCCATGGTAACCTTGGAGACAGAATTCCAGGTGGGATGTCATTGCCAGGCCAGCAGGTAAACCCTGAAAAGCCAGGGTACTCAAGCCCAGTGGGGGTGAGAGGTTGCACTTGAAATTTGATGGGACTGTGCTGTATAGGAACTGAGCTAAAACATGAACCTAATCTTCCTCTCCTCCCCTGAGAATGACGTGGTAAAAGAAAAAAAAATATGCCCCCTACATATCACAGGGGATGTTTGTATATTTATCCTTGCTATCATTTTAAAGTAAATATTCCTTTGTAAAAGCTAATATGACTGTTGAATGATTAAATGGAATTGAACTTTATGTGACCCCTAAAAGTGAAGGAACCCAATAGGTTGGAGCTGGAGCTAACTGAACAAAGACTAGACACCCTTCAAATCACCTCTTTATTTCCCACACAGCTGTATTCCTCTGCACTTCATCCTGCAAGATCACATCAGCTCTGGAACTCATACATCATGAGTACCCTCTTTTCTTTTGGTTTTTTTATATTTGTTATTTTATTTTTTTATTAGTTAATTTATTCACTTTTAGTTTTCAACATTCACTTCCATAAGTTTTAAATTTTCTCCTTCTCCTTCCCCAAGGTGGCCTGCAATCTGATTTAGTCTCTACACATACATTCCTAAGAAGCATATTTTCACATTAGTCGTGTTGTATAGAATAATTATAACAAATGGGAGAAACCATGAGAAAGAAAACAACAACAAAAAAGAAAATAGTCTGCTTTGCTCTACATTCAGACTCCATAGTTCTTTCTCTGGATGTGGATGGCATTTTTCATCAAGAATCCTTTGGAATTGTTTTAGGTCCTTGCATTGCTAAGAAGTGCTAAGTCTATCAAAATCTGTCATTGCACATTGTGGCTGTTGCTATGTACAATGTTCTCCTGGTTCTTCACTCAGTATCAGTTCATATAACTCTTTCCATGTTCTTCTGAAGTCCTGCCATTCATCATTATTTATAGCACAAGAGTATTCCATTCCATTCATATGCCACAACTTGTTCAGCCATTCCCCAACTGATGGACGTCCCCTCAATAAAAGAGCCGCTATAAATATTTTTGTACATGTGGGTCCTTTTCTCATTTTTATGATCTCTTTAGGATACAGCCCAAGAAGTGAGTACCCTCTTTTGTTAAAAGGGAACCTAAATCATCTTTCTCTTCATTTCCCACCAGCAGGAATCCTGAACTTCTTCATGCCCCCCATACATTGCTCCCACCATTCTTCTACTTCCTTTGGTATGTTGTCTTCCCTCATTAAATTGTAAGCAGAGACTGTCTTTTGTTTTCCTTGTATCCCTCCTAGGTAACATAGTAGGTGCTTAATAAATGTTTATTGACTAACTTGGGTTCCCAAAAACCCTAGGGGATGAATGGAATGTAATATACTTGGTCTTCAGACAATGGGAAGTCACTGTTACAACATAATTGTATATCTTAATATTATCCTCTATGAAGGTAGGGAAATTTTAAAAAATGGTTCTTCAGAGTGCCTTCCAGGTTTGGGATTTTGTAATTGAAATAAAATAAGAATTCAAAGGATAACAAATGTGTTGTCTTGTGTCTTAAAACACAGACATGTAGCAGAGCCAAGATGGCAGCTAGAAAGCAGGGACTTGCTTAAGGTCTCCCCCAAATCCCTCCAAACACCTGTAAAAATGGCTCTGAACAAATTTTAGAGCTGTGGAACACACAAAATAGCAGAGGGAAACAGGTCTCCAGCCCAGGAGAGCCTGGATGGTCACTAGGAAGGTTCTATCATACGGTGCTGGGAGCAGAGTGCAGCCCAGTGTGGGCCACGACAGGAAGACCAGACCAGGAGTCAGCCAGCTGGAACAGGCCTTAGGGCCATGAATCATTGGGCTGTGGCAGTTACTAGACTTCTCAACCCACAAACGCCAAAGAGCAGGTTAATGGAAAACTGTGGGATCAAGTTTAGAGTGGTCCAGCCCCATGCCTAGGGGTGGCGGAAGTGGTGCAGCGGTGGCGGTGGCAACAGCAGAAAGTTCCTGAAGCTGCTTCCAGAGCTCCAGAATCAGCTACTTCCCTAGTCCCTGGCTCACACAGTGTGAGGAATCAAGTAGTGGATAAGAGCGGGAGTGCAAGGAGCACTTTGTGGGCACAAAGGCCGATTCTCTTGCTGTGCCCTGATTGGATCCGAATTGCAGTCCTGGCTGGCGGTTCTTGGGGGGAGAAGGGGCGCTGCTGTGACAGAGCCTGTGGTAATGGTGGAGTAGAAGTAGCTCTGAAGACAGCAGCACTTAGACCCTAAAGCTTGGGACAAAGTACTCTCAACTCTACAAGCAGTCATACCTTGACAAAAAGCTCAAGGGTCAAGTAGTTGGCTGGTAACATGAACATGCAGCAAAAATGAACTCAGACTCAAACTCAAATTCTAGATTCTGTTTTTGGTGACAAAGAAGAGTAAAACATACAGCCAGAAGAAGTCAACAAAGTCAAAGAGCCTACATCAAAAGCCTCCAAGAAAAATATGAATTGGTCTCATGCCATGGAAGAGCTCAAAAAGCATTTGGAAAAGCAAGTAAGAGAAGTAGAGGAAAAATTGGGACCAGAAATGAGACTGATGCGAAAAAACCATGAAAAACAAGTCAATGACTGGCTAAAGGAGATGCAAAAATATACTGAAGAAAATAACTCCTTAAAGAATAGACTAACCCAAATGTTAAAAAAGCTCCAAAAAGTCAATGAGGAGAAGAATGCCTTGAAAGGCAGAATTAGCCAAATGGAAAAAGAGATCCAAAAGACCACTGAAGAAAATACCACCTTAAAAATTAGATTGGCGCAAGTGGAAGCTAGTGCCTTTATGAGAAATTAAGTTATTATAAAACAGAACCAAAGGAATGAAAAAGTGGAAGACAATGTGAAATATATCATTGGAAAAACCACTGAGCTGGAGAATAGATCCAAGGAGAAATAATTTAAAAATTATTGGACTACCTGAAAGCCATGATCAAAAAAAAGAGCCTAGATATCATCTTTCAAAAAATTATCAAGGAAAACTGCCCTGATATTCTAGAACCAGAGGGTAAAATAGAAATTGAAAGAATCCACTGATCGCATCTTGAAAAAGATCCCAAAAAGAAAACTCCGAGGAACATTCTCCCCAAATTCCAGAGTTCCCAGGTCAAGGAGAAAAACTGAAAGCAGCCAGAAAGAAACAATTTGAATATTGTGGAAACACAATCAGGATAACACAAGATCTACCAGCTTCTACATCAAATGTTTGAAGGGCTTGGAATATGATATTCTGGGGGTCAAAAGAATTAAAACCAAGAATCACCTACCCAGCAAAACTGACTATAATGCTCCAAGGAAAAATATGGATTTTCAATAAAATAGAGGACTTTCAAGCTTTCTCAAGGAAAAGACCAAAGCTGAATAGAAAATTTGACTTTCAAACACAAGAATCAAGAGAAGCAAGAAAAGGTAAACAAGAAAGAGAATTCATAACAGACATACTAAAGTTGAACTGTTTTGTTTACATTCCTACATGGAAAGATGATGTGTGTAATTCATGAGACCTTTCTCAGTATTAGGGTAGTTGAAGGGAATATACATATATATAGACAGAGGGCACAGGGTGAGTTGAATATGAAGGCATGATATTTAAAAAAATAAAATTAAGGGGTGAGAGAGGAATATATTGAAAGATGGAGAAAGACAGAGATAGAATTATCACATCAAAGTAGCAAGAAAAACCACTTCTATAGGAAGGGAAGAGGGGACAGGGGCAGGTGAGGGGAAATGAGTGAATCTTGGTCTCATAGTATTTGACTTGAGGAGGGAATAACATACACACTCAATTGGGTACCTTACTCCACAGGAAAGTAAGGGGAAGGGGATAAAAAAGTGGGGATGATAGAAAGGAGGGCAGATAGGGGGAGGAGATAATCAAAAGCAAACACTTTTGAAAAGGGACAGTATCAAGGGAGAAAACTGAATAAAGGGAGGTGGGATAGGATGGAAGGAAATATAGTTAGCCTTTCACAACATGAGTATTGTGGAAGTGTTTTGCATAATGATACATGTGTGGCCTTTGGTGAATTACTTGCCTTCTTAGGAAGGGTGGGTGGGAAGAGAAGAGGGGAGAGAATTTGGAACTCAAATTTTTAAAAGCAGATGCCCCAAAAAAATTGTTTTTGCATGCAGCTGGGAAGCAAGATATATAGGGAACAGGGCAAAGAAATCTATCCTGCCCTAGAAGAAAGTAAAGGGAAAGGGGATGGGGGGGAATGGGGTGACAGAAGGGAGGGTTGACCGGGGAATATGGCAATCAGAATATATGCCAACTTGGAATGGGGGGAGGGTAGAAATAGGGAGAAAATTTGTAATTCAAAATCTTGTGGAAGTGTTGAAAACTAAAATATTAAATTAAAATGATAAAATTTAAAAAACACAGACATGTAGTATCTTATTTATTGCCTATTTCATTATAGTCAAAACATATATTTATTCTGCCATATCTAATAATGCATCATATGCTGTGGAGAGCCACCTTTAAGCTTTACATATAGAGCACTTTACATTAAACCTTTGGAGAGTTCCAAGAAGGATCTTAAAGAAATCAATTAGGGGTTGGGTGGAAGAGAACTATTTATAATCAGCTGTGTATATGTCAATCATCTCTTCCTTTCAATATATTTTGGCTTGTTGTTCAGTAGTGAAACATAAATAGGCATCCTATGGAGCATCATACAGGATTTCATACATATATACCACCACAATTAGCAAATGAAATATACAAGTTAATCAGATAGAACTTATATTATCAATATTATTAGACAAGGGCTAGTTCTCTCTTAAATTTAATAGACTAGGAGAATTGCAATCCAGGTATGGTGAAGCTGCTGATTGATAAAACTTGCCACTGGAAATGATGCCAACTTTGAGAAACTATCATTGTATTAAAAATTCACCCAGACAGTCACAAAAATAAGATAGGAGCTGATAAATTGAATAGCCGCAGAAAAATGGCCATAGTTGAAGAGCTTGTATATGGAGACCCTCCATAAAATTTAAGTGTTCTGTGGACTAACTTTGTAATTTTTCTCAATTTTAAAGGGTGGGAATGAAATATTCGGTCATAGAAAGTGCCTGGTGTTGAATAAAGAAGACTCAAGTTTGAGTATTGGTCCTTTCACTTGTACATTGTTAAAAAACACATCCAGGTTCTTCTATAAAATAAGGAGCTTGAATTAGATAAATGATCTCCAGGGTCCTCTTCAGTTTGAAATTTAAAATTTGATGACTGAAGTTATTGTTCAGCAATTCCTTGGGGCCATTCAATAACACTGGGATATAAATGTTGTTCATGTAAAATAGATATGTTAAATAGAGAGGTAGATAGATAGATAGATAGATAGATAGATAGATAGATAGATAGATAGATAGATAGATGCATCATGATCTCATCAGTGCGGTTGCTTCCTCCAAGAGTGAGGATGACAATTTATCTATATCTTCTCACCCTGCACAACTCTTACCAACGTATTTACATGAGTTCCATAAAATGTTCTACTTGGTGTGCTGAGGACATTCCTTTTGATAACTTGCCATTGTGTAGTTATCAGTAAAGAGTATGGGCAGTCTTTTAGTTTTTCTATGTAGTTATTCCAAGACTGGCTGCTTCCTCTCTTTGATAATCTTTTACAATTTTTCTCCAAGCAGTATACTGCAGCTTATGCACATACACTTACCATTACTTTTGAGATTGAGGGAAACATTAATTTTTCAGAGATAATGATATCCCATGCTTCAGATCTATATGGCATCACCAGAAAAATATTAATGACAAAAATATAGAACTTCGTTTTAGGGAGGGATGGGGGGTTATTCAAAGCTCCACTTAATTGTAAAACTCAGATGCAACTGATCTAGTTCTCTCTAATTTTTGGCTCACTTATGTCCATTTTCAATATGTTTCAAAAACATATGCACTGATGTAACAGTTCTTTAAGCAATCCATCTATCAACATATAAAAGACTGGACAATGAAATATTTTTCTATTTTTTCCTGATGTGCATAAGAGAGCCAAACTCTTTTGAGTGATTATGAATCTTATTTAGGAGGTACTGCCATTTTCATGGGCTTGAAGCTATCAGTACAATGTCATCAACAAAAGGTAACATCTGGAGGACCTCACCATCTAGCAGGAATCCCTCTTCCATTTACACTTATATGCATGTGTATATGAATATATATGTATAAAAATTATGCGTATGTATATGATATTCTTTGTATGTTTATTACCGTTTTTTGTTCCAGTTGATCAATACCAGAATACATTCTAAAACTCAAATGTTGCATAGTTGCCAATCTGTCAGAAGTTGCCAGGGTATCATATGCTTTACTCTTGAGATTCGAACTAGACTTGAAGTGAATAGGAATACACCTTTCAAAAGTTCAGACAGGCCTTATGCTTTCCTTAACAAAAGGTATCTCTTGTACCCTGTCCCCTCGCCACTCACCCTCTACTATTTCTTTCAGCAGTGCACAGGTGTGAGTTAGCCATCAATTTTACTTTAATAGGGGGCAGCTACATGGCACAGTGAGTAGAGCACGGGCCCTGGAGTCAGGAGGACCTGAGTTCAAATTCGGCCTCAGACACTTGACACACTTACCAGCTGTGTGACCTTGGGCAAGTCACTTAATCCCAATTTCCCTACCTTCATCCCTCAAAAAAAATTTACTTTAATGATTTTTCTGAAGGCATAATTATATATTTTATGTGTTATATGTTGTACATTTTTCAAGCTTAATTTCATCTTGTATTCTACAAAGTATTTTGATATAAATTTTTGGGAACCAGATAAAAATTCATTTATTCTTGTTTTTCAGCTACGAAGAGAATTTAAAATAAATTACTATAAAATTTCAAAAACTATCTAATGATTTTTCCCCTTTCCTCCCTTTCTCCCTTTTAAAATTTTACCAAAATCTGTTTCATTTTTGGCCTCTTTATTTTGCACATGGGATGAAGTATTGATGCTCACATTTTTTTTCGGGCATTTTACATTATAAAATGTTTTTCTCCTGACAACCCTGTTTCATAAATAGTCAACAAAAGTATATTTTGAAGAAGAAAAATACTCATGCCTTTCCGCTATGCTATAAGAGGATAGCAATTGCTTTTATAACTTGAGAGTTAGGCACTTGGCCCCATTACAACTGTCTTTAGAAACATTTCTGTGAATATTTTTTTTCTAAATATTTTGACAGAACTAAGGTCACAATGCTTAGCTGTCTTCAGTGTCATATGTAAGTAACAGACACTCTAGCAATGGCAGCACATGATCCTCTTTCTTTCTCTCCCACTTACCAACCCAAAATGAAAATATTTGACATAAAAAGGATAAGATCAGTCCATTTACCTAAGATTCCCTGATAACTTTTATCCCAGTTCTTATATTTGTCTGATGGTTGATTCCTTCTCAGCCTCATTGGCTGTCTCATCATCCATCTCTTTCTCTCTGTGTATGGGTGTATCATAGAACTCTTCCCAGAAACTTCTTTTCCTTCCTTCTCTATATCCTCTACTTTGAGGTTCTCATCATTTCCCATAGGTTCACATATCACTTCTATAGATATCTCCAAAATCTATATTTCAATCAATCAATAATTATTTGTTAATATTTCAAGCCCTGTGCTAGGTGTTATTCAGTTCTGAATCTTGGATCTAATCCTACATCATCAACTTCATGCTAGAATTCCATACTTGTGTCTTATAAGAATATCAAATTTGACATGCCTAAAACAGAACTCACTATCTTGCTCCCCTAAACTCATCCTAGCTAAAAGTTTCCCTATTTCTTTCTTTTTTGGAGGAGTCCAAGGGTTTTATTTCCCATCATTCTATGGTGATGTACAAAAATACCAGCAGACAAAAGAAATAAAAGTCTTAAGGAATATAATTTGTACCTGTTGGTATTTTGTGGCACTTTCTCCATGATAGCTTCTAGATACGGTTCCCTTGGAAGGGAGTGCTCTGGGTGCCCAGCAGGGCTCACAGCCTCAGACCTCCCTACTGTCACTTGACAAACTCTTACAGATCTTCCAGAGAGTTGATGTGCTCCTGGTGCTCCAAGGCCTTGCTGAGCTCGATCAGTTCTGCTGCAAACGTGCTGTCCATCTCTCGGTCGGCCAGGAAGTCCATCAAGCGGTCGTACGGGGGCCCAGTCGAGTGGATCCGTGGTGAGCGTGCAGTTTGTATCCTTCCAATCGGATTCAGTGGCAGGCTCAAACCTAACTTCCCAGATGGAGAAGATGCCACTTTCCTCCTCTTCTTCCTGTCCAACCTCGTCCTCTGGATGGTCCGGCATAAGGGCCTTCTTGGCATCGTCCTTCACAACCTCCAGCACTAAGTTTGGGATTGAAGTAAATTCAGGCTCTTGCCGTTCTTGGGTTTTCTGTCCCTGTGGTGGCTCGTCATCAAATGTCTGTGGGACACTGTTGTTAATATAGAATGTGACCGCGATCCTCTCCCTGGCTAATCTCTGTACTAACCTGGCTTCTGTCCCTTGCACCCCCAGTTCCCAATCCCCTGACATCTTGGGGAGAGATTTGTATTTCTGGACTTTCCGTTCCTCTTTAATTTCATCTGTCAGGAATCCGGCAAAGGCCTTCGGTGGGGAGGGCCCCGCACGTGAACGAGCATAGGCCGAGCGCGGTTGCAGAAGGTGGGGTTGCAGAAGGTGGGGTTGCGAGTCCGGCCCTGCTGGGGATTGCTCCTCTCAGGAGTCCTGGGAAGACGCGGGGGTGGCGGCGGGGCGCAGAGTCCAAACTTCAGAGCGCAACAGCAGTGGGGCCGTGACCGAGGACACGCGGAGGTGGGTGGGAGCCACGACGGAGGCTTGAAGGCAATTCGTCTTACTTCTGTTGAAGGGCATTGGTGTATTTTCAGTTATCTAATATTACAATTTTGGAGTCATCCTTTGCTCCTCATTTCGTCTCACCACCTACTTCTCTATTCATTTGCCAAAACATGCAATTCTACATCCATAGCATCTCTTCCATGTGCTGTTTTCTCTGTTCTTGAAGGGTGAGAATTGTCTTTTGCCTTTTAAAAAGATATCCCCAGTGTTCAGCGCATAGTAGTTGCTTACTAAATGTTTACTGGTGGACTGACTACTTACATGGCTATTCCTCTAATTAAAATCTTCATCTCATCTCTTGTGGACTAATTATTGGAATAGCTTTCTAACCAATTTCCCCATTTTCAGTTTTTCCCTCCATAATCTGTTCTTCACGCAGCTTCCAAAATCTTCCTAAATCAAAACTCTGACCATGATCTTCCTCTGATGAAGAATCAGCAGATATTTCCTAAGTCTCCAGAGTGAATTACAGTCAAATTGCCATTTAAAGTGTTTTAATCCAACTTCAACCTATCTTTCCAGACTTATTTAAAATTATATCTCTTTATACACTCTATGTTCCAGCCTATAAAGTAGGTAGGAAAGTACTATTATTAATCCATTTTACCACCAAGAATGCAGAAGCCACAAGAGCTAAGTGACGTGTAATGGTTTATAAATTTGAACTGATCCCTCATGATCCCATATCAAGCCACTGTCTACTATGCTAAGTGGCCATACAAAGTCTGATGAGACCCAATTTTTGATTATCCTTTCTTTGATTGTTTTCAATATTTCTCTGCACACAGTAAATAATTAATAAATGTGTTTTGTCTGTTGTTCTTATAACTCTTAACCTGTAAGTTGCCTAGAGGCAGCTTGGTGACTGCAGTGGATAGAGTATCCAACTTGGAGGCAGGGAGACTTGAGTTCCAATGTGACCTCATGAGCTCACTAGCTGTGTGACTTTGGGCAATTCATTTAACTTCTGTCTGCCTCATTTTCTTCAACTGTGAAATTGGGATAATAATAGCATCTACCTCCCAGAGTTGTTATGAGTTTCAAGTGAGATAATATTTGTAAAATGTTAAAAAAAATGTAAATTTGCAAAATGTAAAATGAGCAGTGGCACACACATTGTTGGCACTTAATTAATTTTCCACCTGTCATATTGGCAATTAAGCACATTATCTTAAAACTGCACCCTCTCAGGGGCGGCAGCTAGATAATATGACAGATAGAGCGTGGGCTCTAAAGTCAGGAGAACCTAAATTCAGATCTGGCCTCAGATACTTGCTGTATGACCTTGAACAAGTCAGTTAACCCCAATTGCCTCCCCCAAAACAAACAAAAAAAACTGTACCCTCTCTACCTTTGATCTTTGTATGCTCAAATGCTCATGTTGCGTTTAAAAGTTTAAAAATAACTGTCACAAACATTATGGTATTTGAGCTTTATCACAATTTCATGAGGTAGTCAAAGCAGATAAATGTGTGCAGGTTAAAAGATTGTCCAGACCATTATTATACCACCAAAATACTTGTGCTAAAGTAATCAAATTGTTTAAATGTCATTTAGCTAATTAAACATCTATGATAACATTCCAATGAGCTAATTGCCCCTTGCAACATCATGTCAACTAATACTATATTTTCAAAGAATCAAATTAACACTATTTAGTTAGATATCCAGATTCTAACTCAATTTGTTACAGATAAAGAAATTAAGGTTTACCCCACAGGGAGCCTGCAGCCTCAAGGCCTCATATGGCCCTCTGGGTCCTCAAGTACAGCCCTTTGACAGAATCCAAACTTCACAGAACAAATACCCATAATAAAAGGATTTATTCTGTAAAATTTGAGCTCAGTCAGAAGGCTACACCCAAGGACCTAGAATGTCATATGTGGCCTCAAGACCACAGGTTCCCCACCCTTGGTTTAGAGAAAGTGAATTATCCATAACCTCACTGCTTATAAAGGACAGAACTGAAATAAAAAAAAAAAAAAACTAGATCTTTTGTCTTTCAGATAAGGATGTGCTGGAAAGTGTTAAACAATTGTCCTCAGGGGGAAGACAAATTAACACCTGACATTTTAAAGTTTAATCTCATTATTAACATATAGGTGGGGAAATCACTTTCTTAAGTCTAGACAATCAACAAAATGATGAACCAAGCCCTAATTTGTAGCATTTTCCTATTTCCAAGGTGGAAATGGTCACACTAAAAATTTAACAATGGGCTTTTACAAGCCATTTTTGAGCTGGTGCCAATACACCTTGTGTTGGTAAACAAAATGGGCTCTTAGCACTCAGTTCAGCCAAGTGCCCTTGAAGAGTTTGGCCTTTGTTTCCTTGATCAGATTTGGGAGTCCTTGATGACCTCCTTGGTGGGGGGTGGGGGGGTGGGGGGGGGTGAGGCTAGTTTACATGTTAGTTTACTGACATGTTTGGGACATCAGAGGCTTTTAGACCAAGTGGGTTTAAGTTGCCTCTTTGTGACGATTCTAGGTCACGTGGGGGAATTGCATATGTGACTCACCCTTGCCCCTGAAAAAGATATAAAACCAGGGGTTGGCTTTCTCTTTTTTCGGAGCTCTTACCCACAGCAGTGGTGGCACATGTGACTCTGGGCCAGCCCTTATGAGCTCCCGGGCTGAACCTAGATGTTGGTAACTATGAATTGTCTTCGGTCTGTCTGTCGATGTTTGTAATTTGCTCTGAAGTTCAGGGTGATGGCTTTTTTCCCCTGAACTAAGTGAATGGTATCTGTATGCTGAATTAAAGTGAGATTGTCAACCCCTTAACGTTGCTTTCCTTACTAAAGCAGATCAATAGAACCTGGGCTTTTGCAGCATGCTGGTAGCATGCTTGCTGTTGGGCTTGTGTTGGTCTTTCGCCCCCACAGCAGCTACTAGCCAGATTGTTGAAACACACCCTTTCTCTTCATCTAGCTTTCTTCCTAGTTACCATATTCGAAGTTTTTCCTCAATTACTCTTTATCATATTTCTTTTTTCTTCACTACGTAGTTCACTTTAGTTTGACAAACAGGAGTGTTATAAGTAGCAGTGTTGGCATCCATGTCAGACATGCCCACAAGCATCAAAGCCAACTGAGTGGAGTGACAATTAGCATAAACACAATAATGCCATACTAGTTGCTTTCCATATCTTCCTTGAGGGTGGGGATATTGAGTATCTTAAGCTGAAAGAGCTTTATACATGACAATGGTAAAACTGGTCAAGAAGGGGACTATTTTATCTGGGGTAGCAGGTCCAAATACTAAGCTCTTTGCAAGGCTGCGCCCAATGAAAGCTCAAGAGATTTTTGTTTTTTTCTAGAACAGGAGCTTTTTACGTGTGTGTGTGTGTGTGTGTGTGTGTATGCACATACACATGCAAGCAAACATGATGGGCTTCTTTGGTACTATGGTGAACCTTACAAACTCCTTCTCAGGATAATTTTTTAAGTTACTAAAAAAAATACTGTTAGAGATTAGTGAAAATAAAATTGTATTTTTTCACTTGCAAATCTATAGACTTCTGTGGACCCTAGCTTTAAGAAACCCCATTCTAGAGCTTAATTGCCACATTGCATCATCCAGAGCTGCTCCATTTTGTCATGCAGCTGCCTTATTTTGTTTGCTTGCTTTTGTTGTTGTCATTGTTATCTTGCTTGCTAACAACATCAGTTTCTGTCTTTACCCTCTGGGCCAAGCAGAACCAAGTTCTTTATGCTTTCACTTTATACTCTTTTTTTAACATTTGTATCATACCAAGATTTTCTCTTAGACGTATATTCTAGAGAGTTCCTCACACCCCAAATTCATCCAACTAGATTGAGAAAACACACAATAGAATCCTAATGGAGAAATTCAAGAAAAAAGTAACGAGTCTTTTTTTTTTTCCCCAGCCCAGATCAACAAAGGGAAATGGATAGAGAGGTCTGTGGACATTGAGGATGAGGTTTCTCCTGGGGGGTGCCTTGAGCAGAGTAATTCTAGCTCAGGGAAAGGCCACACGTTATGGACACATAATTCAGGATGCAAGAACAGTAGCTTTAACACTTATAACTGAGATCCAGCTCACAGATCCAGATAAGATTTTCAAGGAGATGTTTCCAGGGAGACAAGTCAATGCAAAGAGGATCCAAAGAACATAGTTTGTATACCCAGGCAGGAGAAAATTCATGACTAAGGAGCTTCCATGTGGTTCAGACCCTAGGAGCAGAGCAGGGTCTCACTCCTAATCACATCCTGTTCTGAAGACTGCAGAGGAGTAACCATGGCAGGAATTCCAGACCAAAGGAGAGCCAGCTGTTCTGTCCCTTTGACTCAGTAGACCTTTTCCAAGTGACTGATAGTAACTGAGTCTTTCTCAAACGCAAATAGAAACCTGGAATTTGCAGAGCTGAGGCCAGGGGAAATGATGGTAGGGCACTGATCAAACTTTGCCCTACATCAGACTACTGGGGGAGTACTAATAGGCCCAGCCTGAGCTGTTCCTCAAGACATGGAATAAGATTCAGTACCCCAAAGAAATAGCAATGGAATCAGCCCAGACATTGCCTGGAGCCCAGACCTAACATTATGTGTGAAGTTAGGAAGTAGGCTAGAAGAATGAACAAAGAAAAAAAAAGTCTCTCACTTACAAAACCAAAGTATTATGGTAACCAAGGCACTTAAGGCATAGAACTAGAAGAAGAGAACAACTCCAAAGCATGAACATGCCGAGTTTCTAAGAAAAGTACAGCTTAGGCAGAAAGTCAACTAGAATTCCTGCGAAAGCTAAAAGAAGAGGCTTTTTTTTAAATGATTTTTTTTCCTAATAAAAAAATGAGGGTGGTAGAGGGAAAAATGGAAAAGAATGAGAGTTATTGAAAAAAACATTGAGAAAGGAATTTCCAGTTTGGCATAAGAGATACAAAAACCCTGCCCAAGCAACAAACTACCTGAAAATTTGATTGGAATAAAAGAAGCCAGTGATTGTGATACACTAAAAAAAAATATTAAAATAAAATCAAAAGACTGAAAAATGGAAGAAAATATAAGGTAGCAACAACAATTGGCCTTGAAAACAGTTTGAGGTGAAAAAAATAAGAATTGATTGGAAGAGCAGAGAGTGATTGTGTTATGTGTTAATGACCTTAAAAGAAAAATGGAAAGAGAGGAAGAAGAAAGTATTGCTGGTGGGGAAGGAAGAAGGTTAGGGAAAATTATCTTATATAATTAGAAGCATAAACAAATAAGGACATAATGGGGTGGGGGAGGGCAGAGGCTGGCCCTTGAACTTCACTGTCATTTGAACTAGTCAAAAGCAGGAAGAATGCATACATAACAGGGTTCACAACTGGTACAGGAAAACATTTAAAGAAAGAAGAAAATTGGAGAAAAACAGGAGAAAGGAAAAGGGACATTTAGAAAGAGGTTAAGGGAGGGACTAATCCTAAGCAAAATAAACTGAGTATATATTAATTCTTTACAACTCTTTTTGAGGTGGAAATGAATGGGAATCTGAGGAGCTGCTTATTAATTAGGCAATAGCTCAACAAAATATGGTATATAAATATGACAGAAGGCTACTGTGCTGTAAAATTATGAAGGGGAAGATTTCAGAGAAACCTAGAAAGACTAATATGAACTGATAGAGAATGAAGTGAAAGGGACAGGAAGAATGATTTATATAGTGATAGCCATATTGCAAAAATAATCTTGAAAAACTTAGGAACTTAAAGCCCCATCATGACCAATTATAATTATAGAAGACTGATCATGAAATATACATACATATATATGTATACATACATTGTTCACATGAGTATATGTGTACATACAATGCATAGTTTTTTTATATTTGTGTGTATATAAATACATGTACATGTTTATATGTAAATGTGTATAGGTATATATAATACATATATAGCTTGTGTATGTATGCATATAATACATGTATACACACATGTACAAATGAGTTTTGTATTTATGTATGTATCTATATACAAGCATACACTTATATATTTGCATATGCGGATACATATACACAAACATATGTATTGTATGCATCTCTACATACCTATATACATGTACAAATATATATTATAATTATTTATATATACATAAATATATTTTGAACATACATGCATATATGTATTGCATATTTAGGTTTGTTTTGTGTGTGTGTGTGTGTGTGTGTGTGTGGTTCCATTTATAGATATCTTCAAATTTTAGGATATATCCAATGTGGACATGTCTTTTGCTTGACTATACATACATATTTATATCAGGAGTTTTGAACATCCTGTTTTGCCTTTCTTTTATTCTCAATTGGAGAAGGAGGGAGAGAATGTGAATTTTTGGATGACTGAAAAATAAAATTTAATTTAAAAAAGGAATATATTCTAAACTGGTCTAAGCTCCTTATAATTTTCAACCTCACTTAAGAATTAGGAAATGGTATGATCTTGGCATTATCAACTTTGAGCTGAGACATCATATTATCATTCTCCAATCTGTTCTTTGTACTAGATGCTGTGTAGCCTTCAGTGATTGGGGATGTAGGGCAGCTTTAGGGGTGTGGATCTGAAAGTCAGGGCTCCAAGGTTCTAGTTCAGACTCCATTATTTCCTAGCTCTGTGGCCTTGAACAAGTCACTTCCCTTCTTTGACCTCTACTTTCTTTATCTGAGAATAGCAAGATCTGCTCTTCTGTGGCATTAATGTAATTAAAGATCTTCCCTACCCATTAATCCCATTAATAGGACTCAGGTGGAGTTAGTTAAGGGAAGCTTGATTAGGAAAGGTTTGTTTGTAGGAAGGCCCACACCCTTTTGCTAATTAGGTCACAAGAGCTGTGAAGCCCTAGGCCTCTAAAAAGGGTATATGTACTTTGATGGTAGTAAAGCATAAGCTCTCTCTCAGAACTTCAGAGGAGAGGACACAGTGAAGCAGACAGCTAGGATTTGTAAGTGAGTGTTTACAGGAAGGCCCCAGTAGAGGGGATGGTTATGGGATGACTTGGCTACCTGCTGTGATACTGTGTTTTAAGTTCCTTGATATTATAATAAAATGGACTTACTGGTTTTGGGATATAACTGCTTCTATGTTGAATTGGAGTTATTGGTTTTGGGATTTGATCCTCTGGTATCTGAATATTCTTCTGCCTTCTATATGGAGAGTCTCTTATATTCTGAGATGCAGAACTATATAGGCATATTCATGGTCACCATTGATATTGTAACACTTGCCTTACTGATATACCTTCCTGTCTCACAAGTTGATGGGAGGCTCAAAATAGATAATGGGTTTAAAAAACAATTTACACACTATGAAGCCAAACAAATATAAAGAAATATTCTAGAAGGGGAGGATAATAACAACACCTTTGGAGTCCCAGGATAACTCCTGGGTCTGAAAGAAAAAGCTATGGAGATATCTCAGTATCACTTCACCTGCCAAATGTGCCACTAGACTTTGAAACCATTCTTCAACTTTTGATGTTCTTATTAACTTCTTCAAAATTTTGATGAATTCTACTTCATAGAAATTTGGTAAATTTAATATGTGATAAGCATCTGAGGAGAAATGTTCTGGTATTTTATCATTTTCATGATTTCAAAAGGAGACAAAGAATGTTCAAAATACTGATGGATCTATTTTTGAGCTTTGGAGCTTAGGCAAAAATAGCTAACACATTCCCTTAATGAAAACCAAATCCTCAATCTAGTAATGGGTAAGAAGGTCCTGGATTTTTTCAAATTTATCACATCTTAAAATGTCATGTACAGTTGTGACCTGAATATAGGCCAGGCTTTTATATGTATCCCAGTTTCCTTTAGCATGTAGGGAGGCTAGGTGGTGGTTGTCTACTCCTTGCTTCAAGTGCCCATTTTTATCTCTGAACCATTATCACCTAACAAAACAAGGTTTTTCTGTGGTTAATATGTTTTAAACAGAGATAAATCATTTTCATCAGGAAAATAGGGTAGAGCCTAGAGTTTGGAGTAGGAAGAAATGTTTAAGGAAGAAGGTAAACAGACAACAATATAAAGGATAGAGAGAATCAGAGACAGGATTAAAGGCAGAAAGAAAGGAGAGGGAATTATTGTTTCAGAGCTTGTAAGAATGCTTGCTGTTTCTTTGGAATCTTTCAACAACATTCAATACTTTATAAGGTTTGAATTCTAATGACTATTAAGTACACACTATTGGCTAATTAATAGATAGTGGAAATTGAAAAGAGAACTATTACTTCCATCCTTGCCATTTGAGATAGTTTGCCTTGTCATGCCCAAAAGTCTAAAATTATGGGGCATATGCAGAATTCAAACATTCAATCAACAAATTAATCACTTACTATGTGCTGGGTACTCAAAATAGAGGTAAAAGTAGAACAGTGCCTGCATTCAAGGAGTCCTACATTCTTTTGGAGGTAGCAACATATATAATTTTAAGTATATATATAGCATATATACAAAGTGAGTACTTGATAATTTCCAAGGAAATTGTTATGAGCCTTGTGGGGTGGGGGAGGGCAAAGCCTCAGTTTCTTCACTAAAGGCCTACTCTAATGTTTCTCAAATGATACTCAAGGAGCATGAGCTCTGACACATTCTGATAGGTTATTAAAGTTTCAAGTATAGGCCCATTGACGATAGATTATATTTGCCTCTTGGCCAAATAAAATCCCTGATAATTTTGAAGTAATTTACCTCCAGGTTGAACACATGGCAATGAAACACTTTCCCACAGCAACCCTAAAGTAATCATCCATACTATATAAGGATTATGGCTTGTACTGATAGAAGGTATATCCACACCAGTGAAATCAGAAATCCATGAAATACCAATACATGTAAGAGTTAATATGATTAATACATCATCTTTCTTCAGTGTATTTTTTTCCATTTGGACAACTGCATTTTTTTAAGGAATTGTTTTTTCAGTGTACTTTTTTTTTTCCATTTGGCCATTTGTATTTTTTTAAGGACTTGTTTTCTACAGTCTAATTTTGTCCTTCCTTTTCCAAGCTATTGACTCTCTCTTGCATACCTCTCATTTTCTTTCCCAGTTTTTCTTCTACTTCTCTCATTTGGCTTTTAAAATCCTTCTTGAGCTTTCTCAAGAGACATTTTGGGCTTGAGACCAGTTCATATTCCTCTTTGAGATTTCAGTTGTGGGTATATTGACAATGTTGTCCTCTTCTGAATTTGTGCCTTGATATTCCCTATCCCCATAATAAGAATCTATGGTCATTGTCCATTTCTGCTTTTTGCTCATGGTGTTTGCCAATTTCCTGTCTTTTAAAGTTGAGTTTGGCCGGAATGCAGCAGGTACTGGACCCAAGTTTCTTGTGCTGGGAGCCCAGGACTTGGTCCCTGGCTTTGTGTCTGGGGCCCCAGGTGCTGGCAGCTGGAAGCTATAGGTGTCAGGCAGCTTACCTGGTGCTCAACTGGGGTCAGGAACACTGGAGTTCTTGGGGTGTGGGGTGCAGATTCTGGCCGCTGGGGGATGCCTGCTCACCTGCTTCTTTAAAGCTCTTGAATGTTTGCCTTCTGGAGTATGTCTGCCAGTTTGGAGCTGTGCCTCCTGGAGTTGTGCTTCCAGGAGTTGTGCTGAAGCACCAGGAAATTTGGCTGCTAGAGAATGCTGGGCACACAAGGTGGTTTTCCTAGTTGGTGTCTACCAGTCCCCTGCCTGCGCTGAGTTACTCAGGGATCCTGGTGTTGGTCCTTGCCTGCTCCACCACCCTGGAGCTCAGAATCTACCACTGACTTGCTGAGTTGGGGCTTACTACGCACTTGCCTCCCATCCTGTACTGCACCCTCAGAATGAGAGGGGCCTTTTCCCTTAATCCCCCAGGCTTCCTAGGCTACAAGACTGCTGCACCTCATCTTTCTTCTGGCTCAGCTGTTCCAGGTTTTTTCCTGATGCAATATTTTCTGGGCTTTCAGAGGTCAATAAGGGAGGGTAAGAGTGACTTACCACTTACTCCACTATCTTGGCTCCTGTAATGATTAATTCATAATCTTAAATTCATCATTCAGGATTTTCCCAAACGTCAGTCATATAGTCATATAAATAAAGATGTTCATTTGTGTTTTACAATTGTCTATATCTATATTGTTTTCAGTAGGTACTATACCACTCAGAAGATATGGTGAAGACCTAGAGTGGCTACGAGGCTGGGTTCCCCCGCTCTGATCTAGACCCACAAAGATTTATTCACTAAGTCAATGTTGTTTGAGGACCTAATTGATGTCAGACAATGAGAGAAACACAAAGTAGTAGTGTATGATTGCATTCATGACTTCAAGGAGTTTGCAATATGGGATCAACCTATCCAAAAGTATTTATTAAGTGCTTATGTGTCGGGCACTGTGCTAGGCACTAGGAACACAGAGACAAAAAAGAAATAGTCCCTACCCTCACAGAGTTAACATCTTATTGAATCACAGGGTACAGAGGAATTTTGAATATTATTTTGTCTAATTCCTTTTTTTGTAGGTGAGTAAAGTGAAGCCAAGAGAGGTAAAACAAGTTGCTCAAGGTCCCTCTAGAAATAATTAGCAGAGCCAAGATTTGAACACAGTCTCTCTGACTGCAAATCCAGGGCTCCCTTAATTTGCTGGTGATTTGAGAACATCGTTAGCATGGAGAGTCCGGTATTTTTATTACCTGGGCTTCATTTTGGTTAGATTTGTACCAGAGAATCTGTACATTGTTTCATTTCCATCTGTAGAGTTTCAGCAAGTATGAGATGAGTCTGATCAACTTTGGAGCTTCAGGCACTTTGGTCATGTAACAAGTGTGGGAAATGATTTCTAAATGCAGCAAAAATTATTAAAGCTCAATTATTCATGTTGGCACTGATTATCTTCCCCCTCCTTCTCCCCCTCCTGACTGACAAATCCAGACCTTACTATCAGATGAAATACAGTATTCAGTCCACAGACAGCCCTAGAGGTAACAATTAATAATTAAATACCAGTTGATGATAATTACATGATAACTTTATTGACCAAACTTGAAACCAAATGTGGGATGTGCTTCAAATCTATAATGTGAGAACAACATCAAAGCCCAATACATATCTCTGCCCATCAATAAACAACCATTCATAAATAAAACTGGCATGATTTTCATCATTTATCACTGTCATGAAGTTTTCCATTAGGGTTTTATTCATCAAAAAAAGAAACCTTTAAAAATAAGAGAATGAGACTAAATGAGTCTCAGGCATTTTCAGTTTTTTCACTTTCTGCCTCAGGTTTCCTAAGACATTTCCATTTTAGGAGAAAAGTTTAAACAATTATCAAAAACTTCCACATGAATCACTTAAAAGTAATTATACAGTGGTGTTAGTGGGATAAAATAAGATCCAATCACTACAGGGGGAAAACAGTTTAAAAAAAAACCCTTTAAAATATATATCCATGTATGTACAGCCTTCTTATGTTTTCCTCTTGAAGGGTACATATAAGATCCTCAAAGCCCTGATGTACACAACACAAAAAGTGATTGCTTTGTTATTGTTTTTATAAGAAGGTTGATTACTTTCTGTGTATTTTGAATATTTAGTCTTGCTTCAGTGAAAATTTCAACTGAAATAAGTATAGTCCTAAAAATATATCAGAAATTTGAGGAGTCATTCTTTTTGTGATTAACTATTCAGATAATTTAAGGATATTTAAAGACATCATGAAGCTCTGGATGCTAAATTGAAACACACAGGTTATCTTTTTCATCCTTATTAATGCTCTTCTGATATTCTGTAGTCCACATTTAATCATATTGAAATGGGGAGTTTAGTTATTCTTCTAAAACAGAAAACAGGAACTTGTTTTTGGTGACACTTCCTTATCTCACATTTCTTTATCCCTATTATGCCATTTATGTTGACTTTGTTGCATGATTGTATAAACATGGGACTAGAATAGATAAGTCAAAGGTACACTTCAGCTCTAAAATTCATACACTTGTTTCCTGGAAGTATGGGAAGAGAGGGCTAAAATAAGGTCCAATCTATGATGCAAAATGGAGAACTAGAATGCTATACCAAGTCAATCCAGAGGTCATGAGGTAAATAAATCCCAACCACTAGAGCAGGGTTATGAAGGATTCAAGAGCTGAGGCCCAAAGTTCATGGGCAAGGTAGGGAAGGAATGGTTCTCCTCATGCAAACTTCAGGCCCCAAACAGTTCTTTTCTAATGGTGACATTCTAGACATGTTTTTGTTTTGGTGCACTTCAAATACATCATTGTAGGCTGGATATTTTATACTCTCTATTTCTCAGTTGTGTCTGACTCTTCATGACCCCATTTGAGGTTTTCTTGGCAAAGATACTGGAGTAGTTTGACATTTCCTTCTCCAGCTCATTTTTACAGATAAGGAAACTGAGGCAAACAGGGTTAAATGACTTGGCCAGGGTCACACAGCTAGTAAGTATCTAAGGCCAGGTTTGACCTCACAAACATGAGTCTTCTGAATCTAGGGCTGTCAGTCTATCCACTATGCCACTTAGATGTCATTTATGTATTCTCTATAGTGAATTTAATGTCTAAGGAATGACTATTAGATGAAGAGGTCTAAAAAGCTCTTCATTTAATAATGGCTCCAAGAGTCAGTGATTAAAAAAACAATGACTATCCACTATGTCTGATCTTTGAAACAGTAATCATCCCCCAACAACCTCATCCCTGGCCCCAACCAAAATATTCCATGAAATTGGAGACGTTAGGAAGAAGAATAAAACTTTATATGGATGATAATTAATGTATTTTATGCCATATTGTATTATTAATGGTGAGTGTTCTTAGATTTTTGTCATGTAATTAAAAAATTTTAAAAGCAACTGATAAGCTTTATGTAAGTATGATACTAAAGGTCAAACTTTATGTAGGGATTACATACATAAAATAGATACAAGATGCATAGTAATCTGACACCAAACTTTATTACTCTGTGGTAGACAGGTAAGGAATATCAATGTAGCCTGGTATAAAAATAAACACTTTATTTATCACCAACAAAAATGTATTGCTTATCTACTTGAACCAGGTAATTTGTTAAGTGTTAGTGGTACTAACTGGCATAAGACATAATTGCATCCTTCAAAAAGCTTACATTTATATTTTAGTTGAAGAAACATGATATATATATATATATATATATGTAAAGACACGAATAATAATGCGAGGTGGAATATACTGTATGCAATGAATGTTAAAGACAATAGGTACTGGAAGAAATGTGAATTGAAAGTGAAGATTAAGGAGAGATCTCTTAGCTGATTTCAGTGTGTTAAAGCCTAGATAAATTATAACCCAGGGGTCTGAAAGGACAGACAGATGTGATTGTTGGTGATATTTTGATGGGGAAAGGTAGAGAACAGGAAGGTCTGTAGGATTTTGTATTTGTCTTGCTTAAAAAAGTAGGAGGGGCAACTAGGTGGCACATTGAGTAGAGCACCAGCCCTGGAGTCAGGAGGACCTGAGTTCAAATCTGACCTCAGACACTTGACATATTTACTAGCTGTGTGACCTTGGGCAAGTCACTTAACCCCAATTGCCTTGCCTTTCCTCCTCAAAAAAATAGGAGGTAGATTCTGCAAAGCCTAGACCAGTGAGAATAAATTCAATTCTTATATAGATTTTAGAACAGATTTTTTTAAATGAACTGTGAATATTTAAAAATGGAAGACGTAAACACTAAGAACCAGCATGGCTTCATCAGCCTGCCAGACTATTAATATTTGGTTTGGTTTTTGAAAGAATTCATAGGTCCATATTCTTTTTTAAAAATAAATTTATTTTTTATTTTTAGTTTAGAATATTAAGTTCCACAAGTTTTTGGGTTCCAAATTTTCTCTCCCTGCTCTCCCCCAAGACAGCATATAATCCAATGTAGGTTCTACATATACCTTCACATTGAACTTATTTACACAATAGTCCAGTTATAAAGAAGAATTATAACCAATGGAATGAATCATGAGAAAGGAGAAACGAAACCAAAAAAGAAGGGAAAAAAGAGAGCCAATAGTTTGCCTCAATCTGCATTCAGACTCCATAGTTCTTTCTCTTGATGTGGATAGGCTTTTTCCATCATGAGTCTTTTGAAGCTGTCTTTGGACCTTGTATTGATGAGAGTAGTCAAGTCTATCAAAGTTAGTCCTTACAGATACCATGTGTCTATAATCGTATATAATGATCTCCTGGTTCTGCTCCCCATAGGTTCATATTCTAATTTCTTGCAGCTAAAAGCATCATACCATTCCTACCTCTCTCCCTTATACCTGCCTTCAAACCAAACTATCATTTGAAATTAAGGATGATTGGATAAAATGTCAGTTGGGTGGACATGCATCTTCATGACCAGAATTCAAAGACAACTTAGATATCATCTATCCCAACTCCCTTGTTACATGGATGAGGAAACTGAGACCAAGACTCACCGTCACCTTCTGCAGGAGAGCTTTCCAGTACGATCAGCTATTCAGCTATTAGTTACTTCCTCTCTAAAGTTACCTCGTAACTTCTTTATATGAATCTTGCATATATCTCTATGTGTACATCTTGACTTCCCTATTAGCATTTATCCCCTTTGAGATCAGAGGGTATTTTCATTTTTTTGTATTCCTAGGGGTGTACACAGGCACATGATCAACACCTAAAAATTATTGAGAATTGATTGGATGACAATAATAATCTAAAAAGACTTCAGCAGGCTAGAACAATGTATTTAATTGTAAAGGATTAAAGTTACCAGAGATATTTAGATATAAATAATCAACTTCAAAATTACAAAATTGAAAGTGAAGTGACTAACCCAAGGTCACTCCAGTGGTACCTGGCAGAGTCAGGATTCAAAACCAAGACCTATGACTAAATCTGTATTTCATTACCTAGTAATGTAATGAAAGTGAAACTAGTATAGCTGGATTACATCATGGCTTTTGACAGTCTTTTGTTTTATACTTTAAATAAGAAAGACTGATATAAACTCAGTAATTCAGTTTAGCAGATTCAGAACTAGTTGAATGAACAGACACAGTGAGTATTTGTCACCAAATTGATGTTACCTTGGGGGGAAGAGCATCTCAAGGATCTGTCAATGAATCAATCAATAAACATTTATTAAACACTTATCTTGTGCCAGAACTATATGGATTTGTTTTATTAATGAATTAAAAAAAGCCATGGAGGATAAGCTAATCAAATTCAGAAGGCATAGTCTCCAGATAAAGTTCATATTATTATATGCAAGGAGGCTGTTCCTGCTCCCCCCAGCTGCTACTTCTTTCTCTTCTAAAGTTACCTTGTAACTATTTAGTATCTATCTTATATATACCCATAGATGCACATTTTGTCCTCACCATCAGAATGCAAACCTCTTGAGGGCAGGGAATGTTTTCATTTTTTTTTCTTGTATCCCTAGGAATTAGTATAATTCCTATCACACAGTCAACACAATATCATGAATTGATCATTTGGATGTCAACCAGAGTCTAAAGATCTCAAAAAGCCAACAATGAGCTGAATTGTATAGGATTAAATTTAAGAGGAATAAATGTTAGATTCTACCAGGTTACAAAGAATCAACTTCAAAATACAAATCAGAGAGACACTTAAAAAGATGTGAGAAAAAATTTGTCGGGTTCAGTGAACTTTAAGCTCACAATAATTAGAGTGTCACCAAGTAGCTTCCAAGGCTTTTTTCAATCTCAAGTTACTTTAAGAGAAGCATGGTGTCCAGAGCAAGGGGCTGATTGTGCTATTTTGATCTATCTAAATAAGGCCCTTTCTGGGCAGTTGTGTTGAGTTTGGGGTGGCATATTTTAGGAAAGACATTAACAAGTTAAAGTGAATCCAGAGGAGAGAATTCTTTATGGAAATTATAGAGGAGTACAGGAAAAACATTTTAGATACAAGTAGGAATGAGGTCATAGAGAACCTTTAATTTCTTATGGATAACTTGTGAAAGTGGGAAATTTTTTTTTTTTTACCTTCTGTGTACACATACTGCAAATATGCTGGTCAGGTGCAATAGATAAAAGCCATCAGCTATGTTAGAGAAGGGCCACTGAGCTGAAATTCAGGAGGCTTGAATTTTATTTAGTCCTGGTTCCTACATAACTAAGTATGTGATATTGGATAAATTAATTAACCTCTTAACCTTAAGTTTCCTTATCAGTAAAAATGAAGATATTGTACTAGATGACCTTTGGGATCCCTCTGCTTTTATCATCCTGTGACTCTAAGTTTAAGATCATATATTCCCAGGACAACAATACAGTTTAACGTAGATATTGGAAGAATAAATGACATCAACAACAACAACAAAATATTTTTTTAAAAAAGAGTTCTTAAGTCATTCAAAGTAGTCTTTAAATGTTTTTATTTATAATCGTACTTTGGACTCACACAGTGCTGGATTCAGAAGTCCTAAGATAAAACATACTTTCAGCAAAGAGGTGATGAGCTATAGGAGCATTACCCAAGTTGTCAGATATTGTAGATGTAATTATTTTTCTTAATTGAAGGAGAGTTTTATTGGGGAGAGTGATGTAATTAAAACATTATTTTTTTAAATTAAAATGGATGTAGAGCTACAGTATGCAATATAAACTATGTATCCAATATACTTTATAACCATACTCTAGCTAATTTAGAATATGATGTGTGCTTTATAAACCTCTATTCTTTTAGATTCTTTTCTTCTAATTTTCTAGTAAAAAAAATTTTTAATCCCAACTTTGCTTTTCTTGATTTGTTTTGTTTTGTTTCACTGGGAGAAACAATTCAGTTAATACAGGAAGATTGACGTGGATGTCTGTCCCTCACAATAATGTGCAGTGGTACAATGACAGTCCAACATCTGGACTTGAAGAAAATACAGGAGAGAGAGAGAGAAGAGAGAGAGAGAGAGAGAGAGAGAGAGAGAGAGAGAGAGAGAGAGAGAGAGAGAGAAATTGTGGATATTGATCCTTTGCCACTAGGACCATTTCCTTTCAATATATTGAAAGTGTGTGTGGGGGGGGCGTGCTTAATCTAGTGGAGAGTACTGTGGGATTTTAATTTTGATGATGGAAATTACAGATAAACTAGTCATCATTTCTGGCACCTCTCTGTTTAATAGTTGTTGAACTTCTGCTACTGTTTCTTTTATCTCTGGCTTCCAGGGCTCCATTCATTTTGTAGTTGCATCTATGAAAGATCTAATCTTGATCTTCTAGTCTTCATTTTTCTTAACTTTTTAATAACACAATCTGGGAAATGGCATATCAGAATTGAAATTGCTTCTAGAAAATGTTGTAATAAATATATGTCAGGCATATTGCATAGTTTGCTTACTTTTGATTCGGGACACCATTAAATTCAAGAAATTAGAACATAAAGTACACATATTGCATTCCCAATGATCTTAAGTAAATGGGGATCAGAGAAATGTGTCAGTTTTCCTCCTTGTTCACCCAAAATTAATCTTTTCTCAATCTATTGTTTAAATAGAATATACATGTCAACTATTGAATACTACCGTAATGGACAAATATTTACCTGAACTGGTGATAACCATTTTACTATATAGAAATAGCATCGTGTAAAGAATAATTGAAGTTTTGTAGAAGTAGCAAGACCTTGAAAGTATCTTCAGCTATAATGTCTGAAGAATTCTGAACAAGTTAGCTTAAGAATTATCTGAATAATTCTGCATCATAGCTAGTTTTGAGAGACTTTAAGTTGGATTTTAACACCGGTTCTAAATGGAATCTCCTTCCTCCCTCTCCTAGCCAAAGGATAAGAATAAAAAAGACTATTTTAATATTAAAAGGATAAATAAAATGGTTACATGAGGATACAAATGGCATCTCTGGAGGGACCATACGAGGGGTAAAAGTTAGTTGAAGAAATAACTATATTAACTGGTCTACCTGTGTGACTTTTGATGAGACAATTTCTCTAAGTTTTAGTTTCTTCATCTATAAGAGGAAAGGCTAGGCATGATTGGTTCGGAGATCCCCTCCAGCCCTAACATTCTATAACTTTGTACACATTTCTTCCTCTATGTTTTGTGTCAGTCCTCATTCAGACAGCTCTAGTGATTCAGACTCTGCATTGAGACAAAGCAAGATGCTTATGGACTATATAACATTTAACAAAAGGAAAGGTACTCAATATTAACCTGGAAAGTATGTTAATTAAAGATAGATAATTGTTTCAGTTGGGTACACTCCCTTGGCCTCCTTATTTACCATAATAGCATACTCAGTCAGAATCCTATATTGACTCAAAAGGCAACTGGAAATCTGCCAGGTCTGAGGGTCCCTAGCTCTTCAGGCTCCAAGCACTTATTTCTTACCCAATCAAGGAAACTGGATTGCTGGTTACAGTTGTATTCCCCATTACTACTTAAGTATTGATGAAAATTTCATAACTCTTTAAAGAAAACCTAGCCTATACAGACCCGGTTTAAAATCCCAGCTCTGCCACTTACTTGGGTGGTCATGGACAAGCCACCTCATCTCTCTAGGCCTAAATTTCCTCAGCTGTAAAATGAGATGGGCTAGACCAGATGACTACTAAGGACCTGTCAAGCTTTAAGTCTCTGATCTCCACATGATCCTGTGAAAAAAGAAAGCATCTACACCCCTCATATTAATAAAAACAAAAAAAATCTGTTTTCTGTATATGAAGGTGACATAATCCTCCTATTTTTTTCTTCCCCTGTTTGTTCATTCAACTTCACTCTAAATTCTGGGTTTAGCTGAGGTCAGCACTAATTACACAACAATGAGGTTACTTAGTCATCTTTTCTTGTTGAAGCTGTCAAGTGGTTTGGGTCTAAAAACAAATTGATTTCTTACTCCTACTAAAGCAAGAAAAGAGCACAAGGGAGGCAGGGATGGATGGGAATGACAACTTTTATCTCCCTCACTATTCTGTCTAGCCTTCCCTAGAAATGTATAGTGAATGGTGTCAGATTCAGTGTTGTGTATAACACTCACTACTTGTGTGACTTTGGGAAATTACTTAACCTCTCTGGGTTTCAGTTTCTTCACTTGTAATATGAGGAGCTTAGAATAGATCAGTGGTTCTCAAATTTGGGGATTCCAGGACCCTTTTGCACTCTTAAAATATTTAAAAAACCTGCAAAGATCTTGTGTTTATATGGGTCATATCAATCAATATTTACTCTATTAGAAATTAAATTCTTAATATTATTATGAACATACTTTTTATCTCACAGACAACCTGTCAGGAAAACCCAGACTTTACCTTGACCCCACTCTATGAAGTGCTGGACTAGTTGACTTACAAGGTTCCTTTCAGTTCTAAATTTATGATTTGTGTTTGGACCAGAGTCAACCCATCAGGTAGCTCTTTGCCTTAATCTTCCCACCAGCTCCACACATGCATGTACATATACACAATCCATATAGCAGGGTATTTTTGTTACTTATGGAACCCATGCCTCAAAGCTCCTAGTTTCATTTCTTGATCCTAGGGATCATTGCAAAAGATCATTGATGTTTCTGCTTATTATTGCTCCAACCCAGATTCTGTCTAGAAGGTCTTGGGATACACATTATGTCTAGATTTCCACATATGATCAAAGGAATTTTCAGCTCCATTGCAAGCATTCAAGATAAAAAATGCATTCATCTGGTACAAGTCAGCCTTTATCCCACCCCATGGACAATGCCAAAAACATGCAGACTAAAGAAGCCCTATAAAAATGCATGAAGAGAGATAACTAATATTCTATACACAACCAAAATTACCTTCCCTCTCCCGAGATTACTATTTTCCTGCAAATTCCTACAGAGTATTCCTTAAAATCACAGAGCTACCCTGTGGTTTGAACTCTCCTCAAAAGGTATGGGTGTATGAGAGTTGCTAGATAGTATCCCAACAAATGTGAGTACCCATAAAACCATATGGAGTCATTTATAGGACCTGCACTGTCATGGAATAGAAATATTTTGGGACTGCTAAATAACCTAAACTATTTTAAAGTTCCCTGATTATTCTGTTTCCACTTTCTCCCCTCTCTAATCCAACCTTCAGAGAGTCATCAAAACAAACTTCTTGAAGAATGGGTCTGATCATCCATTCTATTGCTGAGGTGTTTTCTGTAGCTCTCTCTTACTTCTTCAATTTAAGATAATTTTTCATCCTCAACTCAACAAGTATCTATTGAGCACCTTCTATGTGCCAGATACTAGTACCAGGTATACAAAGTATCAGAAATACAACAAAAAAAGGCAAAACAAAACAAATCAATAAAAAGTCCCCATTCTCAGGGAGCTCACAGTCTAATGGAAGAGACAACACACAAATAACTATGTACAAGCAATGTATATTCATGATAAATTAGATATAATTAAAGAGGGAAGGTATTGGGATAGCTTCTTATAGAAGGTGGAATATTATCTAGGACCTGAAGAAAGCCCAGAAAACAAAGAGATAGAAATGAGGAGGGAGAGAATTCTAAGCATGATGGTCAGCCAGTAAAAATGCATATTAGAGAGACTCAGTTTCCTGTGTGAGAAACAGCAAAAATGCCAGTGTCATAGAATGTCACTTGAGAGAGAGAGTATAGGGTGCAAGAAAAAAAGAAACATAAAAAGATGCCAGGTTATAAAGGCCTTTAAAACATAAACAAAGGATTTTATAATCGATTCTGAGTATAATAGAAAGCTACAGGAGTTTATTAAATGGAAAACCAGGAGAAAACAGGGTCAAAAAAAACTTAGAATGAAGAGACTCTCAAAGAGAAGAGCGTTGACAACATCAACAGCTGCAGAGAGATCAAGAAAGGATAAGGATGAAAAAAAATCATTGGATTTGGCAATTAAGAGATCATCAGTAACTCTATGGAATATTTTCAGTTTAATGATAAGATTATAAAATAGATGATAGTGTTAAGAACAGAATAAGATGAAGGGAAGTGAAAAGACTGAAGACAGCCTTCTCAAGTTTAGTCATGAAAAGGAGAGCTATATGTAATAGCTAAAAAGGATGGACAGATGAAGCTAGAGTTTTTTGAGGATGGGGGAAGCATCAGCATATTTATAGGCAGCCAGTAAACAAGACCAGATTAAAGGTAAGAGAGAGCAGAAATAATAGAGAGTGTAATCTGCTGCAGAAGACAACATGGAAGGGGATGGTTTATGTACAGAGAAGGGCTTGCCTTGGCAGAGAGGCCTGTCTCTTTTCGTGAGAAAGGATTGAAGGAGGAGGTAGTGGCTGAAGGAATCTGAGTGATAAGAAATGGAGGAGGGGGAGAAGAGTGAGCCCTCAGTAAATAACCCAATTTTTTTTTCCATTGAAATACCGGGCAAGATTCTAAGCTAAGTAGGTGACAGGGGAGTGGGTTAGCCATGAGAAAGCTGAGGGAGGATAAAAAGTTTCAGAATTGCTGTTTCAGTGAGTTGGATAATTAATCATTTGGGGAAGTATAAAAGGATTGGGTTGCTACACTTAGAGGCGACTTTGCTGTGGACACAGTCATCATCCTTAGACTATTTTCTCTATCTTGGTTCAATAGCACATAAGTATGAGCAAAGGCAGTGTAAAGTAGGAGTAATTCAAGGCCGAGGCTTGCCAGGACAAGATATATAATAAGATAAGGGAACAAGAGAATCAAGAGAAAATGGCCTGGTTCATCAAAGGGTCAAAATCAGGAAAGAAGAAGATTGTAATCAGTGTAGGGATGGCAGGCTGGAACAGAATGAAGCAGTACGTGGAGGCCACAGTGAGGAAGAGGAATAGGGTTAAGAGTTGCAAGGTGGAGTGGGGGGGAGTGGAATGACTGCAGATTATGATCACATGGGGGAATTTCAGAGTCTGTGAACGTGGAAGAGAGACACTTATAGGTGATGACAAGATCAAGTATATCAGTGTAGCTGAGGTAAATGGGAAATGAATAAGTTTAGGAACTAAGAAATTAGGATATTTCAGAGTATCGTTATCTATGATAAAGTCCTCTAGTTTAGGGAAGGGAATTAGAAGGGAGGGGAAGATTGTGAAAGAAGCCCTGAACTTACTGAGAAAAGAAGGGAAGTGTGCTGAAGGTTGATATTGCAAGCCAGCAGAATCTTAATTTGGGGTGACAAACATGGATTAAGTGAACCTTGAAGGTGGAGAGTCTACTGAGTGATTGTGGTAGAAGAAGTGGCAATAGGAATCAAAAACTGCTCCAACTCTCAAGGCCAAAAAAAAAATACAGCTGGTGCTGGAAGAGTAAGTGCTCAGTGGATGTTTGTGCAATTGAATTGGATTGAATTGTAATTAGCCTGGGATTCTGGAAAAACAGTATGTATAAATGGGGCAAAGACTGGATTTAAAATCAGAATTTAAATCCTGATTCTGATATTTACTTAATATATGACTTTGGCCAAGTCACTACCACCTCTACATCTCCATTACTTTATCCACAAAAAGAAAGATTGGACTAGACCAGTGTCATCAAATGCAAATAGAAAACAGGGCCATTAAATCTTATATAAGGATCCCTGAAGCTGCAAATTGACTTGGAAAACTACCTGCTGACAAGTTAATATTAATTAGGTTTAATCCTATTGGCATTATTGATGTTCTATTGTATTTATATATTTTATTAAACACTTCCAAATTGTATTTTAATCTGCTTCCCATTGGAGCCAGTGTTCGACCCCTCTGGACAAGATAGCTTTTAAGCTCCTTCTTTCTCTAAATCGAATACCGCAGCTGGTCCACTATTACTCAGGTGAGTATGGTTTCTACACTTAGACTGTTATATGCAAGATAATAAATCTTCTCTCTTGAAAAATACAAAAGACTTTAAATGTAAATAAGGGCAACTTCTGGAGAAAATTGGCTGCATTTAGGGAAGTTTTAACTGTAGATGTGCCAGAAAAAGAGTATTTCCCAGGCCAATTATTTTTGCCTTAGCTCCAACAACTAAGCAAAAACAAAATTAAAAAATGAATTCAGTGGGAGCTTGCTTGAAAACTTCAGCTGGCTGCCAGAAACAAGCTCACTGCACTCTAAATCAATAAGATTTAACCCAGGGCACTCCAGCCACAAGTTGTTCTTCTGAGTCCTCCCTTTCTTGACTACCACTGGGGGAGTCCTGTTGAGTCAACAACATAATGGCTGCCTCCAGGAAATGAAAATGACAATTGGAAAGGAAACAGAGCCAATTCAAAGAGTAACAGCATTTGTTTATCTGCATTACTGGAACTATTTGAGTAGATGGGATAATTAGCACTTTACAAAAATATGTCAGACTGCTGATTTCTTTCTGATGTGGTTCCAGTAGTGATGAAGCAGTTTCTAGGCTGTTAAAGGTTGAGCTGGACTGAGGGAAATGGTCAAATAGTGCAGTGTATAATAAATCCCATGCTGGGAAGCCAAATATTGCTGTGTTTCCAGCTTAAGTGAATAACATTTGAGGCTTAGGTTGAATCAATGTGGAGTTTACTTTTATGATTTTCTTAAGGATTTCAAGGACTGATACAGACATTACTCAGCTGACTAAAGAGTCCTGGATTTTGTTTGTTTTCATTCAAATCAACAAATATTGAGTATCGATGATATTCAATGGCTCAGTGGATAGAAGGCTGGGCCTGGAGTCAGGAAGACCTGAGTTCAAATCAGGTGTCATACACTTGCTAGCTGTGGGACCAGGGGCAAGTTACTTAACCTCTGTTTGCCTTAACTTACTGACAAGGAAATGACAAACCACCCCAATACCCTTACGAAGAAACCCCATGGACATAGGGGCAGGAGGGTCATGAAGAGTAGAACAAGACTAAATGACTGACCAAGAACAGTTATATTCAAGATGCAGTGCTAGGTGGTAAAGGAGTAGAAAAAAATAAGATCCCCTCATTTCCTATATGAACTCTATAATCTAGTTATGTTTTCCAGAAGTTATGTGTAAGCAATGCAAGACAATATCATGTATTATATAGAGATTTGGTCTTGAACCAGGTTTGGGATCTATTTCTAACCCATACAAGCTGCATGGCTAGGGACAAGTCGTGATCTCAGTCCTACTGATTGCTTTCCCATTCCCCTCTCCAACACTCAAGAACACTGGGCAAAATCCAAATTCAGGTTTCACATTGCCTTTTCAGCCCTAAGATCCCAGCTTCAAATGTCTCCAGCTCTTCTGCTGTCATCTGAATGAATGCGTTGACAATTATAAGATTAAGAAAGGTTCAAATACTTAACCAAAATATGATCACCCCTTAAGATCCCATTCATAGGATTATTGAATTATGTGTCTTTTAGCTATATGGTATTCCAGAAATTAACTCAATTCAGCTTCCTTATCTGTAAAAGTGGGAGATATAGATTACCTCAAAGGTTTGTTGTATGTAAAATACTTTGCAAACAAGCACTGTGTAAAAGTCAAGTCAACAAGCATTTATTAAATGCCAGGTACCCACCAGATACCATGGTAAGTCCTGATGATATAAAGGAAAGCAAATGAGCAAGCAAACTAAAAAACAGTACTTTCAAAGAGCTCACAATATAAAGGGGGAGACACATCTAAACAACTATGTATAAACACCATATATACAGGACAAATTGGGGATGATCATAGAAGAAAGACACAAACATTAAGGACAATTAGAAAGGTTTCTTAGAAAAGGTAGGATTTTTGCAGGGACCTGAAGGAAGCCAGGAAAACCAAGAGATGGAGAAGAGGAAAAACATAATTCGATGCACGGGAGACAACCAGTGAAAAGGCAGGAGATGGAGTGTCTTGTTTGAGGAACAGCAAGGAGGCCAAGGTTACTGAATTACAGAATAGTAAAGAGGAGTGAATATTATAAAATTAGCAAATGGCCAAATGTAGCAATTAGATTTGAAGATCTTTCCCACCCATTAATAGGCCATATGACTTGCTTATGTCACAGGAAGCCTAAGACACATGTGGTGGGAGGAGCTTCCTGACAGGAAAAGGCAGTTATGTCACAAGAAATGCAGAGAGAGAAAAATGATGTTATGGCCACTAATGGCTGCTAATGGTCACCCTCGAGATTGCTAGAGCTGAACAGTCTGACTTAACTGCGCTATGAGTTTGTTTTGGGGAAGACTCCAGCAGGAGGTCAGAGATGTTTTGGGATGGCAAGGTTACAGGATGTGCTATGGTGGTTTAAATTCCTTGCTGTTATGATGAAGTGCACTGACTAGATAAATGGCTTGTGGGATATGGATCTCTGGTGTCTAAATAAGTGGTTTACTTTTTCTACCTTCTCTGTGAAGAGTCTCATATACTTTGCGATACAGAACTACATAGGCATTTTGACAATTATCTTCTACATTGCTATTATTGCCTTATCGTATGGAGTATTTTTAGAGCCAAACAAAAGATTTTGTCATTTATTGGACCTGATGGAGTAAGACTAAGAGACAGAGCCAAGAAGGTGGAGAAAAGCCAGAAACTTGCCTGAGCTTTCTCCAATTTCCCTCAGAAAGAACATAAAATTAAGTCTCTAAATGAATTCTGGAGCAACAGAACCCACAATAGATGGAGTAAAAGAGTTTTCTAGCCCAAGATAACTTAGAAGGATTTCAGGAAAAATCTGTCTCACTTGGGTAAAAGGGGAGTGCAGCCCAGCGCAGATAGTGTCTGGGCAAGCCAATGGGAGGCTCTTAACCATAGCACAGATCAGCAACTGAGACCCTGTGGTTCTGGCTCAACAGGCCAGTGGCACAGTAGGCCAGCTGTGAAAACCTCCAACCCCAGCACAGCAGGCAAAGTACTAGCCCTGGAACCCAGGGCATGGCAGTCATGACTTGGCAGAGCCACCCTAGTGCAGTGGGGAAACTGCCAGCCCTGGAGGCTCCACACAGAAAGATAGTGACCAGGCCCTTGTCCCCCATGCAAGAAGCTTGGGACAGTGTTCCCTGTACCCCAATAGGAGAGCTCAACTTTAAAAGGAACCAAATAGGCAAGAAAATGAGCAAAAAGCAAAACAAACAAAAAAGACCCCTGATGATAGAAAGCTATTATGGTGACAGGGAGGATGAAAATGCAACCTTAGAAGAAGACAACAATGTCAAATGCCTACATGCAGAGCTTTAAAGGGGAATATGAATTGGTCTCAAGCCTGAAAGTCATCTTGGAAGAGCACAAAAAGGATTTGAAAAATCAAGTAGGAGAGGTAGAAGAAAAACTGGGAAAGGAAAAGAGTTATGAAAAAAAAAGAGTCAATAGCTTGGAAAAGTAAACACAAAAATTGACTGAAGAAGACAATTCCTTAAAAAACATAACTGGCCAAATGCAAAAGGAGATACAAAAGCTAACTGAAGAAAATAATTTCTTAAAAATTAGAATTGGACAAATGGAAGCTAATGACTCTATCAAATGTCAAGAATCAGTTAAACAAAATCAAAAGAATGAAAAAATAAAAGATAATAGAAAATACCTCATTTGGAAAAAAAACTTACCTGGAAAATAGATCCAGGAGAGAGAATTTAAAAATTATTACACAACCTGAAAGCCATAATCAAAAAATAGCATTAATTGCTTTCAAGAAATTATCAAGGAAAAGTGATCTGATATCCTAGAACCAGAGAGTAAAATAGTCATTGAAAGAATCCACCAGGCGGAGCCAAGATGGCCGCGTGAAGGCAGCGTCTTGCCGGAGCTCTCTCACAAGGTCTGTCAGATTCCTATAAAAAAGTGAATTTGAGCAGATTTGAGAGAGTCAGAGACCGCGAGGAGTCTGCGTGGGGCAAATTTCCCAGCCGGGAGAGTCTGAGGGGCCGGAGGCACGAACCTGTGGGCTTGGAGAGTGCTCGGTGCGGAGCTGCTCCAGACCAAGGCAGAAGCTGGCTGGCCAGGAGATCCACGTGGGAGACAGGCTGGGAGAGAGCTGGGCGCCCGAAACCGGCAGGAGATCCCCAGGACTCCCAACACAGGACGGCAGTCTGTGGAAGCGATGAGAGGCAGCACAACGCCACCCATGAAACACCGTCTCCAGAAGTTTGAAGCCCAAACATATTGAACGCTGGCTTCCTGAACTTCCGGGAGTTCTTAATGTCCAGATAAACAGCTCTAATCCCTCCCCTCCCCACCCAGAGAATCCCTCAGGGGGGAAAAAAAAAGAACGCTGGAACTGAGCAGAAAGTAGTGGGGCTTCAGTGGTTAAATAGCAGAAGTTCATTAGTCCCAGAGGGGCAGAGTCAGCAGGGGTCAACGCCAACAGCCCAGACTGTAACCTTGCTCCCCCAGGGGAAGTGCCAGACATCAGCTCTAACAACAAACAGCTGAGACCTTTGCTGAAAAGCAAGTGCTGGAGAGCACCCACAGGGAGTGAGACGCCAGGGAGCCAGACCCCTCCCCCACACCTCAGGAAACTGAAGGTTATACTTCTAGACTCACAACCCCCAGAATAAGAAAGCTGGGACAGAAAGCCCTGAGACCCACAGATAGAAATTCATTGTAGAGCCAGCAAAAGGCAAACCAACATGAAGAAGAACACAAAAAAACCGAGGACAATAGATTCTTTTTATGGAGACAGGCAGGATCAAAATATCAACATAGAAGAGGATAGCAATGACACGGTAGATACATCAGATACCTCAAAACCTAATATGAACTGGTCTCCAGCCCAAAAAGCACTGCTGGAAGAGCTAAAGGAGGATATTAAAAACCAAATTAGGGAGCTAAAAGAAAATATGGAAAAAATGGAAAAAAAATTCACTGATGAAATCAAGTCCCTAAAGAATAAGATTGGCAAAAAGGATACGGAGATTCAGAATCTAGAGAGAGAAAAGGACACCCTGAGAGGAGAAATCAACCAATTGAAAATGGAGACTCAAAAGCAAAATGTAAACCCTAACTCATTCAAAATTAGACTTGAGCAAGTGGAAGCTAATGAATCTATGAGGCATCAAGAAGTAATAAAACAAAACATAAAGAATGAAAAAATAGAAAAAAATGTGAAATATCTGATTGGCAAAACAACTGACCTGGAAAATAGATCCAGGAGAGACAATTTGAGAGTTACTGGTCTACCGGAAATCCAGCGATGAAAAAAGGAGCCTTGACAGTATCTTCGAAGAAATTATCAAAGACAACTGCCCAGAGGTCCTAGAACCAGAGGGCAAAATAGTCATTGAAAGACTTCACCGATCACCCCCTGAAAGAGATCCCAAACTGAAACACCAAGAAATATTATAGCCAAATTTCAGAGCTATAAACTCAAGGAGAAAATACGGCAAGCAGCCAAAAAGAAGCAATTCAAATATCGGGGAACTACAGTCAGGATCACGCAGGATCTCTCAGCTTCCACATTAAAAGACAGGAGAAATTGGAATATGATATTCCGAAGGGCAAAGGAGCTGGGACTACAACCAAGGATCAACTACCCAGCAAAACTAAGCATAACTTTCCAGGCAAGGCGATGGACATTCAATGAAATAGGGGAATTCCAGACCTTCCTGATGAAAAGGCCAGAACTCAATGGAAAATTTGATCTCCAAATACAAACTCAAGAGAGACATAAAAAGGTAACCAGGGAGAAAAACCCCACAAACCTTATTAACCAATAAGGGCAGGTTGTTTACATCTTTATGTGGGATTATATCATCTTATGTATGTTTTTTATGTATATGTATATATATATATATATATATATATATATATATATATGTGTGTGTGTGTGTGTGTATGTGTATATATATATATATATACATATACATATATAAGTCATTCTTGTGAATGGTACAACTATTATGACAAATGAAAGGGATATACATAGGTTGTGAATGCCTGTATAAATTAACTGATGTAAAGATATAAAATATAAATAAGACATATAAAGGGAGGGCTGTGAGGGAAGTGGTAAGGAGGTAGTAGAGAAGGGTAAATTACACCAAAGGAAGTGGCACAAAAACATATTATAGTAGAGGGAAAGAAGGGAGGGAGAAGAGCAGTATTTGAGCTTTACTGTCATCTGATCTAGTTCAAGAAGGGAATAACATACTCTGATAAGTTTAGAAATCTAACTTGTCCTACAGGGAAGTGGGAGGGTAAGGGGGGAAAAAGGGAGGGGGGTGGGCAGAAGGGAGAGGAGAAGTAGCAAGTGGGTAACGGTAAGACAAGGGAGGGGAATAAAGAGGGAGGGTTAACTGAGGAAAGCGGCGGTCAAAAGCAAAACTTTGTTGAGGAGGAGAAGGGGAAAGGGAGAAATAAAAGCATAAACAGGGGGAAGTAGGATGGAGAAAAAGACACAGATAGAAATCATAACCCTGAACATGCAGGGGATGAACATTCTCACAAAACAGAAGCAGATAGCAGAATGGATTAAAAACCATAATCCTACAATATGCTGTTTACAAGAAACGCATCTGAAACAGGGGGATACACATAGGGTTAAGGTAAAAGGCTGGAGTAAAATATATTGTGCCTCAGCTAAAGTAAAAAAAGCAGGTGTAGCAATCCTAATCTCAGACAAAGCAAAAGTAAAGATAGATCTAATTAAAAGAGATAAGGAAGGGACATTATATCCTGCTAAAAGGCACCATAAACAATGAAGCAATATCATTGCTTAACATATATGCACCAAGTGGTAAGGCATACAAATTCTTAGAGGAGAGGTTAAGGGAGTTACAGGAAGAAATAGACAGCAAAACTATAATATTGGGAGACCTCAACCTCCCCCTTTCTGAACTTGATAAATCTAACCTCAAAATAAATAAGAAAAAAGTTAAGGAGGTAAACAGAATTTTAGAAAAGGCACATATGATAGACCTCTGGAGAAAACTGAACTGGGGATAAAAAGGAATATACTTTCTTCTCAAAAGTACATGGCACATACTCAAAAATTGACCGTGTACTAGGGCATAAAAACCTCACAATCCAGTGCAGAAAAGCAGAAGTAGTCAATGCATCCTTTTCAGATCATCATGCAATAAGAATCATTTTTAATAAAGTACCATGGAAAAATAAGCTAAAAACCTAATTGGAAACTAAATAATTTAATTCTAAAGAATGAGTGGCCCAAAGAACAAATCAGAGAAACAATTAATAATTTCATTCAAGAGAATGACAATAATGAAACAACATACCAAAACTTATGGGATGCAGCGAAAGCAGTTCTTAGGGGAAGTTTTATATCTCTAAGTGCCTACATGAATAAAATAGGGAAAGAGGAGATCAATGATCTGGGCATACAGCTGAAAAAGCTAGAAAAAGAGCAAATTGAAAACCCCCAATTAAATACCAAATTAGAAATACTGAAAATCAAAGGAGAGATTAATAAAATTGAAACCAAGAAAACTACTGAATTAATAAATAAAACAAAGAGCTGGTTTTATGAAAAAAACCAATAAAATTGATAAACCTTTGGCCAATTTGATTAAAAAAAAGAAAGAATAAAATCAAATTAGTAGTATCAAAAATGAAAAGGGTGAGGTCACCTCTAATGAAGAGGAAATCAAAACAATAATTAGGAATTATTTTGCCCAACTGTATGCCCATAAATTTGACAACCTTAGAGATATGGATGAATATCTACAAAAACATAAACTGCCCAGGCTAACAGAGAAGGAAGTGAAATTTCTTAATGACCCCATATCAGAAAAAGAAATTGAGCAGGCCATCAACGAACTCCCTAGGAAAAAATCTCCAGGGCCAGATGGTTTTACATGTGAATTCTATCAAACATTTAAAGAACAACTAATTCCAATACTTTGTAGACTATTTGGGAAAATAGGTGAAGAAGGAGTCCTACCAAATTCTTTTTATGACACAAATATGGTACTAATACCCAAACCAGGTAGAGTTAAAACAGAGAAGAAAATTATAGACCAATTTCTCTAATGAATATTGATGCAAAAATTTTAAATAAAATATTAGCAAAAAGATTGCAGCAACTCATTACGAGAATAATACACTATGACCAGGTAGGACTTATTCCAGGAATGCAAGGCTGGTTCAATATTAGGAAAACTATTAGCATAATTGACCATATCAACAACAAAACTAGCAGAAACCATATGATCATCTCAATAGATGCAGAAAAAGCCTCTGACAAAGTACAACACCCATTCCTATTAAAAACACTAGAAAGCATAGGAATAAGTGGAACCTTCCTCAAAATTATAAATAGCATCTACCTAAAACCATCGACAAGCATTATTTGTAATGGGGATAAACTAGATGCATTCCCAATAAGATCGGGGTGAAACAAGGATGTCCATCATCACCCCTATTATTCCATTTGGTACTAGAAACATTAGCTGTAGCAATAAGAGAAGAAAAAGAAATTGAAGGAATTAGAATAGGAAAAGAAGAAACTAAATTATCACTTTTTGCAGATGATATGATGATTTATCTAGAGAATCCTAGAGAATCAAGTAAAAAACTACTTGAAATAATAAACAACTTTAGCAAAGTTGCAGGATATAAAATAAACCCACATAAATCCTCAGCATTCCTATACATTACTGACAAAGCCCAACAGCAAGAGATAGAAAGAGAAATTCCATTCAAAGTTACTGAAGGCACTATAAAATATTTGGGAGTCTATTTGCCAAGACAAACCCAGGGCCTATATGAACATAACTATGAAACACTTTTCACGCGAATAAAATCAGATCTAAATAAATGGAGAAATATCAGTTGCTCATGGTTAGGCCAAGCTAATATAATAAAAATGACAATTTTACCTAAATTAATTTATCTATTCAGTGCCATACCAATCGAACTACCAAAAAATTTTTTTACTGCGCTGGACAAAATAATAACAAAATTCATTTGGAAAAACAAGAGGTCTAGAGTATCTAGGATATTAATGAAAAGACATGCTAGAGATGGTGGCTTAGCCACACCAGATATTAAACTGTACTACACAGCAGCAGTCATCAAAACTGCCTGGTACTGGTTAAGAAACAGGGGTGTGGATCAGTGGAATAGGATAGGTACACAAGTAGGTGAAATCAACAAGTTTAGCAATCTACTCTTTGATAAACCCAAAGAGGCCAGCTTCTGGGCTAATAATTCACTATTTCACAAAAACTGTTGGGAAAATTGGAAAATGGTAGGGCAAAAACTGGGCATAGACCAATCTCTTACACCATATACCAAAATAAAGTCAAAATGGGTTCATGATTTAGGAGTAAAAGTTGATACTCTAAGTAATTTGGGAAAACAAGGAATAGTTTACTTATCAGATTTGTGGAAAAGTAAAGAACTCATGACCCAACAAGAGATAGAGAGCATTACAAAATGCAAAATGGATAATTTTGATTATGTCAAATTGAAATGTTTTTGTACAAAAAAAGCCAATGCAACAAGAATTAGGAGGGAAGCAGAAAATTGGGAGAAAATCTTTGCAACTAGTATCTCTGATAAAGGCCTCATCGCTAAAATATACAGGGAGCTGAGCCAAATATATAGGAATACAAGCCATTCCCCAATTGAGAAATGGTCAAAGGATATGAACAGGCAGTTTTCAGAGGAAGAAATTAAAGCTATCTACAGGCATATGAAAAATGCTCTGGATCACTACTGATTAGAGAAATGCAAATCAAAACAACTCTTAGATACCACATCTCTCCTGTCAGATTGACTAAAATAACAAAACAGGAAAATGATAAATGCTGGAAAGGATGTGGGGAAATTGGAACATTGTTGCATTGCTGGTGGAGTTGTGAGCTGATCCAGCCATTCTGGAGAGCAGTTTGGAACTATGCCCAAAGGGCTATAGAAATGTTCATACCCTTTGACCCAGCAATACCACTTTAGGGTTGTATCCCAAAGAAATCACACAAGCGGGAAAAGGACCCATATGTACAAAAATATTTATAGCAGCTCTTTTTGTGGTAGCTAAGAATTGGAAATCAAAGGGATGCCCATCAATTGGGGAATGGCTGAACAAGCTGTGGTATATGAAGGTGATGGAATACTATTGTGCCATAAGAAATGGGGATGATGCAGACTTCATAACAACCTGGAAAAACCTACACGACATAATGCTGAGTGAGCGGAGCAGAGCCAGGAGAACGTTGTGCACAGCCACAGATATATGGATTCCGTGAGGACCAACCCTGACATGCTGCGCTTTTCTCAGCAACCTAAGGGGCAAGGATAACTCCAGGGGACTCACGATGGAGAATGCTATCTTCATCCAGAGAAAGAACTGCGAAGTTTGAATATAGATCGAGGTGCACTAAATGCTCGCCTTTTTTGCTTCTTTTTTGTTTTTGTTTTTGGGTTTTTTTTTTTGGTTCTGTTTCTTCTTTCTCATGATCCATTCCATTGGTCAAAATTCTTCTCCATGACTTGACTAGTGCATAAATTAATTCAATGAGAAGTTATACATGACAGTTATATGAGATTCCATGCCATCTTGGGGAGGGATGGGGGTGGGAGGGGATAAAATCTGGAACTCAAAACTATGTAGAACCGTGTGTGGTAAACTACAAATAAATAAAGAAATTCAAACAAAAAAAGAAAGAATCCACCAATCACCTCCTGAAAGAGATGAGAAATTGAAAACTCCAAGGAGTATTGTAGCCAAATTCCATAACTATCAGGTCAAGGAGAAAACACTTCATGCAGCCAGAAAGAAAATTAAAATATCAAGGAGCCACAGTCAGGATTACACAGGACTTAGCAGCTTCTACATAAAAGGATCAGAGGGCTTGGAATAGGATATTTCAGAAGGCAAAGGAGTTTGGATTACAATGAAGAATCAAGTACCCAGCAAAACTGAACATACTCTTTCAGGGGAAAAATAGATATTCAATCAAATAGGGGATTTCCAAACTTTCCTGATGAAAAGACCAGAGCTAAGCAAAAAAAAAATGATATATAAATACAAGACTCAAGAGAAGCATAAAAGGGTAAACAGGAAAGAAAAAACATGTTATTCAATAAGATTAAACCATTTGCATCCCTACATGGGAAAATGATTCTTGGAACTCCTAAGAACTGTATCTCTACTATGGTATTTAGAAGGGTTATACACAGATAGAAGGTGTGGGTATAAATTGACTTTTATGTCATGATATAAAATAAATTAGGGGGTGAAAAAAGTATTGTACTGGGAGAAGAGGCAAGGCAGAGATAGAATGGAGTAGGTTATACCACATGAAGAGGCACAAAAGACCTATTACAATAGAAGGATAGAAGGGAGAGGGTGAGCATTGTGTGAACCTTACTGTCTTTGGATTTGGCTCAAAGAGAAATAACACACACACTCGGTTAAGAAGTAGGAGAAAAGGGGAAAAGAAAAGGGGAAGACTGATAGAAGGAAGAGCAGATTGAGGGAGGTGATGGTTAGAAGGAAAACACCAGTGAGGTGGGACAGAGTGAAAGGACAGAGAGATAAAAGTATAAACAGGATGGAGGGAAATACACAGTTAGTAATCATAACTCCAAATGTGAATGGGATGAACTCCCCCATAAAATGGAAGTCCACAGCATAGTGGATTGAAACCAGAATCCTACAATATGATTTTTATGAGAAACACATTTAAAGCAGACACACACACACACGTACACACACACACACGCGCACACACACACACACACAGAGAGACAGAGAGAGAGAGAGAGAGAGAGAGAGAGAGAGAGAGAGAGTAAAGGGAAAAGGCTGGAACAGAATATATTATGCTTCAGAGAAAGTAAAAAAAAAATCAGGGGTAGCAATCCTGATCTCAGACAAAAGAAAAACAAAAATAGAATTAATTAAAAAGACAAGGCAGGAAACTACATCCTGTTAAAAGGTACCACAGACAATGAAGTAGTATCAATACAAACCATATATGCACCAAGTGGTATAGCATTCACATTTTTAGAGGAGAAGTTAAGTGAGTTACAGGAAGAAATAGACACCAAAATTATACTAGTCAGGCACCTCAACCTCTCCCTCTCAGAATTAGATAAATCTAATCCCAAAATAAACAAGAAAGAAGCTAAGGAGTATAATAGCAATTTAGATTTGAAGGTCTTTCCCATCCATTGATAGGCCATGTGACCTGCTTGCATCCTTCAATTTTTTTAGCTCCTCCCAACCTAATCAACTAATCCATGCCATTTGTCTGCGTAGATGCCTTCTAACTTCCTTAATAATGATAAAGTTCTTAAGAGTATCATATATTATCTTTGGATATACAAATGTAAAACTTAACTTTATGGAATCTCTTGATATCTCTTTCATGTTTGCCTTTTTATGCTTCTCTTGAGTCTTGTGTTTCAAATATTCTATTCAGCTCTGACCTTTTCATCAGAAATATTTAAAAGTCCTCTATTTCATTAAATATTCATTCTCCCTTCCCCTACCTCCACCCCATTATACTCGCTTTTGCTGGGTACGTTATTCTTGGTTATAAACTTAGCTCCTTTACCTTCAGGAATATAAGATTTCAAGCACTCAACTCCTTTAACATTATATCTTCTAAATCTTGTGTGATTCTGACTATGGCTCTATGATATTTGAATGGTGTCTTTCTGAATGTTCACAATACTTTCTTCTTTAACCTGGGAGCTCTAGAATTTGGCTATAATATTCTGGGAGTTTTCATTTTGGTATATCTTTCAAGAGGTGACCAGTGAATTCTTTCAAGTTATTTTTTACCCTCTGGATCAAAGATATTGGGGCAGTTTTCTTTTATAATTTCTTGAAATATGATGTTTAGGTTTTTTATCATGACTTTCAGCTAGTCTAATAATTCTTAAATTATCTCTCCTTGATCTATTTTCCAGGTCAGTTTTTTTCCAATGAGATATTTGATATTTTCTTTTTTTCTTTCTTTTGATGTTTTATTGTTTCTTGAGGCTTCATGTAATCAATGGGTTTAACTTGCCCAGTTCTACTTTATAAAGAATTATTTTCTTTAGTGACTTTTTGTACCTCTTTTTTTATTTGGCCTTTTAAAGGGATTCTTTTCTTTAGTGAATTTAATATTTGGTCAATTCTTTTTTTTAAGCTCTTATTTTCTTCAGCATTTTTTGTGCTACTTTTACCAAGATGTTACTTCTCTTTTCATAATTTTCTTTTTTCATTTTTCTTTTCTTGTCTTTTATTCTTTTCTTTTCATTTCTTTTCCCAATTTTTCATCTACCACTCCCATCTCTTTCTTTAACTCTTCAAGGAATTCTTGTTGAGCTTATGTCCAATTAGCATTTTTTCATTGAGGCTTAGATAATTGCTCTTTTCACTTTGTTATCTTCTCTGTATTTGTGTCTTGGCTTCCCTGTCTCTATGGTATCTCTTTATGGTCAAATTCATTTTCAAGTTTTTTGCTCATTTTTCCATCCAGTTTCTTAACTTTGAACTTCATGTAAAATCCAGGCTCTGCTGACCCAGGTGTAGGGAGACACTGTTCCAAGCTTCAAGCTTTTTCATGCTCTTGTTATCAGAGGTTACCAGAGATCTGCAGATCTGCAAGTTTTCAGTGCTTCAGAGGTGATGGGGAGAGGTTTGGTCACCACTCTCTGGTCTGCACTCTGGTCTTTATCCAGGAATGACTCCTGATCCCTTGCAGTCATAAGTAGCTAGCACTCTTCTCAGCTTTCAACCAGGAATGTGACCAGGTCCTCTGCTCTCCTGTAGCTGCAAGCACTAGTGCTTCTTTTCTGCCTTGAACTGAGACCAGGGCTCCTGCTACCTTGAGACAAACAACAAGCTCACCTCACCATCATAGAACTTCAACCCAGAACTGTGTATGGGCAATAGAGTTGCCAATCAGCATCAGCTATACCCAGTGCCAAAAAGGGTTCCCTTTAATCTGTCTCATCAGTAGTCAAATACCCTTACCATCTCTGGGCTGAGACTTCTGGAAGCTGTTACTGATGCTCTTGCAGCTGAATCCAAAGTACATCACTGGTGGGGCAGCCACATGTGTTCTGGGCTGGCCTCCAGCCCCATTATCACAGACCTCTTTTGTCACTTTCCTAAGTTGTCTTAGGCTAGAAAAAATATTTCACTCTTTTTCTTGGCTCTGTTGCTCCAAAATTCAATCTGAGGCATTATTTTAAAATCATTAGGTGGGAAATGTTAGGAGAGTTTTGCTGGGTTGCTGCCTCAACTGTGTCATCTTGGCTCTGCCTCCTCTATTCCTTTTCCTAATCCATATAAGCCTATGACTCAAAAACCTTCCTTCCACACATTCTACCCCACCAACCTCTTAGATGTAATATTATTTTTATCTATTCTTTCCAATTTGTTGCCACTTATTTTTATTTTATTTCTTATTTCTATTCCGTGCCAGTCCATTCTGAATTATATTTTTCTATTCATGGTCTATGTCCTTTTTTCCTTCTATATTCTTACAATGATTTTCATGAGTGCCTAATTTCTGGAGTAACAAATATTAGCTTCCTCCTTTATGTTGTTGAATATACTAATCTCATAAAGAGGCAGTTTTCAGACAAAGGAATCAAGCTATCTATAGTCATTTGAAAAAACAGTTCTAAATCACTATTGATCAGAAAAATTCAAATTAAAACAAGTCTGAGGCACTACCTTACACCTATCAGAGTGGCAAACATGACCAAAAAAAAAACAGAAATGATGGGTGTTGGAGGGGATGTGAGAAAACTGGAAAACTAATGCACTGTTAGTGGGGTGGTCAACTCGTCTAACCATTTGGGAGAGCAATTTGGAACCATGCCCAAAGGGCTATAAAACTATGCATACCCTTTGATCTAGCAATACCACTGTTAGATGTATATCCCAAAGACATCCATAAAAAGGGAAAAGGGCTTATTTGTACAAAAATATTTATAGCAGCTCTTTTTGTGGTGGCTAAGAATTGGAAATCAAAGTGATGCCTATCCTGTTTATCTTTTCTTACAGCACAATAATTTTCCATTACAACCATATACCACAACTTGTGTAGCCATTCCCCAATTTAGAGGCATCACTTTGATTTCCAATATGCATTCATTCTACACAGATATCCAATTAAATATTTTGGTTTGTATAGATGTATATGTCTCTATTTATATGTGTATGTGTATACAAATCTATATTTTAATATGCATGTATTCATATAAATGTATAAACTTGCATGTTGTATATATCTATGATACTTATACATATGTTTGCATAGCCACACACATGTATTTTTTATGTATACATGATATACACCTCTATGCATATATGCATATATATGGATATGCGATATATTGATATATGATATACAAACATATACATGTATACACTTACATATATATACATATACATTTATGCATGTCTGATATCCTTGATAGAGTCTAGAATTCTCTAAGGCTGAAATGAACCCATACTCTATATCCCTAGCCAGTGTATCTATCCTCAGTAGGTCAGCACCCAGTATTTTTTAAATGCTTATTATACGCCAGACAGTGTTTTAAGTACTAGGGATATAAAGAGAGGGGGAAAATAGTTCCTATTCTCAAAAAACACTAACATTCTAATGGAAGAGGCAAGATGAAAACAACTATGTTCAAATAAATATATACATGATAATTTACTGATAAGCAATAAAGGGAAACCACTAGTGTTGAGGAGGATTTGGAAACACTTTTTGCAGAAGGTATTATTTTAGCTAGGACTTGAAAGAAGCCAAAAGGTTGATATGAAGAGGGAGAGAATTGCAGGCCAGAGGGATAGCTGATAAATAAAAAAAAACATGGAATTATGAGATGAAGTGTCCTGTATGAGGGACAGTGAAGGGTCTAGTGTCTTTAGACCACAGAGTACAAGGAGGGGGTAGTACATTGTAACAAGTCTGGAAGAGTGGGAAGAGATTAAGTTGTGAATAACTTAAAATGAAAAAGGATGTTATTGATACTGGAGCTAATAGGAAAAACAATTGGAGTTTGCTATGTAGGGTGGTAACATGGTCTGAATTGTACTTTAGGAAGATGACATTGGCACCTGAGTGGAGGGAGGAGAGATACCTCAATGTCAGAGGAGAGGAGAAGACCAATAAAAGATCTTGCAAAAGTAGAAACAGTAAGACTTGGCAGTGGATCAGATATGTGAGGTTAGTACCAGTGGAGGGATTAATTAAGGATGGTACCTAAGATGCAAGCCTAGGTTACTCAGAAAATGATGGTGCCTTTCACAGCAATAAGGAAGCTTGGAAGAGTAGATATTTTGATAATGAATGATAATGAGGTCTGTTTTGAAAATAACAAGTTTAAAATATCTGTGAGATATACAGTTCAAGATGCTTCAATAAGCAATCTCACAGACATAAGAGGCTGGAAGTCAGGGAAAAGGTGACAACTGCATTCATAGAACTAAGAATTATCAGCATAGAGATGATTATTAAATTCAGGGGAGCTAATGAGCTCATCAAGCAAAAGGAAATGAGAAGGAGCTAACATACTACTAAAAGGAGAACCGGAAATACAGGAAATGCACAAAAATCTAGAGAGAAAGAGGTATCCAGGAGAAAGAGGATATTGATATGTGCAAGTGATGCAGAGCAGTCAAAAAAGATGGGGACTGAGAAAAGACAAGACTATTAAATGTGGCAATTAAAAAACCATTGGTGACTTTCAGATAGCTGTTTCAGTTGAATGATAATGTAAGAAGGTTGGAAAGGTAAAAAGAAAGGAAATGAAGAATACCAAATATACATGCCTTTATAAAGTGAATTTGGTCACAAAAAGGACAAGAAATATAAGACAATGGTTAGCATGGATAATAGGACCAATGAAGTTTTTTTAAAGATCAATGTCAGGCTTATAGGAAAATTTACTTTCTTCATCTAAAAAAAATGGGGTGATTGGAACACATGAACCCAAAGATCCCTTCAAGCTTTAACATGCATTTTCCATGAAGTGTGGTCTGAAGACATCTGTCAGCCACTGCTTGCTTTGAAAGTATTTTCTCCATCTGACCCAGAACATACTTCTCCTTTTAAATAGCTATTAATTCGCATCTCTCTGAATTAGAGAAAAACGATAGAATTTTCAAAAGGCAATCCACAGAAGGCCAGCTTTAGTATATGACCAAATTAGCTTGGAAAGATCTGGTTTGAGGGGGCAGGTGGCATACTTTTTTTAAACCTCTTCCATTAGGTTAAAATTAGTTGATTATATCACCTTGACATCTCCTAGATGTCATTTAGAAGGCAAGAAACCCAGAAAGAATGGGATATAGGCCATGTAAATTGTATGGGAGGTGAAGGGTTAGAGAAAAAAATAGAGATACATTATGCTCCAGGTGAGTGGACAGCTTGCTGGCTTATGTCAGGGCATAGCTGTTCATGGGTTGCTTTAGTACAATGCCTAGGGGAAAGGATTAAGTTAAGACAGATTTTACCTACCAAACAATTTTGCCTCAGGCTAGCCTGAGGATATAATTTAGTCTTGAAATCCATTATCTGACTTCCAAAACCTCAGTAATAGAAACTGGAATTTTATAATATTTAATTAAAGTACAACTAGTTCATCACCTGATTGGTAAGGAACTGCTCTAATCTGTATGTGAGAAGTTGATTGTGTTATACTGTCTTTACTTGGCAAAGTTGTTTCAACTGTCTCACTCTGAGTCTTCTCACCTGCAAAAATGTGTGTTACAATGCTTGTACTATCTACCATGAGCTTCCTGTGAGAATCATTTCAGATAACATTTTTAAAGCCCTATATAAACAATAGGTTACTATTCAAATACAAGCTGCTAGTGAAAGTAGTAACAATGAGGAGATAAGAATTATTTCAGGATTTCGTTGATATGAGGAAACTCCAACGACCAGTGGAGGTCAGCAGATTGCCTGTAATTTCTAATCTTAGTATTTTAGGGTACTGAGTCAATGACTTGTCCAGGGTCATACAACTAGCATATATCAGAGGTAGAACTAGAGCCCAGATCTCCCTGATTCTCAGGCCAGCTTTCTATCCATTATATCAGTCTGTCTCCCAATAACATCATTAGCAATCACAAGGGGTGGGAGAGAAGGAAGCAATCATTTATTGTTTACTGTGAGCCAGCCATTGTGCTAAGTGATTTATGAATATTATCTCATTTGCTCAACCATCAATGAATTATTGATCATAAATGATATAACATTCATATGGCAACTAGGTGGCACAGTGGATAGTGTGCCAAGCCTGGAGTCAGGAAGACTCCCCTTCTTGAGTTCAAATCTGGCCTTAGACACTTGTGTGACCCTAGGCAAGTCACTTCACCCTGTTTGTCTCAGTTTCCTCATCTATAAAATGATCTGGAGAAGAAAGTGGGGAACCACTGCAGTATCTTTGCCAAGAATACCCCAAATGGGGTCATGAAGAGTTGGGCAGGACTCAAAACGACTGAACAACAACATTGATGCAAGATTCTAATTGCTGCAAATTACTTTTTCTATATTGTTTCATTTGAGTTTCACAACCCTGTGAGATAAGTATTGTTATTATCACCATTTTACAGATTAGCAAACTAAGGTTATGAGAGAGGTTAAGTAACTTGGTCATGTTTATACAGCTGGCAAGTGTCAGAAGCAGGATTCAGACTCAGGACTTCCTTGCTCCAAGTCTATTTATCTTGTAGTAGTAATATTAGTGATGGTGGTTATTACGGTAGTAATAATAGCATGCAGAGTATCATCTGGGGAAATTTGTTTTAGCCTATGGTTTATCTAAATCCATCAATCTGTGCCTTATATTTGCAAGAGGAAAAAGGAACAAAGGTGAGTGAGAAGTGGCTGATGAGGTGATCCAGTTTAAATTTGAAAGTATAAATCATATTTCATAACAACCATCAGCATTTAAATGAAGTTCAACTATTCACTGCATCCATTAAGAGTGGAACAAAAGTAAGGCCCACATTATAGCAAGAGGAATTTAGATTTGAATAGTTCAAAACATTGTTATTACATCTGTGTGGGTCTGTGAGGTTATTCTGTAGGTATTCCTGTAATGATGCTAAGAATAAATAGGCAACCTGTAGGCGCTGCTGTGACTGAAAACATTCATTGCCTTATAGATGCCTCATAATGATGCTCTCCAAACTTAGCTATGCTGGAATTTGACAATAGGAAATGAGAGAGAAAGAAGGAGGAGGAGGGAGGGGGAGAGAGAGAGGGAGAGAGAAAGAGAGGGAGAGATGATATAAATACACACATATAGACTTATACCATATATACATATATGTACATGTATACATGCATGTATATGTGCATATATGCATATTTAGATATACACATATAAAATACATATGTATATACATGCATGTGCATTTGTGTATATGTGTATGTGTGTGTGTGTGTGTATATTGTGTGTGTGTGTGTATATATATATATATATATATATATATATATATATATATGTACTACCTATCTATAAGCCTATCCTTAAAGACTTCCTACACCAAGCATGGTTTCTTCTGGCATAAACTTCAAAAACTGAGGGGCTTCCTCATATAGTGATGTGGAATAAAAAGACTTAAGTAGAAGTTTGAATAGAATTTTATTAATAGAAGACTGTTTTAATATACAGGAAAAATCTACATATGAAAATTAAATCTTTTACTTTAATACATTTACATGATTATATAAGTCCTTTATACTTACACATCAGTGGCATGCCTTACTCCACCACTGATTAGAATGCAAGCTTCTTAAATAAAATAATATTTAACTTTTTCATTGTATCTCCCATGTCTAGCATAGTGCCTTGCTCAATGGAGGTATTTAATAAATATTTATTGAATTGAATAATGTTTTATGGAAATGGGTCTGAAAATAATGTCCAGAATAATATCAGTCTTTCTTCAAAGCAGAGTACAAGACTTCTCCGGGTTCATTCCAGATTGATAAATCAATAATAGATGATTTTTCTCTCCCCTATGTGTTTTTGGTTATGTCAAATAGAATATCAGGTGGAATGAGGTGGAGAAAAATATAGTGAGATTCTAGGATCATCAAATTATTGGCTTAACATTTGGGAGAGAAGAATGTGGCATCTCCTTGTGAAAGTTATCTTAGAACTGAGATGTGCCTCTTGGTGGGGACAAGTTTCTTCCAAGTAGCCTCCTGCCTGAGTCAGTGATGAACCTTGATTGCATTATGGAAAATCCAGCAAGAATGCAATTAGAAAGTTGAAGAAACATCAGACCTTCCTCCAAGATTCTATAGCCTTCAAAGGACTCCAGAGGGATTGTAAATCAGAAGCTGGCACACTTGTGGAAATACTTTGTCTACTTTTGTGTCCACCACCTGCTTGGGAATTTTCCCTGAATGTTCCCTCTTCTCTGAGTTTCACATTGTACATTTCATTGAACATTTGCAGAAAAGCAATAGACAGAGGAAAAAGAATCTCTTCACCTTCCCTAAGGGGGAACAACAAAAGTTTTCTACATTCTCAGCTGTGCTGTCCTGGCTCAGAAATCTGCACATAGGCACGTATGTGTACAAAATGTGTCATCAATTAGTTTATGATGTGGAATACTGACTTTAGATGATTGTTTTAAAATATTTGTCTTATTTCACTTTCCAGAGGATCTAAACCACATATTGTCTATTTTCCCCAAAGATTTTTAGCCTTTTTGAGTGTCTGCCACCCTATTAGGCTTAATAGATGAGATCAGTGATACCCAGAACTGAATAACTCACAAACTCAGGCTTTCTAAAGGCAAAATGAAATAAAGATCGCATAGTTGTAAATGACTAATCTGGATAAATCACAGTAAAACCCAGTGAATTCTCCTCAGCTGAGCAATAAATTTGAAAGGCTGCATTATCCAGAATATTGGTTCAAATCTTCTGGGACTAACTGGGACCTCATTGCCACCACTGGAGCCAGAGAACAAATAAAGGCAAGAAAGTGAAGAGGCTAAATGTTTAATAAAGCCCACATATATATCATCACAGACTTATGACTGGAAGGGCCCTCAAAGGTTATCCTGTTCAACCCCACCTGCTTCCACTTTACAGACAGGGAAAGTGAAACTCAAAAATGTTAAGCAATTTGCCCAAGGTCACACAAATGGTAGGCAAGCAGTAGAGTAAGGATTTGAATCCGGGTTATCTGATTCCAGATCTAACAGTTTTTCCATTGTTTCACACTTCAGTTATCTCTTTCCATTCTAGTTCTGATATATTGTCATGGTAATAATCTTCTTTCTACATTATTTTAAATCCAGCCAATTAATCATTTTTCTGTTAGGAGCTAGAGGCCAAATTGCCAACATTCACTGGATTAGGAAGAAAGCAAAATAGTTCAGGAAAAAAATCTACTTCTGCTTCATTGATTACACTAAATAATTTGATTATATGGATCATAACAAAATGTCCTCAAAGAGATGGGAGTGTCAGATTATCTCATTTATCTCCTAAGGAACCAGTATGAAGATCAAGAAGTAAGAGTTAGGAACAACTGATTGGAGTAAGATTGGAAAAGGAATACAAGGCTGTAAATTTTTTTATTTATTTAACTTATATGCAGAGTACATCATGCAAAATGCCAGGCTGGATTAAGTTGAAATTAAGGTTGACAGGAGATACATTAACAATTTCAGATATGTAGATGAAACCACTCTAATGGTAGAAAGTGAAGAAGTATTAAGAAGCCTCTTGATAAGGGTGAAAGAGTACTATATAAAAACTGGTTTGGAGTTTAACACACAAAAAAATCCCAACATCTTGGCAACTGGTCCCATCACTTCCTGACAAGTAGAGGGGGAAGAAATGAAAGCAATATCGGACTTTATATTCTTGGGATCAAAGATTACTGCAGATGGTGACTGCAACCATGAAATTAAAAGACACTTGCTCCTTGGAAGGACAGCTATGGCAAATCTGTCCAGCATACTAAAAAGCAGAGATATCGCCTTTTCAACAGAGGTCTGTATAGTCAAAGCTCTAGTTTTTTCCAGTAGCAATGTATGGCTGTGTGTTGGACTATCAGGAAAACTGAGCCCCACAGAGTTGATGCTTTCAAATTGAAGTACTGGAGAAAACTTTTGAGAGCATGGAGCTTGAATCAGTCAATACTTAAGGAAATTAATTCAGGCTATTCACTGAAATTTCAAATACTGAAGCCAAAGCTTAAATATTTTGGCCACAAAATGAGAAGACAGGACTCATTGGAAAAGACCCTGAGATTGAAGGCAAAAAGAAAAGGGGACAGCACAGGATGAGATGCACAGATAGCTATGGAAACAATAAACATGAACTTGGACAGACTTCAAGAGATGGTGGAGTACAGAAGGACCTGGATCACAAAGAGTCAGATACAACTGAATCACTGAACAACAATAACAACAATTTCCCATTTGGTACCCTTATACCCTGTTAAGTGCATTCTGCTCTTCTCCTCTGCATAATGGAAAATGAAATGAGCTTGTTAAGTCTAAAGTTCTATCCCTGACTTATCAGGGGGAAAAAGCATAATCTTTTTTCAATAATATTTCTCCCTCACTTCATCTCTCTATTAAACTAGTCAAAGTATTTCTAGAGTATAAAACAGGGGTCAGCAAACTTTGACACACACCCCCCCATAAAATCTAGCCTGCCAACCTGGTTTTGTATGCCTTGAGGGCTAATTTTTATAGCTAATTTTATTTTTAAAAGGTTGAAAAAATCAAAAGAAGAGTAATATTTTGTGACACATGAAAATTATACAAACCTCAAATGTCCGTGTTTATAAAGTCTTATTGGAATACAACTATGCTAATTCATTCATGTATTATCTATGACTGCTTTCGCAATACAACAATAGAGTTGAGTAGTTGTGATAGAAACAGTATGTGTCACTCTCATCATTTTGTCCTGATTCTTTGCACATGATTATAATTTGACAATGTTTTAAGTGTCATACATATCATCGATATCATGGCATTTTGTCTTTTTTTAATTACAAGTACATATACATGTTGTCAAAGCAAGAAAAAAAAAGAGAAAATTATTTTGAGGTGAGGGATGTGAATGATTTTTTTTCTCAATGAAAAGAACTACCCTCAATCATTATTACTGGACACCAAATGACCTTGGCAAATTAGCTGTTGGTGCAGACTTGATAACGTTATTTGATTAACTCAGTCCAAAATTATAAGATAAAACAGTAGTTATATGCAAAACATACTGTGGTAAAGTCAATTCAGTAACAATTTATGTTTGAATTACAAATGTTAAACTACTTTGTAAATTTCCTAGCTGTCCAAAGTCAAAACAAAAAGCAACATCTGCATTCTCACACAACTTCGCAACAGATATGTTTCCTGAGCTCAAACTACAGTTCCAGCAGTGTTTTTCAGACCTCAATAAAAGTGCACAGGACATTTTGATATTTCAAAATGCATTTGACTTAGCAATTGAGAAGGTTCCATGTAACCTTCATCTGGAAATTGTAAATCCACAACTTAATGACATGATTAAAAGAAATTATCAAGAGGAGAATCATCTAACAGAATTCTATAAATGCCTTCTATGTGATGCATGTGTTTAATAAAGCCAAATGATTGTGTACGGATATCAGCATTTGGCAGTATCTTTATGTATGAAAAGACATTTTCAAAGATGAAATAAAACTTAATTACATATATCAGCACTAACAAGTGAACATCCGCAATAGATTTTGTCAAGGAACAATAAATTTGAATTGCAATTAAGTAAAATGATATTCTACCCAAAAAGAATTTCATTCTTTTTTTAGACCTATATTACAAAAATTATAATTTATTGTTAGATTTTGATTTTCTGAATAAAAATTTCTGAAAATTTGTCTTCTCATTTGATTTACTTAAAATCCTCAAATTTGTCTCTGGGATTTCAAAGTTTAAAATATTTACTATCAGTCCCTTTACAGAAAAAGTTTACTGATTACCTATCTAAAAGAATGGCAAACAGAACAAGCATAAATTAGATGATAAGCCTATAGGAAACTAAATGTTATTGCCATTTTGATTGTATCCTTAACACTCTATTAAAGAGGGAACTTCAAATAGATCAATAGTAATGTTTGCCCTTTCTTGTAGGACAACAACATAACTTCCAGGAAATGCAAAAACTGTGTGTCATTTTTAATTCAGCTGAAATACTCTCAGTGCCTATCATAAAACAATGCAACCATGCACCTTTTAACAAGCAAAGAATCTGTTACAAGAGAAAAGAATTTAGTTCCAGTGTTGTTTAAAAGAGCATTTCCTTAAAGTTGATGTTATACAGGTCCTTGACCAATTCCCTAAGGCTAAAAGTTCAACTAATCTGCCTAATGGAATAATACCTGGCATCCTTTTCCAGAGCATTCTACTAAACAAGCATTTAGTATCTAAAAAAAGTGACATAAATGAGAATAGGGTTAGAGCACAGATTCACAGTTGGAAGAAAGATCCAGGGTCATCTGATCCATTAACTCATTTTACACATAAGAAAAACAAGTCCAAGAGATGAAAAATAACTTTCTGAAGTTCATGTAGGAAGTGTTCGTACGATCATACAGGTACAGAAAGGAACTGCAGTACAATCTTCCCATTTTACATTGAGGAAACTGAGGCCCAGAGATGTTTAGGGATTTGCCTGAGGTCACATAGGAATTAAATGTGACAGGGGTCAGATTGAACTCAAATCATCTGACTCTGACATTAGCATTTTTAAACTATAGGACTCTACCTCTAGATTCATAAAATATGTAGGTTTCAGTTCTTGTAGCCCTAGGAATTAGGGAGAATATGTCATAATCTCAGAACTTCAGGGATGTAGTAGACCTTAGGTCAAAGAAAAAAGAAAGAGATGGGGGCTTTATTGGTTTCCACCAGAAAGGAACCAGACAGCTATTCTTTGTCAATATACTCTGGGCATAGTAAAAAAAAAAGTCCTAAAAGAGGCACCTGAATGAATAGTCGAGTACTATGAAAATATAGGTCACCTTTGAGCCCATGTCTTTTTCTTACAGTAAGCTTAGCTTTCTTTGAAAGAAAATTGCTTCCAAAGTAAAGATCTCTGCTTGTGGATTAAAAAAAAAAGTGAGAAGTGAATCACCCAAAATGATGTGATTGTCTTCCTAATTCAACCCATCACTTTGCTTCAGAAAAAAGTATTATTTTATAAGTCAACCACTTGTCTAAACAATCTAGAATATCTTTAGAAGTTTCAGTTTAACTTGTTAAGGCTGATGTGGTAGAGGATGGTGTAGAGATAAATGTTTTGAAAATCTGTTTAAACTGAATTGGTTCTTTATGACTTGGACTCAATTGCATCTTGAATCCAGGATGAACTCATTTGAAGCTGACTTTTTATGAATTCAGGCTAAAGGATAATTTTAGAGGTTTAAATGAGACTGCCAGTAATAGGATAGAGTCAGTTATAGAGCCTTCTCTGCACCAAGTGAATAAGAAAGAATGACTAAAGTGCTAATATATTTTCTTAAATATTCTTGATACTTAGAATCTGTGATCTCCTCAGTGTGGATATTTCCTCCACGAGTATATCTCACAGTACCTCCAAAACTCAATCTATTCTAAGAGATTCTTATCTGTATCTGTAACCTTTCCATAGACGATCCATCCAACATGCTGCTGACTTACCTACCATTTTTTGTTCATTTTTTAATGTCTAGAGAGTAAGAGTATGGTACTTAATGATTTATCTTGTCTCTCAGTCTATTTTAATTAGAAAATCAGATGTGCTTTTGTGTTTTATTTTAAAATTCAGACCATTTATTTCATTCGAGATGGGTACTCAGATTGTTAAAAGTCCTTTCAGTCATACACAACAGCAATTCATCCATAAGTTAGAGTTTTAGTGCCTGGGACAGAGAAGAAATTAATTGGAAATAGCCACACAACTAGTATGGATCAGTCAGAACTTGAACTAAAATGTTCCTGATTCAAACAGGTCATCAACTATGATAGACTACCTATCATACACTTGGTAATCCTTGATAGGAGCAATGGACCCCCTACCCTGTAAATCTCAGCTGGAATAGAATCAGCACCAAGTGTTTTGCCACATGAAAGGAGCCTAATGGCATTCAAAACCTCTTCTTCAGTTGAAGCTTCAGCTAGGGGGGGATTGACTTCAAGCTGAGGTAAACAGTCAATGGCCTCAGCATTGATTGATAATGGTCTGTTGAGAACTCTATGGAAGTGTTCAGCGCATCTCTCTAGGATCATATCCTTATCACTAATCAATGTGGCTCCATCAGCACTGAGTAGCTGAGATGCACCATAGGTCTTTGGTCCACAAATAGCCTTTAGGGCATCATAAAAGTGCCAAGAAAACAGAAGTGCTCCATCAGCCACCACCACACCATCCATATGTGGAAAGATCAGTTACGGCAAATGGAGAAGTTTTGAATGCTATGAATAAGTTCACTTACCTTGGTAGTGTACTTTCCAGGGATGTACACACTGATAAAGAGGTTGACACATGCATTGCCAGAGCTAGCTCAGTGTTTGGGAGGCTCCAAATGAAAGTATGGGAGAGAAGAGATATTAAACTGACTACCAAACTGAAGGTCTACAAAGCCGTTGTACTGACCTCATTGTTGTATGCCTGTGAAACCTGGAGAGTATACCAGCACTACGCCAGGAAACTGAATTACCTCCATTTGAATTGTCTTAGGAGGATTCTGAAGATCACCTGGCAGGATAAGGTACCAGACACTGAGGTCCTTACTTGAACTAAACTGCCAAGCATTCAAACTGTGCTTCAGAGAGCGCATCACTGATGGGCTGGCCATGTTATTAGATTGCAAAACAAGCTTGCCAAAAAGACTGCTTTATGGAGAACTAAAACAGGGCAAGCGTTCAAATAGTGATGAGAAGAAGAGATACAAGGACACTCTCAAAGTCTCTCTTAAAAACTTTGGAATTGATTGTGTGACATGGGAAACACTGGCACAGGACTGCTCAGAATGGTGTGCCCACGTCAGAAACCTCAAAACCCTCAGGCTTCCCCCTCTGATTGGATGACTCCTCTCAGAATCTCCATTTAAGGAAATGCCCACAAAACGTGTCTCATTTTTTCCAGGCTGCACTGTGGAATTATTCTACCTTGTGCTCCCCTCTACAATCTTCAACTTTCTTCTATTTGCTGTCTTTGCCCATTAGAATTTAAGTAAGCTCCATAAGGACAGGGGTGGCCTTTCTTTCTAGTTGTATTTGTATTCCCAGCATTTAGCAAGGTGCTTGTCACAAAATAAGTGCTTAAATGTTTCTTGACTAACTATGATATCATGCCATTATATTCACAGAGAAAAATCTGTTTAGCTATAGGTTGCTTTCAGGTTTTCTTTGTTCTATTATGAATCAATGATGCTTAGACTATTTGTGCTCAGAGAGGTTCTTTCCAGTCCATCATTCCCTTAGAGTGTAATTTTGACAGCAAGGTCACTGAGTCAAATTGCATGAACATTTTTTAACTTTTTCACTTTAATGAGCCATTCTTTTATTCTTAAACTATTGATCTATGACACTACAAATCAGCTTATTTATCTTCTCATTTTCCCCCTCAAGCCCATGAGTATTATTGTTATTTTTTCTTAGTAATTATAGAAGTGACTCATCTGCAAAATAATACATCACTCTTACTATTTATTTTGATGGTGCAATTCAGAGTAAATTTTTTTTTGGTATATTAAAAATGTCTTGTGGTTGGTTTTGCTCTCCATAAGTTGTTAAGACTCATCTGAATTATTGAATTACCATCTTTTGATTTATAAAAAAATGCTTAGCTTTGCCAGGAAGCTGATTTGTCAATGAAGCTCTCTTCTCTATTTTTTTTTTTGAAATTTTCAGAATGCCATGTTAAGCTTCTTATATCTTGCTCTTGTAGAGGAAAAAATGTGAAATTCTAATTTTTGGGGGTATGTAATGATCATCTTGAGGGCAGCTAAATAGCACAGTGGATAAAGTGATAGGTCTTAAGTGAGGAAAACTCATCTTCCTGAATTAAAATCTGGCCTCAGATACTCCAGAATCTTTGCCAATAAAGCCCCAAATGGGGTCATGAAGAGTCGTACGTGACTGAAACAACTAAACAACAACAACAATCATCTTGTCGGCTGATTGCAAATACATCTTCTTGTCATTGCAGTCATAGGGCTTGAAAATTATGTGAATACTTTATTTGAATTCAAGGTCACATTTGTAGGTGTCATAATACATTCTTTTGGGGTGTATGGGGTGTTCAGGGAGGACTACAAGGGCTTGCTGAGTCCTTTCCAGGGCTGATCATTCACCTTTGGTTTCCACCCAACTCACCTGTGATTCCAAGAAGCTGTAGCATGAGCAGCAGCCACACCCTTGCAAAACCGTCTCAGCAGATGAGACACAGTTTGCAAAACCATCTCAGAAGGGTAATCAATAGGCCTCAAATCTGTTGGTTAGTGAGATGTCTACCCAAAACTGGTGAGAATAATTTGTTCCAATGACCATGAAGGCCGCTAAAACAGGCACTGTGGAGTGCCTAGATCTTGGTAAGACATCAAAGACACCAGGGTGATTTATTGCATGCTGGGCCATCACTAGTTTTCTTGACTTTTGCCCTGCCATTGGACTTTGATAACTGTAAGAGAGAGTGAGGCTGATGACTTTGTGCAATTCTGCTTCACTTAAATCCAATTCATGTGCAAGTCAAGACATCACTTGTGATGACATTGGACCTATCCAAAAATGAAGGACAAACAACAAAAAGCAAATTATGTCAATTTGTGAATACTCTCTAACAGTTTCTTGTTTTTGAAATTTTTTCTTCTGTAATGAACTGAAGTATAATAGTGTCATTCTTTTCTTCACAGTTTGGAAACCTTGAAATTCTTGACTTTCCTCTCCTTATTACATCCTCCTTATCCATCATTTTTATCTTCATAGACTCCATTTTCCAGGTGCATAATTTTCTGAATGTTTTTTTTTCTTTTTCCTCTGCTATTTCTGTCATTCTATCATCCTGTGAAATAATTCGTTAGCATAGAGACTTTTTATTTATATTTTCCATAAATACTTTGAAATGTTGCTTTAACATTACTTTATTCTAAGATTTTTAAGGCATACTCTGTTACTTCTTTACTTCTTTAATGATAGGTTTATGTCACTTTTAAAATTACTTCAGCACAGTAATTATTGATTTTGTTTTGTCTTGATAAAATTCTCGTTTATTTTTTGGGTTTTTTGTATTCTTTGGGTGCATAATATATACATATATGCATACATATATACATACATAATATAATGTGTATATATGTATATGTACATACATATATATGTATGTGATATAAACAAACATATAAATATGTTCTTTTTGAATATTTGTTTCTTTTAATATGTATTACTTTTTTTCATTGGGTCAGAACTCATTTTGTTTTTCCATTTATTTTCAAATTTCCCCTTTTGAGCTCTGATTTTGTTTTATTGATATTTTAGGAGGATATTATCCATTTAGTCAATCTTGTAACATCTTGTTTCTCCTCCTTCCCAGAAGGAACCTCATTCTTACTATAAAAGTAGATGACTTCTTTTTCTAGTCCCTGATCTGTATCACCTGTGGAGATATACACTAAATCCTTTGCCATTTCATACATTTTGATCCACTGAATATTTTTTAAAAAACCGTAGTTTGACAAATAGCTTCATGCAGTAAATATATATATGCATGTGTATGCATAGTACATATATACATGTGTGTATGTGTATTTATGTATGTTATACATGACGTATGTAATATATGACACACACATATATATATATGATATGAAAATTACTATTTCCTTACACAGGCTTTGTAAAAACATTCTCTTGTGCTGTATATATATATATATATATATATATATATATATATATATTTGGCTTCTTTCTTATTTGTATTATCAAGAGTAAGTTACTTTTATTTTTGCTGTTTACATGCTAGTCCTTACTTTTTATGTTAGGAGGAAAATGTGATGGAAATTATTATTTTTTTCTTATAAGTAGAAGATCAATGAGATTGTACTTTTCACACATTAAAGTTCTTAGTCTATTGAGAATGATAATCAGATTTTGTCAACAGTTTTATTAAAGAAAAATGTTCGTTAATAATAGTATTGTATGGCATATTCAGAAGAATGCTAGATTTGGAGTCAGAGCACATAAATTCAAAGTTCAACTTTGTCACTTACTAGTTGTGTGACCTTGGGCAAGTCACTCAACATTTCTTTGATCCTCAGTTTTCTCATCTGTAAAATAAGAATAATAATTCTGACAGTAACTAGCTCATTAAGTTGGGGAAACCAAATTGGGAGGGAGATACTTAATGGAGGAAGTGCTTAACCTAGAGTAAGGAAGAAGTGGACTTCAGTCCTACTCATGATACTTAGCTGATTGACCCCAGGCAAGTTATTTAATGTCCTTGCATCTTAGTATTCCCATCTGAATAGTAATAACCCCTAGGGTGGTTGGGAGGCTCCAATAAGGTAATGCTTGTGAACAGTTTGCAATCTTTAAAATTCTATAGAAACATATCTATTATTATAACAAATAAATGTAGAGTTTGTAAGTGTTATAGCACTATATCAATATGAAATGTCAACATCACAATTATTAACTACATCATGGGTGTTACCCTCCAATCAGACTAATAATTTCTGTCTCTACAAAGCTAAAACTGATGAAAATGTTGTTGGAGGGATTATTAGCATCTCCAAAAGCCACTGAAATTGATTTTCTATAGTTATGCACTGACTCTTTGTTAAAAAAAAAAGAAAAAGAAAGAAAGAAAGGAAGGAAGAAAGAAAGAAGGAAGGAAGGAAGGAAGGGAGGAAGAAGGAAGGAAGGAAGACATTTCTCTAGTTTGCAAAGAGACAGTGATGGACTATTTTAATCCAGCAACCTTGCAATTTCCTTTAGTTTTCTGATATATTGACAGAAAATGCCATTTTCTGAGTCACTCAACAAACAAGTGCTTAATGAGTGCCAATCACTAGGAAATATAGAGGGTATTTAATATAAAATTTGGGTCCCTGCTCTCAAAGAGTATACACAAATCCCAAATAAAAGGACAAAAGGAGGACATGAAAAACAGTACTGAACAACACAAGGTGGTGCATAGTTGGGAGACAACAGCACATGTAAGAACTCATAAGTATTGAAAAAAACTCAGAGAAGCAGGAGATCCATGAGGACAGAAATAGCAAGGGAAATCTTCACTGGAAGAAATAGAACTTGAAATAAGCCTCTAAGGACTTAGCAGAGTAAAGAAGGGTAGGATTTCTAAATGAAGAATTGACAGGATAAAATACGGAGACAAATAGAAGCATAGTGTGGACATAGGACAGTGATTGTTCTCTCTTGACCATATCAGAGCCTGTGTATTGAGAGATAGAATAAAATAATAGGCAGGGGGGGCAGATTATGAAGGGATTTTAAAACCAGGCATAGAAATTTAGGTATAATGAAATAATAAAGAGGATGTCATGTGGGATTTTTGAGCAGAGGAGTGAGATAATGAAAATGTTACAGGCAAGAAAGATTAGTGGACAGGGTGGTTCAAAGGGAATAAAGAGTGAACTAGGGTGAAGATATCAAGAATAGAGAAGAACAGACCAATAGGAGGGGAAAGAAACTTAAAAGAAAAATTTGACAAATATAAGTCTCATAATAATGTAAGGGACAAAGGAGAAGTATTCCTAATGTCACATCTTGGATGCAGTAGCTCAAATCCAGCAGGTTTTTCACTGTATGTATCAAATTCTCTTCTTCAATTCATGTATGAATCTACTCTAATTGTGGCCTTTTCAGTTATTTTAATAACAACAACAATTTCTTTTTATATTGCAATTTAATATTTGCAGGTCATTTTCCATATAAATCTGATTTATTCTTCATAACAATTCTGAGAGAGGTGTTATAATTTTTTTTCTTTTTTTCTTATCAGAAACTATGCCTCAGAATGGTCAAATTAAAGCTAGAGCCCTTCCTCTCTTAAAGCACCCTACCCCAACAGGAGTTCCACGAAGACTAATGAATAAGAAAGATTTGGACTTAGGTTATCCATGAAATTTTTTCTTATCAATAATGTTAGTGATTAAGTCTCCTAGTGCAAGAAAGGAAAAAAAAAATTGTAATTATGCTTAGATTTTTCAAATTAAAAAAAAATACCCTGAATCTTGTGCTCTATCTCAGAGTTCAGAGATAAGGATAGCTGCCTAACTGCACACAAGTAAGAGTGCAGTACTTCTTATGCCTCCACATCACTCTCAATGATAAACATCTGACTATGCTCATTCACTCTTGGGCACTGTCCCAGGGGCCTAGCTACATTTCTTCACCTATGCTATAACTTCTCCAGGAGCCACAGCTCTGTGGGAAATATTATGGGAACCTCAAAGAGAATGGGTCACTCTTCACTGTTCTCTGAGAATGGAAATTCCTGGTGCAAAGAGGAGAATCAAACAGTTTGTTTCTTGAAAATTCCAAACTGGATTTTTTAAAAAAACATAATGTGTGCATGCACATGCTTATAGCCACATATGCACAAATGCTTCAACAAGCTCATCTCTGTGATTTTATAAGCACTTGAAGTTCAAATTTGGTGTCCGAGTTTTAGGCTCATGCCATTTTGTTCAGCTCCAGGATTATTGTTTTGTACCATTGTCATAACATAATTGTAAAACTGAGAGGCTACATGCAGAGGCTTTGTTTCTTATTCCTCTCAACTTTTTAGAATTATGCTTCACTCTCTTTACTTATTGGCTCATCCTTGCCATTTTTATAATGAAAATGTAATAACATTCATGAAAATATTAATGTGAAGGCACATCCTCCAAAATTATGGTAGTGTTCACATTGATTTACTGTAATAATACAGTGGAAGCAGGGACTGAAGAATCAAAATAAAATGTTAGCTATAAATGCCATATATTGGACCCCCTGGTTTGTTGAAAGGTAATAAACAGAAAAAGCTTATGTCTAGTCATTCTTGGTTGTTAAATAAGATTCTTTTTGACTTGCAAAAAAAGGGAGGGGGGAACACAATGAAGAATTATCAGTGCATTCTCCACAGAAGTCATCTACATGTGTTTATTTAATAAACAGAAGATGGCTTTATTATACACATTTGATTTCCATATGCAATCGTTTCCTTATCTGTCACTTGTATCTAAGCAGGGTGCTTTATACAAATCTGAAAATGAAAAATTCAGAGCAGGGCACAGGAAACTCATTTAATGTCGAGTGCAGTCAAAATCAAGATTTCTTTATTTGTAGTAACAACGCTGTTAAATCAGAAAATTACTCTCCCTTTCTGCATGTCCTTCTTCCTTTACAATTCAGTTGTTTGATCATAAATTGTCGAGTGCAATGACTTGTCTCCTCCACTTTCCACACTGGTCGAGACAGATTAAAAACTCCAGCATACCACCAACCCGCCTCAGCATACCATTAGCATATATATGAGATTTGAGACATTCTCTAATATTCTCCGGCAGAACTCATCTGTCAGCCAGGTGATGAATTATAAAAACTCTTAACTTGTTTAGAAAAAAAAAAAGAGCAAGGAAGAGAGAGGAGACGTGAAATGTGTTGGTCCCACCTTTTTCATTCTTTCTTCTTTTTACCCATGTGCCCTAGCAAGATGGTTCAGCCAGTAAACATATCCAGCATTGATGGTTTGTCCACATAAAATGAAGGTTATCAATGAGGAGAGTGGATGTATCTGTTAACATGATCCCCAAATGGAAACAGGATACTCTTCACTTTCTTCCTTAAAATGTGATTCAAGGGCCCTTAAATAATCAAGCTACTTTATTGAAATATGTACTCTCTAGAATCAATTAACAAAATGTATAACAAGAGAAAAAAATGGAAAGTTTAGAACTGAAATCAATATGGCATCCAAAGTAGCATCTACAATACGCTTCAATATTTCACAGTCACAATTTGAAAAGTGAAAAATGACTGACTGTCCAGCAGATTGTTAGTTAAATCAATTCCTAACAATGAATTTCTACTTTGGGGATGCCATTCTCCAACAGATTTGATGTTTTGGGATTCTCCATCCACTTCACTGGATTCAGTGATTAGTTTTAATGTCTCAATCATATAAGCACAGAATTTCAGAACTGGAAGGTACTTTAGCAGTGCAACCTGTAGCTTCCTCTCTCCACACCTACTATAACACACATGACAGGTAGGTACTCAAGTTATCAGCCTTTTATTATGGAGCTATATGAACACCAAACATCATTAAATTACATTTCTTAGGATTCAGAATGGTACTGCACCATTTCAGTTTTGGTATAGCTCAGAGAAGTAACACATAAGTCAATTAAGAAGGATTTGTTAATGCCTTGATAGGAAATGAGAATATAATTCACCTCCTCTATGCTTCAAGCTTTAACAGTGAAAGATTTGGTAAGTCCTATCAAACAATAGATAAATTTAGAGGAATACAGCAAAAATCCAAATACTGAAGCCAGTGGTTGGATGTAGTCAAACCAGTTAATTGATCCAAGGTTTAACTTTTCATATACCAGTTGTATGATTGGGTTGATACGCCTCATTCTCTTCACGTCATCAATTGGGAAGTCACCATGTATCCTATTCTCTGGTTCCCTGAGACCCAACAATACCCATTGCCCAAAGGGGATATTAGAATTATTATAAATATATGGCTATTCACCAAATGCTGCCACATCTGTTCCCGAATCTGAGACGCATAGCTAAGGAGAGGATAGACGGCTTCCTGAGAGGAAAACAAGTTAAAATTGCTGTGGGTTTCACAAAAGGCAGATATGATGTCATGCACATTAAATTATAAAGCCATTGATTTTCATATTTGCTATGGCTAGTATCTGTATGAAAAACTACTATTTCAATAAAAAGTGTTGTCTTTGTTTATTGTGTCAGCTTTGCACTCAACAAAGATGTCAGCTTCAGTGAAATACTTCAATCATGTTTTCTAAGTTAAAGATATTCTCTAAGAAAAGGCTTTGTATTGAAAATATTACCAGAAAATCTTTGATGTTAGCTAAAAGTTTTCATTTGATTTCTCAAAATGGAATTGATTTGTGTGGCAATATAAATGAGGAAGATTATGGAGGAGGATGATAATGATATTAATAGTAATAATTAACATTCATAAAGAGTTTCAAGGTTTGCAAAGCACTTTACAAATGTTACTTCATTTGTCTCTCCAAAGCCCTGTGATGTAGGTGCCATTGCTGTTCAGATTTTACAATGAGGAAATTGAGGCTGAAAAAGATTAAAGAACTTGCCCAGGGTCACACTTGTAGTAAGTGTCATGTCATGAGGAAGTATTTCAAGTCAGTTCTTTTTGACACCAAGTTCAGTATTCTCTCCATCCCCATTACCTCAACAAAGGTTGTTTGGCAAGATTTATTCCATGTTATTTGTTTGCAGGAATATCCTGTATATATATCACAGACTGAAGCAGAGGGTTGAAATTATCCAGCAAATCTAAAAAAAACCACCTATACAGCTAATGAATTCTACAGTCATTCACATCTAAGCTTCTACCTTTTTGTAGTTCAGGCAGGTTATTATGAAAGACACCACTGCTTTATCCTGAATGACCTATACATCTCTGTCTTTGATCATGATAATAATAATATGAGGTAGGTAATGCAGGTATCATTATCCTCATTTTAGAGCTAAGGAAACTAAGAACTAAAGCCTTGAAGTCATTTCCCAGGATCACATAGCTAATAAAAATCATACTAAAGATTCAAACTGAAGTTTTCTGATGCTATATACAGCACTTTTTTTTTGTTTTTACTGTCACACTACCTCACACATTAAAAGATAGACTTGAATCTAGCCCTCTTCAGAGGTAATCCCTTAGAAAATCAGTCTAAACATTTTTCTACCCAGATCCATTTTTTCATGACTGAAAAGGCACACAGAGGTAAGAAATCTAAATTTTTAAACTTAATTTAATTTTTCAATTGATAAAAATATTTTTTCTCTTTCTCCTCCTCATCCCCATTGGGGGAAAAAGAAAACCATTATAACAAATATGCATAGTCAAGAAAAACAAATTGTTAAATTGGCCATGTCTTATTCTGCATCCTGAATTCATTACCTTTTGATCAGGAGGTCAGCAGCATGCTCCCTCATTAGTTATTTTATGCAAAGACAACAACATAATGAAAAAGAAACTCTTGGGGGTGGAGCCAAGATGGCATAGTAAAAGCAGGGACTTGCTTGAGCTCTTTCCCAAATCCCTCCAAACACCTATAAAAATGACTCTAAACAAATTCTAGAGCTATAGAACCCATGAAATGACAGAATGAAACAAGTCTCTGGACCAAAACAGCCTGGATGGTTGCTGGGAATGGTGTATGGCACCGTGGTGGGAGGACTTAATAAAGTCGAACTGTTGACATTCTTACATGGAAAGATTTGTAACTCACGAGACCTTTCTCAGTATTAGGGTAGTTGAAAGTGATATGTATACATACACACACACACGTATATACATATATACATATATATATATATATATATATATATATATATATATATATATATATATATATAGACAGAGGGCACAGGGTGAATTGAATATGAAGTGATGATATCTGAAAAACAAAATGAAGGAGTGAGAGCAGAATATATTGGGAGAAGGAGAAAGGGAAAGATATAGTGGGGTAAATTATCTCACAAAAAGAGGCAAGAAAATGCTGTTATAATGGAAGGGAAGAAGGGGGAGGTGGAAAGGAATGAGTGAACCTTACTCTCATCAGATTTGGCTTAAGGAGGGAATATACACTTTCAATTGGGTATCTTACCCCACAGGAAATTAGAGGGGAAGGGGATAAGAGGGGGAGATGATAGAAGGGAGGACAGATTGGGGGAGGGTGTAGTCAGAAGCAAACATTTTTGAAAAGGGACAGGGTCAAAGGAGAAAATTGAATAAATGGAGGAAGGGATAGGATGGAGGGAAATATAGTTAGTCTTTCACAACATGACTATTATGGAAGTGTTTTGCATAATGATACACATATGGCCTATATTGAATTGCTTACCTTCTCAAAGGATGGGGAGGAAAGAAGGGAGAGAGTTTGGAATTCAAAGTTCTAAAAACAAATGTTAAAAACTGTTTTAACATGCAACTGGGAAATAAGATACACAGCAATGGGATATAGAAATCCATCTTGCCCTACAAGAAAGTAAGGGGAAAGGTAATAGGGCGGGGGGGGGGGGGAGTGAGGTGATAGAAGGGAGGGCAGACTGGGGAAAGGTGCAGTCAGAATATATGCCATCTTGGGGTGTGGGGGGAGAGGAGAGATGGGGAGAAAATTTGTAACTCAAAATCTTGTGGAAATGAATGTTGAAAACTAAAAAGTAATTAATTAATTTTAAAGAGAGAAAAAATTTTATGAATAGCTTCTTTTTACTCTCTCAGGACATTTTGAATTGTATTGCACAAATAAAAATGGTGTGAATTATCAAAACAATACAGCATACTTCATAAGTTTTTGTTTAATTGTCCCAAATGGGGTTGGTTTAATAACAAAAACCAACCTACAACGCTCATCTGTAATTCTCTAATTATTTTATATAAGATTTTAATCTTTTCTAAGCATTTCACTAAAAAGGGATAATTACTATGTATGTTAAAGCCTTAATGTGGATGAAATGGTGAGAAGAGCACAGTTTTTGAGGTCATGATGCCTGGGTTCAAATTGACTCTGCCACATGCTAGTTGTGTGACCTTTCACATTTGACCTCTCTGGACCTCCACTACTTCACCTAAAAATGAGGCAGTTGGCTTAGATATTCTTTAAGGTATGTATAGTTATAGATACCATAAAATAATGTCCACAAATTAATATTAAAATGCCAACTGTTATTATAACACTCACAAAATTAATGATAAGAAGAGTGGCAGTGAAACAGTAGATAGGATTTGGCTTTTCAAAGCTGGTCATAGGAAAGAAGGAAAAGGTAAAAAGAGGCTGGCAACTGCCATGGAATATGTTATCTTTCAGATCTATCACTTGTAGTTAATTGTGTTTTGCCCTAGAACTTTGGTAAGAAAGTACTCATTGTAAATCAAAAGCCATTGAAACACAGTCTTCTCCTGAGAATGAGAGGAAAAAATGCTGTAAGTGATCAAATAACAAAAAATATAGATAAATAAATACTCTTTCAAGAGCTCCTAGTGACTGATTTCCCCAAGAAGGCAGTTGGCTATGGCCAACAGAACTTAGAGCAATTTACCACAAGAATGGGAAAATACTGAGATTTTCAGTTCTAGCAGACATGAAGGGCAGGCATCTTTTTTGTTTTTTGTAGTCATCTGCACATATGTGATAGATTTTTTGCAATGCACAAGATCAGTCTCCTTCTTTGAAGAGAAACTTAAAGTGCATCTCTAGTCTCCAGATTAAGAGAGAGAACGAAATGTTTCTCAAAAAATGGAAGAAGTGCTTCAAGGTGAAAAAAAATGAAAAGGATCAGAAGAAGCAGAATGGCATGCCAATCTGTAACAAATTGTTACACAGTGAAAGATTGTCATACAGAAGAGGAAGAGAGCTATGTAATAAGCATTAGAATCTTATGAAAAAGGGGATCTGGGCCAGGCATGCTGGTGCATACCTGGTATAGCCCCTGCTATGTGGGAGGCTGAGGGTAGTGAATTGCTTGAGTTTGGGAGTTCTTAGATACATTAGGGCTAAGCCAATCGTGTGAGTCCCGATGAGTAGGAGACAATAAGGCTGTCTAGAGAGGCTGTCTAGCCAATGTCTGAAGTGTAGTAAGTCAAAGCTTCCATGCTGATCAATAATAGGATTAAGCCAATGAATAGCTGTTACTCTGCCAGCCTGGGAAAGATAGGGAGACCCAATCTCAAGTAGAAAGAAGAAAAGGAAGGAAGAAAGGAAGGAAGGAAGGAAGGAAGGAAGGAAGGAAGGAAGGAAGGAAGGAAGGAAGGAAGGAAGGAAGGAAGGAGGGAGGGAGGAAGGAAGGAAGAAAGGAAGGAAGGAAGGAGGGAGGGAGGAAGGAAGGAAGGAAGGAAGGAAGGAAGGAAGGAAGGAAGGAAGGAAGGGAGGAAGGAAGGAAAGAAGGAAGAAGGGAGGAGGGAGGGAGGGAGAGAGGGAAAGAAGGAGGGAAGGAAGGAAACAAAGCAAAATTTGGATCCTTCTAGTAAGATGTACCTGCTAGCTCACTAAGGAATAATGATGGGGATTTACAGGTGGCATTCACAGAAAGATTGTCCAATATGGTCAGAATAAAAAGAAATGAATAGTAGTGTTTGGTGACTCTCTCCTTAAGGATACTAGTGCATGCATGTGTTTACCTGATGTTAAAAATAGATACCTTAATAATCATTTCCTCAAAACCTTTGAAATTGCATTGCTCTTGGGGCAGAATGAATCTGTGTCTATGATACTTTGTCTAATTTAGCTGATTTCATCTTTATTTTCTTTAGTTCTATTTCTTTTCCTCTAGAAGTACCTCATGATGTTAGAGTCCAAATGAGTTGGCTCCATTTTCCTTAGGTGAAAAGTTTTTTGTATAAAAATAATTGTTGTTATTTTCCACTTCTCATCTGCTTGTTATTCTCCTTCCAGTAACTCACGGAGGGTAAAACCCACAACAGAAGCCAGCAATAAAATGAATGGCCTGTGTGACTCTTCATACTGTAAAATTCAATTGCTATAATGAAGAATTTTGCCAAAGTTTTTTTTCCTTAATTTTTTCCTCTTTAATTTTTTTTGTTATAATGGGCAGCTTTCTGGGAAGGAAAAGTAAAAGTGATATAAAAACAAGAAAAATCCACTTTTTAGGAAAAAAGATATCTTAGATGGTTATAAACAAATATACCAGATAGAGCTAATAAGAAAAATCAGTTAAATATCTTAACACTGGGAGAAAAATTCAACTTCACTGGTATCACTGAGATTGGTGGGAAGGTACTGATGAATGGAATATGGTTTTATGCCATATGTCTTATTTAAAGGGATCAAGGAAAATAAAAAGTGAAGGAGTAAGCTACATCGCCAATTGAGATGATATATTCATATAAAGAAAAAAGGTAACAATGAGAAATACAGTGAAGATCATTTAGAAAATAATCAATAAAGGGAAAAACAGCCGCAATATTATCATGAATGTGTACTAAAGACAACCCAGATAGAAGCAATTAGATGAAAAGTTCAGAAAATATAAATTAAAGTCAAGTCTAAAGGAAAGACAAAATTGTTACAATGGCAGGTGGGTTGAACTTCGAATATCTAGATATCCTTTGGAGCTCTCTTTGCCAAAATAATAACAACCATTAATGTCTTGATTTGCCTTAATGGCAGTTTCCTCCTTGAAAAGTAAAGGGTTCAAAAGAGGGACATTTTACTCTGAATTTGAGTTTCCCAAAAAGAGAGAGATTGGTGAGTTGTGTTAAAAAAAGTAGAAATTGTTATAATGGACCTGATTCTAATCAAAAAGAAAAGAAAATTATGGCTAAAGTAGAAATTATGAGAACTTTTTGGGAAGGTGACAAGGGAGATGCACCCTAAATTTTGGGAAAGATTTTGAAGAGCTCATTTAAAGTATACATAGGACAGAATGGCCTAAAATTTTACAGGAGAAATAACCCAAGAAAGATAAAGGCAACTCAAGAATGAAATTATGAAGACACATCTAGGAATATTTACAGTGAGGAAGAAATGGTAAAACTATCTAGAGTGACTGAAATTAATGGAAAAAAATCAACTAATAGATCTAAACATAAAAGTGCAGCAGATGGAAGAAAGGGCCAGGAACAAAATGGTACAGTGGTACTATAATAAGTACTAACACTCATAATTAGCTGAGATCGATGATGGTAGGCAAAGAAAGCAAAAATATTCTTTTTAATCATGTTGAAAAAAGGATCAAAGAAAGGATAGGATCATTATTTGAGATGGATAAAATAATGATAATGAACAATATTGAAAGTGCAATACAACTCACCATTTCTGTTTTCTTTAGGAAAAATTGTCTTTAACCTAGTTAATAGGGAGTTGAAATGCAATGTTTTTAAGGAAGTAGTTTGAGAGAATCTAGCTGCCTTTAATGAGTTCAATTCACCTGCAATAAAAGAACTATTCCTGAGAGCACAGAAAGAACTGATAGATGTGGCTTCTCTTGGTGATCTTTTTAACATGATGGAGAATAAAGTTGGCTTTAAAGGACTGGAAAAGGTAGCTGTCCTTATTTTTTTAATGAAAGAGGAGATTCTACCAAAACATACTAGTTCAAGGAGTTTGACTTCCATTCATGAAAAATTTCTAGTTTTTCATATTAAAAGGATGGTTGATGAGAATCAGGAAAGGTCATGAAATGGTCATGCCACAATAACTTCTATCCTTAGTTGATAGAGTTATAAGGCTAACAGATGAGAGAAATTCAAAAGAAATAACAGACTTGGATTTTAGCAAAGCATTCACCAAATTCTCCCAGGAAATACTCATAGAAAGTGTTTGTGGTTGTATATGTCACTCAACCTCCCTGGGTTTCAATTTTTCAGCTTTAAAATTAGAGGGTGGAACTAGATAACCCCTAAAGACACTTCCTGCTATAAATCTATGACCTTATAATTCTAGGAAGATCAAAAAAAGTAGGTGTATAGATGACAGTAAAGTTAAGTAGATTCTGAACTGCATGAATGAAAGGATCTAAACAGCTGACATTAATGTAGTGGGAGGTCACTAGTGAAGATTTCTAGGAATTTGTCCTTGACCCAGTGTTTCTTAACATTTTTATCAATGTCTTGAATGAAGATATAAAATACATGCTTACCAAGTTTTCAGATGACAGAAAAACTGGATGGTGTAGAAAACAAATTATATGACAAAGTCAAGATCAAAAATAATTTTGATAAACTAGAATAGTGGACAAAATCCAATGAGATGAAGTTTCATATTTCAAGATAAATATAAAAACCTACCCTTTGACTCAAAAAAAAAATCAATGTCATGAGTATAAGATGAGAGAAGCATGTTTACACTACAGCTTGCCTGAAAAAATCATCTGTAGGTTTTTAGTGGACTTCAAGTTAAATGAGTCAATAATGTGGAAAGGCAGTGAAGAAACCTAAAGCAAACTTAGGCTAGCTTAATATTCTGCCATAGTCAGACCACATTTGTTGTATTGTACATGATTCTAGCAGCTAGTTGAGATAGCAGTTAAAAAACTGGACCTGGAGTCAGGAAGATCTGAGTTCAAATTCTTCCTCACACACTTACTAGCTGTGTGACCCTGGGCAAGTCCATTTGCTACTATCTGCCTCAGTTTCCTCAACTGCAAAAGAAGAATAATAATAGCATCTACCTCATAAGGTTATTGTGAGGATCAGTAGGATAGTATCCATAAGATACTTAGCAAAGCAGTTGGAACATAGTAGGCATTTAGTAAATGCTTGTTCCCTTCTATTCTTCTCGTCCCTACTATTATCATACTTTATGAATGACAATAATCTGGAGAGTAACTAGAGAAAAGTAACTAGGATTATATAAAAAAAAAGATATTCCAAACCTTCAAGATCTTATCATCTGACTAATGGTCAACTGAAGCAACTAAGAGTTTTTGGCATGGAGGAGAAGAGACTTACAGCATGGGCTCCTGACCCTTTTTTTTTTGAGCTTTGGACCTCCTTTGAAAGTCTGGTGAATTCTATGGATACCTCAACAATGTTTTAACCACCTAAAATAAAATACATAGTATTACTACAAAGGAAGGCAATTGTATCAAAATACATTTATCGAAATATTTTTAACAATAGGCCTATGGTCCGTAGGTTAGGAACACTTGAAGGAGATAATAATATTCAACTATTTGAAGAACTGTCACATGGAAATGAAATTAAACTTCTTTTATTTTGCTCCAGAGGGCAGAACTAGGAAAAAATATGAAAGTAATGAAAAGAGACAAAGGGACTTTATGAGAGGGGAAAAAAGTGTCTTAAAGATTATGGAATGGAATGTTGGCAGATATGTATTGATATATCTGACCTCTTAGATCCCTTTCAATTCCAAGATTCTAAATTTTGTTTAATTTCAACCTCTTTAATTCAAAATTAAATAAAAATTAATAAATAAAATTTTAAATATTAAAATTGCTCCTTGATTTTCAGGTTATAAAAAATGAAAAGGTTAAAATAGACCAAAATATAAAACTTTAAAAGGAATTTGACAAAGTATGGACCACACCAACCATAATTCTCTCAACTGACTTCACCACTATACCTTAACTGCCTTATCCCTCTGTTCCTATATCTCACTTCTCCCATTAGGGAGTCCCTTCCAGAACTTCCATTTTGAATAAGGGCTGAGATCAGCCATCCTTCATTCTCTGTTCCCTACCATGCTCTCCTTGCTGATACCTCTTTTTTTTCTCCCTCTACTATTTGGCTCACCTTTATATATCATTTTCTCCATATTAGAATGTAAGATCTTTGAGGACAGGGACTATCTTTCATATTTCTTAAATTTTATGGAACAGATCCCAAGCAGTACAATGTCAGAAAACAATAACTGATATTCCCAATGAAGAGCCTAAATCATCAAAGAAAGGCTAAGTTATAGTATCCTTTGTTTAAAAGGGAAAGGGTTTATATATTACTCAAGGGAAAATTCCACAAAAATCTCTAGAGTAATTTGGATTTTAATGCTTGAATGGGAGTTAACTTCAGTTATCTAGTAATTTAATTTATATGGAATAAGTCATTCACCAATGATGCTGGATAAGTGAGGTTTTGCTCTACATGCCTCAAATTTCATTTCCAGAAGATATTTGATTGTATTTGTATTTCCTCTCTCTCACCCAAATGATGTCAAATTAAAACACTCTATTCCTTATGAAATGATTTTGAGTTTCTATATTAAAAATAACCTCACAGCCAACTTTTTGTCTTTCTAAATTTACATAAATGGTACTTGGTCCTCCAATAAAAGGCATAGAACTTCACTATATGTTCAAAGTCTTTAGAGCTAGGTAAGACCTTCCAGGGCTTTTACCACACTGGCATAGCCTTTGAGAATCCAGGGTCACCTCCCTGCCACAGTGATACAGCAGGGTAAGACATTAGTGAAGGAAAGTCACTTAAACTGCCTTAGCTTCAGTGTTTTTATTATTAAAGGACCTGTGAAGTCTCTACCAGGTCTGGATCTAGAGATCACTGAAGTCCAGGCAGTTTAAGAGACTTTCCTAAGATCACACAGGTTATAATCCCATCAGAGATGGGATTTAAACCCAGGTCCTCTAGCTTCAGAGTCAGAGCATCTTCCAATAAAACCATCCAATTTTCATGAATATTAACATGAGCTAGTACGTACATACAAAATGAGAGGTACAGACAAATTATATTGAATCACAGACTTAGATCTGGAAGGAATTTAGAGGTCAATGATTCCGTCTCTCATTTTACAGATGAGGATACTAAAACTCAGAGTGGTTAAGGGACTTACTTTAGATCACACAGTAATTAAGTGTCAGTTAAGATTTGAAGTTGTCTTACTGATTGCAATCTTAACTTACTCTTATTGACTTTAGTGTGCTGCCTTTTGATTTAAAGGAAAGATAATTTGAGTCTTGAGGAACCATAGAAGACTCAATAGAGGACTACTTGAGATTGATCCTGACGCATGGTTTAGATTCTGAAAGATGGAAAGCAAGCAGAATAATAACATAGTCAGAAGAAACAACATAAGCAAAGATGATGCGGTGGGGATAGGCAAGATGTTTTACGGCCCCATGAGTAAGCCAGCTTGTCTTGACCAGAGTTCATATAGATGGTAATGAAAGATGTTGCTGGAAAGACATATTTGGCCAGATTCTAAAGGACTTTAATTGCTAGGACAAGAAATTTTAATTTTATCTTATTAGCAGTAGGTAGTCACGAAATATTTTTCAGCATGTAAAATGATAGAAGTGGTGTTTGGAGGATTTTATATTATCCATCTATATGTCTGTCTGCCTGTCTGTCTATCTATCTATCTATCTATCTATCTATCATTTTTTTTTACCAGACCTGTGATTTTATTGTCATAGGGACTTTCCCATAAGGAATTTGCTCTACCAACACAGATCACTTCTGCCTCTGCAACTGATAATTTTAGAGAGTTGCCTGGAAAACTGAGGGATTGAGTAATTGACCCAGGGTCATGTAACTAGTGTGTGGCAATGAATTCTTGACTACGAGTTGAGTTGAGTTGAGTTTGGGGTCTCAAACTGCCATTGTGATAATTTCTTATAGAAAGAAAACAGAAGTAAGGGGAAAAAGATACAGAGTGGGTGGTATTTTTTTTTCTTTCTTAAATGAATAAAGAATCAAAATCAGTAAAAAGCTTCTAATGAAAATATAAATCCAAACAGTAAAACCCTCCAAACAGATGTAACACTTGTTCATTTTTTTATCATTGACTTCAGAGCAAACCAGGATTTATTTATTTAGGGGATTCTTCAATCTATTGCTGTAAATCCCATATAGTTCCAATGAACACTATGTCTGATAAAGAGTATGAAAATGTTTCACTTGTGTGGCTGGTCAATACAAAAGAAAAACAGACTATGGGACTTAAAAAAAACAAATTATTATTCATGCCATCCTAAACTCTGAAACTATTACCTGGAATCATGGAGATGATTTTTACTATTTACATGAGTACTGACTTTCCTGACATATAACCTTCAGTAATGACTTCCTAATACCTTTTATGACACTACCAGAAAATGATTCACCAGTTTTCTCTGTATCCCTGTGGTTCTTTTTGAAGGAATTCATGAAATGAAATGGATTATCTTCTAGCACATCCTATTCCTATGAGTCCTTGATAATCGAGAGAATCAATTAATTGAAATGTTCCTATTTTCACTGGGGCATGTGCCAATTAATAAGACCTTGTTATGATAACACTTGTAAGTAATTATAGTCAAGTGATGTTAAGAATAGCTCCTTTCTAAAGGATGTCTCCATATAATAGCCTGTGTTAGACCATGAAAGTTTTTTTTTCTCCTTTGCTCTGGTGTGGAGCTGATGAAAGTCATGATGAATAGCATATTTGTCCATATATGTATTTCAAATAGAACAGAATAATTTCTTTTTTCTGAGTATAACCCTCTGTGCATTTTAACAGTAGAATTATGCCTATTTTGCCTGACAAAGGGGTTAGATTACATTCTCCTTTGAGAGTTCATTGATTCATTCATTCATTAATCCACTCAATAACCACTTATTAAGCACCTCCTATATGGGAAAAATGTTTCCAAGTAACCTTGTAGGTGACTTTTTAGATTTTGAAGGTTACTTCTCATGTTAAGCAGAAAATTGATGGGCAGGGAAAAGGAAAGAAACTTAGGCCATTTAAGTTCGCTTAGGCTGACAAGTCACGATTAGATATTTTATTTCCTTCTGGGGAATCATCCTTCTGTGAAAGTGAACTTACTATCCTCAACCATTATAACACATTAAATTAGGATGATTTTAACGTATTAATTAAAAGATTACATATATACATATATTAGTACAATTGATACGTGTTGAAATAGGACAATATAATGGACATTAAATAAGAATGAATGTAAAGTATTATGTTTGGGTTAAAAACATCAACTTGATTTGGGAGGCAAGCATGACTACACAGCAAATCATTTGAAAAAGATCCAGGGCTTTTAGTGGACTTCAAGCTCACTGTGTTGAGTGTTATGCAGTTAATGGAGGATACATTATGAAAGTCACAGAGTGTAGGATTAGGGAGATGTGATCTGACAAGAATATATCTGGAGCACTGTTCAGTTCTGGATGCCCTAGTTTATCAGCTCTATTGATGCACTAGAGAATATCTACAAGAGGTGAACCAGGATGATAAAGCACCTTAAAAGCATGGCAGATGAATACATTGAATTAACTAGGAATTTCTAGCCTGTAAAAGAGAAGACTTCTGAGCAGCATATTAGCTGACTTCAAGTATTTGACAATTTGTCATGTGTACAAGGTTCTAAACTTAGTCTTCTAGATCCCAGAGGACAGATTTAGGAGAATGAGTAGAAGTTAGAGGAAGGTTCTATTAAACTTAATATATCAAAAAACTTCTGAATAACTGTTGTTCTTATACATTCTTTTCAGTTGTGTCTGATTCTTTGTGACCTGGTTTGGAGTTTTCTTGGTAAATGGTTTGTCTTTCCTTTTCCAGCTCATTTTACAGATGGGGAAACTGAGGCAAATAAGTTAAGTGACTTGCCCGGGATCACACAGCTAGTGTCTGAGGCCAGATTTTAATTCAGATCTTCCCAACTCCAAGGTTGGCTACACTAAAGTTGAATAGATAACAGGATATGGGGATAGGGGAGAAAGATACTAGATCACACCTCACTTGAAGGCCTTAAGCAAATGCTGAATGACTACTTGCCAAGCAAGTTATAATTTATACTTCAGTTATGGCTCAAACTAGGATAATTTGAGGTCCCTTCCAAATCTGTAATTCTGCCATTATTTGAATTATATCCATAAAAGCTAAATGAGAACTTTTTGACCTTCTTGTCCAGATATGCTAACTATTGTGGTCAAATTCACTCAATAATCATTAGTTTTCTACTTCTCTGTTAAATACAGCCTCATCTACTAACCTCATAACAACCACATGTCCTTAATTATGAATAAATTTATTGGGTGGGGGTACCTGCAGTGTGTATGCATAAATTCTCTGACAGTGGGGCCATACTTGACAAAAATTATTTGAAATTAATAGGCCTCTAATAGTGCTGTGTACTCTGCAGGACTTAAATAAATACTATTTGGTGATGATCATGCTATTATATTTTTTTCTGAGTTTTAATGGATCATAGAGGTCATCTAACTTTACAACCACACAAGATAAGGACTTTAAAGATCATCTAGTCTAACACAATCATTTTACCTATAAAGAACCAGGAAGTCTTCTTTATTTGCTTCTTATTCTGGACTTTAGTTTCATTTGTAAATTAAAGAAAAATTATCTTAGGCATATGGTTCACCCCCAAAATAACTACTCTGTAGCTACTATGGATTTTGGGAGGCGGTGAAAGAATTCACAAAATATATTTGAGGAACACATGTTCTCATTCAGGGCTTTAACAAGAATTTAAAGTAATTGTATAATCCTCCATCAGATATTTGTACAGAATCAAGTATTTCAAAGCACAACCAGAAATAGTCAGTTAAATTCTATCTATATTTTGAGAAAAAGAAGGCTCAAAAAAGAGGTCACTTTTGCTTGATGTCGATGGGACATTGAAAATTGAGAAGAGAGCAAAGGCAGAGCTGATTTATTATATTTTTTTTCTGTTTTCTCTTCAAAATAGAATGGTCTGCATGCTGGATATAACAGAAGAAAATTACTAACAGGGAGTTGATATCCACAATAGGTAAGGAGATAATTAAAAGCACCTAACTACCCTTGATAAACTCATCACTAGGCCTAGATGAACTATGTACTTGAATATTGAAAGAGCTAGTATATCTAATTGATTACGCCTGGCCCATTATATTGGAAAAATCAGGTTAAACGGGGAAGGTGCTATAAGATCAAAGAAGGGCAAGTGTCTACATTTTCAAAAAGGAAAGAGAACAGTCCGAAAACTATAAGCCAGTTAGCTTGACTTCAATTCCGAGGAAAATTTTATAATAGATCATTAAGATGGTTGCTGAATATCCAGAAAGGGAATGATTACAACAAGCCAACATGGCAACATCAAGAGCAAGCCATGCCAAGCTAACCTTTTTTGTTTTACTAGATTATCAAACTATTAGATGAGGGAGGAATAACGGATATAGTTTATCTAGACTTAGGAAAGTTTTTGATAAGGTGGCATATTTTTCTTTTGGCAAAGATGGAGAGTTATGGATCGTGTGATAACATGATCAGAAGTATTGCTTGGATGACTATATTGATTGGATTGGATATAGAAGTAGGGTAGGATTACTGGTCTCAAATAATGTTTCTTAATGACCGAATGTCAACATGGCAGGAAGTCAATCATAGAGTATCCTGAGGATCTGTGCTTGTCCCTGTGCAGACTTAGAAAAAGGCATAGAAGATATACTCAGCAAATTAGAAGATGTCTTAAAACTGGAACAGATAGCTAACATAGAGGATGACAGTTAGGATCCCAAAGGATCTTGAGAGACTGCAGCATGATGTTACCTCTAATAGATAGTCAACAAGTTATCTGAAAAATTATCTGGAAGTTTTAGTGGATTGCCAAGTCAATATGTCAGCAGTATAATATGGCCATTAAAAAACAAAAACAAACTAAAAAAATTCAGTCTTGGGTTTTATTAGCAAGGCAAAAACTTCTAGAAGTAAGGAGGTGATAGTACCATTGTGTATTGGACTCTCAGATTCCATCTGAAATATTATGTTCAATTCTTGGTACCAGGGTTTAAGAAGGACATTGATAAGCTGTGGAATGACGAGAGGAGGTTAACCAGGATGGTGAATAATCTTGGTCCATGTCCTATGAGGGTCATTTGAAGGAACTGAGCATGTTTAGGCAGAAGAAAAAGCAGATTTGCAGGCTACAACAGTTGTTTCCAAGTATCCATAGTGATGTCATTAGGAAGACAGTAAACTTTTTCAACTTGTCCCCAGAGGTCACAAGAGAGAACATTATAAAGAAGTTGAAAAGAGGCAATTTTAGGCTCATTGTCAGGAAAAACGTCCTGACAAGTTGAGCTGACCAAAAGTGAGATGGTCTGCTTACAGGGATGATGGGTTCCCCCTCCTTGGAAGTCTTCAAGCAGAGACTGCATGACTACTTGAGAGTATTTTAGTGGGGATTTCTTTTGAACATTTGTTGAACCACATTTTCACTGAAATCCATCCTAACTCTGAAATCCTGTGAATGTACTTAAATTTGAATGGAGATATTCTGATACCTTGAACTAGCTGCTAGTAGGATGGGTGTCATGGCTTGTAGCACTTTATTATTCTTTTTAAGAGCATAAATTCTGCCAGGTCCACTAGGAACCTCACCCATTACTATTGGCATTACATTAAACCTTGCCACTTGATTGGAAGATGGTTTGAGTCATGAATTCATTCCAGGCAAATGCCACCCTGCACCCTAACATTTCAGGGTTCCAAGCAGCCCCAAACCACATCATTTTGGTGGCCCATATGAGTAATTGCCTGACCCCCTTAAGCCCTCCTCCAGTCAAGACCAGAAGATATGTCTCCTCCAGGCTCCAGGCCATCAACTTCCAGATGACTGCTCAGGCTGCATGTCAACCTTTGCCCAATTCAAAGGTTCCTAACCCACTGGACCTGGAATCAGCCAGGTTCCAAAGTCTGACCCCTTGTACTGAACCCAGCAAGGCAGGGACAGCTCTACATCCCTTGCCAGCAGGAAGCAGTTTCAGAAGCTGTGACCTTAGCCCCTTACCCCAAAAGATTTTGAGTCCCATTTGTTTGAGAGAGGAATGACGAAGTGAAGAGACCTAGACCCCAAAAGGAAAAGACCATGTGTTTGAAAGCAACCCAGTCCTTGAATTTTCCCATATATTTCAGCAGCCCAGATCAGAGGTGCCTCTGCCCAAGGCAACTGGTCCACCTTAGGGTACCTAGATGACCTAATCAGCTTATTTTACACTTTCACTTTACTTACTTTCACTGTCTCACTTGGCCCACCCCACACTACTGGATACACCACTCCTTAATCCCACCTAGATCATCTAGTTAGCCTAGTTGATATTCCTTTTTAGTGTTGCACCTGGCCTAATACTTACCTTTCCTTCATCCCATCCAGATTCCTTACACTGTCCTTTTTGTATATGAGAATCAGTCTCACCCCCATTAAGTTGCAGGTTCATTAGGAACCTCCTTCACTACTACTAGCTTTGCAATAAACCACTTGACTGATAAAAAGAGCAAAAGTTTCTATCAGGAAAGGCCTTCTAATGATTGTTCCTTAGTCAGTAGTAGGATGAATGGATTTTTACCTGTGGAGCAAAGATAGATGAAGTGTGGCTCAGTACCCATAAAACCCCCAAAAGGCAATATGGCCCCCAGCACAGATACATGACACCCATTAAAAATGAAGTACTTAATAGAAATGGCATGGCCAACAGAGAAGACATACCCACTAGGCAGCAGAAATATGATATCCGGCAGAGAATAGCATTATGTCACAAGAAAACATTGGCACCTTTGTAGCACTGGAAGTGTGAGTATCCCTGGCCATGTGTGTATCCTAACCAAAATTCTTCCTGTGTATGTATCCTCCATGTATGGACCCTTACCATTTATTCATGCCTGGTATGTGCCCCTTTGAAAATGTTTTCTGACCATATGTTTTTCTCAGTCATCACTTTGTTTGCTGTGCTATTTAAGGCTCTTAAAACAAATAAGTGTTATCTTTGGTAAATGTAAATACTTTGGTGGGTTCTCATTGCTATGGTGTTGAGTAAGTGCTGACCAACAGAATGCCTCAAATTTGAGTTATCTTTTCTGAGAAGTGGGGATATGTGTCATGGAGTGCTTTGAATGTTATATACAGATGTGGAAAAAGAAGCACAAAGAGCCTCAGTGATTTGATCATTGCCACATAGCTCTTGAGTGACCAAGCTTGGACTCAAATCAAGATTTCCTGAAGCTAAAGCAACAACTTTATCATATTCCATAATTATATCTATATTTATCTAGCTCTCTAGCTCTTTCTATCTCTATCTCTATTTGTGTACACACACACACACACACACACACAACCCTTTGCATATGGTAGCCATAAATCTGTAAACACAAATTTATTACTCTGATTAATCCATTGAAGAAAAAAAATGGTTCTGTATAAATTCAGATCTACACATATACAAACATAAATATACACAAATACTTGCATATGTTGTATCTAAACAATACTACTAACCCATTTAACTTAGAACTAATTGCAGTTCATAAATGTAAGAGATTTTCATTGTGTTGCTCCTTGTCTTGTAAAATGACAAAATATCCATGTAACTTTTACAAACTCTGCTTGAAGGAATCAAAATGGGTTACACTTGTTAAAGTGGAAAATGCCTCATTAATAACAAAACAACCAATAACTAACCTTTTAAAATGCATTTGAAAGCAACATACGTTGACCTTCTAAAATACCTCAGTGATTACAGTTGATTACGGCATCAGTGAATCAATGTATATTGAACTATGAAATATTTTGACTGTACATTGAACTATCACCTCACACAATTGAAGTTTGGGCTTTGCTGATAGCGGGTACAAGAAACAAAATTGTTAGCAGTAACAATTTCATATCTGAACAGAACTTTATGGTTTGCAAAGCACATCACATATATCATCCTATTTGAGTCTCACAACACTTGTGATACAGGCATTGTTACAGATGAGGAAACTGAGACTCCAAAAGGTTAAATGACTTGTCTATGGTTGTGTAAGCTAGCACATGAAAGGATGGGATTCAAGCAGAGGTCTTTCTTGACTTTAAAGATAGCACGCTACCCTCTGTCATGTTTCCTTTGTTGCTTTTGGTTGTAGGCAGGATGGATTAGAGAGGGAAAATAGTAGTAAAAGGGAGAATAGTTAATAGGCCAAAGCAATAATTTAGGGATAAGATGATAAGGGTCTGAAGTTGGATTCAATAGGGATGATAACAAGGATAGAAAGAAAAATTAAAAGATATCTCTTAAAGAGGTTGTGAAGGTGAGCTTTGATTATTGAGTTGGATATTGGGGGGAGAAGTGAAGGAAGAGAAAGAAGTAAAGATTTTAGATTATTTCATAATTTGGAGCCTGGGTGGCTAGGAAGATATTGGTACTATTACAGAAAAAAAAGAAAGTCAACAGAAAGACTGGTTTGGGGGTAGGGTATGATAAGTTTGGCTTTTGATATGCTGAGTTTAAGGGCCCAGAAGAACAGGTGGAAATGTCCATAAGGCAGTCAAAAATAGGAACTTATAATTCTAGATAGCAGTTGAGGTTGGTGATATATTTTAGCATCATATTTCAGGGAAATGGTATTTGAAGTTGTGGAAGTATATTTCTGATTGACAGAATGTAAAGAGAAAAGAACAGAGGACTGAGGAAAGAATACTGAGGACAATTTATGTATAGGAAACAGGGAGAAGAACCAGTACCAGTGAAGGAGATGGGGAAGGGGTGTCAGAAAAAGTCAGGGGACCAAGAAAGTCTAACAATGTGGAAAGGCAAGAATAAAAAGAATTTCAAGGAGAGGCTTCCCAAATCAACTTGAGCCAAACAGGACTACTGTCAATTCTTCAAATATTCCCTGAGTTTTCTCACCTCCTTAACTCTGCTTCTATTGCTTCTACTTCAACTGTCCTTTTTTGTCATACACCTTGCAATTAATCCTCTTTGACCCTTACAATTCCTTTCAAGGACAACTTTAAATGGTTTCTCTAACCAGAAATGGTCTCCCCTTTCTCAGAATAATTCTATCGCCTTCTATCTCTCATTAAATCTATACAATTAATAGCAAATAGTGGGTATATTTCATTTGAATCTCCTGCTCAACTGCAAAAGTTCCACAAAAGCAAGAACTGAACCTCATGCCTCCACAATCCTCATAATCCTAAGCCCAGCACCTTATACATAGGAAACACAGCAAATATATGGTGAAGAATGTCAATTATTGTATATCAAGGGTCAACACAGATAAATTAACACTGGAAACTTGGGAGGTCTCTAGTGACTTGGGACAGAAGAGTTTCAGTAGATTCACTAGCACAAAGGTTATATTACACAAGAATGAAGAGATTCGGTGTGAAGGAGGCAGAATTAGTATCTATAGACCACACATCACATAAAGGTGATGGCAAAAAGGAATATGGGAAATGGGATAGTAGCTAGAAATGAGACAGGAAAGACTAGCAAAAATTGTTTTCCTCAAGATAGGGAAGTCCTATATAGGCAAAAGGAAATTAACTGTTGGAAAGGGTATTACATAGAGAAACACTGAAATAAAGTGCTTAGAAAAATACTTTAATGAAATAAGATCTGGCAAGGAGTGAAAAGGGTTGGAGTCAAAGGCACATGTAGAGATCCTGGCTTAAGCTATGTAGACAAGCTACAGAAAATTCTGCAAAACCAAATTACATAGGTACTATCCATTGTATTCATTCCTGTATAAACTCAGTCTGCCAAAGAAGATATGTTCAACAATTAACAATACAAAGTAGAATGTAGAAATACATTGTGAACAAGGGGCTGTAGTGTCTCCCAATAACAGAAAGTATATGAGTGCTAAAGAAACATTGGAGATAAAGAAGGTATTAAGGCTGTGTCTACATGCTCCAGGCAGGTCAAAAATTTGATCCTTTTAAAAAAGAGTGAGAAGTAGACAGGTAGAAATTGTGGGGGTGCAGGGAGTAGGAGAGAGATTATTTAGGTAAAAAGAACATTTGTGGGAAAGTTCTTTGGTAGGCCAAATGTGAATCTAAGTAATCTTCAAAACCTAGTGTTTTTTCTTGAATGTGAGAGGGTCATAGCATATACTAGAGAAGTGAGCACCAAGCAAGGAATTTTAATTCTCCCATTGCATTACAAGTTCATTTGCTCCAATAATATTCTATTTTCAAGTACCAGCCTGTGGGTAGTTATACAACTGGAACTGACCCATCAAAACCCTTTAGCTGACTATAGTGTTTAAACTCAGACATAGCACCCTCTTTACCAAATGTCTCAATAAATGCTGGAGTTTCTGCCTCCTCAACAGCCACAGCTACCACAGACCTGGGGAAGAAATCACTCACAATCAGTCATTGGCTGATATCCATAAATGGATACGGTTTTATCAATGAAAATTACATTAAAGAAGACATACACTTTGCCACCGCCCTCTAAGGACCCCTGACTTACCTCTGAAACCTCCCATATGTGTTATCTCCCCATATAAGAAGAAGGTGAGCAGCTTAAAAGCAGGAACTAGTCTTGCTTTCTCTCTTCATCCCCAATGATTAGCACAGTGCTTTGTAAATACTAAATGCCTTTCCAGTCCATTCATTCATTCATTTGTTCGTTAAATCTCTAACTTTCCTTTGGCACTCTTTTGCTGTCTTTGGTTTTTATCTCCTGCTACCAAAAGATTATAAGGATTTTATGATCCCTAAGGTCAAGGATCACTATGACTTACACTTAACTATTATGCCAAGACCCAGGACAGTATCTTGAACATCAGTGCTTGTCAATAATAATAATGATCATTTTTAAAAATGATAAAATATGTCCTGATTCCCCCAATAATGTGTACTTATACACTGTATTAAATTAGTGTAATCTTTTCTACTGTACTAAAAGGTACCAAGTATTTGTTTATTGAACTCATTATCATTTCATGCATAGTCTTCAAAGGATATTAGTGTCATTAAGTTTTAAAAATCCCCTTCTCTGCTCAGTCTTCCCAGTGCTGCATCTGGATCTTTCCAAGTCAGATGATGTTTAAACTACTTCTGAGTGCTTACAAGTTTCTTTTCCAGTCAAAGGGAAGATTCATTCTGTAAGAATTATACTATCCAAAGTGTAATAATCATTTTATTATCATACATATTTATAATGTTTGTATTCATAAATACCTGGAAGAAGCTGTTTAAGTTCTTCCTGGGATCCTGCTAAACTTCCTGTATTGTGTCAATACCTTTGGAGGGTTTTATTGTCTTGTGCTCTCATTCTGTGAATTAAGGAATAAAATAAGTAAAATTAGAATCACCTCTAATGCTAAGTATCAGGGAGCAGCAGCCAAAGCCTTAAGGCCCATTTACATCTACAAGTCCAAATGGAGCTGTGCCAGACATTACTATTCCAAAGAAAGGACACCACATAGTTGAAAGGTAATGGCCTTCGCTGACAATGCCCATTGGCAACATTCAGTGTTAAAGAACATAGGTTTAGGCTATTTTTTTAAGCAGAATCTTCTAAAGAATTATATGAGAGTCTCTCAGAATATCTCTAGGGACTGCCATTTATTGCTACAACCATATTTACATATGTGTCTATATGCACATATATATACATACACATACATGTGCATATGTATGTATGTATAAATATATATATACTAGCAAGGTGGAATATATTTATTTATATTTACCAGGATCCCAATAAGAGCATAAACAGCACAGGTAGATAGACATATATATGCTGTTTATATTATATAGAATATGCTGTGTTATATATGTTTATATATACATATATGCATACATATATGCATATATAGGCAGTACATTATAGAAAGAAGAAACAGAAATATATATAAATATACATATATATACATATATACATGCATAGGTATGTAAATGTCTGCAGAAAGAGACAGAGAGACACTAGAATAGAGAGAGGGAGAGAGAACTGATGTGCTTAAGATGACTCATAGATTGTGCCTTAAAAAGCACAAGATAAAATAGATATTTGTGATTATCTCATTAATTACAATAATGTTATAGATATTCAAAATGCTGAATTCAGGCTCAAATTCTACTTTGAGGAGACTTGATTTGATATTGTACCTGGAATTTCACCTGTGTCTTAGATGAAGTAAATGACTGAATCCGTCATATTCTCCAATATGTAGGATACTTTTTAAAATACAAAGTTACATTGCCAAGATTTGAACCCAAGTTTAGCTATACAGTTAGGTGGCTCAGGGGATAGAGCACTGGGCCTGGAGTCAGGAAGAGCTGAAGTCAAATCCGACCTCAGGTAATTACTAGCTATGTGACCCTGGGCAAGTAATTTAACCCTGTTTGCCTTAGTTTCCACATCTGTAAAATGAGTTGGAGGAAAAACGGAAAACCACTGCAGTATCTTGGCCAAGAAAACCCCAAATACGATCATGAAGAGTCAGCCACAACTGAAAGGACCAAAGATCAACTAGCTATGGTACTAAGTCATTTGCTCTCTTTAGAATTCTCCATATTTACACACATATTTTTTTTAAAAATAGTTCTTACAACATCTGTGTCTTATGACTAAGTGAAGGAATGAAACCACGTTTAGTAAGCACTTACTATGTGCCAAGAATTAAATATATTAGTAGGAAAAGTCTTTGCTCTCAAGAAGCTCATACTTAAATTTGGGATAACAATATATACCGGAGGGTTCACCTGCAGGGCTGATGGAATCCATAAGATATATCCAGGTCTTTACCCAGGCAGCAGGAACCTTGTATGGGACTAGTACATCATCACTGGGAAGGGAAGTGGATCTAAGGGTAAGATTAAGATCCAAAAGGTGGATCAAGGATCTTGGGTTCTTTCCAATGGGTTTTTAGGTCAGAAGATCAGTGTCCAGCCAAAGCAGGAAAAGGGAAGGGGACATTTGCAGATAAGTTATGTGTGTGTTGGTGGGGAGTTGGGCGTGGCTAAAAAAACCTATGGGTGAAGAGGACAAGGAAGCACATGCTTAGTTCTAGCTGGAGACCCATATGACTTATCCAAACCCCAAGTTAGGCATATAAGCACTGCTAAACTGGAACTCATAGGCTTGCCCATTTCTATACAAATGTCACTGACTCAGCCAATTTGATAGCACCCATTGGCCAAGAACCATAGATACTTGTCCTTTAACTTTGGTTAGTTTATTGGAACCAGAAACTGTTATAGGTGTAAGGAACCTTAAATACCATCAAGTCTACATACCTTCCCTTTTCTCTTTGTCTCTCCAACTCTTACCCATTATTCCATACCAACCTTTATTCACCCTTCTACGATATTTTGATTGGTCACTCTAACCTATTATCTTTTTTTTCCTCCTATGAATGCCAGGTATTTATTTTCTATGTCACTCATTTGGAATGTAATTATATATATTAATTCTGTGACATTGTTATTCACTTGTTTTGTTGTTATTTAAAATTTCACAATTTGACTTTTTTTTTTTTTGCCTAAGAGCCTAGCACAAACTTTTTAAGTGTGAATAGTATGCCTTTTAAGTATGGCAATCTATTGAATGAATGAATTAATGGAATTTATTTCTTTCATCTCTAGGTTGGCCAAGATGGAGGTTGACCCTGGAGAAAACAGATTATAGTAAAAGGAGAACACAGTGTGGAGGACTTCAAGAGACAGTCAGGTTTTGTATTTAAAGCTTATAGACTATAAGTAGCAAGGGTCTTTGGTTGCAGAATTTTGTAGACCAATACAAATTGAATGCAGTTGGGTGGTTGGAAAATACTACAAGGTTGCGAGACAAAACAAAAATGAAAGCCCTCCAAGAGTTTACATTCTTTTGGTATACCAGATTAAGGACTAGGCCTAATTTCGTACATACCAGAAACTCACAGGTGAAGGATCTTGTTCCAATGCATGTCATAATCTTTGTTGCCACTTAACATTTTAGGGAGTTGCTTAGAATACTGAAAGGTTAAGTTATTTATCCAGGATCACATAGCCAATGGGTATTAGCAACAAGATTTGAACATAGGTCTTTCTAGTTCTAGGTCCATCTCTCCTTACACTATACTACCCTGCCTCAGTCTGGAAACTGAAAGAAACTTCTACATTAAAAGTCATATATCTGCAGGAGTGTAAATGTCTTGTCATAGCAACATCTGTATTTTGGGTGGCTAGCCTCAAACTATGTTTTTTACTTGTTTGTTTTCTATCAGGGTGAGTGTTTAAAAAGATCATCATTAAATTTTTTCCAAGAAACAAAGGAAATGGATGAAATTTCTTCTCCTGGTTTCACAGGAATGATTGCGAGGGAAAGAAGGCAATAGACACTGTATAGAGAAACCCTGCCAATAGGGGGATTTCATGCTTTTGTTAATTAAATGAACAAAGGGGGAAAAAACAAAACAGTGCAGTAGGCTGTATCCTGCACAACAGCTTCTACTAATAAAAAGTAATAGACAATTTCCTGCATTCAATTCTTTTGAATACTATTATACAAGGTAATAGAGTTTTGGAATGGAAGCCCTAGCAGCCTGTCAGAGGGAGCATTCCCCCCACTTTTTTTTATTAAATGACTAAGTGCAGCAGTCTGTGTCCTATCTCTCCCTCTCGCATCTATGGGATTGTATTATTTTACATTTTGATTGAAATGATGTCACCAGCAGATAAAAGCCTGGCCCAGGCATTGTAATTGAATCAGTCTGAGTTGTTTATTCTAGTGATCTACAGCAGTGCTTTGCTTGTCCTAACATAGAATACATAAAAGATCCCCTCTTGTTTAACATGCCACTGATTAGATCTATTTAAAAAAAAGAATCGAATTGGGGGGTCGAGGGACTGAGAGCTGGAGTTATGGGGGAAAATGGAAAAAAATTAAATGGAAGAGACACCATCTGCAAAACTTTCCATGTGTGACTGAAAGTTTCAATAAATAAATTTCACATGGTATCAGTACCAGATGCAAACAGCTTTGATTGACAACATTTAAATGATGGTTAATGGGAGCTTGTACATTTTGGAAAGGTTTTTCATGCTCACTTCCTAAATGTCACATTCATGTTTTCATTTACTGAATGATTTCATTTCTAGAATAAATTTTCATTTACCTTGTCTAGCAATGAAACCTTGTTCAAATCATCTAGAACCACAAGAAAAAGGGTGATTATTCAGACTCTGTGAGTTCAAATTATTCTTCTCATTATGGCCAATTTTTCTTTTCCCTCCTGAAAATATTTGGTATTGATAGGAATAATAGATCTGAATATAGTAGGATAACTTATTTATCAGCATCCATGAGGAATGTGATTATTAAAATGTCATTATGTCCATAAGCATTATAAAAAATACTTATATATTCCAAGAGGGGTTGGTCTCTTTCTTAGGCTGGAGAAAGTAAGACCTGTATTTTGGGGGTATGAAATATTTCTTCTTTCCTGATAAATATATTCAGTAAATTAAAACATAAGCAAAAAGCTTGAGTTCGACAGAATCATCTGGAGTGTGCATGTGCATGTTTGTGAATATGTCTGTGTGTGAATTATCCTGTTACATGTTTAATTATCCAAATTCTTTTTGTTAGGCTCTTGAACAGATCTCCTGTTTCATTGCAGTAGGTTTGGTTTTTGATCTAAAATATGCCATGGACCAAATGGGTACAGTCTTTCCTAAAGCCGGTGGCAACTAAGGATATGTGTCTCTAGGTAAGATAGAGTGTATAATCATTACACTTGTATTCTTTTCTTGTGTGTCAGATGTTTACATTTGTACATTGTTTGTACATGTATCTGTCAAATGTTACCCAGAATTGTCCCGTCACCTGGGTTCACAAGCTAAGACTCACTCCTACTCAACACCATCCCTTTATCTGATCAGTTGTCAGATCCTATCAACTTTATACTCATAACATCTTTCAAATCCATCCCATTCTCTCTGTTCAAAGAGTAACTACCTTAAGGTCCCAATCCTCTTTCACCTACACTATTTCAGCAGTATTTTAATTAGTCTCCTTGCACCTAGCTTTTCCCTATCCCAATCTACACTCAACATAGGTCCAAACAGATATTCCTAAAGCATACATCTCCCCATTGCTTCCCTACTCAAGATGGCCCCCTAGTTCCTGTAGGATCAAATGTAAGCTTCTCTTGCTTGAAATTTAAAACACTGCACCATCTTTCCAGATTGATTACACATCACTCCCATCATGCATGCTACATTTTAAAGAAACTAGCCTACTTATTATTCCTTGTTTGAAGTCCTTCCTCCATCCTTCTCCCACCATCATCCCCACTAATCTTACCTCCCTTCCAGACTCAGTTCCATTGCCACCTTTAAGAGGCCTTTCCTGATTCCTCTAGATGTCAGTGACTCTCATTAAAATTACTTTATATTAATTTGGTATCTATCTTTAGTTGCTTACTTCTATAGGTGTATTTCTATCATCTCAATAAGGTATGAGATCTTTGATAGCAGAGAATGTAAACTTTTTCCTATGATCTCAGTGGCTAGCACATACTTAGATATTTAATAAATCCTTGTTGAATCCAATACTTAAAATTCAACAGTTTATAAATGCAACATAGTTAACTTGCTTATACACGTCTGCAAAGTTAAGTAAGTGTAAGGAAAGAACTAAGAGTTTACATAAGCCAAGGAAGAAGCCTAGCCTTGACTCAATACAAAACTGGGACAATAAGTCCTATTTCTGTTAGGAAATATGATATAAGGAGTAATGATTCAGGAACCATTGTCAATTACTTTAACCAAATAAATTTCACTTCTGCTGTGTCTCAGTCTTCATTCTTCTACATTTCTTTGCAACATTTGACTCTGTTGACCACCTTCTCTTCCTGGATGATCTTTTCTTTCTGGAATTTTGTTATACTGTTCTCTGCTGGTTCTTTATTACCTGTCTAACTGCTCCTTCTCAGTCTCCTTTGCCAAACCATCAGTGTCTTGCTGTTATAAGTATACTCTGTGTCTACACCAGATGCATTTCTTTTCTCTCTCTACCTCTCAATGTTAGATGATCTCTTTTCAATGGCTTCAGTTATTGGTACTTGGAACAACAATGTTGCTAGCAGCTGCCGTGGAGGTGAAAGACCAACAACGGAAACCAACAACAAGAGCATACAGGAGGGCTGCTGGCACAGGTACTTTGATCTACTTTTCTAAGGAAAGCAACTTTAAGGAGTTAACAATCTTACTTTAATTAAGCATGCATGTATCATTCACTTAGTTCAGGGGGAAAAGCCAGCATCCTGAACTTCAGAGAAAACACAAACAGAAATTACAAGCAGAAATTATATGAATAGCAAAATAACACAAATCAGCAGACAGGCTTCTATCTATCTATCCAAGCCACACACAAATAGTTACCAGAGAGAAGCACCAACATCTGGGCTTTCAAAGCCGGTGGGGGTAGGGGGCTGCTTCAATGGCTACCCAGAGTCTCATCACCAATACTCTTTCAATGAGTGTGCCCCCAAAGGCAAAATGCTAACCTCTGAGTTTATATACACTTCCTCAGGGTCAAAAGGTGTCACAATCATGTGACACAAACCCACATTATTTGGGCCTTCCCTTGACATAAGCAGGTCATCAAAGACTCCTGATTCAATCAAAGATTTTTTAGTGCTGAGCAGCACTCCAAAACAAAGACAACAAAAGTCCACTTTGCTTGCCATTACATTTGAAAAGCAAAACTCCTCAAAGGTGCTTGATGATGTCAGCATTCCAAAAGAGAAAACAGTAAAAAAAAAAAAGGCCCACCCTAATCACCATAATAGTACTCTTCAAATGACTCCAAAATCCAGCTCACATCTCTCTCCTGAGCTCCAGTCCTGCATTCCCAACTACCCACTCGACATTTCCATTGAGATACAGCACAGTCACTCAAACTTGATGCATAGAAAATGTAACTTTTATCTTTCCCTGAAAACTCAGTCTTCTTCCAAACTTCCCTATTTCTGTTGCTTGTCTCACCCATATGTGTATATAGAATGGAATTCAGATGCATCAGCACACCCTAGGGCAAACATTACTTATTTCACTACCTTGACCATCTGGTGGCTTACTGAGGTTAAAAGAGACAGAACATTAAAGGATGATTCTAAAGTTGCAAACCAATGTAAGTGGAAATATTATGGTATGGTACATATATGAGCATACCTGGCCTACTCATTACGTTTGCCTCTATACTATCACCATATAGCATATCACACTAGGTTGCAACCTTAGAGTTTGTGATCCTCCCTCCCCCACAACCTCAATATCTTACTAGTTACTCAATCTGTTGATTCTACTTTGATAATATCTCTCACATTCACCCCCTTCTCTCCATTCATGTGGCTACCACCTGGTTCAGGTCATCTTCACCTCTACCTGGCATGAAATGACAGAATTATAATTAATTTCCTTGCATCCAGCTGCTCCCCTTTTCTATTCCATTATCCCCATAGCTGAAAAAATATTTAAAAAATATAACTGTCTCTGTGTCATCATGTCATTCCCCTTCTAAAGAAGTTTCAGTGGCTCCCTATTGCCTTTAGTATAAAACTTAAACTCTTCTGTTTGACAATTCAAATCCTTTACAATAGGGCTCTAAGCTCCCTTTCTTGATTGATTTTATAATGTTCTACCTCATTCTACATTGTAGCCAACTCTTATTCATTGCTCCCTGTATATTCCAGGCTTTCTATCTCAGTGCCTTTGAATAGGCTTTCTCCCATGCTTCCTGGAATTTTTTTACTCCTCTTAAAGCTTAGCTCAATTCCCACCTCTTTCAAGAGGCCTTTCCTAATAGCTCCAGTTGTTAGTATCTCCCATACTACCCTATCTCTTTGTATTTATTTTGTATAACTATGAATGTGTTGTATCTCCTTGGTAGAATATAAGTTTCTTGAGGACAGGGACTGTTTTTTTTTTTTGTATTTTCACATAGTATTTAATTTTTTTAAAATTGAATCAAGCTTTCAGAAAATATGATTACTCCTGAGCAATAACATAGTACAATCATATAATTCTATGAAAAAAAAAATATTGTTTCCAAATTTGCTTTGGGACTACTCCCTTCTGGTGTTTCCCTCTCTTGTATAATTCCTTCCACAAGGTCCTTTTGCTATCCCCTCAAAATGACTTTTCATCCACCTCCTTAACCTTTCAGTCTGTTCTCCTTAGGCAAGGTTCCATGCTCTTGATATTTCCTGACATATTCTCCCTAAAATAAAAGTATTCTACTCTTTTTCTCATGTCACCTAAGACTCAGTTCTCTCCTGGATGATAGAAACTAATGTGATAACTCATTAATGCTAATTTATTGGTTTGGTTTGGTGTTTTGGCAGGGCAATTGGGGTTAAGTGACTTGCTCAAGGTCACACAGCTAGTACATGTGTCTGAGGCTGGATTTGAACTCAGGTTCTCCTGACTCGAAAGTCGGCAGCTCACTGTGCCGCCTAGCTGCCCCAGATGTTACTTTTAAGTTCCAACTACTCTTTTTTTAGGGGGGAAGGCAAGGCAATTGGAATTAAGTGACTTGCGAGGTCACACAGCTAGTACATGTGAAAAGTGTCTGAGGCTGGATTTGAACTCAGGTCTTCCTGACTCCAGGACCAGTGCTCTACTCACCACACAACCTAGCTGCCCCCATGATAATTTGTGCTAGTGGGTTGTATTACCACTGGAAAATGCATTTACAGAAATATCAAATGACAAAGTCTTAACCAAAGGACTTATTTAATGGTCAAAATTCCTACTATTATGGCCCAATGCAAAATCCATAAAAGAAAAAAAAATACTTCTAGTCTTTAAAACATAGGAAAAATCACAGGAATAACAACTATACTGTGACTTGTTCTGTCAAATAAAGATGGGAATGAAGTAGAAATAGTGAGAAACTAATTCCTCTACTTTCTCCAAATTCATGACAGAAAAAGAAACAAGCTAGACGTTTCTTGACACACATTATAAACTTGAAAAGTTTTAGAAGGTTTTAGGGAAAGTATGGGTATGACCCTAGAGTAGGGGTGGGGAACCTGTAGCCTCAAGGCCAAGGGTAACCTTTGAAGTCCTTGGATATGACTTTTTGACTGAGTCCAAGTTTTGCAGAATAAATCTTTTTATTAAGGGGATTTGTTCTGTGAAATTTGGATTCAGTCAAAGGGCTGTACTTGAGGACTTAGAGGGCCACATGTGATCTCCAGGCCACAGGTTTCCCACCCCTGCCCAAGAGCCTAAAATTCCATAGAGAAATGAAAGCCCATGAAAAAAATGAAACACCCAAGAATAAAAATGTGAAGTCACAACTAGAAATGATTCTTATAAAGAAAATGTGTGTGGGGAGGGGCATGTATCTTAAGATATGGAGATGGATACCCTGTGACCTTACCAACTAACTGACATTTTAAAAGGAGAACTATAGAAGAAATAAAATGCACCAGGCAAACACTAAAGAACATTGTGGTCCTATGTGAATAATTCTAGGAATGATAAAGGTTAGTATCAGTGGGTTGAAATCCAAATTGTAGGCTAGGCGAAAACCAAATAAGAAAGTGATACTTCTATTTAAGGTAGAAGGCAATGGAAGGTGGTGAGAAGGCAGAATTACTTGATTCTTGGTGAAAGAACAAAGATTGGGTCAATTACCCATTCAAGCAATCAACAAAACAGCCTCCCCAACCTTAAGTAACTAACAAGATGATATATCCTAATACTTTAGACAAGTAGAACTAACTCTATTGGATCAATCAATGGCTTTATACTAGGTATAAAAAAATCCTTAATGAATTTCGAAGGCTTATAAAGTCATTAGCTGAAATGGAGTGAGGCTGCAAAGGAGGTATGCTTAGAATATTTGAGGACAAATGGTCACATTATCTGGAATGTGTATAAGACTAATAAGCTAGTTTAGAATTGGATATTTGAGCATCTGGCAGGTTATTTGTAGAAGCTATGCCAGGTAAGCCCTTAAGAAGGGGAGGAAATGAACCTCAACCTCAGCCTTGGTCTCATTCTCCTTTCCCAATTCCCTTGATCAGAGGAGAACCTTATGAAATTTGGAGGGCAAGAAGATTTAGGTTTTTTTCATCGGGGGTCTTAGTAGCATCCTCTAAACCTCAGTACTTTGTGTCAGTAACTGCAGTGGAAGCAAAGGACAAACTAGACCTACTGAGGAAAGGAAACTTCAGGACTTTCTGAAAAGCCCAGAAGAAGCTGCACCATGACTAAGGGGGATGTCTTAAAGACACCAGCAAAAGGACACATAGAAGCTGTCTCTTATCCCTTTGCCATGTTTGTTCTCTGAGTTTGAACTCATTTGTTTCTGGACTCTGAAAATAGAGTATAGCACAGACTTATGGGAATGTTTTATACCAACTTTTTTTTTTCTATACCACCTTTGCAAATATTCCTTTTTAAAAGATAATTAATTAATTCTGGTTGACTGATTGAGATCAACTAATAATCATTGTAGACAAACAGAGGCTCTTTGTGAACTAAAGTACTAGAAAGCCCCTCAGGCCCTCAGAGTTAACCCAATAGTCCTAAGTAAAATATATCAGCTTGGATACACAACCCAGCTCATTAGTCTGAGCATGGATTTGGAAAGTGGGCCCAAATCATATGATATTCTATATTTCTTCTGCTTTCTTTCCCAAAGAAATGACTTGAGAAGTGAGGAAGGGGAGAGGATAAGTAAGACAAAAATTACTAATGGAGCTGAAATACATGCTAGACTGGATGGAAATGTATGTCTGCCTTCAACAAATTTACCTAGATGATCCATGTCCTATGATGAATTTTTATTTTTAAGCTAAATATGACCATTAAATTTGGTGGTTTTTGAAATATTATGGATAATACAGGTGGTGCTGCTACAGGACTACAGAAGCCCAAATACTCTCCCAATGTTCAGAAAATGGAAGGGAATGAAAACTAAAGTCCAGTGACTTTCACATCAATCCCTCAAAAAACTTTGGAATGTACTACTTAGCAGATAGTTTATGACAACAAAATGCAAAGATAACTCAAAAGCTGCATTAAGAAGAGGTTCTGCCAGATTAAGATGAGATCATTGTCTGATAGCTTTACTTGACTTGGTAGAGTTTAGGAATGTTGTAAACATAATATTCCTAGATTTCTGTAAAGCATTAAAATAAGTTATTCATATATTCTTTTTTTGGAAAAAATAAGAAATGTGTGCTATGTAAAAGTACAGTTAGGTAGATTGTGGAACTGGGTAAATGACTGGATCCAAAGGAGCAATCATGAGTGACTTGACATACACATGTAAGAGAAATCTTTAATGAAAAAATCCTAAAGGTCTATACTTGCCCCTTTGCTTTTAAAGATCCTTATCCATTTATCCATGACTTAATTGAAAGTATATACACATATACACACAAATATATGCATATGTGTTTATGTATGTGTATATAAATATATGCATATATGAATTGTATATTTATACACATATGTATATCATTCTTATCAAAATTGAAAATAGCATGATATGATGTTGTGATAGCTAATATACTGGATGACAATCAGGGTGCAAATATATCTTGACAAGTTAGAATATTCTAGTAAATCTTAAGAGATTGAATTTAATAGGGATAAATGTAAAAGGCTTTACCTTAGGATTCAAAAAATAAACTTCCAAACTACATAATGGAAGTGACATTGTTATGTAACACATTAGGTTAAAGATAATAGACAACAAGGGTAACAGACTATGACTCTGGTATGTAATCATTGTGACATGGCAGCCAAAAACTAATTTGATCCTAGACTGAATTAAGAAAAGCAGGGTGTTCATACTGAGGAATGGTCAGATCTTATACGGAATATTGTGTTCTTTTCTTTACAAAGAATATCAAGAAGTTGAGGGGAATATAACAGATAATGAAGAAATTGAGTACCATGACTTTTGAAAATCAGTTGAATGAACTCAGAATGTCAAACCTGGGCAACAAATTACTTAAGAAGGACATGATAGCTGACTACAAACGATCAGAGGGTTGTCATGTGAGACAGGGAGTTAGAGTTATTCTGCTTGTCACCAGAGAGGGGTGAACTAGAAGCAAATAAGTCAAAGTTATGGGGTAGAAGATTTTGGCTTCATATAAGGAAAAATGTCTCCTACCAATTAGAGTTGTCCCCCCAAAAAGTGGAATGAGTCACCTTAGAAGGTGAACTTGAACTCTTCAAAATAGAGAAAAGATGATGACTTACGAAGGATCATAGATTTAGAACTGGAAGAAACCTTACAGATTATCTAATCCAACTCCTTCAATTTATAGCTCAAGAAACTGGGGCCAGTAGTGGTGAAGTGACCTAAGCAAGATCACCCAGAGAGAATTTAAAGTATTTAATAAGATGTTAACAGGAGTATTTGATAGGATTTAAAACTCAGATCCTCTGACTCTTGACTTTAGAGCTCTTTAAATTTTATCACCTTACCTCTTTTTGTAGAGGTAATACCTGATCAGGCACAGGTTTTACTTGATGGGCCTCTGAGCTCCTTTTCATCTCTGAGATTCTGCAATTCTTTGGTGCAGACCGGCATTTTGGTACACCTGAATATGGCTATCCAAGGGGCTCATAAAGGAAAGATATCCAATGTATATTCTGTATTTCTTATAGTGAGTGTGAAACACATAATTATTTGATTTAGGTCCTCTGTGGAATTCCCATTTAAAGAGTCATGCAAATACATATTAAACGTTTACTTTCCTAGCCAAATGGTTTCCCAGTCCAGTATATGCCACTACAGGATACTGAAGAAAACCAGCAGAATTTATCACTGTACTGGCACACAAAAACTGACCTCTAATAACAAATTGTATAGGGATCACTGGGAAGCAGGTATGCTATTTACAAAATCTGGAACAAGTCAAGTAGGTGGGTAATAAGGAATTTGTCAAAAAGAGATGACCTATTCATAAGACTCAAGGTCACGAAAAGTATGCTTGATTCTCACAACTCTCCACATTCCCTCAGGTACACAATGAGAGTTTTATCCAAGGTTCTAGGGGCCCTGCCAAGTTCTACACTGTTCTTCCATAAATCTTACATGAGGCAACTTTTGCCTGGAATTACCAAGTTCTGTTGTCAGAAATCAGGGCTATAAATATTCATTCCTTCTCCCCTTCTCACAAGAGCAAATGTGAGAGATAGCGTAATGCAGAGAGCATCGTATGTAAGAAAAAGCAAAGAGGCCAATGTCACTGGATTGTAAAATATGTGGGGCTGGAGGGGAGGGTGTAAGGTATAAGAAGACTGGAAAGGTAGGAGGAGGGCATGTTGTGAAAGACTCTAAAAGCCAAACAAAGGATTATATATTTGATCCTGGAGGTAACAGGGAGCAACTGGAGTTTATTGAATGACAGAGCAGGGCAGAGGTTGACCTGGTCAGACTGCACTTTAGGAAGATGAATTTAATAGCTGAATAGAGGATTACTGGAGTGGGGAAAGATATGAGGTAGGGAGACAAACCATCAGGCTATTGCAATAGTCCAGTTATCAGGTGAGGAGGGACTGAATCAGCCCTGTGGCAACATCGGAAGGCAGAATGAGGTACATACCAAAGATATGAAAAATACATCAACAAGACTTGGCAACTGAGGGGATATGGGCAGAGAGGAGAGAGTGAGGAGTTGAAAATAACACCTAGAATGCAAGTCTGCACAACTAGGAGGAGAGAGATGAATCAACACTAAAGGAGAAGAGAAAGGTATGTATAAATTGCATATGTATAAATTGATGTGAGCATCATTTGCATAGAGATAATATTTTAATCCATGAGAGCTAATGAGATTGTCAAGTAAAACAGTAAGGGAGAAGAGTGCCCAGGACAGAGCCTTGGAGGTATCCTCAATATAAGTAGGTATGATCTATATAAATATCCAGCAAAAAAATATTGAGAAAGGAATGAGTAGGAGGTAGGAGAAGAACAAAGAGAAAATGGTGTCATGAAAATCAAAAGAGAAAAGACTATCATGGAGATGAGGGTGATCAATAAAGGCTTCTGAAAGGTCAAGAAATGTAACAACTGAGAAAAAGGCATAACTTTTGGTCATTAATAGATCATCGGTAATTTTAGAGAGAGTAGTTTCAGTTGAATGGTGAGGTTGGGAGCCAGATTGCAGTGAGCTAAGAAAAGAATGAGAGAAAAGAAAATGGGAGCACTAATTGTAGATGGGTTTCTCAAAGAGTATAACCAAAAAACGAAGGAGAGGTATAAGCTGATAGGGATAGGGAGGGACGGATGGATCTATATAAATTTCTGGTTTTTTATATATTTAAAATATTTTGGCATCAGTCTCTTATTTAAATAGGTTGGGTTGGAGTTGTCTAATTTGCATGCTGTCTCTTCTCATTTTCATTTATTTCTAATTTAGTATGGATTTTACTTTTCGTTTAAAAGGCAAAAATGGTCTAATGAATAAAAATTGCTGGTTCAGAAGTAACTACTGCATCAGTAACCAATCATTTTTTGTTAACATGTAAACAATTTTGGGTTTCACAATATTATTTGGTATTTGATACAAGGTGCTTCTTGATTCTTCTTGATAAAAGTATTCATGACATATAGGAATAAGATTTATTGATAGTCTGCAAGCCATTTAGCTCTCCCATTTGATGCTTTAGAATGAATTTTTTCAAAGTATTTTTCATTGTCCTCTCCTATAGTCACATTTGCCTTAAAGTCAACAAGTATGAAAATATATATTGATTTCATTTGGAGGGTCTATTTTTGAAGACTTTTTGGACTTTACCAACTCTTCTTTTATAAATGATGTTGATACATGAGCTACAGCTATTTTCATAGTGACCTTATTATAAGTGTGTATCATGCTCATAAAAGTACTAGAAGACCAAATGCCTATCTCTGAAACTTGTTTTCCCTTTGAAAATACAATAAAACAAATGTTTTTGTTTGCCACTTCAAGGGAACCTGAGTCATGTTTCCATTTTTCTATAACTTCCTTTGAATAAGAATGTAGTACTGAGTGGTAGCCAAGAAGGAAGTTATTGATAAGGGCAGAAGCAGAAGCCTAGGACAGGTACCACCTCCTCAAGGACTGAAGGAATTTCCATGAAAAGGATTCTTTTCCCAACTTACCCTTTCACTATCTGTCTATTAACAAACGGAATAATATAATCTGCTGCTAGTAATACAAATACTTCTAGTAACCTAAACTTAAATTCAACCACAAAGAGGCCATGGGGTAGCTAGAGATAAATATAAAATAAAATTAAGGAAGGGCTCCAATCCTCTACCTAAATTGTACTAATGTTCCTAACTGGGGCTCAGAGCAAATGTGACTACACTTCTAACTTTTCTTTAATATAACCCCTTTAAAGAAACAGAAAGGATCATATGAGCCTTAGGGGTCATCATTATATTGCTCTTAAACTTATTAGTATAACAGGATGCTACATTTATATATGAAAATATTTATCTTTGTTAATGTTTGCTAAGTTTGCAATTTTAAAAATTAAGATTAAAATGTTAAAAATGAAATGATGATGACAACTTCAAAAAATCATAGTTTTTGATTTTGCCTATTTTTTTATACAAAAACCACCTTAGGAACCAAAGAACACCTCAAAAAAGTAGATTAATGATAAATAATGACCTAGTATGTTGATATACCATGTAAAAGAACTGAATATACAGAGTATTCTCTGTAGGAATTTCTTGCCAAGAAAATGAATGTCCAAACACATCTAACCCTGTTCCAACATTTCACGTAAAAGAAGCTTAAATTTGTCATACAATCTCATCATAAATAAAGAGGCAATTTAATAATTCAGTAGTCAAAAGGGATAGAGGATAGGATCTTCTTGTTTGAAGGGAGCTTACAGGCTATCTAGTCTTACCCACCTGACCTAGATATCCCTGCCCAATGTATGGTCATCAAGCCTTTTCTTGAAAGTTTCCAGTGAAAGGGAAAAGACTACCTGTCAAAGCAACCTCTTTCACTTTTTTATAAACCTAATTATTAGACATGTCGTCCTTACATCAAACTTATTTTTATAACATCTACTTAATAAAGTACTACTCTCTGTGACAAAGTAAAACAAATCTATTGCCTCTTCTATTATTCCAACCCTTTAAATACTTGACATCTGTTGTGTACCTGAAAAGTCTTATTATTATTGGATTGAACATCCTCAGTTACTTCAGCTAATATTTATTTGGTACAATTTCAAGGCTCCTCACCAATCTGATCATCTGTCCTAGGAAACCCTTCTGTTAATCAAGGTCCTTCCAAAAATATGCCACCAAAAACTAAATGAAATACTCTAAATATGTCCTTACAAGGGCAAAGTACAGTAGGGTAATAATGTCCCAAGTCCTATTAACTAAGTTTCATGTAATGCAACCTAAGATAACCTTAACATCTTTACTCTCATAACCCTAAGGTATTGCCTGCCACATCAGTAGGTCAGCACCTAATAAATGTTTGCTGCTTGATGGATGTCTATTAAGCCTGCAGTCTACTAAATCCCTAGATCTCATTCAAATTGTTATCTAGATAGGCCTCTTTAAAGTTTATTTCTTTAATCCAAATGTAAAATTTTACATTTCCAAGGACTGTAGATTTGCATCTGGGAGTCTCCTCCTTCCTGCTCTTCCTTTCATTTTTCTCTGTGATAATTTTTAAAATAAATTATTTTTAATTAACAAAATTTTATTTTCTCTTCCTTCCTCATCTAACTCCTTAGAAAAAGAAAGTCGAAGAAAACTTTGTAACAGATATGCAAAGTCAAGCAAAACAAATCACCATTTTGGTCATGTTCAAAAATATATACTTTGATCCTTGCAATCTATCTGCACCCTGAGTCTATCGCATTTCTTTTGGGAGGTAGGCACTGTGTTATATGTCCTTTGAAAAATTGCCAATTTGGACATAGATATTATTCCTATAACTTTTAATTAGTTCACCCTGTTTCTTGGGAATTACCCCTTTATCTAAGAAAACATCTTGCAATTTTTCCCCCAGCCAACAACTTCCCTTTTAATTTTAGCCAAATTACTTTTATCCATATAATTTTTTTAAAATTACCCAAACACAATTGTTTATGTGATCATTTCTATGCTTTGTTTTGTCATGAACTCTTCCCCTATCCAAAGATCCAAAAGTTACCTTGCTCTTTTAATTTATCTATAATGTCATCCTTTATATCTAAGTCATGTAACAATTTGAGGCTTATCTTGATATGAGTTGTAGATCTGTGCCTGGTTCAACCTAGAGTGCTTGCCATCCTCTCTCTTTCTCTCTCTCCCTTTCTTTCACACACACACACACACACACACACAATCTTGTCTTGTCTTTGAGGTCCTTGTGCAACCACAACAGTATCTTTAGTCACTTCTTCCTTTTTTTCTCCATCAACATTGTTTCTTTGTGTTTTCAGCTTTTCAGTCTTGAGGACATCCTTCCTAGCATGACTTCCTCTTTAGAATTTGAAGTCATGGGATCCCTGTCTCTGAGACCTTTGAAATTCATTATTCCAAAGAATAGGGTATATTTCAGACTATGCATGGCATTCATCTCCTTTACTTTCATGAATTCTAAGAAGATAGAGTAGTTATTCACCTCTAAGTCTCCAATCATTTCTTTACCAGCCAGAAGTTCTTTCTTGTTACTAAAAATGAAATCCAAAAGCCAATTCCTCACATATCTCCCAATTTCTAAAGAATGAAATTATCACTAAAAGCAGTAAATAAATGATTAGTTGCCCTATTTTTGTCAAAGAGAAAGCTCTGATAGACTTCTGGATAACTGAATTCTCCCATATACTGCCTCTTTGCCAAGCTTATCATTTATTCCCTTAATTCCTCATCTATTTCTTTTTTTCCTGTCCTCATGGTCTATCATAATCTAAGGACAACTTTGCTTCTGTTCCTGCCTCTGTTGATCACACAAATGCTTCCTGCTAATTGTAATTCCCTTACCTTTTAACTGAATTTTTAGTCTACTACAGGCCTGCTTTATGTTTGAAAGAAAATTTATAACATTATTTTAGCTAAATTAGATTTTTTTTAATTAACAGGAACTTTTTTCCCCCGCTGTCCCTTCCCTCCATCACCGGGGGAAAAATAGAAAACCAAAGCACTTGTAACAAATATGCCTAGCGAAGTAAGATAAATTCCTATGTTGGTGTATTGGTAATTAAGGTGGGACTCCTTTACTGTTTTGGAGTGCTAAATTAATTAAGTGTATTTGATTGAGTCTTACTAGGTGCAAAGCTCCAGGCATACACCCTTTTTGATAACTAAAATGTAAAACCCCAGGCTCATGCCCTTTTGCTGATTAGGTGTGAATCCTTTGAGCCCTGAACAGAGTATAAAAGTTCAAAGATTGGCGTTTTGTCTGGGGCTCTCACTCACTGGAAGAGTCGTGTGTGACTCTGGGTAAGCCTCGTTAAGAGCTCCCCCCCCTCATAAACCCAGATGTTGATGCTTTCCTGGCAACTATGAATTGTGATTTGGTCTGTTTGTATTGTGCATGTTTGTAATTTGTTTGTGTATGCTCTGAAGTTCGGGGTGCTGGCTTTTCCTCCTGAACTAAGTGAATGATATTTGTATGTTAAATTAAAGTAAGATTGTTACACCCTTAATGTTACTTTCCTTAGTAAAGCAGTTCCAAATAACCTGTGCTGGCAGCTCTTGTTGCTAGTCTTTTTGGGCCTTACACCCCTCAACAGCTGCTAGCCAAATTGTTACTACAATTGACCATGTCCATGAAAGTGTGTTTCATTCTAAAGATTTAGTACAAAAAAATTTATTATCAAAGACTTGGAATTACTTAGCATATGCTTATTGATTATATTTAAGTCATTGAAACATTAAAAATAGTATCAATTATGTGTTGTATGGAGTTATTTATATTGAAAATGATCTAGGGAAAATTTAGGCAAAAAAACTTTCCTTTAGAGCCCTAAAATGTGCTCCAATATCTTTATCTTTAGGGTAAAACAAACAATTAATGAAGATTAAATCAATGCTATTTATGTAATAAAGAAAAGCTGTCATTTACTCTTAATTTTGCAACTTAGTTTCCTGACCTTAGGCAAATCACTTCACTTCCCTTGAAGAGGCCTTAATGTTAAATCCCTGTTGCCTCTCTTGGAAATTGAGAACAATAATACCTGCCTTTAGTATCTCATAAGGTTTCATAAGGTTCAAATGTGGATATAATTTGAAAATTACAAAATAAAACTGAATAATGGCATGAAAGATAAGCTGATTTAACTAAATCACATTCATTTTAAGGCCCCCAGTGGAAGCATACCTAGTAATATCACACAATGGGCTTAATGATTACAGACCCACAATGACAATCCACCTATTGTCAACTTTGAAAAGTGTAAATTATGTTTCTTAGTATACTGGTCTAGATAAGGGATTTTTATTTGTTGGGCCACCTGGAATTTAGGATGCTTACTGAAGATTATTTTATTATCTACCATTGACTAATTTAACTCATAGTTCAGTTGAATTAATTTTCAACTAATTTGGAGCCAAGATGGTGGAGAGAAGCCAAGGAACTGTCTGAACTATCCCAAGTTTCCCTCAGAAACAGTGTTAAACCAAACCTCTAAATGGATTTTGTAATGATTGAATGTACAAAAAGACAGAGTGAAACATTAAATAAAGAGGCACAAAAGACCTATTACGGAAGAGGAAAAGAAGGGAGGGGTGAAGTTTGAACCATACTGTTATCTGATTTGGCTCAAAGAGGGAATAACATACATATTCAGCTGGGTGTAGAATTTTATCTTACCCTGTATTGAAGTAGGTGGGGAAAGGGGAAAGAAATGGGGTGCTGATAGAAGGGAAGGCATATTGAGGGAGGTGGTAGCCAGAAGTAAAACACTGGTGAAGAGGCACAGGGTGAAAGGAAAAGTATAAACTGGTAAAAAGAAGATGGAGGGAAATACATAGTAATCATAACTGTAAATGTAAATGAGATGAACTCTCCCACAAAATGGAAGCAGGTAGGAAAGTGGATTAAAAAACAGAATCCTACAACATATTGTTTACAAGAAATACATTGAAAGCAGATAGAGAAATGCAGAGTAAAGGAAAAAGGCTAGAGCAGAAAATTATAGATCCAATTTCCCTAATGAATATTGATACAAAAATTTTAAATACAATATTAACAGAGAGATTACAGCAATTTTTTCCAAGTATAATACACTATGACCAAGTGGGATTTATATCAGAAATGCAGCTTGATTTAATAGTGGGAAAACTATCAGCATAATTGACCATTTCAATAACAAAAGTAAGAGAAATCATATAATCATCTCAATATATGCAGAAAAATCTTTGACAAAACATAGCATCTATTCCTATTAAAAACATTAGCGAGCATAGGGATAAAGAGGGCATTCCTTAAAATGATAAGTGCTATATACTTAAGCTAGAATAAGCTAGAAGCTTTCCCAGTAAGATCAGAGGTGAAACAAGGATGCCAATTATCACCACTATTATTAAATAGCATACTAGAAATGATAGTTTAGCAATGAGAGAAGAAAAAGAAATTGAAGGAATTAGAATAGGCAATGAAGAAACAAAATTATCACTCTTTCCAGAAGACACGTGGTTTGTCCTTTATTCTCAGAGAGGACCATGACTTCAGGGAGATGATGACATAACTTGCAATTGACTTTGATTTGAGTGAGGAAGGGCTGTGCAAAGTTACCAGCCTCACTTTCTCCTCCAGAACCACCTGGGTCCAGTGGCCAGATATCGATCAGGACAACTGGAGATGCTCCAGGTGATATAATGTTATACTTAGAAAATCCTTGAGAATCAACTAATAAACTACTTGAAATAATTAACAACTTTAGCAAAGTTGCAGGACATAAAATAAACCCACACAAATCATCAGCATTTCTATGTATTACCAACAAAGCACAGCATGAAGAGATAGAAAGAGAAATTCCATTTAAAGTAACTGTAGACAATATCAAATATTTGGGAATCTATCTGCCAAGACAAATCCAGGGACTACATGTACACAATTACAAAACACTTTTCACAGAACTAAAGTCAGATCTAAACAATTTCAAAAATATCAATTGCTCATGGATAAGCCAAGCTAATATAATAAAAATGACAATTCTGTCAAAATTAATTTACTTATTCAGTGCCATACCAATCAAGCTACCAAAAAGCCATTTTATAGAGCTAAAAATAATAACAAAATCATCTGGAAGAATAACAGTTCAAGAATATCAAAGGAATTAATGAAAAAAAATGTAAAAGAAGGTGGCCTAGCTCTAAAAACTATAGATCTAAAACTATATTATAAAGTGGAATCATCAAAATTATTTGGTGGATCAGTGGAATAGTTTAGCTGTACAAGACAGATTAGTCAATGACTATAGCAATCTACTGTTTGATAAACCCAAAGTCTCCAGCTTCTGTGTTAACAACTCACAATTTGATAAAAACTGCTGGGACAGGAAAATAGTATGGCTGAAACTAGGCATACACCAATAACAAACACCATATGCCAAGATAAGGTCAAAATGGGCACATGATTTAGGCATAAAGGGTGATACCATAAGGAAATTAGGAGAACAAGGAAAAGTTAGCCTGTCAGGTCTATGGAGAAGGGAAGAATTTACAAGCAAACAAGAGATAGAGAACGTTATGAAATACAAAATGGATAATTTTGATTACATTAAATTAAAAAGTTTTCACACAAACAAAACCAGTACAACTAAGATTAGCAGGAAAGCAGGAAACTGGGAAACAATTTTTTTGTAATTTTTTAAAAATTTTATTTAATTTATTTAATATATTTGGTTTTCAGCATTGATTTTCACAAGAGTTTGAATTACAAATTTTCTCCCCATTTCTACCCTCCCCCCACTCCAAGATGGCATATATTCTGGATGCCCTGTTCCCCAGTCAGCCCAGTCCCATCCCATCCCCTTTTCCCTTCCTTTCTTGTAGGGCAAGATAAATTTCTATGCCCCATTGCCTGTGTATCTTATTTTCTGGTTGCATGCAAAAAACATTTTTTTTGTTTTTGAACATCTGTTTTTAAAAAACTTTGATTTCCAAATTCTCTCCCCTCTTCCCTTCCCACCCACCCTCCCTAAGAAGTCAAGCAATTCAACATAGGCCACATGTGTATCATTATGTATAACCCTTCCACAATACTCATGTTGTGAAAGACTAACTATATTTTGCTCCTTCCTAACTTATCCCCCTTTATTGAATTTTCTCCCTTGACCCTGTCCCTTTTCAAAAGTGTTTGTTTTTGATTACCTCCACCCCCATCTGCCCTCCCTTCTATCATACCCCCCTTTTTTAAATCTTCTTCCTCCTTCTTTCCTGCGGGATAAGATACCCGATTGAGTATGTATGGTATTCCCTCCTCTGGTCAAATCTGATGAGAGCAAGATTCACTCATTCCCCCCTCACCTGCCTTCCCCCCTCCTCCCCCAGAACTGCTTCCTCTTGCCACCTTTATGCGAGATAATACACTCCATTCTATCTCTCCCTATCTCCCTCTCTCAATAGATTCCTCTCTCATCATTTAATTTGATTTTATTTCTTTTAGATATCTTCCCTTCATCTTCAAATCACCCTGTGCCCACTCTCTCTCTCTCTCTCTCTTTCTCTCTCTCTCTCTCTCTCTCTCTCTCTATATATATATATATATATATATATATATATATATACACATACATATATACATACATACATACTCATATATATATATATATGCATACTCCCTTCAGCTACCCTAATATTGAGGTCTCATGAATCATACACATCATCTTTCCATGTAGGAATGTAAACAAAACAGTTTGAGTTTAGTAAGTCCCTTGCAATTTCTTTTTCTTGATTACCTTTTCATGCTTCTCTTGATTCTTGTGTTTGAAAGTCAAATTTTCTATTCAGCTCTGGTCTTTTCACTGAGAAAGCTTGAAAGTCCTCTATTTTATTGAAACTCCATATTTTGCCTTGGAGCATGATACTCAGTTTTGCTGGGTAGGTGATTCTTGGTTTTAATCCTAGCTCCATTGACCTCCAGGATATCGTATTCCAAGTCCTTCGATCTCTTAATGTAGAAGCGGCTAGATCTTGGGTTATTCTGATTATGTTTCCACAATACTCAAATTGTTTCTTTCTGGCTGCTTGCAGTATTTTCTCCTTGATCTGGGAGCTCTGGAATTTGGCAACAATATTCCTAGGAGATTTCTCTTTGGGATCTGTTTGAGGAGGTGATCGGTGGATTCTTTCAATTTCTATTTTGCCCTGTGGCTCTAGAATATCAGGGCAGTTCTCCTTGATAATTTCTTGAAAGATGATATCTAGGCTCTTTTTTTGATCATGGCTTTCAGGTAGTTCAATAATTTTTAAATAATCTCTCCTGAATCTATTTTCCAGGTCAGTGGTTTTTCCAATGAGATATTTTACATTGTCTTCCTTTTTTTCATTCCTTTGGTTCTGTTTTATAATATCTTGATTTCTCATAAAGTCACTAACTTCCACTTGCTGCAATCTAATTTTTTAGGTAGTATTTTCTTCAGTGGTCTTTTGGACCTCCTTTTCCATTTGGCTAATTCTGCCTTTCAAGGCATTGTTCTCCTCATTGGCTTTTTGGAGCTCTTTTGCCATTTGAGTTAGTCTATTTTTTAAGGTGTTGTTTTCTTCAGTATATTTTTCAGTATTTTTGGGGGGTCTCCTTTAGCAAGTCACTGACTTTTTTTCATGGTTTTCTCACATCCTTCTCATTTTTCTTTCCAATTTTTCCTCTACTTCTCTAACTTGCTTTTCCAAATCCTTTTTGAGCTCTTCCATGGCCTGAGACCAGTTCATGTTTTTCTTGGAGGCTTTTGTTGTAGGCTCTTTGACTTTGTTGACTTCTTCTGGATGTATGTTTTGGTCTTCTTTGTCACCAAAGAAAGCTTCCAAAGTCTGAGACTGAATATGGGTGCATTTTCCCTGTCTGGCCATGTTCCCAGCCAACTTACTTGACCCTTTAGTTTTTCAGCGGGGTATGACTGCTTGTAAAGAGTACTATGTTCCAAGCTTCAGGGAATGCGCCAGCTCTGCCACACCAGCACTCCTCCTTCCCCCAGAACTCCAACCTGGACCGGACTTAAATCTTCAGCAGGCTCTTCACTCCTGCTCTGATCCACCACTTAATTCCTCCCACCAGGTGGGCCTGGGGCTGGAAGCAACTGCAGCTGTAGTTCTGTAGCTGCCGCTGGGGCAGTGGCCAAACCCAAACTCCTTCTTTCACTCTGTCCCCAGCAGCTTTTCCCACTAACCTTCTCTGTTGTCTTTGGTGTTTGTGGGTTGAGAAGTCTGGTAACTGCTGCAGCTCACTGATTCAGGGAGCTAGCGCACGCTCTGCCCGGCTCCTGGTCTGGTTGATCCACGCCTCCCACGCTGGGCTCTGCTCTGCTCCACTCCCAGCTCCGTGTGGGATAGACCTTACCCAGAGATCATCCAGGCTGTCCTGGGCTAGAGTCCTGCTTCCCTCTGCTATTTTGTGGGTTCTGAAGTTCTAGAATTGGTTAAGAGCCATTTTTTATAGGTTTTTGGAGGGACTTGGCGGGGAGCTCACACTAGTTCCTGCTTTCCAACTGCCATCTTGGCTCCACCCCCTCACATTCTGGGAAACAATTTTTACAGCCAGTGTTTCTGAAGGCCTCATTTCTCAAATATACTGTATAGAGAACTGGCAAATTTATAAGAATACAAGTCATTTCGCAATTGAGAAATTATCAAAGGATATGATCAGGAAGTTTTCAGATGAAATAGTTAAAGATATCTATAGTCATATGAAAAAAAATGCTCTAAATTACTATGGATTAGAGAAATGCAAATTAAAACAACTTTGAGGTTCCACCTCATACCTATCAGATGGGTTAATATAATAGAAACAGAAAATGATAAATGTTAGCAAGGATATGGAAAAATTGTTTGAAGGACTTATAATGAAAAATGCTATCCATTACCTGAGAAAGAATTGATGTTGTCTGAATACAGATTGAAGCATACTTTTTTTTACTTTATTTTTCTTGAGTTTTTTTGTCTATGTTTTCTTTCACAACATGACTATTATGGATATGTTTTGCCTGACTGAACATGTATAACCCATATTGAACTGCTTGTCTTCTCAATGGGGGAGGGGTAGAGGAAGGGAGAGAATTCGGATCTCAGAGTTTTAAAAATGAATGTTAAAAATTGTTTTCACATACAACTGGGGAAAAATAAAATACTAAATTAAGAAAAGAAATTTCAAAAATGATGAGTAGGTAGATTTCAGAAAAACTCCTGGAAAGACTTATATGAACTACTGCTGAGAGAAGTGAGAAGAACCAGAAGAAGGTTGTATGTGATGATCAACTGTGAAAGACTTAGCTCTTCTCAGCAATACAGTGATCCAAGAAAATTCCAAAAGACTCATGATCGAAAATGCTATCCTCATCCAGAGAAAGAACTTTGAAGTCCGAATACAGATCGAAGCACAGTATTTTCACTTTCTTTTGTCTTTTTCTTTCTTGTGTTTTTTTTCCTTTTGTTCTGATTCTTCTTTCACAACATGCCTAATGTGGAAATATATCTAACATGATTGCATATGTATAACCTATATCAGATTGCATGATGTCTTGAGGAGGGGGAAGAAAAGTGAGAGAGGGAGAAAAATTTGAAACTCAAAATCCTATGAAAATGAATGTTGAAAATTATCTTGGGGGCAGCTAGGTGGCGCAGTGAGTAGAGCACTGGCCCTGGAGTCAGGAGGACCTGACTTCAAATCCAGCCTCAGACACTTGACACATATACTAACTGTGTGACCATGGGCAAGTCACTTAACCCAAATTGCCCTGCATCCCCCCAAAATTATCTTCACTTGTACTTGGAAAAAATTATTGGGGTAAGGTAATTCAGTTAATTCAATTTCTAAGGATGAAGTCACCACTGAAGTTTCACAACCCAGAAGCATGATCTTCTTATAGAACAAAAATAAGAATCAAAATACAAGAAAGGAAATAATATAATACAGGAAATCCCTGTTATAACAGAAGTTAGGTTTGTCTATGCCATGTGGCAAGTTGTACCCTTTTCTCTGAAAGGAACCAACAATGAACAACAAAAACCTGTGATAAGACTTGGCTAATTTAATTACACAGTCATAGTCCCCAACATTGCTGTTTGCTTGTTTGTTTGTTTTAAAGAACCCCAATGTATTATCTTCAGAAACTTAAGCCAATTGGTCTATGACAAAATGGTTTCAGTTTTCTGTAAACTGTGTGAAAACAGCATGTGTGGGAGAATCTGTTTTTTAAAAAAATTGAAATTGGTTATCTAAAGTACATGACACAGCTGGCCACATTTTATGACAGATATTTAAAATATTTATCATAAACAAATGTAGCCTTTGGCTTCTCCATAAATCTCATTCCTAATCCCTTAACTCACCAAATTGAGTCCAGAGCAATAGAAATTGAGAGTTCATGTTTTTAGGTTATACACTTTAAGCGTGACTATACCATAAATATTTAATAAATGTTACTTTTGACATATAATCAGGAATCAAATGTGCTGTTCTAATACATAGCTTTAATAACTATTTAGGATACTGAGGAGATTCTTTGGTTCTTTTTTATGGGACTGGACAATATAGCAAAAACCCATTGTCTACAGGGGATATTCGAAAGATTTAACTTTGTTTTAAAGAAAGAACTAGTAGATTGAGAAAAATCCTTTCCTCTAATTATGTTTCTTCATGTTTTAGACTGCCTGTGAGAGAGAGTTTTATTTTTAGACATAGGCATATATAAAACCACTTGATTTTCATTGGATATATTATTCAGAGACAAAAGAAACCCTTGGGGCCTGATTCTGCATCCTTTTCCCAGGCAGAATTCCTGTTCATTTTAAATGGAGTTCAGCTGGGAATGGACAAATGAGCTGAAAATCTAGATTTAGCTTCTATTAGCAACAGAAGCTTCTCCCTGACCATGGGCCAAAGATGGCAAATCTCTTTCAGAAATTAGCATTGGTCATTATGTCTTTAAAATGCTTTTGTTTTTCATTAACCTCCAAACCAGAGAATTTTCCCTAAGCCAAATGATTTGGAAAAATAGGAATCTGGAGTTCTGATCTAGGTCCTATCCCAACTAGCCACATGTCTTATCCTATTATTTACTACCTTTGGCCTCCAGTTCCCTCATCCATATAATGGGAGATTGGATTGGATAACTTCTAAGGTTCTGTCTGACTCTAACATTCTAATTGATTGACTATGACTATATATAACAATGTCTGAAAGGCAATGATATAGAATATATACTCCTACCATTGGCCCTAGACTATGATTGATAGCAGTTCCACCACAAACAAGCTGGATGATCTTGGGTAGATGAATTCAATTCAAATTAAGAAATATTTAGTAAGCATCTAGAATGTGTAAGGTGCTGTGCTAGGACCTAGGAATACATAAACAATGAATGAAAAAAATGCTCTCTGGCCTCAAGGAGCCTACAGACAACAGAGAAAATAGTGGTAAAACGAAGTTCACATGATCACAGAATTTGGAGGTAAAAGAGGACTTAGAGATTATTTAGTATGATTCACTTCATCTAACTTCATTTAACTCACTTAACATTTGACATCTTCAGTCCTTGCTCTGAGACATTTTATATTATAGTCACTTAAGTTCTATACCTCAGTTACCTAACTTTTTTAGAGGATATTATGAGACTAGATAAATGAAATAAACAATATTCAAAATCAAGTATTATCATTGTAACTCTTACGATAAGAGTATGCCACTGGTGTTGTCTGAATTACTATAGTGAATAACAACAACGTAGACTAAGAACAAATCCAAAACAAACTTAACAAGTTCTTCATCACCTATCATGATGCTGCCTATGAGAAGGGAAAAGAGGCATCCAGTTATTTTTCCATTTAACAAAAAACTAAAAACAAGGCTCAGATATGTCCAAATTAACAGGATTTGAACCTGGATCAAAGAGCATTTAACACTCATGATATTGTGCCAGGTGCTGTCAAAAGACAAGAGAGATCTAATACTTGACATAAAGAGGCTTATGTAGAGTGCTTCTATGTACAGAGAAGATAGTATTATTCAGGACTTGTGGGAATTAAGGAGTGATAAATGCTGTGTTAAATAGTATATACAACTAAAAGCGTATGTGTTATCAGATGGTGAGCAGAAGGCAAATCTAGGTACTTTCCCATTCGAGCTTGGAACAGCTAACAGAAAGTTGCCATGGTATTACTGTTTTGTTAGAGGTCAGAATTCTATGAGTTTTCTCTCAGTAACCAAGAGAACATCCAGGAATCAGCCACTCTTCTTCCACATCTGGAAAAATTCAAACATTGCTTGGCAAAATTCTTTAGCCTTTTGCAGGTAGTAAGTTAGTACTCTGGATAAAGGGTATTTATTTTCACACTTAATTTCATCAGAGTATTTAAAGAAACATGAAACAACAGCTGCTGAGCAGATAGAACATTAGTGATTTACCTGTATACCCTCCATAATTCCTAAACAATGGTCAAATTTCTGTGTTCTCATATTTGCCTTGTAATTAATTTTTTAAAAATCAATCAATTCTCAATATTTAGAGTTTTTGCAAAAGAGCACCATTAAGATCATAAATTCTAAAAACAATCATAGCAATAATAAAAACAAAACTATGTGAAACAAGTTGAAGGACTTAACCCCATCAGCTTCTCTTCTACTGGAGTTGTCTCAAAGCTTTTGTTGAGCATAGAGAAAATGAGATCCATCACAATATTTTTTATTCAACTACAAAAATGTGTCACCTTATCTACCCACAAAATAGATGATAAAAACAAAGGAATAAATGAGCAACTTGTTCCAGGACTGCTTCTACCTGAATTTCATTGAATAAGAAGAGAACAAGAAAACCCACAACAATAGCAATAATACTGATTCATTTACAGAATTTTAAGGTTTATGGAGTGTTTTCCATCTAACATGCCCATGAGTTGGCATAGAATATTAGAGTTGGAAAGGACCTCATCATAATTTACTTTAGCTGGTACCTAAATCATGAATCTTATCTCTGCCATCTTTGTCCTGAAGTCATGCATCTTCCAAATAGACATTTCTTGAACTAGTGTACTTTCTACTGAATCAAATCACTTCACTCTGTTCTGTTTTCAGACAATTCTAGTTGACATGTATGATATGATATGATACGATGTGATATGATATGATGATAAGATATAATGATATGATATGGTATGATATAAAATAATATTTTATAATGTAATATGACATAACATAATGTAATATAATATAATGCAATATAATATAATATAATATAATATAATATAATATAATATAATATAATGTAATGTAATGTAATAATATAATACAATATAATACAATATAATACAATATAATTATAACTAATATAAATCTCCACTTTACAAATAGAGAAATTGAAGATCAGAGAAATTAAGTTGTTTCAACTAAGATCACACAGCTAATAAATGGTAGATGTTTAGCTAAAATGCAGGCCCTTGAATTCCAAGTACACTGTCTTTTCGACATCATCGTGGTACTTAACCCCATCTAACCCTGTCTCTAATAGATACTTAAATTAACAAATCCTTTCGGAACAATGATGTTTATAAGAAAGGAAGGAGGGAGGGAGTTCTTGCCTCTTTTGCCCTTGGTCAGTAGATGAGGGGGCTGTAGAGGAAGAATTACTGGTATCTTCTCAGATACAAATTTCTTAGTAGGCAGGATAGAGCACCATTGATGAGAAGGAAGTAATGAGAGGAGTAGCACAAATTAGCCATTTAGGAATTATGAGAAAGCACAGACTAGGCTTTTAATAGGAAATGCAATGGAAACCCTAAATAACAGGTAGTAATATTACCTCCCAGACTAAGAATGCCTTCCAGCCATAGTTTGCCCCTATTAAAAGTGAGGAAAAGATGAGTACTCCATAAAGTGCTGAAGAAGGGGAAATAATCCATGTCCAGGTCTATGTATCCATATTTTCCATATTATTTATATCTTTAGTAAGGTTATTTATGACAAAATTAGATCAGAATGAACTGTGAGCTCTGATTACATGCATAAAAACATAAGAAAGGTCAGAATTAGTCAAATTCATATTATCTTTGATTGTGGCACCAAGAAATTCAATTAAGTCAAACAAGCATTTCTTAACTGTCCAGTAGGTGGCAGTTAATTATGATCTAGGTGTTGCGCTAGATGTTGGCAATACAATGAAAATAATGAAAAAAACTCAGGAAGTTTACATTCTATTGGAGACGTATGACATGTAAAGTGATACGACATAGATCAATATAAGTAAATATGCAATAATTATTGTGGGCAACACTAACAACTGGGCAAATCAGGAAGGGTCTCTTGTAGAAGTATTAATTTTTTAACCAAGCCCAACAGAAGGCAGTAAGAAAGGAGTGCACTCTAGACATTGTGTCAAGTAGTATAAAGGAATAGATTTGAGGAATGGACTTATGTCTAGAAAACAGTAAGGAAGGTAGTTTGAGAGAGTTATGGGGAGGGAGGTGTAGTTGTCCTGCAAAGTTAGGTTGGAACCAGACGGAAAGGACTTTCCATTTTATCTTAGGGGGGATGAGGAACCACTGAAGTGACTTGAACAAGGGAATAGAATAATTGGACCTATAATTTAAGTGTAATAGGATAATTGGAGCTGTAATTTAATCACTTTGGCAGTGATATTGAGAATGTTTTAGAGAAGGGAGGAAGTAGATGCAAAGACACCAATTAGAAGGCTACTTCAAAGAAAGATTATGGGGACATGAAAAAGGAAAGTTGTGATATAACAATTTGTGAAAGAATGCCACATCAATTTATGACAAAGAGGTATTAAAAATTTCCATTCATTAACATATTTTCGATCTAATATTTTTTAAATAATAGGATTTTAAGATATAAAGGCCTTCGTACATCATGCAGTCTAGCCCCATTCATTTAATAGGTGAGGAGGCTTGGACCCACAGAGGCTATGATTTAACTAATCATACTGCTAGCTAGTGGCAGTGCTAAAACTGGAGTCCACAATACCCCATTAAGATACCTAGATGGTGAAAAAATCTGCCACCACTGGAGATAACCTCTCTTTGGCTTCTCTCTTTGCCTTAGGCTGCTTGTCTATGGAGATTGAATGAGGTGAGAATCAATAACTTCATTCTTTCCTACCAGGTCTACCAGGTGGAGGATAACCAGCCTTTACCATCTACCCAGCCAACGTTTCCAAAGTTTCTCCAGGCTTTACTACCTGCCCTGTCTCTCTGCTTTGAAGTCCCCTAATGATGTTCTTTAATCTATTTATGTAACCTAAGAATTTCTAGGTCTTGCCATCCACTATAATACTAAATCCTTAGGATTTCTGGGCCTTTCTAGCTGCCTGTTGCTAAACTTTCTTTTATGCACAATCTTCCCAAATTAGAGTGTAAGCTGCCTGAAAACATAAAATTTTTAGAGGCATCTTCAGCAGCTAGCATACTTTTTGGCACATAGTACACACATTTTTTAAAAATTTACTCTTTTGTTCATAAACACTGTCTCAATAGCATTCATGATTTTCCTAAGCCTTTCATCAACCTATTGAAAGTTTTATTCATCATTTTAAAATTATACTATAAGTCTCCTTGTTATATATTTTAAAAAAGCTAAAGTCAAATCATACTTCCATAGCTATAGTAATAAAGACTACATCTCTACTACTAAAATAAGGAAAACTTATGATATATATTATCATTTGTCTTCCCCAGCACAAGCATCATTATGGAATGCTATTGCACTCTATTCCCTGATAGCATCAGTCACGTTGAGAGGTCTCAGAATATTTCAATGGTATCAATTAAGGAAATATACAAATATTTAAAATATTTACAGAGGAAAGAGTCCTATATTTGGGGTCTGAGGATTTGGATTCCACTTCTACTTCTATCATTTAATAATTATGTTGCATAATCATTTAAACTCTCTTGGTCTCTGTTTCTTCATTTGTGAAATGAGGGGGTTGAATTGGAGGACCTTTTAAGCCCCTTTCAACTCTACTTTCATTATTTCATAATATCCATTAGGTAAGTGGGTAGACAATATTTCCTTTAATAGAAAAGGCAGTAGAGAGGACATTTTCTCTTTTTAATTTTATAATAGGAATATATCATAGTAAAGTCAAGATAGAGGAGAATATGCAGAACTCAGCTTAACTCTCCCAACATTCCTCTCCAAACAACTCTAAAATAACACCTCAAATCAAATTCTGGAGTGGCAGAGCCAACAAAAGGTTGGGGTGAGACGTTTTTTCCAGCCCCAAAACAATTCAGGAAGTTAGTAGGAGAGGTCTGTGACACCTGAATGGTGGTCAGCCAGGGCAAAGCACATATATCACCACCACCAGAAGCAGACCTTGGAGGCAGCTGCAACAGCTGTAATAGAACCTTTGGGAGCTCTCAGGTCAAAGACAGTAAGAGATTTGGACAACTGGTCAGAAATAGATTAGAGGACCCATCGTTGGCACTGGGTTTAGGACCCTGTTGCATTGCCCAAATGCAGCTCTGGGGTACACAGTTCCAGGGGAAAGAGGAGCACCAGTATTTGTGCAGAAGTAGAGTAGAGGCCTGGACACAGTTCCACAATGGAGCTCATGGTTGCTCTCAAGGGAGCAAAGGTCCTGGTATCAATTCCAAAGCAGAAAGGAGCATTAGTGTTTGTAGCTACAGGAAAGCAGAGAACTTGGACACAGTTTCAGGGCCAAAAGAGTGCTAGCACATTTGGCTGCAGGGGACCAACCTGCTGAAAGGTCCTTTTCTGAGTAAAGACCAGAACACAGGCCAGGAAAGCAATAACCACATCTCTCCTTAGATTATACCACTTTAGAAGCACTGAAAACTAACAGACTTCCAGAACTAGCTCTAAAAACAGTAGCACAAAAAACCTAAAGTTTGGGACAGTCCACCACTGAAGCAGAAGCCAACTTTAAAATAAAGTAAAAAGTCAAGAAATAGACTGGAAAATGGACAAACAACAATAAAAATGACCATAAAAAGCTACCATGGTTACAGGGAAGATAAAGCCATGTACTCAGAAGACAATGATGTCAAAATACAAACAAGCAAAATCTCAAAGAAAAAAATGTGAATTGGACAAAAACCCAACAAGCATTCCTGGAAGAGCACAAAAAGGATTTTCAAAATCAAATAAAAGGGGTAGAGGAAAATTGGGAAAAGAAATGATAGCGTTACAAGAAAATTATGAAAAAGAAATCAATAGCTTGGCAAAAGAGGCACAAAAATATGAAGGAAATGACACCTTAAGAACAGAACTGGTCAAATGGAAAAAGAGGTACAAAAATTTACTGAAGTAAAGAACTCTTTAAAAATAAAAATGGCCAAATGGTGAAAAGAGGTACAAAAGCTCACTGAAGAAAGTAATTCCTTAAAAATTAGTATTGAACAAGTGGAAGCTAATGACTGCATGAGACACCAAAAAACAATAAAAAAGTCAAAATAAAACAGAATAAATTTGTAAATTTGTTTGGGAAAACAATTGATCTGGAACATAGGTCAAAGAGAGATAATTTAAAAATTATTAGACTACCTGAAATTCAAGATACAAAAAAAGATCTTAGACACCATAGTTTAGGAAATTATCAAGGAAAACTGCCCTTAAATAATATTCTAGAACCAGAACTTAAGGGCATCAATAGAATTTCAGAAAAGCTAGATATGATAGAAATCTGGAGAAAATGGAATGGAAATAGAAAGAAGTAGATCTTTTTGTCAATTATATATGGCACTTTCACAAAAATTGACCACATACAAAAACCTCACCAATGCAAAAAAGCAGAAATGGTAAATGCATCATTTTCAGTCCATAATGCAATAACATTATATTCAATAAAGGTCCATAGTAAGAGATTAAAAGTAATTGGACACTGAATAATTTCATCTTAAAGAATGAGTGGGTCAAAGAACAAATCATAGGAACAATTAATAAATTAATTAGAGAGAATGACAACAATGAGACAACATACAAAAATTTGTAAGATACAGCCAAAGCAGTATTTAGGGGGAAAATTAAATCTCTAAATGCTTACATCAATGGAAGTTTAAAAAAAGCTAGAAAAAGAACAAAACAAAAAGCCCTAATTAAATGCCAAATGGAAATCCTAAAAACCAAAGTAGAGATTAATAAAATTGAAAGTGTAAAAATGAACTAAAAAGTAAAATTAAGAGATAGTTTATGAAGAAAATAAAATAAACTATTGATTACTGGGATTTCTAGAAAAAGAGGAAAACCAAATTACCAGTATTAAAAATGAAAATGTTGAATGCACCACCAATGCAGATGAAATTACAGCAGTTATTCAGAGTCATTTTGCCCAGTTATATGCCAATAAATCTGATGGCTAAGTGTAATGGATGAATATTTGCAAAATATAAATTGCACATATTAACTAAAGAGAAAATGGAATACTTAAATAACCCTAACTTAGAAAAAAAAATTGGACAAGTCATCGGTGAGCTCTCTAAGAAAAAGATCCCCAGGACCAGATGCATTTAAAAGTGAATTCCACCAAACATTAAAAGAACAGTTAATTGCAATACTATATAAACTATCAGGAAAAAAGTAGGCAAAGAAGTCTTACCAAATTCTTTTTACCACACATATATGGAACTAATACTTAAATCAGAATAACAAAAACAAAGAAATCTACAGAATAATTTCCCTAATAAATATTGATGGATTAAAACAATAAAATACTAGCAAGGAGATCATAGCATCATATGACAGGGATCATACACTATAACCGGGAAGGATTTATGCCAGGAATACAGGGATGGTTCAATATTAAGAAAACTATCAGTATAATTGACCATACCAATAACAAAAACAACATAAATCATATGAGTATCTCAATAGATGCACAAAATTTTTTAACAAGTACAACCCTCATTCATATTAAAAACACTGGAGAGCACAGGAATAAATGTAGCATTTCTTAAAATGATAAGTAGTATCTATCTAAAACCAAGAGCAGGCTTACTTATAACAAGGATAAACCTGAAGTTTTTCCAATAAGATCAAGGTGAAACAAGGATGCCCATTAGCACTGCTATTATTCAATATTGTTTTGGGAATTCTAGCTATAGCAATAAGAGAAGAAAAAGAAACTGAAGGAATTATAATAGGCAATGAGGAAACAAAACTATCACTATTTGCAAATGATATCATGGTATACTTAGAGAATCTTAGAGAATCAACTAAAAAAACTAGTCAAAACAATTAACAACTTCAGCAAAGTCTCAGGGTATAAAATAAATGCACATAAATCATCAGCATTACCAGGTATTACTAAAGACCAGCAGGAAGAAATAGAAAAAGAAATTCCATTTAAAATAACTGTCAACAATAGAAAATACTGGGGAGCCTACCTGCCAAGACAAACCTATGAACTATATGAACACAATTACAAAACACTTTTCACACAAATAAAGACAGTTCTAAACAATTGGAGTAATATTAAATGCTCATGGATAGGCCAAGTCAATACAATAAAAATAACATGACTATGTCATTTAATTTACTTATTTAGACTGATTCAATAAAATTACCAAAGAATTATTTTACAGAGCTAGGAAAAAAGTAACAAAATCCATCTGGGAGAACAAAAATATCAAGGATATGAGGAAAATAAATGAATAAATGAAAAAATAATTCAAGGAAGGTAACCTAGCCAATCCCATACTATTTTGTAAAGTGATAATTATGAAAACAATCTGGTACTAGCTAAGACATAAAATGATGGATCAGTGGAATCAATTAGCTACACAATATACAGTAGTAAATTACCATAGTAATCCAGTATTTGATAAACCCAAAGATTTAAGCTTTTGAAGTAAGAACTGATCATTTGACAAAAATCACTGAGAAAATTGGAAAGTGGTTTGGCAGAAACTAGGCACAGAACAACATCTCAAACCATAAATTAAGAGAATATCAAGATTGGTACATGATTTAGATATAAATGGTGATATCATAAGCAAATTAGGGGAGCACAGAAATTTTTACCTCTCAGATCTTTGAATAAGGGCAGAATTTATGACCAAACAAGAGATAGAGAGGATCACAGAAAGTGAAATGGATAATTCTGATTACATCAAATTGAAAAGGGTTTGCGCAAATAAGCCAATGCAGCCAAAATTAGAAGAAAAGCTGGATACTGGGGGGAGGGATTTCTACAGCAAGTCTCTGATTTAGGCCTCATTTCTCAAATAAATAGAAAACTAAGTCAAATGTGTAAGAATACAAATCATTCCCCAATTGATAAATTGTCAAAGGATATGAAAAGGCAGGCTTCAGAAGAAGAAATCAATCACTATTGCTTAGAGAAATGAAAATGAAACAACTCTGAGGTGCTGTTTCACATATATCAGATTGACTAATATGACAGAACAAGAAAATTATAAATGTGGATGTAGAATACTTGGCACACTAATACATTGTTGGTGGAGTTTTTAAATTATCCAACCAATCTGGAGAACAACTTGGAAGCATACCTAAAGAGCTATAAAACTGTGTATATATGCTTTGAACCAGAAAAAACCACTACTCATTATATATCCCAAAGAGCTCAAAGGAAAAAAAGGACCTATAAATACAAATATATTTGTAACAGTATTTTTGCAGTGACAAAAAACTGGAAATGGAGGGGATGCCCATCAATTGGGGAACGGTTGAATAAGTTGTTCATGATGATGATGATGCAGTACTGTTGTGTTATAAAAACGATGAGCAAGGTGTTTTCAGAAACATCTGGCAAGACATATAAACTGATGCAAAATGAAGAGAGCAGAACTAGGAGAAAAATGTACACAGTAATAGCAATATTGTATGATGATCAACTGTGAATAATTTAGCTATTCTGATCAATACAATGATCCAAGACAATTCCAAAGGACTTATGTAAAATGTTGTCCATCTCCAGAGAAAGAACTAATAGAGACTGAATGCAGATTGAAGCATAGTTTTTTTCACTTCATTTTTCTTGCTTTTTTGCAACATGCTTAATATGCAAATATGCTTTGCATGATTTCATGTGTATAATTGCTATATTTCTTGCCTTAATAGATGAGGGAGGAATACAAAGGAGAAAATTTGTAACTCAAAATTTTTAAGAATGAATACTAAAAATGAATAAAAAACATATCTTTAAAATTATTTCATAATTGCATAATTGATGACAAAAGTTACCAGAGAATACGAGGGAAAGTTTGCAAAGTTTTGCAAATTCATCTTAATGAAAAAAATTGCTTCTTGCCATATTTCTGTATTCTTTGTGGTAGCATACCATAAGTACATATTCTTTTATTTTGTTCTTTTAAATTCATTTATTTATTTTTAGTTTACAACATTCAGTTCCTCAAATTTTTTGAGTTTCAAATTTTCACCCCTTCCCTCTTCTCCCTCCTCCCCACCCAAGATGGCACACAGTCCAATACAGATTCTACATATACCTTCACACTAAACATATTTTCATAATACTCAAATTGTAAAGAAGAATTATAACCAATGGAATGAACCACAAGAAAGAAGAAACAAAACAGGAACAAAAACAAAAACAAAAAGAGAGCAAATAGTGTGCTTCAATGTACATTCAGACTCCATAATTCTTTTTCTGGATATGAATTGCTTTTTCCATCATGAGTCTTTTGGAGTTGTCTAGAACTTTACATTGCTGAGAAGAGCCAAGTCTATCAAAGTTAGTCATCATAGTCTGTAATTGTGTATAGTGTTCTCCTGCTTCTGCTCCCCTCCCTCAAAATCAGTTCATATAAGTCATTCCAGGTTATAATGAAGTCCATCTGCTCCTAATTTCTTATATAACAATAGTATTCCACTACATTCATATACCACAACTTGTTTAGTCATTCCTCAATTGATGGGCATCCCCTTGATTTCCAATTCTTTGCCACCACAAAAAAACTGCTATAAATATTTTTGTACATAGAGATCCTTCTTCCACTTGTGTGATATCTTTGGGATACAGCCTTAGAAGTGGTATTTCTGGGTCAAAGGGTATGCACATTTTTATAGCCCTTTGAGCAAAGTTTCAAATTGCTCTCCAGAATGGTTAGATCAGTTCACACCTCCACCAACAATGCATTAGTGAGTGTTCCAATTTCCCCACATCTTCTCCAGCATTTATAATTTTCCTGTTTTGTCATGTTAGCCAATCTGACAGGTGAGATGTGGTACCTAAGAGTTGTTACGCTTTGCATTCCTCTAATAAGTAGTGATTTAGAGCATTTTTTATAAGATTTTAGATATCTTTAATTTCTTCCTCTGAAAACTGTCTGTTCATATCCTTTGACCATTTGTTAATTGGGGAATGACTTGTATTCTTATAAATTTGACTCAGTTCTCTGTATATTTTAGAAATGAGGCCTTTATCAGAGACGCTGGTTGTAAAATTTCTTTCCCAATTTTCTGCTTCCCTCCTAATCTTGGTTGCATTGTTTGTACAAAAACTTTTCAATTTTATGCAATCAAAATTATCCATTTTGCTTTCCATAATGCTCTCTAAATCTTATTTGGTCATAAATTCTTCCCTTATTCATAAATCTGATAGGTAAACTATTCCTTGCTCTCCCAGATTGCTTATAGTTTCAGCCTTTATATCTAAATTGTGAACACATTTTGACTTTATTTTCATGTATGGCATAAGACATTGGTCTGTGCCCGGTTTCCGCCATATTATTTTCATTTTCCCAGCAGTTTTTGTCAAATAGTGAGTTCTTAACTGAGAAGCCAGAGTCTTTGGGTTTATCAAACAGTAGATTACTATAGTCATTGAGTACTGTAACACATCCTTTTAAACATAAATATCTGTGAAGCAGCTGTAATATTGCCAATTAAAAGAAGATGTTTAAATTGTTTTTTCAATATCCTGAGAGGTATATGGAAGTATAAAAATTGCTTCTTTGATACCACCTTTGGTGCCTTTAGATATAATGGGATTGAATTTCTTCTTTCTACTGGGAAGGTATTAGCAACATCTCCTAGGCATTGCATAGGGATAAAATAGCCCATCTCTGCCCTTCCTCCCCCTGACTCTTTCATGCCTTGGACTATTCTAAAATGAAGCTGGATAAACATTCTTCTGATATGTAAAAAGATCTTCTCAGCTCAATGGCAATAATCATCAGACACCATCTTTCAAAAAAGGCTATGGAATCCAGAGCATGCAGGGTTTTCAGTTCTTTCCAGAACACTATAAAAATACAAACCAAAAATGGTCCCTGAAATACATTTGAATGCCATATAATTGCTACCCTTTCCCATTACTTTCCAGATCTCCATCATGATCTTTTCCCAATGATAAATGCCTTTGCAATGGTCAGTTCAGTCCTATATAATACAACATGCTCGTGTCTGTTTAATTAGGAAGAAGAAATTACATCCTTCTGGGAAAATCAGACATCTCTTTTCTCTATGTTATTTGAAGATATGTTGGTTGAGGTAGATAAAATTTTTAATCCTACTTTTGATTTGTGACCTTCAGCATGGTGGTCTATCCTCTGGTCTGTGACTTCAACTGGCCAACCCCTTCCCACCCCTAGCCCTAGTTTTCTCATTTGTAAAATAGGGGAGTTGATGGCCTCAGATGTTACTTCTAGCTCTAGATCTGTGTTCCTGTACTCTTAATGGGCAAAGATTGGGGGAGAGAACATTCAAAGTGTAAGTTGTATTAGCAAAGAAGAGAAGAGAAAACACCAAAATATTGGTGGACAGTTAATGCTCCAGTTAGTCTAGATCAGTGGTGTTAAACTAAAAAAAAAATGGGGCCACTAATCCACACGTAATGATCCCTGCTAGCCACATATTGACTTAATTTTAAAATGCAATGCTATCTCTGTTAAATTGTGGTTTATTTATTTTGTTAAACATTTCTCAATTAAACTTTAATCTGGACCACATTTGGGAGTGTGAGCCATGTGTTTAAAATCTCTGGTCTAGAAAATAGATTAAGAGAGTGGGAGTAATATAAACTAAGAAGAGTGTCACAAATATGATGCTGTGGAAAGAACCCTGGGTTCGAAGTCAGAAGTTTTATAATTCAGATTCTAGAACCTTTTGAGTTAGATAAAATGACTTAACCTTTCTGGACCTGAGAAGGTTAAACCAAATCACCTAACACATCCCTTGTAACTCTGAATCATATGAGGCTAGGTAGATTGGGGCAAGGTCATGAAACGCAACACCAGGGAGTCATTGAAGTTTTTCAAGGAAGGGAACAACATAACTAAATCCATGCAAAATTTAGATTATTCTTGCACTAGCAAGTTGGATAAACTCAAGTCAAAGACATTCAAGGTAGGGAAACTGATGAGGAGGCTATCATAATGGTTCAGGTAAAAATAATGAAGGTCTCAATTAAAGTGGTGGCAGAAGGAGGGGTTGGATATATAAGGCATTACAGAGGAATGATCAACTGGTATTGGGGACTGGTCAAATGTGGGACACAAAAGAGAGCAAGAAACCAAAGAAAACAAAAAATAACTCTAAGCAACCGAGAAAATGTTGAGATCTTGGCAGAAATCAGAATTTGGAAAAGCTTTGACTTGTTTTAGAAAGGATAAGAAAGTGGGGCAGGGTAAAAACATGAATGAGGACATGAAGATCCAAAAGGGCCACCCAAGTCTGGGGAATGGCAAGTACTAAAGAAATTTCTCAAGTGTCATCAAGGAGAATCTTGCTGATATAGCTTATATTATTAATTGATATAAAAATTTTAATAACCAAAATAAACAAACAAGAACAACAGGCTTTTGAATTTGTAGTCCTTCATGATTTGGAAAGAGAAAACTAACAATAAATAAGCCCTCAACAGAGAGAGCAAAGGTCAGCCAAGAAATATTTATTAAGGACCTACTATGTATCAGGCATAATGCTAATTGCTGGGAATATAAAGGAAGGCAAAAGATAGTCCTTGTCGTAGAACAGCACACAGTCTATGGAGGTTTTGGGAGAACTCTTGAGGAGATCTAGGGGAGAAAGAAGTGGCAACCATCCCATGGCAACAGCTCTACCATGGCAGCAGCCAGTGTCTGCTGTATCAGCATTTTCTTTTCTTCATGAAATGACATCTAAACAGAGAAACTGAGTTATGTGACTGTGTGTGCTTGCATGTATTGTTTTCTTTTAAAGCAGGAATAGGAGGAGTTCTTCAGTAGTAGGAACTGGAAGAGCTCAATAGTTACTGAAACACATCAGTTTAGAAGAAAGAGTGGGTGATACATCACTCTAGCTTTCTTTCTGCTTATGTATGTGTTCTTTAATTATCTTAAAAGAATAAATTTGCCAATCTTAGTTTTATTTTTCACAAATATCTGTAATTGATCCTTTCCTTCTGTTACCTGGCAAAGGGATACCTTTTCTTGTGCCATGATGGAGAGCTAGAAAATTAACTTCCATCCCACTGCTACAGAAGTTTGCTCTCTAACTGGGGAAATAAACACAAGCCATTTATATCTACAATTTCCAGTGTAGAAATGACCATGAACGTACAACATCTTAAATAATTCTGTCATATAGGTGAGCCAGTACTACAAAAGCATTATTTCAAGAGTAAATATTAGGTACATTCAGCTACCCTGTTGAGAACAACTGTCCATAGTTTCTGCCATAAACTCATTATTACTTTGAAAAATGAACAAATATACTTACACCCTCTTTGTGCTATTACTTTGGCTTCCTGCTTGAAACCATAACCTCCCCCAAATAAATAACACCTCCCTTCATTTCTGTGTGTATGTGTATGTGTGTGTGTGCATGTATGTTTAAGTAGCTGTACCTGCATTTGATTTGGTAGAAGAAAAGTTTCCTTTAAAAACTCTTATTCAACTAAGTGATACCCATGCATGAGTTAAAGTCACACAAGATTCCATGAAAGATTTAACAGCATGTAACTTTGTTCAATTAGAGAATGGAAGTTCCTTGCAGGCAATGACTACTTCATGCTTTGTACTTATATCTCCAGCTATCAGCACAGTACCTGGTACATAGAAGGCACTTAATAAGTACTTATTCACTGATTCGTTGAGTCAGTTACCCTTTCATTATTACTATTAATCAAGGAAGGCATAATACAGAAAGTCTTCCAAAGCAATTTACCACTATCATTGAGGATGTCTGGCATATAGTCCAAATGGAAGAAAGGTTTTCTTTGCACAGATTGGTTCTCCAGATTTCTCCTTTTTTCAGATAGTATTGGCCTGGTTACACTGAGCTCTAGCACACCAAAAATCTTCCATATCAGTTTCATAAATACTCCAAAGAGTTTGGCCTAACTTTTCTTTTTCTTTAGTTTATTTTGTTTACTTTATTATTATTTATATACTTTATTTTTTATAACACTGTTAATGGACAGTGACACATCCTACCAATAAAACCTTCCCAAGAAATTCAGTTGAGCGAAGTAAATCAATACATTAACTATGTCAAAATGCATAAGTCATTTTCTACTTATAGTCTTCCACCTTTCTACTAAGAAGTGGGAAGAATGCTTTAGTGCTAGTATTTTGAAGTCATGGTTAGGCATTGTATTGATTAGAGTTAAGACGTCTTTCAATACTATCTTCCTCCACTTTATTTGGTCATTTTGAAGCAGTGGATTTGAAGTCAAGAAGACCTAAGTTTGAATTCTGCCTCAGATACCTACTAGCTGTGTAACCCTGGGCAAGTTAGTTAACTTCTCAATCTAGATTGCCTATCTCTAAAATATTATTATCCTGATATTACAGATGAGGAAACTGAAGCTGAAACAGGTTCTTTGGTTTGCTCAAGGTAAAATAACTAGACAGCATCCAAGGAAACATCTTCCTAACTTCCTCAGCATCTCAGCACTGTACCCCCAGCTGACTCTAGGATCTACCCAGATTCAAGATGACCTTCTGCTATATGTCTTGACATTGCATGAATATCAATAAATTAAATGCATTATACATCAGCTGTCCATTTGTCCTCCTGTGTGAGTAGTCCATCTCCTTTTTGTGCCACATATTCTCCAATATCATCCTTTACATATCATTTATTTCTTATCAAGTTTTTCACTAGTAATGTATTTCAACTTACTTTACCCCGACATGTATCTTTCTATTAACTCCTGGGTACTTCTTGATTTCTACTCCTCAGAGACCATGGGATTATAAAAATCACAGCCATAGAGAATCAGCAGGAGAATAAGAAACTTAAAATATGAGCCATCCATTTAAGAAAAAACTTGAGACCATTAAAAGCACTCCAAAATTTTCTGAAGACAATATGTCCCTTGTTTTCTTTTTGCTTAATTTTGGGCCTAGATTATTGCCTATATTTAAGATCTGTTCAAGATAATGATATGGATATGCTAGTTTGATGGACAGCCCATAAATAGCACCTATTTCATAGAGTTTTGTGAGGATTAAATGAGATAATGCATGTGAAGCACTTTGCAAACCTTAAAATACTACACAAATGTTACCTATTATTGTAGCTATTGTCAGTGGAAGTATTGTAGAAGAACATGGACAGAGTTGAAGGTGATTAAGAGATATAGACAGGTAGCAAGTTGTATCATTAAAAAGTGTCAATATTGGTGACATCACAACTGCTCATATTTAACTAGGAAGGTATGTGGGCTGATCATGTGTCCATAATAAAGGAAGACCAATTGAAAACCTTGACGGTACAAGGGATTTAAAGAAAATATAGGAAGGCTTCCAAAGTACCAAGTTACTACCACTGCTATTGATCTTTGTCCTTCGTTTTCAGAGGACCATTATATCAGGGAGGTCATGCCACAACATGCAAGTGAATTGGATTTAAGCAAGGGAGGGCTGTGTAAAGTAATCAGCTTCACTTTCACCTCTGGTATCATGTGGTCAGATACAGATCAGGACAACTGGAGATGGCCCATGATGTAGTGGCTGGCTAATCTTGACCTTTCCAAGTTGAGGTCTTTAATGGTCTCAGTTTGACTGAGGCAATGCCTATTCTAGACCATATACCAAAAATTGAAGGAAAAACATGGATAAGACAAACCCAGAAGGATAAGTGATGGGCCAATTGTAACTTGCAATGATGGAGGGAGTATGTACATGGATAAAATAATAGATCTAACAAAGTACAAAAGTAGCCAATTTTAAAAGAAACTAAATAATTCTAGAATTTCAATGAAAATACAGATATTACTTGTGTATATTTATCCATATCATTTGGAATTGTATTTCTCAAAAAATATCACAACGAGGAAAAGATGTTATGGTGTTAAAACTAGAACTCAAAATGGTCAATAACTAAACTAATTCCTTTATTTAAAAAAAGAATGTGTTTTCTAAACACTTGGACAAATGAATGAGGATTAGCAATTTCTAAACATTATATGTTGTATTTAGCTTGAATTTTCCTCCAAAAGTTAACATGAAGGCTCCTCCTTTGACAATGGAGATCAAAAACTTCCCTTACAAAACATGAACCTTTCCTTTGATTTGTGCCTACAACCCATCCACCTCCTGAGTGTTCTTAGAGTTATCAGTATCAGCCCTTGACACAAATGTACTTCTCACAGGTAGAAAGGAAAAATCTGTAATTAGGAAGATGCATGAATTGGGGATGGGATGGGGGTTATGTTGATAGACACTATACATATCAGAGATTCAGTAGGTCAGTTAAAATGATTTGGAATTCAAAATGAACAGCCTAACCAATGAAAATATTTAATCAACTTCATCAAATTAGTTCAGACCCATTTAGGGAGTTAGGCTTTCAAGCCATTTCATAATAGCATCTATATGTTCCCTTAGGTGAGCATGGTAGACTAGAAAGAGTTTGAGTTTTAGAAATAGGAGACCTAGTTTTCACTCTTATTTCCAACATTTAGTACATATTTGACTATAGGTTAATCACTTCAGTTCTCTCAATCTGTTTCCTTTTTTTGTAAAAGAAAATAATTTTTTGCACTTTCTATCTCACAGGGTTTTTGCAAGGAAAGCATTTTGTAACCCTTAAAGGGCTAGGGTAACTTAAGCTATAATATTGCTAGTAGAACCTCACATAGGGCTTTGTACAGAGGAGGCACTTAATAAATGTTTCTTAATAAATGGTCCATGTAAAGGATTCCGGCCTCTGGGGAAAGAGTCAGTTTTTACTGTAGAAAACTGTACTGACTAAATTATTTATTAATTTTTACAATTTCACAATAGCTTATCATGAAATATGTACTTGTTATTATGATTTTAATAATCTTCTCTTTCTTTGGCCTGTTGTTTGAACTGTTTTGTCTTCCTATCTCACCCCTATAACTGTGTTTATGAATAGCAGGGTCATCAAAAGCACTGGGGGATAATAGTGATGAGCAAAAAATAAAATATTTTGAATTAGATATCCAAAGATATTGTTTATGAACTCAGCCCTATTTTAATGCCGAGGGGGAGGTTAAGTCTTAGAAGAGTGGAATTATATTCCCTATATGGAGTGTTAACTACTGCCTCCTCTATTGTTCTTGTTTCATAGAGAGAGCATTGGCCAGAGACAGTCTACACAAAGAGCCCTCCCTTCTGATCCCTACTTTTTGAATCTTGTGTATTTGGTGGGATTGATATCAAAATTAAAGAATAATTTTATTTTTACCCCCCAAAATTGTATTTTATTTTAATATGTCCTGGACATAAATATTTTCCTGAATCCTGCTGTAAATAATGAAAACATACAAACCATGGGTTTTTTCCTCTATCAAGCAGGTTAATAGTTTAATTGTATACAGTTATTCTTACATTAAAAGCTGCATACCTGGCAAGCTTTATCGGGTAACAGGGACTTTTAAATGTGCCAGTGTTTCTACACAAGTAACGTGGGTCAATTGCAAAAGGGATAACCATAATGATTAAATCATTAAAATTTTGTCTATGCTTCACAGAGCATAGAGAAAATTAACTTCCCACCAACCTCATTTTTCTGCTGAACATGAAATAATGATTTTCTGCCAGTATAATTACAAAGCTAACATCTGATAGAGTCAGCATCCAGGGGGGATTATCACATGCATGAGTATTAGACCTCATTACCAGCTTGACTGCAAAATTATTACATCTTGTAATTGGATGGTGAGATTTATATACAGATTGGCCGGGTTCTCTGTAAGATTGTAATTACAAGCTTCGTTGGTTCGCTACTTATCACACGGTGCAGGAGGAGGCAAAAACAAGCAGAGGAAAGACCATTTCATTAAGCTGTAACCCTATCAAGGGAGGAGCACTGTAACATCCCTGTATTTATTAGGCCAAACAGAGCTGTTTGCAGAAGGGGAGGCCATTTATTACCGCCTGACAAATGGGATTTCATTTATTTAACCTCGGTGATCTATTTCAGTAAAATGTACAAACGAGCCATCCATTTTATGATTCCGGAGTCAACGCCTCAATTATCTAAAGGCTAACTGACTGTTAAAGCACCCATCTGCTAGGATGAATTCATTGATTTAATTTGCTTCATGTTACTGAATGATTCTTAGTAGGCAAGGAGGGGAGGAGGGAAAGCAGAGCAGAGTCTGGTGGTTGAGGAGAATATGTCTGAGATTCAGCATGCTTATGTCTGTGCGTGTGTGTGTGTATGTGTGTGTCTGTGCCTCCTGCATGTGTGTGTTTTTTTAATCCTTCAGTACAATAGAAGAAGGCGATCAATAGCAGCTTAAATTTTATGAGACAAGGAGTTAAGTTGTTCAGCTCAAGCCAGAACACCTTTGTTCTCCCATAACAAGTAATCTCTGTGGCGGAATTAATATTGACAAGCTGGCTTCTTTGTAGCTAATTTTGTAGGCGCCTAAGCCAATCAGAAGGCTGGCAGTAATAGAGTTGTTATTAGACTTCATTATAAAAGCTGTGGATCAATGACTACACTGGGAGACAGAGGACAGGCAGCAGCAGAATGCATATGTATGCTCAAGGAAATTAGAACCTTTTAATGTCCTTGCAATAATTTATTCTGCATTTCACTTTGACTTTTTTTGCATTCCCTTTAAAAAAAATTAAAAGTGCTCCCTTGTGGGGCTTTTTAGTTTTATCAAAGCTTAGAGAGAAGGAGAAAGCAAGTTAGGGAGAAGTAGAGAAGGATGGGAGGAGGAGGATGGCCTCTGTTCCTCTGATGGAGGTTTTAATCAAAAAGGCCAAATTTTACCAGAAAGGTAAATACACAAAGAAAGAAATACATGAAAAATGTCATTGGATTCATTAACCAGACTTCACTATTAAAAAAAACAAGCAAACAAAAAAATAACAGCCAAAAAGGAAATCAAAAGAAACCTCTCATGAAATGTGGTCAATAAACTAGCAAATGCCCAGTGGGGATGATGCTCTCCTAAGGAATGGGGGTTTGGGGGATGGAGGTGGTTAGAAATTGTCTCATTAAATGGTGCTTTTAAGTTTTTCTGTTATAAGGTGTCATTTTGTCAAGAACGTCTTTACAACACAGGGAAAAGTCACAAACAGCATGCTAAAGCTTTTACTTTTTCTATGTTTCCAGGGAAGATTGACCGGCAAGCTGTAAATGACTTAGCACTTTTAGGGAATTGACAAGAAATTCACAGAATACAGCTCCTCGGTAAAGGTTGGCTCTCTCAAACCGCAATAAGACCTTAGATGATGTTAATGTTCCCTGAGTAATAACCCATTTTTTCTGGTGGCCCAACTTGGACTCATACTATGATATTTTCCACAAGTTCATAATCAGTACAAGAAAGCTGTTTGGTGGGCATTTTTCTCCTTCTACCTCAGCATCATGTAATGCTACAAGAAATTGTGAGGATATCACACTCTGAGAATAGCAGGGGAATCAAAGGGAACCCTCCCAGTGTCTGAGCTAAATCTAATTAGAATCTATCAGTCCTGATTTTCTTAGGTATGAATGCTCATGATTCCAAGGCCATTGCTTAAGCCATTTTGCTTAATCAATCTCTCTCTCTCTCTCTCTCTCTCTCTCTCTCTCTCTCTCTCTCTCTCTCTCTCCCTCCTTCCCTCCCCTTTGTATTCCTCATATCACATTCAGACACAAGTCCTACTTTCTTTCCTCATACACATCATTTTTAACTCAACTTTTTCTTTTATAAACACTTCTCTAACACATATGTTCCCAATCCCCTCCCGTTCACTTGCCACACATTCAAGCATTTTCTTTTACTTTCATGTGCTTTTATAGGCATACTCTGCCTTTCTCTTATACTATTCTATACACACCTGTTCTTCCAGTCATCATTCTTCCTTCTCACCCACGTTTAAGCCATTCTCCCTCACACACCCACACTCAGAAAGCAATCGTTTATTTCTGATCCTGTATCAACAATTTGTAGTAACAGCTTATTAGGGACTTGTTGTATTTGCACATAAAGATTATATCACGCTTCTCTTTTCAAGTGTATGCCTATAAATTTCTTTATCCTACCACACCCAGTGTGATTGTCATACTCATAAATGAAGCAGATAGGTTACTCGCCAAATGCATTGCCAAATGCAATAACAGCTCCAAGCCCAGTTTACAACAAAAGCTTCATGTAGCTCTCTTTATTGAATTTCAAATCAACATGTCAGAGTAGATTTCCCATCACATCACTACTATTAACTCTTAAGTGTCCACTTAATTGGCAAAGTAGGAAGACCTGTGTCAGAAGGCTCAGAGGACTCTTGCATGAGGTGGGTCCACACTGGTGGAGGTCCCCTCTATACTGTTGTTTTCTGGTCAGGCTTACCACTTTCATGACCCACTAAAGGCAGCAGAACAAAGGTGTGACTTGAACTGGTAATGAGAGTTTCAGTCCACAGAATGATCCTTTGATAATTTTTAAAAATTATCTATTCTAGCTCTATAAAGGGCCTGAAATCAATTAAGTGTTATAGTTATTTGAAATAAGTTCTCAATTTTTGTTTCCTTTTAAGTTACTTCAGCTATGCCAATAAAGTGAAGGGGAGATATGTCCAATTTCTAGTCTTTTTTGTTTGTTCTTACAAGTAATCTGAATAGACCTAATCATTTACAATTTTATTCATTTTACAAACGTGTAAATTTATAAATAAGAACCTAAGTTTTCATTTGTATCAGACAGCTGTCACTGCCTCTTCACTTCATCTTGTGCTATGTATATGTCAATGGGTTTGGGCCTGTATTTATAGTATTTAACAGACCAACAGTCAAAGAGACTATTTGACTATTATATTTTCTAATCAAAATTGACTATCCTTGCACAGCACTTACTACTACACTCAGCTTGCTGATGAGCCCACTAAAATGGCCAAAGTATCCAGATTGAGCCAGATCTGACTAGGTATATTCAGCCATATAAATACATGCAAACTTTGATAAAAAAGTCTTTTAAAAAGCTTTTTTTTTTGAACATTAGAGAGTCTACGGAAGTTATTTTGTCCAAAATCTCACCCAGAGGTCTCAATGCAGCATGGGCACTGTTGGCACATCCTGTTCCAGGAAACTAGAAACACTGTTAAACTCATTATTGCCATATCAAAAAAAAATAAAATTAAACATAATAGAAAAAAAGAAAAAAAAATTGTTAACTTTGGTTGCCACCAACCTAGACTGAATGTGAACAGGTATCCTAGAAGTGAACAGTGATATATCCTATTACCAATTCCCAAATATGTTTTCCTGTAAAAGAAAGAGTTTGAGATGTTAACCAGCTGGGGGTCACAAATGAAGACCCTCACTAGAGAATACATAGGAAAGGTACCTCAGCCTTTGGCTAGACTCATTTCCTATGTACAAAGGCTTTGACTTCAGGGAGTCTTAGTTGTCAGAAGTGAAACCTTTTTTTTTCCCACATTAAAAAGAAATAGTTGTTCAAATCCCAAATGTTTACACAAAGAAAAAAAATCCAGCATATGTCTAATGTTTTCTAAATACCGGTATATCATTGTTCAATGCATTTCTGTTCTTTCAAGACAAGACAAAGAAAACTACCATTTTAGTTTATGTCTATTGTCCCCTGAGATAATTCCCAATCACAATTAACACATAACCCTATATCTGATCAAATTATCTTTGCTCTGAGACAAGGAAATAGCGTGTTAGAGTATAATGAATCCTTGAGATGAAGCATGGCACAGAGAACAGAAAGCTGGGGGCAGAATCAGGATCAACTGAGTTCAAGTAACACCTATAATACTTGCCTGCTATGTTACTCTGGGCAAGCCACTCAATCTCTCAGTGCCCCAGGCCATCCTCTAAGACTAAGTACTAGTATAGTCACTGATATGTAATGGTAGAGGGGGCTTTCTTGCCTAGAGTCTCTACACTGAGAAATTTTAGATCCTTACTAAAATTTAAAAGTGAAGTAGAGACTTACTAAATTCAGATTAATCAGGACAATGATCTAATGATTAAAAAATTTGAATTAAAATTATTTTAAATGAATTTTTTTCAAAAATATATAGAGTCCCTAAATCATTGCTTCCAAAGTATTACAAAGTAGTTTCCCCACTGGACCTGCTGTAATAAGTAGCTCATTTGTAAATAGTGTGTTAATAATACAGAAAATCAGAGTTAACATTTTTGAAAGTCATTTGTTCTAAGTAAAATATTCACTCCTGCAATGACTAATTTGTTAATAAATTTCCTGTCTTCATAAGAGAAACATAAACATTAATCCAGGTCAGTTATAATAAATTCCAAATTTTATCAATAAAAATAATAAGGTTTTCTACACAGATAGATGCAATTTACTACTAGACTGTATTTCATTTCTAAATCAGTTGCATGGAATCTAAACCTACTATAAAACAGAAATAATGTCATATTTGGTAGCTAAGTCCCCAGGACAACCCACAAAAGTTTGTTTTAACACATAATATATCTGATGGAGAGTCTTTTACAATGAAAAATGTAATCCCTCCTCTTATAGAACAAGTGGGCAAGTGGGGGGATGAGGGAAACTTTGCTTGGGTATCTCTGATCTTGGTGTTCTAGAAGATAACACAAGAGAATCCTTAATAAGTTATCTGTGCTTCTGGAATGCCTATAGCCCTGGAAGCACCAGTATATAATCAAGGATTCCCAGGAAGCCAGCACACACCAGCCACCACTTCTTCCCTTGCTAGACAGTAAGAAGAGAGATTCTCCCAGCTCTAAGCTACAAATTGTGTGCCTCATTGCCTGAGGAAAATTGTCCCATTTCTTCAAGTTCTACTTGGGTGAAGTGGGGAGGGAAGAAAAAAATAGAACTTCTTACTGGTGCAAAACCGCAGAGAAACTTCCCCAGTTTGAGTCAGCTCACTGTCTCCCCCATTTATTTATTTTGAGGGCCCAAAGAATGGGCTTGGCCTTTACTTTTCCACTTCCATTGCTTCCAAACAAAGTCTTTCTTTTCCTGGTGGGAAAGGGAAGGGAAAGGGAGGGAAGGGGAGGGCAGGAAAGGACAGGGGAGGGGAAGGGAGGTGAGGGCAGGGGAGGGCATGGTACATACTATGTGTCAGGCAGTTTGCCAAGTGCTTTAGAAATATTATGGGACTTAATACTATTCAACAGATTATAATTGCATCATAGGAACTAGGGAGGGACATCTGAGGTGAGGAACAGGATGGGATAACACAGTTATAACAAAACAATAATAATAGTAGCTAATATTTGTATCATGCTTACTATGTCCCAAACACTGTGCTAAGCACTTTACAATTATTATTATCTCATCTAATTTTACACTGACCCTGGGAAAAACTAGTATTTTTATCATCCCCATTTTACAAATGAAGAAACTGGGGAAAACAGAAATTAAATGACTTTCCCAGAGTCACATAGCTAGTAAATTTCTGATTTCAGATTTGATCTCATGTCTTCTTGACTCCAGACCCACCCTGCTTATCAACTAAGCCACCCAGCTGCCAACTAAGTAGCTAAGAGTTTGAGAGGAGTACTGAGGATAGTTATTAAGACACAAGCACTAAGATTTGGGGAATGGTAGTAGTGTTAGGAAGAAGATGGAGTAGCAGCTATGAGCTTACTCTCGGGTCATCAGTACTGATCCCCCTTGTTACAACTAGTCCTACCAGTATCTTTACTAAGGCTAGAACTGGAGCAAAAAGAGAGGTAGAAGCAGTACTCAGTTACCCCAGGAAACATGAAGATCTATAGCCACAAGAGAGAAAGGAAGGGAGAAAGTGAAGTCAATCCCAAGTGGTGGCACATGGGAAGAAAGGACAGTGCCTTTGGTTCACAAACTTGTGATTCTGGGTGGCTTTAAGGCAAGAGTAGGTGCAGACTATCAGACATAGCAAGGAGTCCTCAAGAGGAATGGAGTTAGAAACAGCAACAGCAATGGTTCTTTAGTACTGAAGACTTGTGTGTCTCATGACCTTCTCATTATCAACACTGTCTTCTGTTTAATCTAAATGTAATAAAACTTCATGGATGTACCTTGTAGCAACCATTGCTATTTAATAGACAATGTCATTGTAAGGAGAAGAGACAGGTTGTGAGAGTGATGAAGGTGGTGCAAGACTGACCATGAAGTTATCCCTTCCAAGATAAATATTCCAATCCAACAAAAAGCGGTGGCCCCAAGGAAAAATAACTATCAGAAGACTCAATGTCAACAGATGAGAGTGCTTCTCTGAGCTGGAACAGTTAGTTGTCAAGTTGGAGAGAAAGCTGAGTTAATGTGTTGTTGGCAATAGTGGAATATAAGAGGAGTGGGCGGCTTTCAGAGATTTGGTATGCAGCGCTGCGTTTACTTACTGGGCTGGAACACTTCCAAACGTCAAGACTGATTTGGCAAACATGATGAGAAAATTCAGAAGATGCCAAATGAAAAGCAAGAACTCCACAGGGTTTACCAGCAAGATAGTTCATCTGTCTCTAAGATGGCAACATTTAACTCCATCAAATGAAGCACAAGCAAGGTTCAGAGATGTAGGATGCTTGGCTCAATAAGAAGGCATATGAAATTCAGTTTTATGTTGATAGTAACAATCCAAAGCACTTTTATGATGCCCTAAAGGCTATTTATGGGCCAAAGATCTATGGTGCATCTTAACTCCTCAGTGCTGATGAAGCCATATTTATTAGTGATATGGACATAACTCTGGAGAGATGTGCTGAATACATCCATAGTGTTTTTAACAGACAGTCATCAATCAATGCTAAAGCCACTGACTATAGACCTCAAGTAGGAGTCAACCTCTCTCTAGCCAAATTTCCAACTGAAGAGGTTTTTAATACAATTAGGTCCCTCTCATGTGACAAATCACCTAGTACTGATTCTATTCCAGCTGAGATTTACAGTGTAATGGCAAGCAGGGTGGGACTTTTGCTGCTTTTTGTGCTTCTCAGCACTACAGCAATCAAGTGCCTTTGAGTCTTGCCTTTGTTTCAATCAAGAGTCTTTGATTGAATTGGGAATCTTTGATGACCTGCTTAAGTCACAGGAAGGCCTAGGTCACATAGGTTGGAGTCACATGGTTGTGATGCACTCTGACCCTGAAGAAGTGTATACATACTCCAAGATTAGCATTTTGCTTGGGGCCCCACTCATTAGAGGAGTGTTGGTGTGGAGATTCTGGGTAGCCATTGAGGAGCCCTCTGGCTTTGAAGGCCCAGATGTTGGTGCTTCTCTCTCTGGTAACTGTGTATGTGTTGCTATGGTCAGACAGATAGAAGCCTGTCTGTTGATTTGTGTTTATTCGTTCTGTTTATATAATTTCTGCTTGTAATTTCTTTTTGTGTTTTCTCTGAAGTTCAGGGTGATGACTTTTTACCCTGAACTAAGTGTATGATATATGTATGTTTGATTAAAGTGAGATTGTAAACCCTTTAAAGTTGCTAGCAACCCTCCTGCGTGCTGGTGTTGTTGGCCTTGCACTCCCACAGTAGCTGCAAGTAATGTTGTTACTGGCAGGTGATTTACTACTCATACAAATGCCAAAATAAATTTTCCAAGTTTTATGACAAGAAGAGGTTATCCCCTAAGAGTTCAAGGATACATACATTGTCCACTTGTACAAAGGTAAAGGAAATAGATTATTGTCCTCTGACAATCACAGGGGGTTCCCCCTCTTAGACATTGCTGGTGAGATTCTTGCCAGAGTCCTGCTTAACAAACTGATCCTTTACCTGGAAGATGGTCATCTACCTGAGAGCCAGTGTGACTTCAGAAAAGGCCAAGGAATGATCAGTATGATGTTTGCAACCAGACAGTTCCAGGAGAAGCACCAGGAGCAGAACAGAGATCTGATCACAGCATTTGTCAATCTGACCAAAGCCTTTGATACTGTTAGTTGTGAGTGCTTATGAAAAATTATGTTGAAATGTGGTTGCCTGGAGAAGTTCATCAATATTGTACATCTATTTTATGGTTGGCTGGGTTCTAGATAATGGATGATTCTCTCGCATTTCCCAGTCACCAGTAGAGTGAAGCTGAGCTGTGCGCTTGCTCCCATGCTTTTTAGCATGATCTTTTCAGCATTGTTGTCAGATTCATTCAACCAGTATGAAAATGGCATCAAGGCCAACTACTGCACTGATGGCAAATTATTTAACTTGAAAAGGCTACAAGTTAAGACTAAAGTAGAGGGAGGGTTGGTGCATGATATTTTTTGTTTGCCAGATGATTGTGTGTTCAATGCAGCTTCTGAAGCTGAGATACAACAAAGTATGAATCAATTCTGTACTGCATGTGCTAATTTTGGCCTAACGGTTAATACCAAGAAAACACAGGTACTCCATCAGATAACACTACACCATCCATATGTGGAACCATTGGTTACAGCAAATGGAGAAGTTTTTAATACTTGTGGATAAGTTCACTTGCCTTGGCAGTGTACTTTCCACAGATGTACACAAAGATGATGAGGTTGATGGACACATTGCCAGAGTTAGTTCAATGTTTGGGAGGCTCTAAGGGAAAGTGTGGGAGAGATGAGGTATTAGGCTGTATGTTAAACCGAAGGTCTAATGAGCCGTTGTGCTGACCTCACTGTTTTATGCCTGTGAAACCTGGACAGTATACCAGTGCCATGCCAGGAAACTGAATCACTTCCATTTCAATTGTCTTAGGAAGATTCTAAAGATCACCTGGCAAGATAAGGTACTAGACACTGAGGTCCCTTCTTTAGCTAAACTGCCAAGCATTCAAACTCTACTACAGAGAGCACAACTCCAATGGGCTGGCCACACTGTTTGAATGCCAAATGTATGTTTTCCCAAAAGACTATTTTACAAAGAACTCAGGCAAGGCAGGTGCTCACAAGGAGGTCAGAAGAAGTGATAAAAGGATGCTTTAAAGGTCTCTCTGGAGAACTTGGGAAGTGATTATAAAACATTGGAGACAATGGCAAAGTATATCCCAGAATGGCATGCCCACATCAAAGAAGGCACTGTGCTCCATGAGTAAAGGAGAATTGAAATAGCTCAAAAAAAATGTGAGATCCACAAATTTACTCCAGACCAAATATAAAAATGGGCTATTTGTGCCTGACCCATGGTAAAGCTTTCCAAGCTCATACTGGTCTGATAGTCACAGTTGGGTATACTATACCTAGACACCAACATAGTAATGTCATTTTAATACTCTTTGAGAATGCAAGACAACAACCATGTCAGCCACTTACTATTACATATATATACATATATATATATATGCATGTATATATATATGTATATATATAGTCATCTATTTAATCTTTCTTTTTCTAAAGGTAGGGCAGGATCATAATTTATATTCATAAATCCTTACATGAGAGAGGGAGATTTTATCACTCCTGTGCTTAAAATGAGGGCTTCTAGTTTAACAAAACTCTCTTTGTTGGTTTATTTTTATTGCTTCCCCAAAGAAGATAATGTGGATCTAAACCAGTCTTAGACAACAAATAACTTAGAAAGGAACTGACCTGTATCAGTGTGGTGTCTTTGTGAGTGGACAGAAGTAGAGAGTGCTGGTGAAGAGAGTAGGGGTTGTCATGAAGTGATAGAAAGACAGGAGTACATTGGACACGTGGAGTGAGTATGAGAAAGAAGTCAAGGATGGCACTTAGGTTTTGAGGCTAAGTACCTGGGAAGGTCATGGTACCCTCCACAGTAACAGGGATATTTTGAAGACAAGGGCATTTAGGTAGGAAAAAAATGTCTTCTGTTTTTTAGACATGATGATTTTGAGATGCCAACAAGACATTCTGAGATGTCCAAGAGGTTTGTGATTTGAGATTGAAACTCAAGAGAGAGGTTTGATTTGGGCATGAAGACTAGGAAATCTCCATAGTGATGACAATTTATCTCATAAGAGCTGATGAAATCACACACTAAGTTAGTATAGCATAGGAGTTTTAGCTTGGGGTCTTTGAACTTAGTTGTTATTTTTTTAAATATTTGAATTACAAAAATTTTATATAATTGGTTTCTTTTATAATCCTATGGATGTATAGCAATAGAGACAGCAACCTGATGGATAAATCAAGGTGGAATATGATCAAGGATGTGCAAAGAAAGGTTTGGAAAAGGAAGATATAGAGGGAAAGACGTGACTTATTCAAGATGGGAGGAGGTAAGAAGAAGGCACCGGGGAAAGATCTCCATTTATTCAGGGAAGTATGAGCCAAATTCTTTAGCTAAGAGGGTGGAGTAACAAAGAATTTCTTATCCATGATCAAATAATTTTCCTTACCATTTTCCTAAAATAATTTTGGCAGCTCTATAAAGAATGGATTGAATTGGGGAGACATTTTATGTGGGGAGACCAATTATAAGGCCATTGCATTAGGGCAGGTAATGAGTGCTCATCTAGGGTGGTGGTTGTGTGAACAGGCATAAAGGGACATAGTTAAAGATGATGACATGATAAAAATGAGAATATTTGGCATCTCATTGGATATGTAGGATGAGTGAAAGTAAGGAGTTGAGGGTGATACTGAGGTTGCAAACCAAAGTAACTTAAAACAAGTACTCTCAACAGTACTTGTTTTCCCTATGTGGGGGTGGGGAGTTGGAGTAGAGCAGAGCCAAGATTGGAAAGTAGAGAGAGCTGAGCTCTTTCAACATTCCCCACCAAGGAACTTTAAAATAGCACCTCAATTCAAATTTAGGAGGGGAAGAGCCAACAAAAGGTCAGAGGGAAGAATTCTTGCCCAAGATAACACGGGAGATAAGAAAGAGAGATTTGTGAGATGAGGGAGGAGGGTGCATAGAATCTATGTGGATGAAACACCAGTGGTGGGACTAGGTGGCAGACAGAGAAGCAGCAACAGCTTCAGGAACTCTCTAGGAAGAGATGGAAAAGGGACCTGACAACTCATCCAAAAGATATGAGAGGGTACCCCTGTCCTAGCACTGGATGATGAATCAAATGATGTTTGGCAACTCCATTATCTAAACCCACTTCTAGGTCATAGTTCAAAGGATGAAAAGAACACTTTCAGTCAAGAAAGAGTGGAAGCTCTGAGAGCCAGTATCAATTCTGGCCCCAGGGGATTAGGGATGTTGAAGAACAGTATTGTTTCTAGTCCCAAGGGAAGGAGATACCTAAGGTGTATTATCTATTGGAACACCAAGTGATCAAGGGGCCTTTCTGGGTAAGGAATAGAGTGCAGACCAAGAAAACAGTAACCATACCGCTCTTCAGATCATACTTTGGAAGCACCAAAAATTTCCAAGTCCCCAAAACTAACTTTGAAAGCAGCAGTACAAAAAAAATCTATAGCTTGAGACAGTCCCTCCCTCTTCATGCTGAGAACAGAGTCCAACATTAACATAAAATTCCAAATCAAGAAATTGAATAGAAAAATGAGCAAACTACAACAAAATGGGGGATCTGATAATAAAAATGTACTGCATTGTCAGGGAAGATCAAGACATAAACTCAGAAGAAGACAATGAACTCAAACATCCACAAGAAAGCCTCAAAGGAAAAAAAATGCAAATTGGACACAATCCCCACAAGAACTTCTGAAAGTGATAAAAATGATTTTCAAAATCATTGATGAAAAATTAGGTTAAAAAATAACTATGAAAAGACAATTAATAGCTTAGTAAAAAGAGGCACAAAAGCGATGAAAATAATACCTTAAAAACAGAATGGCTGAATGAAAAAAGTGGTGCAAAAACTCACTAAAGAAAATAATTCCTTAAAAATTAGAATTGGGTATGTGGAAGCTAATGGTGCCATTAAACATCAAAAAAAAAATCAAAGTCAAGATAATGAAAAAATACAAGAAAATGTGAAATATATCATTGGAAAAACAATTGAAGTAGAAAATAGACTGAAGAGAATTATAGGTTGGATTACCTGCAAGCCATGATCAAATAAAGAATCTAGACATAATATTTCAAGAAATCATCAAGGAAAACTGCTTTGATATTTTCAAATAAGAGGATGAAATAAAAATTAAAAGAATCCACTGAACATCTCCTGAAAGTGATGCCAAAATGAAAACTCCCAGGAATGGTATAGCCAAATTTCTGAACTTCAGGGGCAAAGAGAAAATATTTCAAGCAGCTAGGAAAAAAAAATATTCAAATACCATGGAATAACAATCAGGAACACACAAGATTAAGCAGCTACCATATGGCAAGAGTGAAAAGATTGGAACATGATATTTTTGAAGGCAAAGGAGCTAAGATTACAACCAAGAATAAACTACCCAGCAAAACTGAGTGTAATCCTCCAAATGAAAAAAACAATATTTAATGAAAAAGAGGTCTTTTAAGCATTCCTGATTTTAAAAAGACCAGAACTGAATAGAAAATTTGACTTTGAAATATGATGCAAGGGAAGCATAAAAAGGTAAACACGAAAGAGAAATAATTAAGAACTCAAAATGGTTAAACTGTCTACCTTTATTTATGTGAAGATGATACATATATCTTCTAAGAGCTGTATCATTATTAGACAAGTTAGAAGGATTCTACATAGAAAGAGGGTATGGAAGTCAGTTGATTATGTTGGGATAATGTAAAAATATAGAGAGGAGAGAAAGAGGGGTGCCCTGGGAGAGGGGGAAGGGAGAGAAAGAATGGAAAAAATTATCTTAGAAGATAAGTAAGAAATAATTTTACAGGGGATGGGAAAGTGATAGGGAGGGAGGCAAACAATGCTTAAACCTAACTCACATCTTATTTCATTCAAAAAGGAAAAATTATATCTACATACTCAATTGGCAAAAGAAATCTATCTTAACAAGAAAGCAAAAGGATAAGAAATAAAATAAGTTGGGGGTTGATAAAAAGGATAATAGATAAAATAAGGCAATGGTCAGAAAAAAAGAGACAGAGGAGGGACAGGATAAAAGAGAGAAAGAAAAACAGAAGTAAATAGGATGGAGGGAAATTCATAGTTAACAATTATAAAACTAGGAATTGGAATAGGATGAACTCACCCATAAAGGGGAAGTGAATGGCAGCATGGATTAGAAACCAGAATACAACAATATATTGTTTATAAGAAAGCCATTTGAAAGGGGGAAAGATACATAGAGTTAAAATAAGGGGCTGGAGCAGAATCTATTATGCTTCAATTGAAGTAAAAAAGACAGAGGTAGTAAACATGATCTCAAACAAGGCAAAAGCAAAAAAAAAAAAAAAGATCCAAAGAGATTAGCAGGGAAAGTATAACTTGCTAAAAGATGTCATTATGTCATAGACAATGGCATTATATCCACACTAAATATATATGCACCAGATGGCATAGCATCTAAATTCTTAAAGGAAAATTTAAATGAATTACAGAAGGAAATAAACAATAAAACTCTACTAGTAGGGAACTCAACTTTACCCTCTCAGAGCTGGATGAATCTAACTATAAAACAAATAAGAAAGAAGCAAAGGATAAGAATAGAATCTTAGGAAACTTATATGGGATAGATTTCTAGACACGAATGGATATAAAAAGGAGTATACTTTTTTCTCAGCTGCACATGACACCTTCACAAAAATTGAATATGCATTAGGGCATAAAAAACCTCACAACCAAATGTAGAAAAGCAGAAATATTAAATATGCCCTTTCTAGACCATAATTCAATAAAAATCACATTTAATAAAGGGCTATGGAAGCATAGATTAAAAGTTAATTTAAAAATAAATAATCTAATTCTAAAAAATGAATGGATCAAAGAAAATATTATAGGAACATCCAACAATTTCATTAAAGAAAATGACCACAATTAGAAAACCTTCCAAAATTTGTGGCATATGACCAAAGCAGGACTTAGGGGGAAATTCATATATCTAAATGTGCACTTCATTAAAAGAGAGAAAGAATGGATTAATGAATTGAGCATAAAACAAAATAAAAACTAGAAAAAGAAGAAATTAAAAATCTCCAATTAAACAACAAATTGGAAATTCTGAAAATCAAAGAAGATATTAATAAAAATTGAAATAATAAAACCAGTGAACTAATAAATAAAATGAGGAGTTAGTTTTATGAAAAATAAAATAAAATAAACCATTTCATTGGTCAATTTGATTTTAAAAAAACAAAACCAAATTGCTAGTATCAGAAATGAAAAGGGCGAATGCACCACCAATGAAGGTGAAATTAAAGCAAATATTAGGAGTTATTTTGTCTAGTTATATCCCAGTGAATCTGGCAATCTAAATAAAATAGATGAATACTTATTAAAAATATAAACTGCCCAGATTAACAGAAGTGGAAATGGAATATTTAAATAACCCCTTCTTAGAAAAAGAAATTGAACAAGTCATCAATGAGCCTTCTAATTACACAAAATGTCTATTATTTGATGTATTCACAAATGAATTTCACCAAACATTTAAGAAAAATTAATCCCAATACCATATAAACTATTTGAAAAATAAAAGGCAAAGAAGGAGTCCTACCAAATTCATTTTATGATACAAATATGGTTTTGATATGTAAACCAGGGAGAATAAAAACAGAAAAAGAAAACCATTAGATCAATTTCCTTAATGACTATCAATGAAAAATTTTTTTAAATAAAATACAAGAAAGATTACAGCAATATACCACAAAGAACAGACACTGAGACCACAAGAAATTTATATCAGGAATGGAGGGGTGGTTCAGTATTAGGAAAATTGCCACCACAACTGACCAAATCAATAACAATAACAACAATAATCATGAAATTATCTCAACAGATACAGAAAAGAAAAAAAATTGACAAAATACGACACCCATTCCTATTAAAAACACTACAAAGTAAAGGAATTCACAGAGCCTTTCTTAAAATAAGTACTATGTATCTAAAACCAAAAGTAAGCATTATCTGTAACAGGGATAAACTTGAAGCTTTCCCAACGAGATCAGGAGTGAAGCAAGTATGCCTATTACTAACTATTATTCAATATTATACTAGAAATGCTAGCTATAGCAATGACAAGAAAAAGAAATTGAAGAAATAAAAACAGGCAATGAGGAAACAAAACTCATAATTTGCAGATGGCATACTCAAAGAGTACTAGAGAATCAACTAAAAAACTAGTTGAAACATTTAACAACTTCAGCCAAGTTTCAGGATACAAAATATATTGACGTAAATCATTAATATTTCAATGTGCTGCAGACAAAACTAAGCAGGAAGAGATAGAAAGAGAAATTCCATTTAAAATAACTTCAGACAATATAAAATACTCAGGAGTCTATTTGCCAAGACAAACCCAAGGATTATATGAACACAATTAAAAACTACTTCACTCAAGTAAAGACAGATCAAAACAATTGGAGAAATATGAATTTCTCATGGATATGCTGAGCCAATACAATAAAAATGACAATTCTATCTAAGTTAAATTACTTTTTCAGTTTGATTTTACCTACTAAAGAATTATTTTATAGAGCTAGAAAAATAATAGTCAATTCATCTGGAAGAATAACAGGTCAAAAATATTAAGGGAGTCAAAAAAAATGTGATGGAAGGTTACCTAGTAGTTCCAGATTTCAAACTATATTACAAAATAAAGCAGTGATCACCAAAGCAATCTGGTACTGGCTAAGAAACAGAGTGGTGGATCAGAGGAATAGAGTAGGTATACAATACACACTAGTAAATGACCACAGTAATCTAGTGTTTGATCAACCCAAAGATACAAGCTTTGGGGATAAGAATTCAACATTTGACAAAAATTGCTGGGAAAACAGGAAAGCAGTTTGGCAGAAGCTAGGTATAGACGAACATTTCATGCCATATACCAAAAAAGATCAAAATGGATAAATGATTTAGACACAAAGGGTAATATAAGTAAATTAGAAGAGCAAAGAAAAATATCCCTGTCAGATTTTTGGATAAGGGAAGAGTTTATGACCAAACAAGAGATAGAAATAAAATAGATAATTTTGACTGAGTGAAATTAAAAGACTTTTTAAAACAAACTCATTGCAAATTAGAAGGCAAATAGGAAACTGGGAGTAAGGGATGGAGATTTGCAGTAAATTTCTCTGATAAAGGCCTTATTTCACAAACGTATAGAGAAGTGAATCATATTTATAAAAATAAGAGCCATTCCTCCATTGATAAATGGTCAGCAGATATGAACAAGCAGTTTTGAGAAGAAGAAATCAAAGATATCAATAGTCACATGAAAAAATGCTCTATTGATTAAAGAAATTAAAGTTGAAATAACTCTGAGATACTACCTCATACCTTTCAGATAGACTAACATTTTAGAAAAGGAAAATGATGAATATTAGAGGGGCTGTTGAAAAAAATGCAACACTAATGCATTGTTGGTAGAGTTGTGAACTTGTCCAACCATTCTGAAGAACAATTTGGAACTATGCCCAAGAATTATTAAACTATGCATACCCTTTGACTCAGTAATACCACTACTATATCTATATCCCAAATAGACAAAAGAAAAGAGAGAAAGGACTTATTTGTACATAAATCTTTTATAGCATCTCTTTTGTTTTAACAAAGAATCAGAAATGGAGATGGGAAATGCCCACCAATTGGGGAATGGCTGAATAAGTTGTGGTATATGATTGTGATGGACTACTATTACTATGCTATAAGACATGATGAGCAGGATGGTGTCAGAGAAACCTGGGAAAACTTACATAAACTAATGCAAAGTGAAGTGAACAGAACCAGGAGAACACAGTACATAGTAACAGCAATATTATAAGGATGATCAACTGTGAAAGGCTTAGTTATTCCATTCAACACAATGATCGAAGACAATTCCAAAGACTCATGATGGAGAATGCTATCCACCCCCAGAGAGAGAACTGATGAACTATGAAAGCAGACTGAAGCATACTTTTTTTTTTCTCTCTTTATTTTTATTTATTTATTTTCTTCATATGTTCTTTTGCAACATGGGTAGTATGGAAATGTGTTTTGCATGACCTCATATGTATGATCAACATCAAATCACTTGCCTTCATAAGAAGGGGGGAGGAGTGAGGAGGGAGACAATTTAGTACTCAATTTAAAGAGCATGTAGTTAAAATTCTTTACATGTAATTGGGTTATATCTAATTAAATAAATAAAAAATAATTTTTAAAATTTTTAGGAAAAGCAATTTTGGTTTTGGGGAAGATAACAAATCCTATTTTGTTAGATTTTAGATTCTTCATTTGAGATCTAGTTTGAAATGTGCAAGAAACAAGTAGCAAAGTGGGATTGGAGCTTACAGAAAATTGATGAGAAAGAGAGACAGACAGGTAGACAGGCAGAGACAAACAGACAGAGAAAGAGAGAATGAGAGAGCTGGGAGTCATCTGCAAAGAGATCATGACTAGAAGCACTGAATATTTTGTTCCATTAGCTTATCCTTCAAGTATCCATGCTCACCTTTCTATTCTAGTAGGCATCGGATAGGCATCAGAGGAGACAGTAAAGTACTAATGAAAATCTAATCTTTGAAATGATGATGATGGTGATGATTGATGGTGAAGATTATGATGATGATACTTTCTAGACTTTGAAATAGTGAAGTAGAACTCATAGTCCAACTCAAAGTATGGGAAGTAAGTGGGGGTATGCTCTCCAGTCTACATAAATATATTTTTACTATTTTCCGTTTGAATGAGATTAAAAATTCATGATATTTGACATGTGTGCTCAGGTTAATTGGAATAAATATATTTTGAAGCTTATTGTATATAAGGCACTATGCTAGGTACTTCTAGGGATACAAAGAAGAGTAAAACATAGTCCTTGTCCTCAGCAATCCTACAGTCTGGCAGAGGAGATAAGAAATGTAGACAAGTAATTATAGTACAAGTCATGGCATGGTAAATACTACAAGAAAGGCACAAACCAAGCAATACTGGGCCTTGTGTTCTGTTATTTTAATGTACATTGTTATCAGTGTTGTCTATCAGAGATTGTAGTTTGCTAGAGGACGAGAACTGTGTGTATGCAACTTGCTCTCCTCAGCATGCAGTGTGGGGCTGCATTCAAGAAGGTGCTTAGAAAACATCAGGAAATCTCTCAGCTCTTTTCCCATGTGAGAGCCAATATATTATGCAGGAAAAAGCATTGCCTCTATTTTCCCTTTTCTAAGAACATAGATTGTCATAAAATAACAGGGGGTAAGGAATCACTGGAAGACAGAAACAGAACAAAAAATATACCAGTCCAATTTCTCTCCCCCAACAAGGTCTATGTGCTTAAAATTTCAATTTCACAGCATTTGAAATGTTGTGAGTTTGGTGCTTTGCTGCACATTTTTCAAATTTTCAGTATAATAATTTTAAGTTACAGGTAGCTTCATTTTCTTGGTGCCAATGTTGTTTGCAATGTGAGGGACATGAATTTTTGAATCCCCGATGTCCATATGCAATATGTCAGTTTTCAACAGGAAATCTGATCTGAGTTTACAAATTCCCCTGTCTCTCTGACAGTCAATAACTCACTATTTTAGAGCAATGGGCACATTAACACTGAACAGCTTGAGACTGCACTCTCCATTGATCAGATAAACAATTTGTGAGATATTTTATTACAAAATGACAAACCGGTTTAGCCATCTTTTTTTTAACCAACAATGGACTTATATTGAATGTGAAATGGCAAGAAATTTGCCTCCCTAGGGTACCATCAGTAAGAACAAAAGCTAGTTAAAATGGCTCATATAACTGGGTTTTATATTACAGCCAAATCAAATTTAAGTCAGAAAATAATACATTTGACCTCTCATTATGTTGCCTTACAACAGCGTGATTTGTTATTCTGACTATAACTTTATCTTTTGCCTTTCATTCATGTCTCATATTTTTTTGGTTTTCTCTTGGTTTGTTACTGAATTACATTAATTTTACTGATTTTGGATTGTCCTTCGTTCTCAGAGGACCCTGATATCAGGAAGATGATACCATGACTTGCAAGTGAATTGGATTACAGTGAGGGAACACTGTGCAAAATCACCAGCCTCACTTTCTCCTCCAGAGACATCTGGATCCAGTAGCCAGATATCGATCAGGAAAACTGGAGACAGTCCAGGATGCAACAGGAGACCTTGGCCTTTTTAAGTTAAGGTCTTTCTGAGTTCTCACTTTGACAGGACTATTCAGTGATTAGGCCTGTTTAAGAAGTGAACCAAGGGATGGCCCCTTAAATTAAAAAACATTCACGTCTAACTGGGAGGAGAAGATCTCTGGGCTGTTTCTGGCTAAAAGAGAAAAAATTATTTACATTTGCTCTGAGCCATCAGGGCCCCCAAAATAACCATTAAGTAGTGCTTGGACAGGGACCTATTGTTGGCCAATCAATGAGAGCTAGAGTGAATTGGGTTTCAAGTCTTGTCTTTAAGAAAGAAATCTAGCCAGTAAACTCCAAGTTATCAAAGTAGGCTTCAGCCATCAAAATTTACCTTCCTTTGGGCAGAGTACCTTCAGGTAAGGCATGATACTTCAAGGAGAGGAGAGGGGATGAAAAGAGAGGAGAGGAAAGGAAAAGAGAAGAAAGAGAGGAGTTGCCCAACTGGAACTGGCCTGTTGAGTCTTCATTAGGCAGCTCGGATTACTTGCATGTTGTGGTTTGTCCTTCACTCTCGAAGAAGACCATAACATCAGGAAAATGATGTCATGACTTGCAAGTGAATTGAATAACAGTAAGGGAGGGCTATACGAAGTCACCAGCCTCACTTTCTCCTCCAGAGCCATCTTGGTCTACTTTAAATAAGTACCATCAAACCTAATTTTGATTCTCATTCTTCTATTATGTGAAGATATTGACAGTTTGCACATTTATTTTCATTAAATAATTTTTAATTGTGATATTTCCCCAAAACTTCATCCCCCAAGCATAGGAATCACTGTGGTATAAATACATAATGGGGGTGTTGAGACAAGAGTATCTGCATTCAAATATTGCTACTCATATTTACCAGTTGTGTGACACCTGTAATTGAGTACTAATTTCCTCCCAAGGTTACGATAAAGTTCAAATGGCATAATGCTGGTAAAGTGCTTTGCAAACTTTATATCACTAGATTAGTCTCCATTATTGGTATTTCTCAAAAGTCCAAGACAGCTACTGAAAGTGCTTCAAGAATATAACATGTCTTCAAGGGTCATTTGTGTTTTCTGAAGTGGCTGTATATGTGACTTGCCAAAAGGGGAATGAAGCATGAGAAAGTGGCATGATTGCAGGTAAGATTAGATGGGAAAAGATATAAAGAAATCTGATCCTATTCATTTTTTATAGTCTCTAGGTTGTACTTTCAAGGACTAAGAGGAAAGTCCACCAAGAAATGATAGCCCCATAGGATTCCTTGATCCCCAAATGCAGCTAGAAGTCCAAGTGATTGGAGGGTATAATTTCCAGAGCTGACTCTGTACTACAGAAAAGAAATCATAGAATTTTTTTGAAATTTAAAGGTGCCATGGAAGACACTTAGTCCAAACTACATTTTTTTACAGACAAGGATCAAAAGGATATCTGAAGTCACAGGGGTAATACGTGTTAAAACTTGGGCATTAAAATTCAGGGTTCTTTCTATTCTGCTCCATTGCAGAGCTCCAAACTGCTAACAGTTATGTCGTAGTTTACTTTCTTCCCCTAAATTTCACCTCTGATACATCATTGAGGCATAAAGGTGTTGTTAGGTTTTCAAAGGCTAAATGAGCTGAGAATAATCTGACGAGTCCTAACATGCTGGAAATGTATAACACGAATTGCAGGCAAAAGTGACCTCAGAGATTGTCTAATGCAACACCCTCACTTTACGATTGAGGAAATCAAGGCCAAGAGTTACTAGTTGGTCTGTTTCTTCTCTGTGTCCTATTAAGGAGCCTCTACCTGAATTTGAAACTATTTGAAAACCTATTTTATAGGCAGATGGATCCTGAGAAATGTGCCGACAGGGCTAGATGAAGTCTAGACTCTCCTCTGGATAGAGTAAAATATTATATTAATCTGAGGATTACTATACCTAAGATGGGCTGGTGAGAGGATAGTTAAAAAAAATTGACTGTTTCAATACTTGAAAAAACTCCTTTATTTCATCATTGTATATATTCCGAGGTCCTACAACAAGCTCGTGGATTCAAATACACATTCTCTGAGTTAAATCTAGGTCATTTTCCTCCACACTAAGAAATACTACCATTTACTCAATAAGATTCTCAGAATGTTAAAGCTGAAAGGAAAACCTGGCAATCATTTTGTCTAATTCTCTCACTTTGTAGATGAGGAAATCTTCACTTTGGCTTACTCCCTTCACACACTTTTTCCAGACTTACTCACATTCTTCTAAATAGAACTCCACAACGTCTTACAATATTATAAATTTTATAACATTATAACATTTGCATACATTTTATAACAATTATAATTTTATAAAATTATAATTTTATAACTGTAAATAGATTAGAAAATTTATGAATTAAATTTTATAAATTTTATAAATTATAAATTTGTCTTATCCAATCTCAAGTGGGCCCTCATTACAGCAAGGCAATCCTGTTGTTCCTCCTAAGTGGTTCCCTGTCTGACCACACAGACACACATGTGCACACACACACACATACACACACACACACAATCCTCAAGCCTTACCCTTTCCCTTTGTTCTCATTTTACTGAGAAAACTGAAACCATTCAACATGAACTCCCTCTTCTTACCATAGCATGTCAAAAGCCTTTGACATCATTACCTACAAACTCCTCTTTTCTTTCTGTCTCTGACAATGACATGGTTTTTTTCTTTGCCATGGCAGAACCTTCTGTGTGTTCTCCTAGTCATTTACATGCCTGTGACATAGTAATTGTTCGATATATGTTTTTTGAGTAGTGTTTGCTATCATTGGCAAAAGGATGGATCCTAGTTATATCCACTATATGCTTCTCCAACCCCTTGCATCACCCACCACTATTATTCTTCAGGGATTGTCGTGTTCCAGTATTAGCATCAATGAATTAATATTGGTGCATTTAAAAGGATTAATTTTTGTGTCAGGAAGCAGCTTTGGATTATTTGTGGCTTTTAAGGATAGAGCACAAAGTATCACAGTGGATAAAGCAGCAGGCTTGGAATTAAGAAAGCCTGAGTTCAAATATGGCCTTAGACACTTACTTTCTATGGGACCTTGGGCAAGTGACTAAACTTCTGTTTGCCTCAGTTTCTTCATCTGTAAAATAGGGATAATAATAGCACCTACTTTCTAGTGTTGTCCTGAGGATAAAATGAGATAATAATTATAAAGTGTTAAGCACAGTGTCTGGGACATGGTCAACATTATATTAATAAATGTTACTTATTATTATTAATATTATTACTATTTGGAAGCACAGTATAATTTTCCAAGTGCTTCTTTGCCTCCATTTTCTCTCCTTTTGTTTACATCTCAGTTCTTCACAATCTGCCTTTCCTTCCTCAACTAAAACTGTTTTCTAGAAAGTTAATTGCTGCTTTGATTGACAAATTTGATAGCCTTTTCTCAGTCCCTCATCCTTCATGTCCCTTCTTCTGAATTTGAAACATCTGTCTAACCTTTTATCCTAGATAATCACTTCTCTCTGGGTATTTTTAACACTCTTTTTCTTCTCTTCCTACTAATGCAATCCTTCTCCTCAGTCTCCACTCCTTGGCTATAATCAACAGTGATTCCCTATTGCCTCTCAACTGAAAGGCAAACTCTTGTGCTTGGCTTTTAAAGACCTTCACAACTTTGTTCCAATTAATCTTTGTATTCTCCTCATATATTCATTCCCTTCCTGTGCTCTATGATCTAGCCAAATTAACGTTCTCTCTTTTTTTATAACACATAGACCTTCATCCCAAGGCTCTGTGGCCTTGTAGTGGCTATTCCCTGTTCCTCGAACAAAGTCATTCCTCACAACTGCCCTACTTCTTTTGTAACACAGTGCAAACTCTGCCTGATACCCAATGCCTTTCTTGATCCACCAAATTTCTAGTGCCTACCTCCTTTTCTAACTTTTTGTTGTCATTCAGTCATTCAGTCATGTCTTAGTCTTCGAGATCCCATGGACTATTTTTTCATGAAGTTTTTTTTTTTTGGCTAAGATACTGAAGAGGTTTGCCATTTCTTCTTCTAGTGGATCAATTTTTTTTTTGTCAGAGTTCTCCACAATGACCCATCCATCTTGGCATAGCTCATAGTTTCATTGAGCTAGAAAAGCCCCTCTGCCATGACAAGAAGTGATCCAGGATGGACTTTTTAGGCAAACAGTGATTGAGTGACTTACCCATGATCACACAGCTATAATAACTTCTGAGGCTAGATTTGCACGCAGGTCTTCCTGTCTCTAGAATCAGCACTCAATCCACTTTGTCACCTAACTGCCCCTCCCTAACTATTCTGTATTTAATTATCTTTTACTTATGTTGAATACACATTCTTTACATACTTAGTTGAATGAATGAAGAAATAGCCATTTATTGAGCATTTATTTTGTGCCTAGCACTATATTAAGCATTGGGGATGTAAATAAGATAAACTAAAAAGGCCCTGCTCCCAAGGAGGTGATATTCTAATTGAGGGAGACAACTGCAAGGCAGATGGAAAAGCCTGGAAATCCTAATGCCTCAGTGACATGGCACACAACAAGGCACAGGAATCCTTAGACAATAACAGTAGGTCAGGTGTCTGAACATCTGCAGGTCACAGAGGAAGGACATATGGCAAGGCCTTAAAGATATTAAGAGATAGTATTGGGCAAATATTAAAGCCTATTAGCACCCAATCTCATTGGAAGGAATATAGTTGGTAAAGTTAGAGAATAAAATGGGGTAAGGATATTCTTTCATTTGTGATGGTTGTTTCTGCTTCTTAGTCATCCTATGTGGGTATACAATGTCTTCTCTGACAAAAAGTAAGCTCCTTGGGAGCAGGACTATTTCACTTTTGTCTTTGTATCCCTAGAAGCCATCAAAGTGTGTGGCACATAGTAGGCACTTAATAAATGCTTATTCATTAATTAGTGATCTTTCTATAAAGCAGAATGTATGCTTCTTGAGGGAAGAGACCATTTCTATTTTTCCTTTTATTCATAGCCATCCCGTAGAGTTAGTGTAGTATAGTTGATCTGGTCAAAGTACCTAAGAGCTAAGACTTGGGTTCAGACCTTGCTTCTCACACATATTGTCTGTGTGTCACTTTGAGTAGGTAACATAACCTCTTACTGCCCTGGGTAATTCACTAAGATTATAAACCACAGAGCAGGTACAAAACTGTATTAGTGGGACAAGTTTTTTCAACAGTATTTCCCTACAGCAGAGAAATTCTTCGTCTGATCCTATCCTTTTCCTAGAGCCTAGCACAGTGCCTGGCACATCGTAGGTTTTTAATTAGTTCTTGATGAATGAATACCATATCAGGCCTTTATGTAAATTTAAGATAGGACATAAATTGGCATTTTTAAATACCTATAATAGTAATGATATATGTTTCAAAGCAGAGTGAATGTGATACACACATTGCGCATTGCAAATGTTTAAATATGTTTAATGTCACATAATAAGTAACACTATTTATGTCTGTGGGTGACTTTTCTGGACCATCCTGATAATATATTATTTAATTACTGGCTTTGTTGAGTGGACCATGTAGGGGCATGTCAGAAACAAGATAAGCAATTGTCCAAACTCTTGAATCTTTGTAGATTACAAAAACATTTGTGGCCTCTTGGTAAGTCACAAAGTTAGACATAAATGTCAGGCAGCCTCAAAACAGATGTGCTGCCTACTGCTAATAGTGAGAGCTTGGTTGTTTTCACTCCCACAGGGCCCTTCACATTACCTACTTAAGTTGGGTATTGCACTTTGTCACTTGAGAGTTAAGACTATAACTCTTCATTACGTCTGTGAAATTCTCAATTTGCAGTGAACCCTACATAAGAAATTTAGATGCACACAGCCTGAGGGCACCGATCACAAGAAGTAATTCTGAGTTCCAATCAGAACAGAAAGCCCAAGCTGGATATGAAATCATTCCCATTTCTCTGTGGTGCAGCAGAAATCACATGAGTATGGAGAACATCAGTTTAATTTCAAGTGTGTGAGAAGATATTTCTAGGAAGTAAAGAAAATGTAGATTTAAAAAAAATTATTACTAAACCTCCATGTAACATGGAAGCTGCTGCTTTCATATAAGCAGTGAGAAAAAATTCATTCTTTTCACATATATTTTTATGTCAACAACATTGAGAATATGGAGCATTTCATTTATTCTGTGGCAGGGGGGAGTCAAGAATCTTTACTGAGCCACTAGTGCCAGGAATGGGGGAGTCTTGATTCAAATTTCATCCCAATTTCTTCCTCTGAGAGCCATAATGCTATCTTCTCCAAGTACTGAAGGGCCTGTATATATGCATAAATATATATCATAAAAGTTATACTAAACATATGCTTGTTCCATATAGCTGTGTACCATTTCTTCTTTTGCAAAGTAAAAGTAATAATACTCCCATTACCTACATCAAAAGACAATTCTAGGAAATAAGAATTATAAAAATAAAATGCTGTGGAATGTGAATTATTATCATTATTGTTATTGACAAAATCATAGGCTCTCAAAGTTGAACAATCTCAATAGCCATCCAACATGTGGCTGAATAAAAATTCCTTCTACAGTAAACCCAACAATAACCATATAGCACTTTCTTGAAGACCTCTGGTCAGACAGAACTCACTGCTTCCCAAGAAAGCCTTTGGAATAACTTCATTCCTTAAGAAATCTCTCCTTATAAGAGGCCAACATATGCTTCTTTGCTTTTTCTACCCACTGTTCCTACTTTAGTCCTCTAAGGCCAAACAAATCAAATCTCTTTGCCATATGACAGATTTTCAAATACTTGAGAGTCAACGTCATGTGCCATTAGGGTCATCTCTTCTTTGTGAGGTACTTTAACTGATCTTTGTTAGAAATGGAATCAAGAGGATATAAAAATCCACTTTAACCTAGCAATACCACTTCTAGGGCCATATCCCAAAGAGATCAGAAAACGGGGAAAGGGCCCACATGGGTAAAAATATTTATAGCAGCTCTTTTTGTGGTGGCAAAGAATTGGAAATTGAGGGAATGCCCATCAATTGGGGAAAGGCTGAACAAGTTGTGGTATATGAATGTCATGGAATACTATTGTGCTATAAGAAATGATGAGCAGGTAGTCTTCAAAAAAACCTGGAAAGACATATATGAACAGATGCTGAGCAAGATGAGCTGAACCAGGAGAACATGGTACACAGTTACAGCCACATTGTGCGATGACTAACTTTGATAGGCTTGGCACTTCTTAGCAATGCAAGGATCTAAAACTCCAAAAGGCTCATGATGGAAAATCCTATGCCTATCCATAGAAAGAACTATGAAGTCAGAATGCAGATAGAAGCATAGTATTTGCTCTCTCTCATTTTTTTTCTGTTTCTTCTTTTCTTTGTTCATCCCATTGATTATAATTCTTCTTTGAAACATGAATAATGTGAATATATGTTCAATATGAATATATATGTAGAGCCTATATTAGATTGCATGTCCTTTTGAGGAGGGGGGAAGGCAAGGAGGGGAAAGAAAAAAAACTTAAAAGCCTGTGGAACTGAATGTTGAAAACTAAAAAAAATTAATTTAAAATTGAAAAAGAAATGGAATCAAGGCATTTCACCATTATGATAGCCTTCCTCTGGACACTTCAGCTTATCATTGTCTTTGCTAAACTGTGGAACAAAACTGTAGCATAATACCTCAGATATGATCTGACCACAACAGAGCATACTTGGACTATCACATTCTTTATGATGATCACTTTCAATTTAACTTAATTCAATAAGCATTTCTAAACCACCTCTTATGTGCAAGGCACTTCCTAGGAAGGAAGGAAGGAACCTAAGAAACAAATAAAGACTGTTTTGACTGTTTTGACTTTTAAAAGATGTATTTTAGGTATGGGGTGATAATATCAGAAGTTGGAGAAATTACAGACATTCTCTATTACTTTTTCCTCAACATTTAGCTGCAAATACTCTTGAAATGGATGGTTAGTAGTAAATGTTATCACTTCACCACCAAAACATGAAGGAAGTACACAATAGATGTTTCCTATTCAAATAAGGTATATACTGAAGGAAATAGGTTATCCAGTCAAGTCTAAAGTTGGACAAGACCTTAGCAATCCAACTTATACCTGAATAAAAATGATCTCCTCAATCAACCCAAACAAAAAGTAATCATTCATCTTTTGCTTGAAGAAATCAGATAGAACCCACTACTTCACACAAAAGCCTTTTGGATAAAGAAAGTACTACAAAAGATTGTGATGAGTATTCATGTTTCCTCAGCAATAGAGCTTTAGTAGCTTTATTTCGGCAGAGTGCTCACTGGCGTAAGGCAATTTGTTGTTCTTGTTTTTGCTTTGTGTCAGTAAAATGTTTTCAAACAGAAATTACTGTCCCTATTCAAGATATTTTACATCATATATATATATACGTATATTATATATATATGTATATATATATATTATTCACAATATAAACTAACAGCAAATATCTGCTTTTCCTCTACAAAAAAGATCTTTTTGGAATTAGACTGGAAGATACTGAAAAAGAATTAATATGAGATTAAAAATTACATGAGAGATAAAATGGATAATTTTGATTATATAAAATTTAAACGTTTTTGCACAAACAGAGCCAAGGCAGCTAAAATTAGAAGAGAGAAATAGGATACTGGATCAAGTTTCAATGATGAAGGTCTCATTTCTAAAACATATGGGGACTTGAGTAAAATTTACAAATTTCGCAATGGTCAAAGGAATAGACAGTTTTCAGAAGAAGAAATCAAAGTTATGAATAACCATGTGAAAAAAAATTCTGTGACTACTAGAAAAATGCAAATTAAAGCAATTCTGAGGCATGCCCTAACACTGTCAGATTGGGTAAGATTAAGAAGAAAAAAATGATACTTGCAAGGGGGAGGGGATGGGAAAACAGATACACTAATACACAGATGGTCTAGCTTTGAATTTCCAACCATTCTGGAAAGCAATTTGAAATGATGGACGCAAGAATATTTAACTGCACAGACCATTTCATTCTGCAATACTGCTACAAGAGTTCTATCCCAAAGACATCAGAAATAGAGGAAAGGGACCCATATATACAAAAATATTTATAGCAGCTCTTTAGTGGTAGCAAAGAATTGGAAACTGAGAGTATGCCCATTAATTGGAGAATGGCTGAGAAATTAAGTATGATGGCTGAGTATATGAATACGATGGAATACTATTGTTCCATAAGAAATTATGAAGGGTGTGGTTTCAGAAAAACTGGGAAGATTTATAAAAACTGATGCAAAGTGAACTGAATATAATAAGAACACTCTACACAGTAACAAAAATATTGTAAAAATGATAATTTTGAAAGACTTAGTAACTCTGATAAACAAAATGGCTTCCTGTGTTGGTAAGCAAAATAGCCTTTGTTTTCTTTGAGTAATCCTTACTAGGTGCTAAGCCACAGGCCCAAACCCCTATTAGGTGTGGAACCTATGTGGGTGTGGATTGGTGACTGGAGTGGGGCCCAAGGTGGGGCTGGCTACGGGGAGGTGTTTACTCCAGAGCCATGCCCTCTTAGGTGTTAACCTAATCTATGTGGATGTGAACTTCCCAGGGTCTTAAGGGGAGGGTCCAAATCAAGAACCAATCACCAGAGCCTTTTTTGAACTTTGTTGAACTCTGGTAACTACGTACTGGGATTTGAATCAGACAAGGTCTGTCTGTTGATGTTTGTAATTTATTTGTATTTTGTTCTAAAGTTCAGCATGCTGGCTTTTTCCTCTGAACTAAGTGAATGATATTTGCATGCTGAATTAAAGTAAGCTTGTCAACCCCTTCACCTTACTTTCCTTAGTTAAGCAGATCAAAAGAACCTGTGCTGTTGGCAGCTTTCTGGGTGCTGGCTGTGGGTGGATCTTACACCCCCACAGAAGCGGCTAGCCGGATTGTTGAAACACTTCCACATTTCCAAAGGCATCCTGATGAAATGTTATTCTTCTGATTGAGAAGTGATGGATTCAGCATAAAATATGAAAAAAATATTTTTCTTGTTATTGTTTTTAATGTCTAATATGGAAATTTGTTTTGCATGATTACACATATTTGTAATAAGTTATGTTTTCCTTACTTCTTATTAAGTACCAGATGAAGGAGAGAAGTGGGAAGGAAAAAAGAACAAAAAAGCCTATATTATTTAAATAAAAAAGAATTACATAAAATAATCATAGGAAAATATTTACCCCAAAAATATATTTTCATCTAGCAATTCAAAAAAAATTCATTCATGTGTATCATAACTGACCTCTGAGTTTTTGCAACTTTCATGGTGGGTATCTATGAAGCAAATTATAAGGCATACTTGGATCTTACATACACCAGATTTAAAGAAAAGATTTCTTATCTGTATAATGTGGCAAGTGTGGAAGAGTCAGGAACCCTAGATTTTGGCATTAACTTAATATGTGACCTTATGCAAATACTTAGTTGAAACTCAATTACCTCTCCTTGTAAACTGAAAAGATTAACAGATCTCTTGGTCCCCTTTCTCTCTCAAATTCTATGGTTCTGAAATGGTCTACCACCTCTACAATTCCTAGAAAGAGTTATGTTTAGCAAGTCTGGAAAATAGAATATGATTCCATTTTAGAACTGCTAAATCAATTGTTCTTTATTGATTGGGTAAAAGGACAAACTTTTTAACTATACAAAAAAATAGAATTAGAGATGCAAGAATAGCAAAAGCTGGATTTAAGGGCAAGTCTGGAAATACCAAGAACATTACAAAGAACATCAAAATATTAATGCAATCACTAGAAAGCAGGAAGCACTAAGAATTTGGTTGAGGGACTCTGATTGAAGCAAGCAGTGAGACATAGATCTTCCTGGTAACAAACTGTGATTTCAGGTCAGAGAAATGACAGCTGATTTTGTGTGTTCAGCTAGAAAATATACAGATTTTGTGTGTTCAGCTAGAAAATATACAGAATCAGAGAGAATATAAGTCAAAAGAAGAAAAAACCCTATTAAAATAAGAAAAACAACATTAATAACAACCTTGTGATCCTAAGTCCTTAAAGCCTGCAAAGTGGTAGGCTGGCCAAGTTGCAAACTCTTTCCCAACCAATTCTTACATCATGACATATCACCTTTATACATCAATAGAATCATATATATTTTTTAAGCTGAAAAAGCCCTTGGATATCATATGATCCAACAATTTCATTTGACAGATGAAAAATGTGAGGTTCAAGGAGAGCTTATGACATCTACAAGTTATTCATTATTAGTCTCTTGACTTCTTATCTAGTATGCTTTCCATTGTATTAGAATTTGCATTTGTGGGTCTAAGGTTCTGAATTTGGCTTAGAATGAACACTATGAACGATAAAAGTGCTATTGGGGAAAGAAATGAGAGTGATATAAGAGAATTATGAAAAAAGAGTCAACTGCTTGGGAAACTCCTTAAGAAGTAGAACTGGCCAAATGGAAAAGGAAATACAAAAGCCACTGAAGAAAACAACTCCTTAAAGAGTTCAATTGGCCAAATGGAAAAGAAAGTACAAAAGCTAATGGAGGAAAATGACACCTTAAAAGTTAGAATTAGGCAAGTGAAAGTTAATCATTCCATGAGACATCATGAATCAATCAAACAAATTCAAAAGAATGAAAAATTGAAAAAAATGTGAAATACCTCATGGGAAAGACAACTAACCTGGAAAATAGATCCAGGAGAGACATCAGAATCACTGGACTACCTGAAAGTCATAAATCAAAAGGACAACCTGGACAGCATCTTTCAAGAAATTATCAAGAAAAACTGCCCTGATGTCCTAGAACCAGAAGGCAAAATAAGCATTGAAAGAATCCATCAGTCACCTAAGGAAAGTGATCCCAAAATAAAAACTCCAAGGAACATTATAGTCAAATTTCAGTACTATCAGGTCAAGGAAAAAAATACTACAAGTGGCCAAACAGAAACAATTCAAATATCAGAGAGTCATAGTCAGGATTACATAGTACTTGGCAGCTGCAACATTAAAGGATGAGAGGTCATGAAATATGATATTCCAGGAGCTAGGACTACAACCAAGAATCACTTACCAGAACTATTTACATCCCTACACAGGAAGATAACACCTGTAATTCTTAAAAATTGTATCACTAATAGTACAGCTAGAAGGAATATACATAGACAGAGGGTATAAGTACAAGGTGAATTTGAGGTAGTGACATAAAAAATTAAGGGATGAGAAAGAGGTATACAGTTGGTGGAGAAGTAAGGGAGAGGTAGAATGGGGTAAATCATTTCACATGAAAAGACACGAAAGACCTATCACAGTGGAGAGAAAGATGGGGATGGATGATTAGCATCACTTGAACTTTACTCTCATCAGTATTGGCTCAAAGAAAGAATAATATACACAATCAGTTGAATGTAGAAATCTTATCTTACCCAACAGGGAAGTAGGAAAGGAAGAGATAAAATAAGGGGAAGGGGTGGGGAGAGGACTCACAGAAGGTGGGCAGATCAGAGGAGATGTTAGAAGCAAAACACTGGTGAGGAGAGAAGACAAACAAAAAGCATAGGACAAAGGGAAATACACAGAAATCATAACTATGAATGTGAATGGAATGAACTCTCCCACAAAACTGAAGCAGAGAGCAGAACTGAACAAAAATCAGAACCTTAAATATAATATGTTGTTTACAAGAAACACTCTTGAAGTAGAGAGACACATACAGAACAAAGGTAAAGAGCTGGAGCAGAATCTATTATGCTTCAGCTTAAATAAAGAAAGCAGGAGTAGCAATCCTGATCTCAGATGAAGTAAAGGCAAAAATAGAACTAATTAAAAGAGATAAGGAAGGAAACCATATATTGATAAAAGGTACCATAGACAATAATGCATATCAATACCAAACATATGCACCAAATGGTATAGCATCCAAATTCTTAAAGGAAGTTAAATGAGTTACAGGAAAAAATAGACATCAAAACAATACCAATGAGGGACCTCAACTGTCCCCATTTAGAACTCAAAAAAATCCAATCAGAAAAAAAAAACAAGAAAGAAACTAAGGGGATAAATAGAATATTAGAAAAGTTAAATATGACAGCTCTTTGGAGAAAACTGAAAGGGAACAGAAAGGAATATATATTTTGCTAAGCAACATATGACACCTACACAAAAATTGTCCATGTAATGGGGCATAAAACCTCAAAATTAAATGTAAAAAGGTAGACATATTAAATGTATCCTTTTTGGATCATTATACAATAAAAATTACATTCAACAATGGACAGTGGAAATATAGATTAAAATTAATTGGAAAGCCATTAATGAAATTTCCAGGAAAAATCCCCAGGGCCAGATGGGTTCATGAGTGAATTCTCCTGAACATGTAAAGAACAATTCATTCTAATACTATATAAAATATTTGGAAAAATAGGCAAAGGAGTCCTACCAAACTCCTTTCATGACATAAATATGGTGCTGCTACCTAAACCAGTAAAAGCTAAAAACAGAGAAAGAAATTTATAGACCAAATTGCCCTAGTGAAGATTGATGTAAACATTTTGAACAAAATACCAGCAAGACAATTACAGCACCATATCGCAAGAATTATAAACTATGATAAGGGGGCATTTATACCAGGAATGCAGGGTTGGCTCAATATTAGGAAAACTATCAGCATAATTGACCATATATTTACAACAAATATAATTATATATAATATAAACATATATAAATAAAATATAAAAATAAAACCAACAGAAGTCATATTATTATCTCAATAGATGCTGAAAAAGTTTTTGACAAAATACAGTACCCATTCCTATTAAAAGCACTATAAAGCATAGGAGTAAAGAGACCATGCTTTGAAATAAGTGGTATCTACCTAAAACCATCAGCAAGCATCATTATGTAATGGGGATAAGCTAGAAGCATCACTATTATTCAATATAATACTGGAAATGTTAGCCATAGAAATAAGAAGATAAAGAAATTGAAGGAATTAGAACAGGCTATGAAGAAATAAAACTATCACTCTTTCCAGATGATATGATGTTATGCTTAGAGAATCCTAGAGCATTAACTAAAAAATAATTGAAATAATTAACAATTTAGCAAAATTGAAGGATGTAAGATAAACCCACCTAAATCAGCAGCATTTCTTTATATGACCAATAAAGCCTAGCAACAAGAGAAAAAAATCCATTAAAAATAAGTGTAGACAATATAAAATATTTGGGCATCTACCTGCCAATACAAAGCAAGGGACTATATGAAAATAATTAAAAACATTTTTCACACAAATAAAGTCAGATCTAGACAACTGAAAAATACCAATTGGTCATGAGTAGGCCAAGCCAATATAATAAAAATGGCAATTCTACCTAGATTAATTTACTTATTTAGTGCCATAACAACCAAACTACCAAAAATTACTTTATAGAGCTAAAAAAATAACAACAAAATTCATATGGAAGAACAGGTCAAGAATATGGAGGGAATTAATGAAAAAATACAAAGGAAGGTGACCTAGCAATACCAGATCTCAAACAATATTATAAAGCAGTAATCATCAAAAGTATCAGGTACTGGGTAAGAAATAGAGTGGTAGATCAGTGGAATAGATTAGGTACACAAGACACTGTAGTCAAGGACCATAGTAACCTAGTGCTTGAAAAACACAAAGACCCCAGATTTGGGATAAGAACTTACTGTTTGGCCAAAACTGCTTGAAAACTGGAAAACAGTAGTACACAAACTATGTATAGACCAACATCTCATACCATGTACCAAGCTATGATCAAAATGGGTGCATGATTTAGACATAAAGTGTAACACTGTAAGCAAATTAGAAGAGCCAAGAATAGTCTACCTGTCAGATCTATGGGGAGGGGAAGAATTTATGACCAGACAAGAGATAGACAGCATTACAAAATGTAAAATAGATAGTTTTGATTATATTAAATTAAAAGGTTTTTGTAGAAACAAAACCAGTGCAAACAAGATTAGAATGAAAGCAGAAGGCTAGGAAACAATCTTTACAGCAAGTGTCTCTGATAAAGGCCTCATTTCTCAAATATGTGGAGAAGTGAATCAAATTTATAGGAGTACAAATCATCCCCTAATTGATAAAAAGTAAAGGATATGAAAAGGCAGTTTGCAGATGAAAAAATCGAAGGTTTCTATATTAAGATGTGCTGTAAATCACTTTTGATTAGAGAAACGCAAAGTAAAACAACTTCAAGATACCATCTCACACCTATCAGATTGGCTAATATGACAAAAGAGGAACATGACAAATGTTGGAGAGAATATGGGAATATTGGGATGCTGATGCACTGTTGGTAGAGTTGTCAACTGCTCTAAACATTCTGTAGAGCGATTTGGAACTATGCCCAAAAGGCAACTAAACTGCATATCCTTTGATCTAGCAATACCACTGATAGGTCTGTATCCCAAAGAGATCATAAAAAGGGGGAAAGGACCTGCATGTGCAAAAGTATTTATCCCAGCCCTTTGCATGGTGGCAAAGAATTGGAAATTGAGGGGCTGCCCATCAACTGAGGAATGGCCAAACAAGCTGTGTACATGAAGGTAACGGAATACTATTGCGCAATAAGAAAGGATGAATAGACAGATTTCAGAAAACCTGGAAACTTGTACAATAAAAAGGAAATGAGCAGAACCAGGAAAATGTTATAGACAATATCAGTGACACTTTGTGGTGATCCACTATGAATGACTCAGCTATTCTCAGCAACATAATGATTAAAGACAAATGCAAACGACTCATGAAGCAAAATGCTATCCACATCCAACTTGAACTGATAGACTTTGAATGCAGATTGAAGTATATATTTTCACTTACTTTATGCTTTCTCATGGTTTTTTTCTTTTGCTCTGTTTCTTCTTTCACTACTGTGATTAATATGAAAACATTTTTTTACGTGATAGCACATTGTAAACTATATCAAACTGCCTACCATTTTAAGAAGATGGGAGGGGAGGGAGGGAGGAAGGAAAATTTTGAACTCAAAATATTGTAAGAATGAACAAAAATAAATTCTTAAAAGGTAACTGGGGAAAAATAAAATACTATTAAAAATAAGTAAAAGAGACAAAAGTATTAATTTTCCCTCTATTAAAAATCATCAAAAAATACAAGAACTCAAGATACCTAGTGCAAAATCAGACCCAATAACAACTGCACCCAGCAAAAAAATTCTCATGCCTCTCTTGGTTGGTCATAATGTGACTCACCCTGATAACATCAGTCTGAGTGAGGTGAAGGGTATGCCAGATCAAAGAACCAAGAATCCCCTTTCCTGTACTTGTTTTTGTTAGCCAGCTATCCTTCCTGGGCACCAGATTAAGAAACTTTGCTCTAGGCTTCTCCTTATGCTATTTTATGATCTCGTTTTTCTGAACTTTTCCCCACTTCAGATTTGTTTTCCTTCTTTTCTTAGTAAAATTCTTGTTATGCCAACTGCTCTTGGTACCTTCTTATTCTAGAGCTATGTATAGAAATTATATATAAATGGAAGTTGTACAGGGCCAAGACTTAATAAAATTCTGTATTGGCTGACATCTTCTACTTAAAATTAATGCTATATAATAAAAAGAAATAGGTCACTTTTCATCCTTTCAATTTGAACATTACCCCCAATGTTTATGCATTTCCTGGAACTTCAAATCTTTCAGTCACTAATCAAAAATATTACAATTTTGATTAACATATGTCCCCAAAATGCCTTTTTTGTTGACAAATCTGTTGCTCAATAATTGGTCTTCATTAATTTTTTCTGTTATTCTTGTTGTTCATTCGTTTCAGTCATGTCTGACTCTTCATGACTCCATTTGGGGTTTTCTTGGCAAAGATACTGGAGTAGTTTGCCATTTCCTTTTCCATTCATTTTACAGATGAGGAAACTGAGGCAAACAGGGTTAAGTGACTTGCCCAGGGTTACATAGCTAGTAAGTGTCAGACCAGATTTGAACTCAGGAAGCTGAGTCTTCCTGACTTTAAGCCTCCTTATCTATCCACTGTGCCACCTAGCTGCCCTTTTCATTATTCTAGGGAACTAGAGAGAAAGGCAGAGGACAAAAAAGTGACTGTGTGTATCCATAATAAAACGCATGAAGGGAAGGTAAAAAAATTAGTGTCATGCTATCGTGACTTAGAATCCTACTGAGAAGGCATTATGTAATTATGCAATTTGAATGGATTGGAGACCTTACATTTGGTTCATTGTCTGCCTTCAGGAAAATTCATATATGTCTTTGTAAAAAGATGAGAAATAACTGTGTCATAGAAACATCTCTACTACTGCTGCTACTGCTGCTGCTGCTACTTCTATTTTTACTACCACTGGTAATGAAATTATGATTATAGTGGTTGTGTTAATAGTGAAAATAAGTATTAAAATGTTTCTTTAAATTTTGCAAAATGGTTCTAACATGTTATGTTGAGTCTCAAAAACTGTGAAGTAGGTACTATGGGTATTATTATTAATATTATCCCCATTTTACAGAAGAAAAAAACTGAGGTCCAGAGAAGTTGTGATTTAGTCATGGTCACAAACATAGTGTCTGAGGCAGGATTTGAATATAGCCAGCATGGTGCAATGGAAAAAAGCATTGAATTTGGAGTCAGACTTGTGTTTGAATCTTTCCTATATCATTTACTTGTGTCACTGAGGCTGCTAGATGGTATAGCTTGTAGAGTGTGGGATCTGGTGTCAGGAAGGCCTAGTGTCAAATGCAGCCTAAGATACTAGCTGTGAGACCCTGGGCAAGTAAGTCACTTAATCTCTGTCTACTCAGGTTCCTCATCTATAAAATGGGGGATAAAATAGCACCTACCTCCCAGGATTGTTGTAAGGATAACGTGTTAAAAATGTAAAGAACTTAGTATAGTACCTGGCACATGGAAAATGCTATATGAATGTTAGTTATCATCTTCATCATTATCGTCATCATCATCATCTATGTAAATTAATTAGTCTCTCTGGATCTCATCACTTATCTCCCTAGCATGTAAAAGAAGAGGCAGGGGAGGAGGTTGGGCTGCTTGACTTCTAAGATTTCTCCTAGTTCTAACTCTCTGTGATCCTATTGTTCTCTTTAGAAAAGGATATAATGATAGCAATTCAGGTAGATGTTTTCTCAATTCCAGAAGAAGAGCTTCATAGTGCTGCTGCTTCCAAACAACTTCCATTGCCTTTAGACAGTAAAACAGGTTGCTGGTTGATGACTAGAAAATGGTCCACAGTAGAATTCCAAATCAATTACCACCTCCAGAGAGATGGGAAGATGAATATGATCAGACAGTCACAAATTACCTAGAGCAACAAAAAGATCTAGTCTTTTTCGAAAATTATATTCCAAGCAGATAAGAAAGTGTCCTTGTCTGAGAGATTAGCCTCAGCCTCATTGCTTTCCATCCCCTCTCCTTTACCCAGTTCAATCTCTGTCACAGAAACTGTACATCTTACTTTGCTCAAGTGCATATGGTGAGAAAAGCAACTCTCCCTGAAAGCCATGGGGAGAAAAACTTGAAAATTATTTGGAGAATATAAAAACAACCAACATGGATTCATTTTGGAGAAATGAAAACTGGCATCTGGTGCTTCTTCTTAGTTGTTCCACTTTGTCACATTTTAAATATAATGAAGTATAAATCTGATGTAGAAGATTCTGGATAATAGGACTCTTCCCTTTAGAGCAATGGCTAGCTCTCTGTCACAGTGGACAAGATCACAGTGGGGGTAAGGTCATAGAAACTGTGTGTCATCTGCCTTGTGATGTTATCAGGTGATCAACCCCAAAGCAATGGGAACAGACTGATTTAAAAAAAGGTATGGGGGAGGGGAGAAGGAAAGAACTGTGATAATAAATCAACTCAACTGTGGAGAAAGTGCCAGGGAAAAACAATATTGATTTTTTTTACAAGCCAGTGCACAGATTTGTCAGACAAAAGAATAGAGATGTCAAACCCCACAGAACCATACACACAAATATTAAGACAAAACAACTGTCGTGCCCACACAATGCCAAAACATGTATGTATTGGTGCTCATAACCTACTGCTTCATTTTATCCCGTTTTCAATACGCAAATGGAATGCAGGCATCAGCTTTGCTAAACAACGAGTGTTTCGGCCTTCAATTTCATATTTCTACATTACTAAATCCCACCTGGAGAGAGTCAAGGGAAGATGAAGCAATCTAGAATGGGTGATGTTTGGGCTACTGAACAAAAAAATGAGATGTTTTAGCCAACACCAAAGGGAGATCATCCAGGACCTTGATGATCCATGTTTTCCCATACTTGTAATTGAATATCATAGAAAACAAGAAATTCATGGGAGAACCGGAGGAGAGTTGGTCTGAACAGGTTCCAATCACTGACGGAAAAACTTGCAACAAAAGAATTAAGTTAGTCTGAACATCTTGAAAAATGATATCGTTTCTTTGTATCTGTTGTCACTCAACATATGCAAATGCAGAGCTTGAAGAAAAAAAATAGAATCAGCAGGCTTGTGTTCTTCATTTCAATCTTACTTCCACCATCTTGTCTTAGGAATACTGCAACATATCATGGCACTTATGTTGGGAGAAGAGCTGAGAACCTCAATTAAGTTTAAATTGCATAGGAAAAGCACTGTAAAAGATGTATTAAACTAAAAGACCTATATCCAGAAAAAATGTGCTGATAGCATAGGAAGAAGGAAAGATAACTAGCAAAAAGTCCATATGCTTCACCACCATTCATGTAATATGAAGAGAATGCAAAAGACTCACTGTGTTAGATGAAGTTCCTGTGGAGGATTTGTAGAAGACAATAGCAATACTGTTACTGAATGGCTTGGTATGCCCACATTCTGAGTTAAATTGCTGGAGGGAATATTTACATCAAGGAGATATAGATCTGTTTAAGTTTGAGGTATGTGATGGAGCATGTACTATGTATAATTCACTGTGCTATCTGCTCTTAAGAATAATATGATCTAGAAGATATAACTACCAATATACAAATGCACACACATGTGTGTATGTGTGTATGCGTGCAAAAAAGCAAACAAGTATATTCAAACCTATAAAATCCATAAGGTTCGGGGAAGACAGCATCAATTGCTATCAATTTTCTTGTTAGCAGACACTACTTAAATATCTTTTTTATGGTGAAGTCAACAAAATCTTGTTGAAAATCTTGGTCCAATCTCTTACCACAAGACACCAAATATAATTTGCTATTTATTTGATCACTGGGAACAAAGGAATGTCTCAGAACAAGATTATCTCTCCATAATGCTATAGATGTAAATAGTGTCTATTTGGATTAATTAATGGCTGAATGAAAAATCACTTCTTGTTTTGACTCTAGAAGAGACCCTGGGAGTTTTTGTTCTTTCTGTTGTGGTTTGTGTCCACAATGACTAGGGTAGTTGATGCTTAACTAAAACTTCTTGAATTTTATAATACTTCTGATAAGCTTATTTTCCTACAAATTATTGCCTCTAGGACTTTCATAATTCCAAAATCTCCATTTTTAAAGTTCCCGTTAAAAATCATTAAAGATTTTTGGAGGAGCAAAGACCTTAGAAATCATCTGCTCTAATCCTGCCCCACTACTCTGCTCTGGAAAGTTATATCAAGAGATCCAAAATTCTCTATATCCTCTTTTAGCTCTGAGCCCCCAGCCAATTAGAGTGTCTTGTTTATATATGTATATATATGTATATATATACATACGTATATATGTATATATGTGTGCATGTATTTCCCCCTCTTCTCTAAGAATACTCCCATCTCAACTGCCTCCTTCCAATTACATTACCAATAAACACAACCATACTAGCAAAAGTCTGTGCTAAGCACTGTTCATAAAAACAAATTAAATGTCTAAAGTAAACATAAACAGACCATCTCCATGTCCATCTCCATCTCCAGTCTTCAGGCTTCCACAAAGGAGCTTAAGGGCAGAAAGTCAATATGGGATTGCCACTTTGGGATCCATATTTTGGGGGATGAGAATGATGTGTTCACTAATATAGTACTTGACCTAGCTTTTGAATGCCAAGTTGACCAAAACAGTTATTCCCAGAGTCCTGGCTCTTTCTTTTTGGCAACTGCCTCTTCTTATGCTCCTGGTCTCCTACATCCTTGTGCCTTCTCCCATTCTGCTTTTCTCCAGCTCTGGGTTGTCTATTCATTGCATCAGGAGCAAAGTTTTTCCTCAAAAGTAATTTCCTGAACTCATTAAACTGAATTTTGAATCTCATCCTTTAAGGTTATGTAATCTGTCATTCTTTATCCTATCATGTTGCTTTCCTAATGTGGCCACAACTTTACATTTAATACAACTTTAAGTTAAATATCTTATTAACCCCCTTTCTATGATTTAAAAACCAATTCCTTTATACAAATATCACAGCTCTGTGAACTGTCCATGGTGCTAACCTATTAGAAGTAGTCAGTCAACATCTAGGTGTTGAAGGACAACACATAATCATAGAAATGCAATAGGCAGCTTCCTAAGGTAAGGTTAGAATAATTTCTACCCTTCCCTGTGTGAACTATGCTATGAAGAGGCAATGTGATATTGTGCAAAAAGGACTGGATTTTTAAATGGAGGACCTAGATTCAAATTATTCCTCTTTCATTTACTACCTAGGTCATCTTGATCAAAGCCATTAGCCCCCTCAGGTTATTTTTTATTTCAGTCTGCAAAGTTAGGGAGTTGAAATATATGCCCTCTAAGGTTTCCTTTACCTTTAAATGCATATTGTTAGTATTGTATGTTCTTGGGGTCATATGTACAATAAAGATTTACAAATTATGCATAGGATGTTCTCTCAAGTCCCATTAGTTAGTTCATATTCCATTAATGAAATAGTTTTTTCCAGGATTTTTAGTTCAATTAAATATTTATTAAGCATTCATTATTTTTCTGACCACCATTGTGTTGACATTCTAAATATTTCAAATTAAACAGACATCTAGTGAAAACTGCCTCTGCCCTTAGTCTGTTGCCCAGTCCTTTTCCAAACTTGGATATAATACCTTATTAATGCTTCTTACAGGGGTTTATGATGCTCAGAGTCCATTGCCATAATAGGTACAGAAGATAGATGGAGGCACTAGTGGGCAGCAACACAACTGGTCTATAGATCAGGAAATAATGTACATGAAAATAGTATAACTACTTATAGTATCTTTATCACTCTGCATTTTCCGTGTTTGAATTCCTTTACTATTTCTTTTTTTTTCTTTCTCCTTTTTTTTTAATTTAAATTTATTTATTTAACATATTTAGTTTTCAGCATTGATTTTCACAACAGTTTGAATCACAAATTTTCTCCCCATTTCTACCCTCCCCCCCACTCCAAGATGGCATATATTCTGGTCGCCCTGTTCCCCAGTCAGCCCTCCCCTCTATCACCCCCCCTCCCCTCTCATCCCCTTTTCCCTTCCTTTCTTGTGGGGCAAGATAAATTTCTATGCCCCATTGCCTGTGTATCTTCTTTTTTAGTTGCATGCAAAAACTTTTTTTTTTTGTTTTTGAACATCTGTTTTTAAAACTTTCTCTCCCCTCTTCCCTTCCCACCCACCCTCCCTAAGAAGTCGAGCAATTCAACCTAGGCCACATGTGTATCATTATGTATAACCCTTCCACACTACTCATGTTGTGAAAGACTAACTTCATTTTGCTCCTTCCCAACCCATCCCGCTTTATTGAATTTTCTCCCTTGACCCTATCCCCTTTCCAAAGTGTTTGTTTTGATTACCTCCACCCCCATCTGCCCTCCCCTCCATCATCCCCCCCCCTTTTATTTTTTTTTATCTTCCTCCCTCTTCTTTCCTGTGGGGTAAGATACCCAACAGAGTATGTATGGTATTCCCTCCTCAGGCCAAATCTGATGAAAGCAAGGTTCACTCATTCCCCCCTCACCTGCCCTCTCCCCTCCTCCCACAGAACTGCTTCCTCTTGCCACCTTTATGCGAGATAATCCACCCCATTCTATCTCTCCCTATCTCCCGCTCTCAGTATGTTCCTCTCTCATCCCTTAATTTCATTTTATTTCTTTTAGATATCTTCCCTTCATCTTCAACTCACCCTGTGTCTGCTCTCTCTCTTTTACATATATATATATACATATATATATGTATATGTATATATACACATACATATACACACACATATATATACATACATAGACACATAGATATATACATACATACACATTCACCCATATATATACATAAACATATATATATGCATATTCCCTTCAGCTACCCTAATACTGAGGTCTCATGAATCATACATGTCATCTTTCCATGTAGGAATGTAAACAACACAGTTCAGCTTTAGTAAGTCCCTTTCAATTTCTGTTTCTTGATTACCTTTTCATGCTTCTCTTGATTCTTGTGTTTGAAAGTCAAATTTTCTATTCAGTTCTGGTCTTTTCACTGAGAAAGCTTGACAGTCCACTATTTTATTGAAACTCCATATTTTGCCTTGGAGCATGATACTCAGTTTTGCTGGGTAGGTGATTCTAGGTTTTAATCCTAGCTCCATTGACCTCTGGAATATCGCATTCCAAGCCCTTCGATCTCTTAATGTAGAAGCTGCCAGATCTTGGATTATTCTGATTGGGTTTCCACAGTACTCAAATTGTTTCTTTCTGGCTGCTTGCAGTATTTTCTCCTTGATCTGGGAGCTCTGGAATTTGGCAACAATATTCCTAGGCGATTTCTTTTTGGGATCTATTTGAGGAGGCAATCGATGGATTCTTTCAATTTCTATTTTGCCCTGTGGCTCTAGAATATCAGGGCAGTTCTCCTTGATAATTTCTTGAAAGATGATATCTAGGCTCTTCTTTGATCATGGCTTTCAGGTAGTCCAATAATTTTTAAATTGTCTCTCCTGGATCTATTTTCCAGGTCAGTGGTTTTTCCAATGAGATATTTTACATTGTCTTCCTTTTTTTCATTCCTTTGGTTCTGTTTTATAATATCCTGATTTCTCATAAAGTCACTAGCTTCCACTTGCTCCAATCTAGTTTTTAAGGTAGTATTTTCTTCAGTGGTCTTTTGGACCTCCTTTTCCATTTGGCTAATTCTGCCTTTCAAGGCATTCTTCTCCTCATTGGCTTTTTGGAGCTCTTTTGCCATTTGAGTTAGTCTATTTTTTAAGGTGTTGTTTTCTTCAGTGTATTTTTCAGTATTTTGGGGGTCTCCTTTAGCAAGTCATTGACATGTTTTTCATGGTTTTCTTGCATCCTTCTCATTTCTCTTCCCAATTTTTCCTCTACTTCTCTTAGTTGCTTTTCCAAATCCTTTTGGAGCTCTTCCATGGCCTGGGACCAGTTAGTGTTTTTCTTGGAGGCTTTTGTTGTAGGCTCGATGACTTTGTTGTCTTCTTTAGGCTGTATGTTTTGGTCTTCTTTGTCACCAAAGAAAGAATCCAAAGTCTGAGACTGAATCTGGGTGTGCTTTCGCTGCCTGGCCATATTCCCAACCAACTAACTTGACCCTTGAATTTTTCAGTGGGGTATGACTGCTTGTAGACTAACGAGTTCTATGTTCCAGGTTTGGGGGGGAGGTGCCAGCTCTGTCACACCAGCACTCCTCCTTCCCCAAGAACCCCCAGCCCAGGCTGGCCTTAGATCTTTAGCAGGCTGTGCACTCCTGCTCTGATCCGCCACTTAATTCCTCCCACCAGGTGGGCCTGGGGCCAGAAGCAGCAGCAACTGTAGCTGCCCAACCTCCACTGCCCCCGGGGCTGGAAGCCGAACTGCGAACTCCTTCCACTCCCACAGCTTTTCCCACTAACCTTCTCTGCAGTCTTTGGTGTTTGTGGGTTGAGGAGTCTGGTAACTGCCGCAGCTCACATAATCAGGGCCCTAGGGGCCCCATCCGCCCAACTCCAAGTTTGGTTGTTCCGCGCTGCTCAGGCTGGGCTCTGCTCCACTCCGTTCCCAGCTCCCAGCTCCGTGTGGGATAGACCTCACCCAGAGACCATCCAGTCTGTCCTGGGCTTTAGCCCTTCTTCCCTCTGCTGTTCTGTGGGTTCTGCCATTCTAGAATTGGTTCAGAGCCATTTTTTATAGGTTTTTGGAGGGACTTGGTACGGAGCTCACAGTAGTCCCTGCTTACCAGCCGCCATCTTGGCTCCGCCGCCCTCCTTTACTATTCCGTAAGAGGCAGTTGGCTTGTAATGCAAAAAACATTGTATTGGATTCAGAAGTCAAACTTAAGAGTTTTTATCCTTGTTCTATACTGCCTAGCTATGTGAACTTGTGTGAGAGAATTTACCTTACTAAGCCTCAGTTTACTTACCTGTTAAATGGAGATAATAATGCTTTGAATACTTACCCCCACAGGATTATTGTGAGGATCAAATGAGCAATGCTGCACAAATGAGATCTATTCAGCTCATGTTTTCCCAAATGTCTACATGTAAATGTTCACATTTTAAATAAGAAAAAATATGAACTATCCATCACCTCAGAGGCATTATTGAGATTTCTTGGGATTTGACCCATTTTTGAAATATGGCTCTAGTTTATTATACACTATTCAAAAGAGAGAGGATAAGCACAAGGGAATGTCATAGTATGTTATATTAAAAGGTATGCTCAAATGCATAAGTCCTCTGACTACAGGGGGCTGAAGGATAGATGAGATTGCATCTTAAAAAGCAATGTAGGGGAAGCAAACTCCAAGAAATGGAGATAGGCAGTTTCATGTCTAATTCTCTTTTTTGTTCATTTTGTATTTAGACATTTATTTGGGGTGTGATAAGCTAGTAATAAAAATAAATAAATAAAATTAAATATGAGCGCAGGGACAAAGAGAAGCCATTTTGTCCTTGAGAGAATAAAAAAGACACTCGGAAATAGAGGTGTTTCAGAGACAAATCACATGCGTGCACAGAAGTAGGCTAGAGTTGTAATGGAGACCTTCAATTATCCAAATATTTCCTGAATTCTCTCTGCCAAAAAAAATCAGAGCAGAAAATAACATCTTGACTTACCTTGCCCTAATTACAATTTCATTTTTCAAAAGACAGAAGAATCGACAAAGGGAAATTTCTTTTTGAGATAGGATTTTAACTAAGGAAACTGGTTTCTGAGGTAGAAATGGTGAGAATTTTGGAGGGAAATGACCATTGAGTTTTAGAGAAAGGAAATGAGGAAGCATAAGACCAAGCTAAAAGTGTTTTGGCTACATTTGGAAAACAGGAAAAGCCCAGAAGGGATAGGAACACTGTAGGGGATATAGCATGATACTATCTGATGAAAGAGAGGAGGCAATCCCACACAATTTCCATTTTGCTTCTAATTTCCCTGGAAACACTGATGTCAATCTTTTTCTATCCAAGGCAAAACTCCAGTTCCAGTTCCAATAGAGAAACTGTTTCCCATTTACTACAGGGTTTATTACATGTTTACATGTTTCACATATCATATCTAGATACCTCTGTTTTCAGCCCACTTAGTGATTATATCAATGAGATTATGACTGAGAAGATATAATTGGTAAGAGATCAACTCCCTTCCCACATATGTAAACATTTTGAAAAATTTAAAATGCTATAAAAATGTAAGATACTGCTGCTGCTGCTGCCGCTGCTGCCTCCACTACTTGTGATGATGATGATGATGATGGTGGTGGTGGTGATGGTGGTGGTGGTGATGGTGATGATGATGATGATGATAATGATGATTTTGTGAGGCTTTGGAATACTCTCCCTTTCTAAAACCTAATGATTATAATTACTATGCTACAAAGTTTTAAAATACACAAAACACTTAACAAACATCATCCATTAGCGCTTCCCAGTTTTGTGAGGTAGATTTGATAGGACTTGAATGCTATTTTTATATGTATTTTAAGACTGAATCTTTCTAAACTAAATCAAACCCATCACTGATCTTCTATGAATATGTTTGATCTGGTCCAGCTGCTCTTTCCATTTTTGCTTCCTTTAGTGCCATTTCTACTTTCTCATGTAGGAGTCAGTACTGTGATGCTTAAATGTAGTAGCTTTTTCTTAAAGCACAGATTCAACCATGTCACCCACTATTCAATAAACTCCTCTAGGATCACATACAAAATGCTCTGCTTGGCATTCAAAGCTCTTCATAACATAGTCCCGTCTTGCCTTTCCAATCATTTTGCATGTTGCTCCCTGTATGTATTCTTTGATCTAGTGTCAGTGGCCTCCTGGCAGTTCCACAAAGAAGACACTTCATTCATTTCTCAGGCTGGGGCAGATTCTCTGGTTTTCCCCCATGCCCAGAATATTCTCCTTCATCAGCTCTTCCTACTGAATTCCATATTTCCTTCAAGTTTAAATTAAACTCTGATCTTTTACAGGAAGCCTTTCCAAACCTCACTTAATTCTAGTGTCTTTCCTTTATTAATTATTTTGTATTTATCCTATATATTGCATGTCTTTCAAATATTTGTTTGCATGCTTTCTCCCCCATTAGATAGTAAGCTCTTTGGAGTGAGGGACTGGGTTTTCTGCATTTTTAAGACATTTATCACAGTGGTTGGCATGTAGTAGGCAATTGATGTGGATTGATTAGTTGACTCATTGATAGCACTAGGTGATTGATAGAGAAAAGTTTGTGAAAATTGTTAAAATAATCTTTACAGATTTTGTCCCTTTATGAGTGTGCTGTCTTTTCACTTTCATCATTATTTTCTGTTGGAATGATCTGCTTAATAGATTTTCCCTTCAGTTTCCTTAAACCTATTTTTCTTTCCACAGCACCTTGTTTAATGAAGGAATGTTACCCAAAATCTTGCATTATTTTTCCCCATAAGATTTTTACAAGTGAACTTGTATATCTTGCTGCTTGGATGAGGGATCAAATACTTCTTGGAAGATCTATTGCTAGGCTCCATCATTTCTCTCATTATATTTATTCATTTACAGAGGTTGAACTTTCTTGTGAAAAATAGGGATAATTTGTGTTGGTTTTTATTCTTTGATCCATTTCTTTTATTTCTGTGCTATAGATTATTTAAACAGGTCAAGTTGGAAGTCTTTCCATTATACATTATATTCTGTCATACTTATTCTTCTAATTGGGTGAAAAGCAACATAGTACAGCAAATAAAGACAACCACAGCATCAAAAAGACCAAGGTTCAATCCATCTCTGTCACAAATTAGGTATGTGACCCTAAGCCAGGTATTTAATTTCTCAGTGCTAGGCAACTATCCAAGACAATAAGTTGCACAGGAGGTAGATTCTACATTGGTGAAGTAACTTTAACCACAGGTTCAGGTTTGATTTTTTTATGAGAGTAATTTTTATTTTTATTCTAGCAAGTGGATGGCTTGACCTTATACAGAAATCTGATTTGGAAGTAACTTTATCACCAATAACATGTTGCTTCTTGTCTATTTAAATATAATCATTTTTACTTCTTTTGGCATTCATTATTTGATTATTTCTACAGGTTGAGGGCTTCCTAACTCTCTTCTTGAAGAAAGTATTTATGATATGATATGTAAGTGTGATGAGTAATCTATAAACTTTTGGTCTTATTTCTTTTTCTTGAACCTATCAACTGAACCAGAACTGGTCTCTAACCTGTGGGTGGCCACAGCCAAACAAAGCAGGCTAGTGACAGAAAAATCAGGAATCAAGCAGAAGTTTAATTCCAAAGTGAGGGAAATGGCTTACAATCAAGGACACATGTACCAGAGCCCCACCCATAGTGGGTGTATCAGTAAGGCAATAATAACAGTGTAGATGATAGTTGTCAAAATTCCTATGTAGTTCTGTATCACAAAGTGTATGAGACTCTACACATAGAAGGTAGAAAAAGTAAACCATTTATTCAGACACCCAGAGAACCATATGCCACAAACCATTTACCCAATCTATCAGAGGAGTGAAGCATTCAATACATAATATAACAACATGGAGCCTGACTATCCCAAAACCTGTCCCATCCCCTGTGGGGTCTCCTCAAAAACAAACTCACAGTACAGCTAAGTCAGTCTGTTCAGCTCCAACTATCACGATGGCCATTAACAGCCATTAGCAGCCATAACATCTCTCTCTCTCTGTCTCTCTGTCTCTCTCTCTCTGTCTCTCTCTCTCTCTCTCTCTCTCTCTCCTTTTCCTGTGACATAAATTCTTTTTCCTGTCAGGAAGCTCCTCCCACCACACATGTCTTGGGCTTCCTTTGACATAAGTAGCTCACATGGCCTATTAATGGGTAGGAAAGATCTTCAAACCTAAATTGTTAACACAGTGGGAGGAGGGGTCAAGGCAGTGTGGGGAGATCACAATCCTTATACCTATGGCTATACAGTAGCCTTAACAATGGCGGGTAACAGCAAGATGAGATGAGTTTGATTCACATCAGGTCTTCGTGACCAGAAACAATTCTGAGGTTTTGATATACCTGAGATGATCCGGAGGGTGAATACAAAGGATTGTTGTTATGCCAAGCTCAGGGCATAGCTTGTTTGCTGGGCCTAAGATCTGAAAAACATGGTATCTATTAATATCTTGACAATCCATATGAATATAGGTGTGTGTAAGTATGTGTATGTTTATACAATTTATTAAGAATCTTACTATAGGAGGCACATTAACTTTAGAAGCTATTTATTAATTGAATTCTATTCTCTCCTAAATGTTGCTGAATGACTCCTCCCTTCTCCCACCACTTAAGAAAAATTGGACTATATGCTTACTTGTATAATTTGTCTTGGATTATCTATTATTTTTCTACCTGAATATATAATACACTAGCTCCCTTAGATTGCAAAGCTTACTAGTGAGACATAATGAATAGAATGGCTACTTAATGTGAAAACTCCTATTCATCAGGAATAGAAAACATGACCTGGAAAGCACAATGTTTTGTTATGAATGACTATGGTGAAAGCTCAATTTGACTTTTGGATGCCATATCCTGAGAGCCAAACATTGCATTCATTTTTGAGCAACTAGACTCTCAAAGTTCTCTTCTCAAACTAAAAGTCCTTTTCTCAAACTAGAGAAAAGATAGAGACTTGGATCATACATAAACAGTTTCAAACAGGGGCTGAAACCAAAATGAAGTACCTTTTGAATTTCAAAGCCATATAGCTAAGGAAGGGATATTTTTGTTGTTTTTTCCCCCACTAGTTCTCATTTTAAAATCCATTTCTACTCTTCCAGCTCTCAGCCAAGACAGGAAACCAAAAAGTCAAAATATTAAGGAAGGCTGTTTTTGTCATATATCCAACCATCGGGAGGTAACAGAAACTCTCAGGAGAAGTACTTCTTTCATGAGATTTCCAACTAAAATGTGCAGAAACAAGACACTCAGATAGTTTGGAAAACCTTAGATAGTTCCTTCCTGGCAGTCACAAGTGATCGGATTACACTCTCAAAGATGAAGTTTGATCATTCACATTATTCAGTGGCTATCCATGAATTTAGCAATAGAGAGGGCACACTCTACCGGTTAGATACAATATCTCTGACTACTACAGCGTTCCTTTGAACTCAATGAAATTATGCATTTACAATTAGATTGATAGCATTGATACCTATTCCTAATAGAGTAGCTAGTCATTGAAGATTTCTTGCAAATATCCATTGTAATGAACTAACTCTGATGAGACACGTCAAATGATGTTGCTATGTTCATAAAAATCATCTTTGTTTCTTCTGAATGGAGCTATAACAAAGGCTTGTTCCATATTCAGGTATATTTCATAAGGAAATAGTTTTCTTCATTGATTCTAATAGCTTAGGCAAGTTCTGAATCTTCTCCAGCATTTAGCACAATGCTTTGCACACAGTAGGTACTTAACAAATAGTTGATGCTGTGAAGCTTTAATTCTTTTGAAGGATGTGGTTTTCTTATTATGAGAAATGGCAAGAAGGAGGTTTGGTGTCTTCCCCATGGCCATGTAAGTTTATAACACAGAGAACTTGAACCCAAGTTTTCTTTGTTCTGAGACCAGCTGCTATACAATATGATATACTATCCATGAACCTTTGGAATAAGGTCATCATAATTTATCAAGAGGGATGAGAAATGATGTCTATATTTTTCCTTTTGACTATATCAAGATGTAAAGCTTATCTGAGGTAAAATGGCATTTCTACTTAGAATTTTTCATCAATTAAGCATTCTTAATGATTTCTTTTAAAAATAAATTTGAAATGTATATGTGATTCATTTAGCTACCTAGTTTTTTTTCTACTATACAGTGAGATATTTTTAGAAACTGAAGGTTGATTTCAATATTCCTAAGGAGCTTAGAACTAGATTTTTTGTTCGTTTTTAATGGTTTAAGCTCCTTTCAAATATTCTTCATCTGCAGGACAGAGATCAGGGAGCCCAGAGGTCATGAGGCCAATTTTAAATGTCCCAGAACTAGAGTTAAAGAGCTTCTGTCATGAAAGGCAATATTCAAAAGGGAATGTCTGCGTATCATGATCTCACTCTCCACACAACAGGGTATAAGATGAACCTGAAGATGGACAGTATCTACCTCTGGGAAAAGCAGAGAGAAAATGTGAGAAGCATTCATTGATCAAGTAAACACTGAAAACGATCAGCACTTAAACGCTTTTCGTCTTCAAGTGTGAGAGAGGCTGAATGGGGAAGAAAAGTAAGGAAAATCCTGCAGAACATGGCTTTCTCAAAACAACATTGTTTCAAGGAAAGAAAGATCCTCAAAAAGCCCCTAATGTACTCTACTAATGTGTCTTATGCATACTTTTTAGATGTGTAAAGAGAAGCGTAGAGAATGTAAAGTGTCAATAAAGGACAATAAGGCAGGAAGGCAAAACACAAGTGTCATCTGTTCCTAGATTACTGAACTCTGTTTAAATGGTAATCAGACAACTAGAGTCAGGAATTCAGATGCACCCATTAACTTATCACTGGAGAACCACCAGACAGTAGGAGCAAAATTATCACAGGTTTTCATTAAAACACATATACCTACACATGTGAGAAAGCCTTTACTAAAGAGTTAGAAAGCTAAAGACTGGAGTTTTATGAATTGGGAAACAATATATTAGTAGGCAAATAGGGTGGAATCAGTGGTGAAGGAGAAAATGAAGATACATGAGAGATAGCTGACAACTGATGCAGTCAGGTTTTATAGAGGCAGAAGAGAATCAAAGCAGAGCTACAAGTAGAAGGATCAACTTTATTTGGAAGAGAGACCTCTACTTCTGTGACTTGTCAGAAGGTGGAGAAAGAGAATAATCTTGCTGTGGATTGACTAATGGAAGAGGGGAACTGAGAGATTTCACTTCCAATGGGGTATAGGGGGGAAAGTTTGCACTAGTCACTGTGAACGGTGAAATAAAGAGTCAATTAAGGTACAATAAACAAACTGTTGAACAGTAGTAAAAGCCCAGCTGACATTATATACCATGAGTTTGGATTTAGAAAGTCAGCTCATTTTCATTATTTTTTCAGCCATCCTCAGCATTCTGGAAGCAGAAGCAGAAAAATGAGCTGTGGCGGAGAAATTACTTAAGAATGAGGATTTTCATGTAGGTAATAGTAAATGATCAGAGGGCAAGGGATTCAAGCTACTGCCTATGGGATGAAAAATAAGTATAAATGCAAGTGACAGCAGAGCGGAAAAGGTAGGAGGGGGGTGTCAAGGAATGGAGGGTCCTACCTAAGGGTAGAGTAGGTTTAGTACAAATTGAGGAGTGAGGATGATAGAGATATTAGAGGTGCTGGTTGGAGAGTAGATTTTCATACTTTTGAATATTGAAGATGGTATCAATTCTGAGACATAATGAGGTCTAAAAAATGACCATGTAGCCATCCGTAGAGTAAGGTGGGAAGGATGTTGTTAAAGCTGAACATTTTAAAGAATCAAGTAGGATTCTTCAGCCAGGTGGTGATGGAGATGATTCTGAAAAAAATAACACAACGGCTGCTCAGTGAGAACCCCAAGTTCAATTCAAGCTTGTGTTAGTTGTTGATGGAGTTATTTGAAAAGCTATATTTGTAAAATGTCATTTGAAAGAGGTAGAAGGTACTTTTGGGGCTGAGGTCCATTCCCTTGTGTTCCATATGAATAGAGGTACTATTAAATTCAACTTATGGGATAAAGCTGGACAAGGGAAATTTGAAGGTCTGAAAGAGGTTCTTATGTCCAAGTTCAGTGTGCCATTGCAATGTTTGATGTAACACGGAGAGTTATTTACAAGAATGTAAGAGACCTGGAGGGAGTATATGAAAATATTCTAATAGTGGTTTGTATGGCAACAAAGTAGATATTAAGGAAAGAAATTCAAGGTGAAATCCACTATCTAACATAGGAAAAATAATCTCCACTATGACATTTTAACAAAAGTAACTGCAACTTTGAGAAGTACTTCTGTTGGCTAGGGCTAGAGAACTAATTTAAGAAAATGATTTGGAACTTGTTGCCTGTTTGTACCTTCAGAAGTTTTCATGGACCAAACAGTTAACACTTTGTTTTAACAACCCAGCTAGCAGCTTCTGTGGGGGCGTAAGATCCCCCCTCACCCCCCGCCCACAGCCAGCACCCAGGAAGCTGCTGGCACCCAGGAGGCTGCCGGAATGCTGGGAAAGCACAGGTTCTTTTTATCTGCTTAAACAAGGAAAGCACGGTGAAGGGGTTGACCAGCTTACTTTAATCCAGCATTCAGTTAGCATACAGACAACATTCATTTAGTTCAGGGGAAAAACGCCAGCATTCAGTTAGCATTCAGTTAGTTCAGGGGAGCATACACACAAGCATCAAGAGACATACTTCAGGGGAAAAAACCAGCACCCTGAGGTTCAGAACATTCATTTAGTTCGGAGGAAAAGAACCAGCATCTCGAACCTCAAAACCAAAATACAAACAAATTACAAATATCAACAGACAGACCCAATATAATTCATAGTTACCAACATCTGAGCTCGGGCCAAGAGCAAGGGCTGGCCCAGACTCACACTCCCCACCGCTGCCGCATCAACCGGAAAAGGAAAGAGAGCTCTTCAAGCTGTCCTCTCCCCTCTCATAGAGTTTTTCACATCATCAAGTGCCGCCTGAATGACCAGGGCTGATTGGTTCTTGAGTTGGCCTCTCCCCCTAGCATAGAATAGGTTAACACCCAATAGGGCATGGCTCTGGAGTCAACACCTCCCCTCAGCCAGCCCCATGACTCATCACACAGGAAGTTCTCTTCTTCCTGGCATGGTTTCTGGGCTTCCTGCCCCGGAAGAGAAGCCTCCAGTGCCCAGGGAGGCTCAATGAGGTAAGCTGAGTCACTCAAAGAAAACAAAGGTCACTCTGGTTACACAGTTCAATATGAACAGGATTTGAAGATTATTTATTCTTTTGCTCTCTGGTGAAGAACAAAAAAATTGCCCATACAATCAAACCCTAAGAACACAAAAGCCATATGCATATGGGTTGTCAAACAAATTGTAGATGTGAAGGGGGAAGGAACAAACATTTATTAAATGCCTGTTATGTGCCAGGTGTTGTGTAGGCATTTTACAGGTATCATCTCATTTGACCTTCACAATAACCATGGGAGGTAGGTGCTATAACTATCTCCATTTTACAGTTGAAGAAACTGAAGCAGACAGAGGTTTAGTCACTTGACCAAAAGCAAAGAGGTAGTAAGTGTCTGAAGCCAGACTTGAACTCATGTCTTCCTAATTCTAGACCCGGTACTCCAGCCACTATACCACTTAGCTGCCTCATATTAAAATATGCCAATATTTCAATATATGAGGAACCTATGATTTCATCAATGTGGGAACCCCTTCTAATAAAAGACTGGAGCCCAGTTGAAATTTATAGCCTTATACAGAGTTCAGTGTAGATTATTGAAATACCCAAGGTTAATGGCATGTAGCATAATGGCAAGGAATATGGGGAGCAAGCTTATTGAAAAAGTCTTAGAGGTCATTAGATGGCCACAATAAGTATGGGGAGAGGTTGCAAAGGCAGATTGGCTGGACCAAAAAATTGGAAGGGTCAGTGAAGGACAATAGTAGAGAAAAGATCAGAAAGCAACACTGGGAAACAAGGAATAGCTCTATATATTCTCCTCACTGTATAAATTGGAAGGAATGGGAAGAGTTGCCTCTAGCAGATGTTTGCAAGGAGCATGGTGTCCTCAGGGGAGAGCTATATTTCCATTAATACAAGGATATGAAAGGAAAGTTGTATAGAATGGACTCACTAGGCAGTGGGTTAACTATGCTGACTTGGCACTTGGGAGGACCAAAAGAAGTTAGAGGAAGAGTGGGACTTTTTGATAGAGTGGTCCAGATATACAGGTTGTACCAAAGGTCATGTGATTATATGACCAGGATTGGTAAGAAAGTACAACAGGTGATAGGCTAATGTGTCATATCTTTCTGAAGGAGGACTCAGAGAGATAATTAACCCCAGAGTTTTTAATAGAATTTATAATATTGATGTTTGTCTTGCACCTCCATAATTTTTCTTTTCTAGATGTTCTCTCCTTTTTGCTTTGAGAAATTGGACTCCTAAGCTCTGGACCAGAGTTGGGAAGACATACCTCCATGGCAAACTTTGATCTCTGAGAAAACAGGGCTTCCAGGTCAAAGAAAAAAGAAGATCTACCTCACCCAACCTTGCCACCCAGGTACTTCCTTGTACTTGTTTGAGAGAGGTGAACTTTGTAGTAGGGAGTCAGAAAGGGACCCGTTCTGAACCCATCCTACATCAAAACTATTTTCAGTAAAAGCTTTGATATTAAATGTTTATACTTTTTTAATAAATATAAATCAATGTGTTACTCCTCTTGGGGATAATTTCCTTTTGAACTTTATGTCTAACTGGAACAAAAGGCTTGGTTCTCTGCCTTCAGAAATTCCAAGCACCAGTGAGTAGGTGGAAAAAAATTTTATTTTTAGTTGAAGAATATTCCTGACACTCCTGAAATTTTGCTGGCAAGATGGCCATCTGCCCTCAAAATACATATCGATGATTTAGGTTGTTAATTTTCACTTTAAATTATCATCAGGATGACAAAATACTGGAAAGATACACTGAAGAAGCTGTGGAATTCTAGACTTTTATAATGGTCCACAAGAAATAAGAAAATCAGAACTGAAACTAAAGCAGAGCAACCATAGATGTGTCCCAGGAGGTCAAAATTTAGAATTTGTCCACAATATGATCCTAATTCTCTTTGCCCCAGATTACAGAGGTGGGGGGAACCTGCAGACTTGTAGGTTCTTAAGTATGGCCTTTTAAATTTAGATTCAGTCAAAAGGCCTCATTTAAGGTCCTAGAAGGCTGTGTATGGCCTTAAGGCCACAGGTTCTCCACCCCTGTAAGAAGCTGCACACAAAGGTGAACTTCCCTAGAAACCCACTTGTAATTCCCATCTCCTATTTTATGTCAGACATAAAAATCCCAGTTTTAACTCTACCATCTATCCTGTATAGTTTAAAGAGAGAGACACTGTAATGTAATGGGATTCTGGTTAACCAGAGGATTTGACCATATAACTTTCATTGGCCTTTAGTAAAGGGGATGAATGAATAAACAAAAATGCTTTCAATCATTTTGATTTTGTGGTTAGCAGTAATGAATGATATCGGTGTCCCTATACATATTCTACACATCATGGAGGAAGAAACTAATGAAAGAACTGGTGAATTCATTTACCCACTAAATCATCTAACAGGTCAGAAGAAGATTCAGAATTCAAATAATTATAACATAGATCTCTATATGACTTTCATATAATACTTAATATTTGTATAATTTTATGTGCTTCATACAACACAGCTATAAAAGACTAATGTGGGAATCCACCCACCTCCAAGGAAGCTGAATATTTTCTCTGAGGAAATATGAAGAACTACAATTATGTGCATCATTCTCAGCTAACATTCCGGCTTATTGAATGCCCCAAATTAAAACTATAAGCTTTAGTTCAGGACTCCAAATGACAATAAAATTCCTTTAAACCATTTAAATATTGAGCCTTTGGTTTCAAAAGATGCTATTAACAGCTGGTTAACCATTTTATTCAGCCTCACCTAGTGATAATGATTAAAAAATGATTTCAAAAGAAAACAACCCGATGACAGCTCAGGAAGATGAAAACAAAAACTTGGGTCCATCATCTTTAGAGAACAAGCTTTAACATCTTCCACATTCACACTATAGTTAGTGACAATCCCCCCATATAGTTATAATTATTTTCATTTTATCTGGAATGAGTAGCGATGAGTTGCACAACACTACCCACTTCCATATTTCCCCCTAATATCAAATCCCATATCTATTTATAATTTTTTAAAACAATCTTTAATCAGGAATATTTTTGACCTTTAGAACCGAGAGAACATCCAATGATCATCTAACAAAACACTTTATGCACTAATTAGAAATTATGTTTTGCCAGGGATCACAGCATTAGGTAGCAGCAAATATTATGTTAAAACCCAGAGTTCATGAATGTCATATTATACTATATTGCCTCTGTAAACTTCCTGAAAACTTTATTATGACACTCAGCTCATCATAATGTAAAGTTTTAGATGTGACAGGGGGCTCATTTTTATGGAAAATTAACCCTTAGAGAGGTTACGTGCCCTGACCAAGCTAAGTTAGAAAAAATAAGCAGCAGTCTTCAGCCTTAAGTCCAAATTGTCTGATTGTAAACCCAAGTATCTTTGCATATTCTTTGATATAACCCATGAAATGACCTGATGGTTATCAAGCTAGGGACAATTTCAATCATGTCCCTCCAAGCCCCAATGCTAGATTGTGATAGCATAGCCTGGTGGCCCTCAGGGGCTTTACATTGGCCAATAGCTCAGAGATGGATCACAAAAATAAGTCTTGACCACAAAAATGCACCCCAATAAAATCAACAGTGACAACGAGGATAAACCAAGTGAAAAGAAAGCAGCTGGTCTACAGACAGAACACACTTTTTGATCCTTCTTATTCCCTTTAGATCTGGCTGTTGTAGGATTCTCTTTGACGGAGTTTTCTCCATTTATGTTTGCAAACAAATACTATCTTCTCTCCAGCAGATAATCAGGGTAAGAGGAGCATTGGCAAATATGGGTGGGGGTGATGTGAATCTTGCAAACCAAACAGAATTTTTGCAGTCTTAATACTCTGTTCATTTGTTTCATTTTGCCTTTGAATCCAGGATGGTGTGGCATATTCTGGGTTGTATTTTACTCCATTTTGGTTATGCCAGACCAGAAAAATAATATTAATCCATTGGCCTGGGCTAAAGGTGGCATTCTGGACATTATGCTAAGAATGTGTATCCTAACCCAACTCCACCTTTATTGGGGAACAGAGCAGTATGCATGGTGACACATTTGACGCCATGTCAGGCTAGGAAAGGGTCAAGGCCCTCTGAGATAAATTGGAGGCTGTTGTCTATGGTAACCGCCTGGGGCAAGCAGCCCCCATCTGGCAAATAAAATGTTCCAGGGGAGACTCAGTCACTCCAAAGTTAGCAGTTGCTAACAAGATGACCTCAGGGCATTCTGAGAGGAGGTCATAAATCAAAAACAAGGTAACAGTACCAAGAGGGAACTGCCCTGGCAACTCCCTACAGATATCCGTCTGGATGATGTGTCAAGGAGGGTGAAGCCAGGTGATAAGTTGGAGGGGGTCTCAATAAGGAATCAAACTGTACAAAAGCTACCCAGTTCTGCCTTAGCTCCACAGTCTTTTACCAAAGTAGAACATCCCTTGCTAGGGACCAAAGAACAACCTAGACATGTTCATGTGGTGCTTTTTATCAGCATTCTCTCAATCAACAAAGATAAACCCTCACTGAGGTCTCAAGTATAATTACTCTGCTTCCTCAATCAGATAGCTTTTCCTCTTCTTAAAGAGTCCCTGCTGAACCCAAACTCCTTAGAGCAGCTAAAAGAAAGTAATTAAGATGGCCATCCCTGCATGATGTAGATCTGACACAGGCTACTTACAGCATCTCCAACAGTTTGTGTACAAAACTCTTTCTGGAAAATTCACTTGATCAGAAGAGCTTACAGGGATGTAAATATTTAACAACCAGCTCTGTGAGGGAGGGGGAGAATATATACCCATAGCACTTTTTTTTAATTTAATCTGCATTATTAACATTTTTCATTACTTTCTTAACTTTAGACAATTAACAAAACAATAAATCAAGCCCTGATTTTCTTATTTCAGAGGTGTAAATGCTCACATGGAAATTTAACAATCATTTTGCCAGCTGGTTTGAAGTGTCTCCAGAACACTCCTGGAAAAAGAGGAGGAAGCATGGTGTAGAAGAAGGCTACTGTAATGAAAGTCAGAAGAGCAAGGTTCAAGTCCTAGCCACCTATGTGACCTTGGGTAACTAAATCAACCTCTCTAAGCCTCCATTTCCTTATCTGTCAAATGAGGGAGTTGGAATAGATGATCTCTGACAGTCTCTTCCAGATCTAGAATTATATCTATGATTCTACGAGCAATCCTTAGCAGGTTTTAACTGTAGTAGATGGAATTTACAACATCTCACCCAGATAGTGAGTAAGAAGGAACTTAGAAGACATGCAATAGAATACATTTAGTTAATGACTTTTCCAAAGTCATAGAGCTAGTAACCACAGACAGGGTATTTGAATCCTAGTCTTCTGACCACAAATTCAGTGGGTCTTTGCAGGACAGAAGATTGCCCATTTGTTAATACCTAGAGCTAATTGGAAGAATTCTAGATTTGGAAAGAGGCTTAGGTTCAATTTAACAAATGTTTATGAAACACTTGCAAATCTAACATTGAAGATCCACTGCTGCTAGGTTGGGGTACTGCGTCTTCCTGGTCTATATGCAGACACGTGCTTTAGATCAGGTTCTGTCCTCAGGAGCCAAATCTCAAATGAGAATAGTTAGCATCATCTTTTTCCCCCTTGTTGGCTCCTTGTGTTCATGCCTCCTGGCATGATTTTACTTATAGCTTGGGTCTCCCCCAAGCTTCATTTCAAAAATGAAAAAGTAGGCATTGTTCAATATGAAATTAGTATGGGACATCATTTAGCACAAGAAATGATAAGTGTTACAAGCAGGCATTAACAACAGAATTCAATGAATTAATGTATAACTGCTGGTTCAATCTGCTTGGAAGATTATACTTAAACATCATCAGAACATGAAACAGCATACATCTTAGATTACTGCAGTTGGAGTAAAGAGGACCCTTGACTTAAAATGCAGAAAGTCCCAGTTAAAATACAGATAGAATCAAATTACAGTGTTGTAAGGCAAGGTTTTGGAAGACATAGTCACTTTCCTCCATCCTACATCCCAAATGATAAATGGTGAGGGGTGGATTATTTCCATAAAATAGCTCTTTCCTCCTATTAGGTGATTCTGAGATGTATGACTTCTCTTGGTCAAAACCATTGCTTAGAAGCTGGAATTTTTCCCTGGGGCTCCTGTGTTCTGGCAAACTGAATCCGGCTCAAACCCTGCCATTAGTCTAGAGGAAAAAATGGTCCTGCTTTTACATGGATCATTCCTGTAATATTTAGGAGCTAATACAAATGACTAATAAAATCATAGTCTTAAGAATTCTCTAACAATTGGCTACTCCCTCAAATCAAAATAAAATCATGACTATTTTAGACTGGGGTACAGGCCTTCATTTTATTCAAATACTGGGAATATCAAATGAGTTACTGAGTATTCCATTTGCTCTCCTTCCCCAACCCCTGCATTTAAATAGATAACCAATCTGCATCACAAAAAGTTATGATAAATCATAAATATTCATATGAAAAAAATCAACTTAAAGAAAAAGAAAATCACGAATACCAGCCCAGAAATAAGGCAATAGAAAGGAGTAGTCAGAGGAGGTTGACCTTTTGCGGTCACATAAAAAAGTAGTCTTGATGACTACATTGCAGACATCTGTAGACGCTTCTCTCCAACCATCTATTGTGGTGGCTGCCTCAACTGCTGTCCACTCCACTGTTTTTTGCCATCAGCTTTCTTCTTTCTCCACTTTTAAAAAAAACTCTGAATATAATGAAAGTGTATACCTCATCCCCACCACCACCATCACCAAAAAAAAGCCCAGCCTCTCTTAGAGTGGGAAGAGAAGATTGTCTCTTTGGACTACAAATCCCATAATTCATTGTTAAGTTTTAAATTTATGTTTCTTTCCACGGGGGAAAACAAGACAAACACATCAGAATGGATATTACTTGCAAGCTACAATATTTTGATAACACTAACATTCATTAACACATTACTCCAAAATTCCAGTGAATCTTCAATTTCATCAAGGAGGTTATCACCTACAATGATAAATATTGCAATCTATTCATACTTGCCTATCCTGAGCAACTCTTCTTCCTCTCTTCCAATGAATGAGCAATAAGGCACCCAGCCAACATGTTAGTAGCAGTAATCAAAGGCTTAGCTAATTGGTTTCCTAGAGAAAAGCATGTATATCCCCATGAGTTGGGATACCAGACAGATAAGTGTGTTTTGGAAGAAATGTCCCTAGGAGGTGGGTCAATTTCCCTGAGTTGGTCACTGCCTATATGCAGTATTACAGGGAGCATGACAGGGGCAAAACTATACATTTTTCTTATTGATAATTTTGGAGTGCTCCTTAATGCCTATTCCTTTAGGAATTTAATAAGTGCTGAGTGATTAATCAATGATTCACTGAAGAAGTAATCCAATTATGCCATGGAGTACTTTTTCTAAAAGTTTGTGAACACTGATTTTAAATAAAGTCAGATTCAGAAATGTAAAATACCTTGGAGCTACTCATACTTTCAAGTCACATTTATTTCTGCCTTCTCTCAAATTCCAACATTTCTATGTTCTATTCCCCATAATTTAGCATTTCATTATGGACTACCTGGTCCATAATTCTGATTATGTTCTCTGATTTTTTCATGTCCATTAGCCTTATCTCCCTAACTAGAGAGTAAAGGCTTACAAGGAAAAGAACATGTTTTATACTTCATCAGATCCTAACTGCCCCACCCCTACTCTGCCCCACCACAACACTGGGCCTACAATGTATTTAACAAAGATCTCTTGATTAGTGGTCATTTGAAGGGCTTCTCTGCACATGAAGTCATTTTATGTACATGTTCTTTTATGTTCTTAGACATGGATTGCCAATAAGACACTATGATGTGTGTGTTTAACAAATACACTTTTTGGTGGGGTAAAAGGGGGAACCAGATGTGATTTTATTTTTATTTAATTTATTTATTAATCTATTCTTTAATTAATTGATTAATTTAAATAAATTGACTTGTCAATTTATTTAATTTCATGAGGAAATTCCCTCTTCAGATGCAAATATTTATTTACTTTGCAACTTCGAGTCTCAGAGAGTAGCCTGGAGGTAGTAAAAAGTTATGCGACTTGCCAGGATCATACAATTGGTAAATCGTGTGTCAGAGGTGGTACTTGAACACAGGTCTTCCTAATTCTGAGGCTGACTCTCTATCCACCATATCAGGATTCCTCTCAAATATTTATCTAGTTGAGTTAAATTTTCTCATGCTTTGTCTTTTTTAAATCTGCTATATACTCAAAACCAGGCTGCTCTATAACAAGTGAAATCACTTCAGAAAACAATATGAGGTTATTATTTCTTCTATCTAAGCCAACTTATTATTTGGTGAAATAGAAATTCAGGAACTTCTACCACATGACCTTGACTACTCTAGCTTCAATAGTTTCTAGTCAGCATAGGTGGTAATTCTTGGATTGTACTAAGATTAAAGGTGAACGCTCCACAAAAGCATGCCCATGTTGTCTGGAGGGGCCCAAAGTGTGATGGCCAAAGCAGGAATGGGTGACCTTCCAGGATAACCCTCTACTAAGCCTCACAAATATGCCTAGACAATCAACTATTCCTAGCACCCCTAAACAAATGTCACTATACTCAGGCAATGTCGGAAAGGAAGTTAAATACATTCTAAGGTGACCATGATGGGAGAGGAGAGATGATTTGATAAGTTAGAGGATTAGTTCTATGACACAATGATGCTACATGACTTCTATTCATATTAGGGTGCAAGGATCTTAGATAGCAAAAGCATCAGGTATAAACCATTATACTGCCCATCATTTGTGTGATTTCATGCCAGGCAGGGAAAGAGACAGCAGAATATGTGTCTTCCTACCTCTCTCTGTATGGTCCTAGTATAATCAGACCCTTTTCTTTCCCTGCCATTTTCCTAACATTCACCTCCTGGGGATACCACTAAACAGTGTGCTTATAAGGAATGGGCAAAACTGAGTGATGCTTCCTGGGACTAGAAATGAAAAAAATACTCCAATATAAAAAGTAAGCCTGGCATTGAAGGAGATAATTGAGCAAAGACTGTTTAAAAGAGGAGGGAAAGACATTTAAGATTATAGGAATTAAAAATATGAAAAAGACAGCGGTAGGGATAATCAATTCATGTTTAAAGGGAAAAAAAAGCAGAATAATAGATGCTGTACATATTATGAGTAAAGGGGCAACTTTAAAATGACTTCACTAGAGAAGATCAATTGGTGGAAAAATCTAAAGTTTGGCAGAATAATCATTATAGTCCACATGTACATAGTGATTTGAAGTTTGCAAACAATTTTGTATGCATTACTTCATGTGACCATCACAATTCTGTGAGGTAGGTGTTGCTATTTCCCCATTTTGCATATGAAGAAACTGAGATTGAGAATGATTAAGTGATATACCCAGCATCCTTTAAATGACAAATATCTGAGAAGGAATGGAAATTCCTGACTCCAAAATCTAGTACTGTATCTGCCATTCCAGCAACTTGGTAACACAGGGGATAAAGAGCCTGGCTTAGCATCAGGAAGACCCATCTTCTGGATTTCAAATCTGGCCTCAGACACTTGCCAGCTGTGTGACCCTGTGCAAGTCAATTAACCCTGTTTGCCTCAGTTCCTTCATCTGTAAAAATGAGGTGGAAATGACAAGCTACCCTCACTGGCACAGAATGCTTAATAGTTTTTTAAAATTAACTTATTCATTATAAACATAGGATCATACCTACGAAAAGAGAATGAACCTTAAATGTCAGCTAGTCCAACTTCCTAATTTTATAGATGAAAACACTGAAGCCCAGACTTGTAAAATGACTTGCTTAAGCTAAGACAGGTGGTAAGTAGCAGAGTCCGGATTTTAGCTCGGGCTCTTTGACTCTAAATCCAACCCTCTTTCCATGTACGAGGAGTGAATAAGAAAGATCTGGGAGACATTGTAAAGAGATAATTGGGCAGATTTTGTTACTAGAAGTTAGAATCTAAGAGGAAAGGAGTAGAAACTTGCTTCAAGGTTTTAAGCCTGGAGGGGAAAATGTCTAATTGTATTTTGTGCTTTTATAAAAGGAAAGGCAGTATGGGGTACTAGAAAGTACTTTTAGATTGTCCCCAGATCTTCAACTAATGAGCCGAGTAACATTAGGTAAGTCATCTCATCTTTCTATTCTTCAGTTTTCTCATCTGTAAAAGAAGGAGGTTGGAATAGAGGAATTCTCAGCTCCCTCGGTGCTCAAGCATTTCATAATACCGTGTATTCAGTGATTGATCCCAATCTTCATAGAGAAGAAGCATTATGAATTTAAGTCAGTAGGAATTACTATACTATACCATACTATACTATACTATTGTCATATTATCATTGGAACTGAATTAGCTAATCTCCAAAATATGAGCAGAAATATAGAAATGTGTCTACAATTATTTCAATATGTCACGTTCTGAAGTGGTTTTTTTAAAAAGAAATGAGTCAAGAACAACGTTTTAAAGTCAGAAAACCAAATGTAAATCTTCCTTTAAAATAATAATCAGATTGAGCCTAATATTTATTGGAAGCATAAAACCAAAGAGACTGAGGGGGTAAAAGAGAGAAGTAGATGAATATTTCATTGGGTTTTTAAGTATCTTTTCATTTTATTTCTTTATGCAATGGCTCAAACAGCTTTAAATATTGCCTTTTATTTCCTTGGAAAAGAGGCCCTTAATCTTATAAATAAAAATGTTATTACAATTTCAAACAAGGTTTTCAGAAAGGCTGCTGCCCTGTATAGTTCCATGAGAATAGTCAAAGCACTGGAAAGTCATTAGTCTTAGATCTATAAGTCAGCAAAATTGAGTTTGAAATATAAAGAGCAACTGGGGAATTTCAACCCATAGTGGACAATCTGTTTCAGTGCCTGGTTTCAGAAGCTTCCACCAATCACATAGCGGGCTTGGCTCTCAGAAGTCACTAGAGAAAAGGTTCATGTGAAAAGCACTCTATTGCTGAGAGAGCCACTTGGTACAGCTATTAATCCCCATGAAAGATCTCCAAGCTGACACTCAGAGTGAAATATGTGCAGTCGGGGGTGCTGTCCATTTTGTTATTGATTGCTGTCTGACCTGGGTCTGCAACCAGATACCAGAAAAGAAACTCCTCTTTCCTTTGATGTAAATGGTTGGTGGGTTGTTTGTATTCTTTTCTTACCTATTTAATGCCTACTTATTTAGTTTCTCTTTTTTATGTAGGAAAAAAAGAAACTCAGTTTCACAACATAGACCCATGCAAAGGAAAAACAAATTGATCTTTCAGTTCTATCTTCATTTTGGATGTATGTGATGGAAATAAGCTGCCTGATTATGGGGAAGTACTAGCTACTTTCACAGATGCCTGCTCCTATACTCTTCATTTTAAGCTGTGCAGAGTTTTGATTTTCAGACATGCCCCTGAATCAGCACTGCAGTTTCTCAAGTGCCATTGGCAAGGGGTGTGTTGGAACCAATTAGGAGGCAATCCAAACATTTCTTTAAACTTTGTTAACACACTTAGCTTAGGATCTAGCCAGGTTAGCAACCACTCCCTAACAGCAGCGTCCTGAGACAAGTACAGCATAAATGGAATTCGCTGGCAGTGCTATCAGCCTGGGAAATCTCTGGACTTAAAGTAGAGATGTTGTGGGAAACCTTGCAATCCTGTTCCATATAGCAGAACACAGACTCCCTGCTGATCCACCAGCACTTGGAGAGAAGGGGACTTTTCCATTGCTATTTGACATAAAAAAGATAAAAGTGTATCAAAATAAAAATCCCATAAAGAAGATTGTTATTAAAATCAGAATAAATAAAACATCCCAGAAATAATAGCTTCTCATTGGGAGGGGGCATATGATTCCTTTCTATATTAAAGGTATTTTTTAAATTGTATTTTACTTCCATTGTGAGCAGTTGGTTGAAGGAATGACATCTTAAGTAAGATCTCATCTAAGAAGATGATCTATGAACCTAGATTCTAAAGAATGTCCTACTAATTGTTAATTTTTTAAATACAGCATAGCTTCAATTTTTGTAATATTTGCACTTTGAATTGCTTGGAAGCCTTCTTATCACCTCTCCTGTCTATAATATTTAGACTATCGATATCTTCACCACAGTTATGAAGTAGGTGGTGGCAGTACCGTTAGGTCTGCTTTACATAAGTGAAAACTGATGTTCACAGAGGAAAAGTGACCCAACTAAGTCACATAACTAGGAACAGCAGAGAAAAGATTTGAACCCTAGTTCTCTAACTCAAAATCCAGTGCTCTTTGCCCTGCTTCATTTGGTCCCAATAGCAATATTTAGGTATTTAGTAGTACCAGGAAAAGTGAATAAACCTATCAGGTTATTTAAGACAAATTTTAACCAGTTCCCATATAAATAACATATAATCACAGAATGATCAATATTACTGACATTTATGTGACACTTTAAAGCTTTCAAAATGCTTAACATATATTTTCTCACTTGATCCTTACAACAATCTCATAAAGTAGGCATTGCAGTCATTATTATCCCATCTGTACAGGTGAAAAAATTAAAGCTTAAAGAGGTTAAGGGACTTTCTCGGGGTTATAGAGCTAATAAATTACAGAGTTAGTATTTGAGAGTAGGAGGCAGGGGGAAATGTCTCAGATCACCTGGGCCAGCTTCAGAACTTCAGGTAAAGTGAAAGCTATGATAGAAAAACTGAGGCTCAGAGAGGTTGTCACATGGCTACATTAGCCTCTGTACTGTGCATTAAGAAATTATTTTTTTCTGTATACTAGAAATAAACTTATCTTATTTCCCTAAATATATTTGCCCTGATGTTTTTAAATTATTTTCCCCCTGCAGCCAAGATTATGACTGCTTACTGAGAGTGGAAGCTAGCCAGGGAAATTTTGCAGAATTAGTGTATAATTGGTGTCATTGTTTGTCTTCTTACTTGAAGAGGACCATGACATTGGGAAAGAGATTTCATGACTTCCAAATAAACTGGATTTAAATGAGGCAGAGCTGTGCAAAGTAACCAGTCCTCACTTTCTTCTCCAGAGTCATCTAGTTCCAGTGGCAAGATATGGATCAGGATGACTGGAGATGGCCCACAGATGCAGTGGGAGGCCTTGGCTTTTTTAAGATACGGTCTTTCTCTCAGTTTATCTGAAGCAATGTCTATTCAGTGGTTAAAGTGGAGGCAACAAATGGCTTCTTTTACTAGTCAAATATCAATCTGGGAGGTGAAGACCCTCAGGGTTTCTGGCTAAAACAAAAATAATTTTTATTAATAGTTGCTCAGAGCCATCAGAATCCAAACAATGACAAAGTGGGGCTTGGACTGGGACCTATTGTTGGCCAATCAATGAGAGCCACAGTGATTTGAGTTTAAGGTAAGGTCAATAAAAAAGAAATCTAGCCCATAAACCCCATGATATCTAGCTAGGCTTCAATGATCAGAATTTATATTCCTTTGGGCAGAGAACCCACAGGTAAGGGTATGATTCTGTATGTGGACAGGGAGAGGAGGAAGAGAGAGAAGGAAGAAGAGGGAAAAGAAAAAGGAAGGAAGGAATTACGAAAGGAAGGAAGAGAGAAAGGAAGGAGCTGCACTGCCCAACTGAAACTGGCCAATTGGGTCCCCAGTGGGGCAGCTACTACTCACAGGTAGTTTTTTGTCCTTCATTCTAGAAGAACACCAAGACATTAGGAAGAGGTCATGACTTGCAAGTGATTTGGATTTAAGTGGGGCAGGGCTGTGCAAAGTCACCAGTCTCACACTCTCCTCCAAAGCCATCTGGGTCCAGTGGCAAAACATAGATCACAACGACTGGAGATCACCCACAGTGGGAGGCCTTGGCCTTTTAAGATAAGGTCTTTCCCAGGTCTCAGCTTATCTGAGTCAACGCTTATTCAGTGATCAAGACTAGGTTAAAAATGAGGCAAAGAATGGCCTCTTTTACCTAGTCAAAAAAAATCAATCTGGGAGGTGAAGACCTTCAGCGTTTCTGGTTAAGAAAGAAAAAATTGCTATTTACAGTCACTCTGAGTCATCAGGGAATCCAAACAACGACCAAGTGAGGCTTGAGCTGGGAAGTATTGTTGGCCAATCATTGAGAGCCAAAGTGATTTGGAATTTAAGGCATGGTCCATAAAAAAGACTATAGGTTTCAGGGATCAAAATTTATATTCCTTTGGGCAGAGCACCAGCAGGTAAGGGTATGATTCCCTATGTGGACAGAGGGAGAGTAGGGGAAAGAGGGAGATGAAACAGAAGAGAGAAGGGAAGGAAAGAGGGAAGGAAGGAAGGAAGGAAGGAAGGAAGGAAGGAAGGAAGGAAGGAAGGAAGGAAGGAAGGAAAGAAGGAAAGAAGGAAGAAACATGGGAAGTTAATGGGTAGAGAAACAGGAAATTCTTGTCTGGGACAGAAAACAACTAATAGCAGTTCATATTGCTGAAATGCAAATAGTTATTTTTTTCTCTTATGGTTTCTCTCAATTGATGGAGAAAAAAAGTTAGGAACTGAGGCTGTAGTGAGAAGGATGGGACCATTTATTTAATAAATTCCATTTGTCAGACAAAAAAAATGCTAATATTTACGTATCACTTACTATATGCCAGGCACTGAGCTAAGTGGTTTACAATAATTATCTCAGAGATCCTCACAACAACCCTCGGAGGTAAGTTCTATTATTATCCTCATTTCACAGATGAAGAAACTAAGGCAAATGTAAGTAAAGTAACTTGTCCAGGGTGACATAGTAAGTGTCTAAGCCTAGATTTGAACTCAGATCTTCCTGACTCCAGACCCAGTATTATATCCTGTGTTACTGTGTTACCTAGCTGAGAAAAGCTACTGCGAAGAAGAAGAAGAAGAAGAAGAAGAAGAAGAAGAAGAAGAAGAAGAAGAAGAAGAAGAAGAAGAAGAACTGCTTGCAAGAGCTTTTGATGCAAAGCTGATATGCTGATATGCTGAGAAGTAGGAATTGACTAGAATATTTGAAGATTTGTTAAAAGTATAGCTGGTTTTGATTCCTTTAATTATTCTTGTAAATACTGTGCCTTCCCTAAGTATAATGTTTTAAGATTAATCTTTAATCTGAGCTTAAACATGAGAAAGAACATTTCCATATACACAGTAGAATGCAGAAAAGCATCATATATGAAAGACTGAAATTCCATTTCTATTGCTTTATTTTTATTTGAAATTATAAAATAAAATACATATTTCTGTATCTTGAGTATATCACCTCTCTGCCATGACATGGTAACAATTTCATCAAAACTTCTCCAGAAGTTTGGTTGGCCATTGCATTTATCAGCATTGTTGTCTTTCAGAGTTGGGGTTTTTTTACAGTGATGTGTTCTGGTTCTTCTCATTTCACTTACTATCAGCTCATACTACCCAGCATTCTCTAAAATCATATCTTTTGTCATTACTTATAGGATATAACATTCCATTCCATTCATGTATTATAATTTATATACAGCCTTCACCCAATAGATGGATTCTGTCTTATACTTTTGTTTGGTCTTGCCTTTTCTTATGTTTTTATATTATTCCTCCCTTCAGGATCATGAAGTTTGTTTTGCTTGTTACTCTTCTCTGTTGGTATTATTCTCCTTCTTACCATACATGCCCTTATCATAACTGCTTGTTTCCCTCTTGAGTTTGATGTATTTTTACATCAAACTGTGTATGTGTGTATGTTCAAACCTCCTTTGTCAGTCTCAGATAAGAATGAAATTCATCTGATGCCTGATTCTTTGTTCCTCCATATTTGTATATTCTTCTCATTCATCCCAATTATGAGAAATAGTAAGTTCCGTGTTCATTCTTCATTCCTTCTACGTTAGTGTTATTACTTTTGCATTCTCTTTTTCCCTAAAAAAACAAACTCTCAGAACAGAAGCCATCAACCTCACATATTAAACTTTCTTAATACTCTTTGAAGACATTGAAATTCTGAAGGAATTCTTGTTTCTTTCCTTCCATTCACAGCGTTAGCCCCATACCAACATGTAGCTTCACTCAATTGCTCAAATAAATTTACTTTTTAAGGGTTCTCTGGAATTCTTTTTTTTTTTCATTTCAAAATCCTACTTAGTTTTAGTCTTTTCGTCAGACATAGTTGAAAGTCTTCTATTCCATTAAAAATCCATTTTTCTCCAGTAGGATCATGCTCAGCTTCACAAGGCAGAGTATTTTTGGTTATAACCCTGAATTTTTTGCCTTCTGGAGGACTATATTCCAAGCCCCTGTACCCCATTTCCTGCCTCTAATAGTAAAGCTGCTATGACTTCTAAGATTCTAACTGTGGTTCGATGGTAATTGAACTCTTTCTGGATATTTACAGTACTTTTTCTTTGATTTGAGACCTCTGAATTTTTGATATGACATATGTGGAAACCCTTTTTGGAGTTTTTTTCAAGAGGTGATTAGTATCTATGTAAGATAGATTTCTATCTTTACTTTGTTCTGTGATTCTAAAAGAATAAGGTAATTTTCATTTGATTTTTTTAAAAAAAAATTTCAAAGGTTTTTCATGTCATGATTTTCAAGAACTAAGATGATTTTTTTAGTTACCACTTTGACCTGTTTTCCAGGTCAATTGTTTTTATATGGGATAACTTACATATTCTTCATTTTTTACATTTTAGGGTTTTGTTCTAATATTTCCTGCTATCTCATAGAGCCATTGATATATGTTTGATATAACCTTCAGGAAGTCATTTCTTGAGAAACGCTTACCATTTTCTCTTTTAAGCTATTCTTTAACCTTCTAATTATTTCCTCCAGAGCTTTTATTTCATTTTTATCATTTGCATGTAATTTTTTTGGCAAATCAATTTTTCCCCTTTGCATCTCTATTTACAGGTATTGTAAAGGTATTCTCTCCTTGTTTAGAAGCATCGCTGGATATACAGTGAAGCTTTATACTAGTCAATGTTTTCTTCGGTTTATTCACATTTTTAGCTTTTGTTCCTGATTTGAAGTTTCATGCCATTTCTGACCCTTCCTGTGCTTTTGGCATGGGTGTATGGCCCTATTTGATCTTATTCTATATCACCTAGATTCCTGTGTTGACCTTGATCTTTGAGGTTCAGAAAGCTGGAGCTTCAAGGCCCTCTATGATATCTAAAGACAGAGTTTTAGGGACCTCAGAGTACCTGGGCTGTCCAAAGTTAAGCACTGCCATGCTACACTCCTAGCTATTACTCCCTCAGGCTTCTAAGATCCCTACCTTGGGACTTTCTCACCTTTCTGAGGCTTTCATGGGGGAGCCCTCTGTAATTGTTGTCTCTGGACACAGAAATCTTCAGCTTAAACCTATAGCTGACCCATCTCTTATCATAATCATGAAGCTGTCTGCCTGCTTATCTCTGGATATACTAGTTTTATGGATCACAGATCTCTAACCAAGACAGTACAGTGTCCCTAGAAGAAATTTGTTCTCATTGCTAATCAAGTAAATAGGAAGAAATAAATAGCATCATGACTATTGAATAGTCTCAAAGAACAGAATGAACACAAGTGCCATTGCATCCTTCCTTGTCTTCTCTAGGTAAAGTCTTTTCCCTATACATACAGGTAAAAAAAAAGCTGGAAAATGCAGACTAATATTGAGGAAGCTCAAGCCCCTTCCTTTAGTTTCTTCTCATTGACAATCCATGGTATATTTTGCTGAAATTCAATATTGGATAGCTATATTCAGATAGCCCAAAAGCTTTGTGCTAGTTTAGCGGATATGACTATTAAATCCTGCTAATTTAGGCTTAATGTATTATTTATAACAATGTTAACTTTTCAAACTCAATATGTTCTGAACAGAGCTCATTGTATTTACCCCAAAGCCTTCCCTCCTCAAAATATGCCTATTTTTCTATCACTACTCTTCTGGTTACACAGATTCACAATGTTCAAGTGGCTCTTACTCTTGCTTTCATATAAGAACTTGGTCAATCCAGTGACTGCTGATTACCTCCAGGATCAAACATAAAAGGCCTTTTTAGCCTGATCTTTGCAGTCTTATTATACCTTATATTGCCCCCATCCCACACCCAAGATACTCTGCAATCTAGTAATGTTGAATATAAAACAAGAAACTCCATATTTTGACTCAGGGTATTTTCACTGGCTATTCGCCATGCCAAGAATGCTCTCTCTTCATCTCTATCTCCTGATTTCCCTGGATTTATTAAAATCCTAGCCAAATCCAACTTTCTACAGAAAATCTTTCCCAGGTCCCTTTAATTCCAGTGACTTTCCCTCATTATTTCTAATTTATCTTGTATATAGTTTTCATGTGAATAGTTGTTCGCATATTATCTTCCCTTTAGACTGTGAGGTCCTTGATAGCAGAAACTATCTTTTGCACTCCTTTGTATCCCCAGTGCTGAGCAAAGTAACTGACACATAGTAAATACTTGTTAAGTCAATATGAACTGACTTATTTAGAGCTGAAAGGCCATCAATTCCAACTTCCTCATTCTACAGATGAGAAAACTTTTTTTAGAATACTTAAGTAACTTGTCAAAGGTCACATAGGTAGTAAGTGTAAAGGTGACATATAAATTCTATGTCCTCTGACTCCAGTGTCAATGTGCTTTCTACTACAATACCTCTCTTGTGTCTTTCTATATATCTGTTTCTATCTCTGTCTTTTTCTCTTTTCCATTTGACTGCCTCTTTGTCACTCTCTCAGTCTCTCTCTGTCTTTCTGTCTTTCTCTCTGTCTCTCTGTCTGTCTCTGTCTGTCTCTGTCTCTCTGTCTCTCTCTCTCTCTATATCTATATATATATATATATATATATGAGTGTGTGTGTGTATGTATATATGTGTGTGTGTATATATATATATGTATATATATATATATTGTCCTTTGCTAAATCTTAGCAAAACTACCACCATATCATTGTTCGATTCATCCTTTTTTCAATATGAACCATTGCTTTAAATATGTAAAGGCCCATCTGATTCTTCTGTAAAACTTCCTTTGAACCCCAAAGCTGCTATAAATTCTTAAAACATATGAAAACGCTAAAACTTTTCTAGGCTGACAGTAATAGAGAAGCTTATGCTAAGAGTTGTGTCAATGTGGCTATGATTTTTTGGGGGGGTGGATGTAGTAATTACATCAAACTCTAACCACTGCTGACTAAGTCCAAAATGTTTTTGTACTTTCTCAACCTGTGATCAAATAGTTTTCAAACCCCTATGTTCTACATTCAATTTCAAACAGATTTTGAATGGATAGTCAGGTGCATACAAATATTTTCTTTTTTGTTCTGCATGCTGTGACAGAGTAGTTCTTTCAAGCCCCTTTAATTATACTTCATCAGCTGTGTAATCATGCAATCAAAATGTTATGAACATGTAACTTCTTGCAACATAAATATCAGATGGGTTGAAAACGATGATCACTGAGAAACAATATTAGTATCGTTTCTGCAGAATGTTTATGGTAGTCTGTAGTGGTTTTCAGATGATTTGTAATGTTCCTTACAAGATGTATTGCTTCTCATTGCAGTATTAAGGCTATTTACCAATTTAACTTATCTTCTGCTAATGTTAGTATTCTTCTATCTGGTTGATGTTCAAAGGAAATCATTGGCAACACTGACTGGTTGTTCAATTTCTTTAAGAGTTTAGACAGTGTACTAATGGTAGAAGAGAAAAATAAGCCATATACTAAGATTCTTTATTTACAGAGGTCATTTTAAATATAAACAATATTAAAATGAACCTATATGCAACTGAACTTCAAGTAAATTTTTCATTTAGTAAAGTGCTTGTTATTAGCCAGTATGCAAGTAGATATTTCATATCATAACTATTCATTTTAGTTGGTTAAGTGGCTCAAAAATTTAAAAAGTAAATTTCTATTTTTTGGCAAGAGCTTGTAAAATTTTATTTCATTTTTCCACCACATATTTCTGTAAATGAGCATTATCACTTTATTCTTGTTTGGAATCAAAATACAGAAGTAAACTAGTCAAACTAGTAAAACTAGATTCAAAATAGTGTTTCTCTGGTGTTAAACCAAAAATTGCAAACTTTTGTTCAAAAAACAAGTTCAATATCAAAATTAACTTTCTGTATTTTTATATTATATTAAACATCTTACAAATTAAAACTTATTTTATTAAGGCATTATTGTTATTCCAAAAAATTCAAAATAATGAAATTTAATATGAAGTTTTATAGATAATAGTGAGCATATATCATCTTTCTGGAGTACTTCTTTTAATCCTTACAAAGTATTCGATATGCAACATTTGTATTCATTTTATATTTAGAGTTTCATAATTTAATACTTAAAGCTTTCCTAAACAAAAGGAGAAAGAAATTATATTTTATAATTATATAATGTAAACATTGATTTGTAGTTAAAAGTCATCTTTGTAGTTATGCTTAATGAATAAATTTTAAATAGTATTATGAATAACATTAAATTAACCTGAGGGTTCAAAAATGTTATTGTTGTCTTTTTTAAGTACTTGCCAAACAAAAAAATTAAAAACAAGGAACCACTGCACTACATTAGAACTCATAGAAGATATTAGATCCAAGAAGAAGGACCATTGCCACCAGGAAGGTTGGCCAACAAAGGTCTTCCTGGAGGTCATTGTTCCATAGGGTTTTTCAATGATTGCATCACTGGAAAGAATTTATCTCCTGATACAGTAAGGAAAGGGTTCAAACTAGATCAGAGAGTTTACAAGAAAAAGTTTAGACTTTGAAGCAGCAGTTGCAGTAACACAGAGCAAGTGAGTACTGGATAAACAGAAGCTATTAAGGGAATAAGAGTTTCAAACAATTTTAAGCTATGAATATATATTACTTAAATGCCATAAGGATAATAATTTTGAAGAAGTAATTCCAGACTGAAAAATCCTGACGCCTACATTCCTTGTTCTAGGCTTTGGTTTTTTGTTTGTTTAATGTTTATTGGTATTTTTTGTTTTATCTTACCTTTATTTTTGAGTATTCCTTCTCATTCCTCCTATGTTTCGAATTCTTCTAAATTGCTAACATATGCAGGAAGTTTTGGAACAGTACTATTAGTACAGAAGACAACCCAACATAGCAATGAGCAGACTTCTGAGTACAAAAGACCTGGGTTCAAATCCTGTCTCTAACATCCAGTAGGTATATGATCATGGTTATAACATTTAATTTCTCAGTGCTTTAGGGGCAACCCTTTAAAAAACTATTAGTTGCAGAATAGTTGCTAACCTTCATTGGTTGAGTTATTTTAATCCTATGGATTTCCCTATACTGAGAAAATCACAGATTGGTGAGAAGAAAAAATGAGAAGAGAAGAAACTAGTTCACTTATATCTATTCATTTCCACAAGAAATATGACTTCTAATTGGTCCTCTTGATGCCACACTGGTCTCATTTCTCTTCATTTTCATTGTGTAGGGGAGGAGGAAATACCTTCTTATTTTTAAAAATTGTTCTTATTTTAGTTCTTGCTCTGATATCTTCTTTCTCTGCTTCCCTCCATTTGGCAGGATCAATAGTAAGTTCACAAAATGTTAGAGTGGAGAATAGCTGCCCTTTGATATTGACTTTTTTCAATGACAGTGACTCCAAATTTTAGTTTTTACAGAAAACCATTAAGTAGCCTACCAAGCAAAGTATAGTATTTCATTAAAGCTTCCCTTTTCTGTCAGTCGAGAGAAACTTTGTGTGTGTGTGTGTGTGTGTGTGTGTGTGTGTGTGTGTGTGTGTGGGAGGGAGAGTGAGTTACAGAACACATCACATTATTTTCCTTTTACAGGAAGCAAACTTTCACACAGCTTAAGAAGAGAGAGGAAAAATAACTGGAGTTGTCAACATACATCTGTGAATTCACTGATTGATGCTTCCACAAGCAACGGAGTCCTGCTGAAGGTATGTATCTACTCTAGGATTGGATTTCTCCTCTGCCCAGGCTGCCTGTACCTACACAGCCTCCTCAGATTAGAGAGAAAGGGGAGCCGTGACTAATCCTTTACTTTCCCTGTCTTTAGAGTCTTAGGTACTCTTCCTAAAGCAAATTGACCCTTAGCTGTCTACATTCTAGATTTTCATTTGAATCTGTTGGTTTATCACTCTGGTTCCCTAACTGTCCACTTCCAACTCTAGCTATACCACTGTTTTTAACTTGGTTTAAGACCCACAGTTTTGTTTTCTGTGCAAGGCTTCATCATATCTGTGGCTATTATTTATCTTTTTTATGACGTGGAAATTCCTCTTATGGAATCCAATTCTCTTACCACTCTTGAGAGTATTCGGCTTGCCCTTCACGAAAGTTCAACTCTTTTTACTGATCCCACTCCAGGGCAGTAGGGAATAGGTTACCCTGCTTTTCTAAAACAAATGTACCGCCCCAAAGTAATTCATCTTCCCAGAGTAGTATAATATTTAGCTCAAGATTACTAATAGACATAACTTGGCAGAACAACAAGACAGTTCATTCATTAGGGTCTAATGTATACTTCTGTTAGCATCACTAGCCATATATTAGTTTCAGCTATTTTTTTTTTACTTTTTTCAATAATTTTTGCTGGCTAACAAAGTAACATATCTTTGACTATGTATGAATTTTACGTAAATTATATGTTGAAAGATGGGTCTAGGTTCAATCACTTTTTTTCAATCTACACTAATTACTATTTTATTCAAAAGAGAGACCCTCACCTAAGAGAAAACAATTACTTATCCCTCAAAATAGTAGTATAAATTGACTGACTCATTAATCTTGTAGTAAGCATTAACTAATGTTAGATAAGACAGGTAGACCTTTTAAGAATCTGTATGATTTATATTATTGCAAAGTCAAAATTTTTCTATGTTATTTTCTTATAGTTTACCCCACCACTCCCCAATAAATTAAAAATATGGATTTCATCAGAAAACTCTGCTTTGACACTGAGAACTAAACACTTATATCTCATGCTTGGACACTATTTGCTTTGCTCCAGTGGGTTTTAGTTTTAGTTCTGTTGCTTTTATCTTGAGAAAATAATTTAATCTTTCTGATCCTCAATTTCTTCATCTATAACATGGAGAATACAATCTTTATATCTTTGTCTTTATAGAATTGCTATGAAAATCAAATGAAATAATAAATTTATAAAAGTATTTTGTTAAATAAGGAATAAAAAAATAAACACAAGGTCTAATAATAGCAATGTAAACTAACAGCATACTTGTTACCATTATATCTTGGCCAAATGAATACCTGGCCAGTCTTAGAATGTAAAAGAATTGGGTTCAAATCTTGTCTCTTATGCATACTAACTAGCTGTTTGACACTAGGCAAGTCACTGACCTATATTAGTGCCCCAGGCAATTCCCTAGGACTGTAATTACAGGTGATTTACTGATCACTGGAGAGATTTTTTAACATTGAGAGTTCCCCATATGAACAAAATCACAAGTTGACCTCCTCCTCTCATTGAAAAATGTTCTTACCCTACCATTGAATTTCAGAAAGGAATGACAATTTCTTTATTATAACAAATGAATAAGAATATAACCGAGGATTATGCTCTGAATTAAAGCTAACATTTTGAAACTGAAATTTTCCATGAAAGTTAGACATAAATGTGATTATGAGGCCACCGATGCTCTACTAAATCAATCACTGAATGAGGCCTTGTGTCTAGACTTTAATTTCTAAATAAAAGTTTCAAATAAAGTGATTTCTTCCAAACCTTTCTCTTCCTGGATTTTTTAAAGATAATTTTCAGTGAGTTATTTGATTTTTCTCAACCTATTATTTTCCAAACCATTTCTGTGAAATTAAAGAAATGATAAAAATCTGATTAACATACAATAAATTGGATTTTAAAACAACTAGTATATCCCTATTACAAAAATTAGAAGGGAAATGTCAAAATAATCAAAGCAGAGAGTATGAGAAAGGCAAATTTCACTCAAGTCCTTCCTCTTTTGAATCACATACTGCTCAGATTCTGATTTTTGCTGGTAAAAATTAAGCACAGTTCATCTTAAAATCATTCACTAATCGAATTTGAAAGCTAGGCAGTAGACTCTGAATTCCCATTTGGGGACTGGGACTAGCTGCTAATAATTTTCACATCAGGAAACATAAAAAGCTCTTCCCATGTTAAGAGATTTTTTTATTTTATTTTAAAAGAGGACTTCAGATTCACATCTTTCCACATATCCATTCTGACCACTTGCAAACATTCTTGAACATTTTCACAGTCTGCTGCCAAAGCACATAGGAAAACGGACAGCATCAAATTACTTCACCAGCTTTTTCTGATTTTCAGAACTGAGCACCACAGGATGGCTAGAGGTGGAGGAAATTGTGAGGTACTAAAGCAATCACATGAAACAAAACAGGTCATCACCTACTGTTCTTTGTGTGTCTCTGCTTGTCTCTCCACCTCTGCCTGTGTCTCTCTGTTACTCTGTCTCTACTTTCCACCACAATTCTCTCTCCCTCTCTCCCTCTCTCTCTCTCTCTCTCTCTCTCTCTCTCTCTCTCTCTCTCACACACACACACACACACACACACACACATCTCTGGCTCTGACTCAAACACACACACACACACACACACACACACACACACACACACCTTTTTCCACAATTGGCTGACACATACCGAATTTTTGTTTAAAAAAAATTTCCAAAAAATGGTCAAATATGCACACTAGAGCTATTTTAAAATACAATCTGCAAGCTTTGGATCTTAGAAGTCAGAAATCCAACTTATTCCACCAGTAAAAGTATTGAAACTTAAAGTATTCTGGGTCCATATTTAGGGAAAAGGTAGCATGCAGATCTGGTGGGCAGAGGTCAGTTTTTTGAAACAGTTTTGTTACCTGGTTTTGCAAAGTTGTAAAAGTGTGAGTATAAGGGGGAAATGTTGCAAATCATAAAGCTCAGAATCTTCTTAAGTTATATGTTCAGATCCAGAATTTTAATTCCCTAAGTACATACTGAGCCTCAAATACTCATTCATTCATTCATTCAGTCAGTCAATAACCTTTTATCAGTAAAGTAAGTCCTTACTAACTGCAGTGTGTCCACAGGAGGGCACCCCATATGGTGAGGGAATTCAAACTTATGTTATTTCCAAGTGATTTGAGGATTGATTGAAGGACACAGGGTTTTTTAACTTAGAAAAGAGATGAACTAGTATTGTGGAGGCAACAGAATAAGTAAATTATAGATTGACTCAGAAGCCACAAATGGAGGAGGCTGCATGGTTTGTCCTCAACCCTTGCATCCAAGAGATAGGATCATAGATTTAGAGCTGGGAGGGACTTTAGAGTCTATATAGTCTAATGCCCTCATTTTATGGATAGAGAAACTAAGGTATGGGGAGAGTAAGTGATGGAGGTGGGATGAGATAAGTTTTTATGCAGCCCCTGTCTTTCCCAAGTGCCTCTTTTTAAAATGATTTTTTTTCAAATTAACAAGCATTTGCTTTCTCTGGCCCCACCCCTGGGAGGGGAAGGGGGGTGCAGGAACAAAAGAAGGGAGAACAAGTCTTGTAAGAAATACATATGGTCAAATAAAGTAATTTCTATACAGGCCATGTCTAAAAATGTGTGTCTCATTCTGTACATTTAGTCCATCATATTAGAAGATGGGTGGCATCTTTCAGCATTGGTCTTCTGGTCACGGAGTTGATCTGAGTTCTTAAGTCTTTCAAAGTTGTTTGGCCTTACAATATTGTTGTTATGGCATAAATATTTCTCCTGGTCTGTTCACTTAGTGTTGTATCAGTTGATACAAATCTAACATAGCCATTAGGAGCTTTATGCAAATACTTCTCCAACAAGCCCTCCTTTTGAGTATAAAAACCCCTCAGCTGCAGAAGAGTTGGATTAGGCTGGCTTAAGGTCAGGGCAATGGCCAACTCATTTCAATCCTCTTTTGACTAGTGAGGCCTTTAACCCCGCCCCCCCAGAGTTTTAGAAAGATGACAGTACCCTAACACACTATACCTTGGCAATGTAAGTCCCTTAAGGGCAGCTCCTCTTTCATTTTTATCTTTGTATCACCAGCAGCAAGCACAATGCATTGGTAAACATTAGGTTCTTGACACATTTTTGATTGATTCACCTGTATTACCTTCTAGAAGCATTGTCCTAAACATCTGTCTCAGATTCACCAAGTGGAATATTGTGTAACTCAAAGTTGTGTGTGACCTTTGCCGCAATTTTATGTACCTGCTAATAAAAAAAACAGCATTTAGATAGAACTTTAAGGTTTGTAAATCATAGGACATATGGGATTTCATTTGATCCTCATAACAACACTATAAGTGCTATTCTTACCTCCCTCTTACAGATGGGGAAACCGAGGCACAGAGTGGCTAAGTGATTTGCCCATAGTCACACAGTAAGTAAGCATTATTTGAGGCTGGATTTGAACTCAGATCTTCCTGACTCCAAGTCTTTTACTCTATCCATTCCTCCACCGAGCTCCCCAATAAGAACTAGTGTAGAAAACAGAAAATATTGGCGGCCAGGTGGCGCAGTTAGTAGAGCACTGGCCCTGGAGTCAGGAGGACTTGAGTTCAAATCTGGCCTCAGACACTTGACACACTTACTAGCTGTGTGACCTTGGGCAAGTCACTTAACCCCAATTGTCCTGCCTTCCCCTCTGCAAAAAAAAAAAAAAAACCAGCAAATATCCAACAAAATAATCTCAATCAATGGGTCACCTTAAATATAATTTTTAAAACAAATTTTAAACTATTAAAAAAGCACATTAAAATGGAAAAGATTTGTTTTAAAAGTCAATTTCCCCACAAGAAGTGCTAGTATTATTAGCCAGTAATAAAATATTTAATTTCAAAATTTTCCTGCTAATGATGAAGAGTGGCCAATTTCCCAACTGCCTAATTACCTGGAAGGACTACTAAATGTTCACTAAAATGACAAGTTTATCTATTTGCTATAACATGCCATCAAGCTTTGTGTCCCCTAACTGAGCACACGGGGCTTTGCTGAATCTGGATTTCTGTCTTTGGCTTTGAGACAGATTTGTGCCACGGTGCTTCACTGGGTCTAATTCTGTAGTTTGGGGAAAGCAACTCATTTGTTAGAAACTAAATATAGAATTGAACATCCTTGTTATAACATTATCCTGGGGAACCAAGGAGTTTGGATTTTATCAGGAGATGTGGTTATAATGAGAGTAATTATAATCAGGTTTAATTATGTAATATTGTGGAGTGAAGAGGCAGGGGCCATAAATCAGACAACGTATTATTACAGAGGGCTTTTCAATGACAGGATTGAGTGTAAAACATGTCACCAACTATGCCATTAGCCATTTACTTCCTTTTAAAATACTTCATTGTCATTGAAAAGCATGTGTCAAAATAGACAATTTCTCCATAAAAATATTCCAGATAGAAAATTAGCTGCTGAGAGATGGTCTGGTCTAGTCCACTTTAAGGCACAAATTAGTGGTGGCTTTTCACTAATTCATCATTTAATTTGGCCTAACATGGTCAAGAAATATACAGAACCATACTCAAATTTACACAGAGACGGGGGGCCATGGCAAGAATTGCCCCCAAACTACCAAGACTTGAAATATATGTGTATGTGTATGGGGAGAGTATAAACTTTGCAATAAATTTTATGTCAACCTCCCTCATTTTGCTGTGTGTTCTCCTTCACTAACTAGGCACTTGGGACCAAGTTAAGTTAGAGTGAATGATCCTAATAATCATAAATAATAAAAAATAACAGTGAGAGGCAGTGTAGTGTAATGGATAGGGGTCAGGTCTTGGAATCAGGAGCACATGGTTCAAATTCTTCTAGTGAAGCTTACTAGTTGTATGATTTCTGGACAAGTTGCTTAATCTCCCAATGCTCTGGGTCAATCTCTAAGACTATTAAGTTATCGACGAAATATCAATTTCCATCAGTGAAGAGTTGCATTTATTTCTCATTACCCTCCCCCACACACACACTTCTCTACAGCAAAGAAATTACACATCCAGATGTACTACTAACAGTAAGCCATACTTATGGTACTGCAATTACATAAATTAGACATGAATATTGTGAGAATATAAGTTTTTTGATGCACAAATGGAAAACTGTTCTCTATTTAAAATATAGCACCATCACAATAATATCACAAATAGGTCTTATAAAATACAGACCTTTTTTCAGGGAACTAATTAAAGCCTGTTCTGGTTCTGCCTATCCTAGAATCCATTACATTATCTCTCCTAAAAAGCATTTAATATGGCTTCCAAACTAAAGGGGGTATCTGATCAAAATATCTCATTAATTTCTTGATATATTGATAGCACCAAATTATATGGTTCCAAACATACACACACACACACACACACACACACACACACACACACACACACACACAAACAGTGTTATCCTCAAATACACCTTTCTCCAGTCATATCAAAATGTCATTTGGGCTCTACTTGTGTAATGTTCTGAGTCTTTACTGATAAAAGGTTAAAAGCCATAATAAGATGAATAACCCTTGTGGAGAAGGGATCTTCCAAACCCTCCCCACTACCAACAAGAAACTGCTGTCTATGGGCAGGCAAGCCTAAGAGCTCCGTACAGAAGGCAATATCCCCCCATATCACCAGCTTTGATTCAGTTCAACCTTAGCAGCCATTACTGTGGTAAAGAACTTGTGAAAAAGACCTCACCATCTGAATCACCACTATCAACGTCAACTGCTCATCTATTGTGCTTGACTTGGCAAGTAAGCCAGCTCAGCTGAAGCAGCAAGCCACCCTGAGAGACACTATTCCAAGGAGATCTAACCACCTCAACTACCACCTTCCCATGGACCCTAGTGGAGATGGACCAGGACCCAGAATCCAAAGATCCCTAGAAGAATATTGCCCTCTGGACTACCAGCCTGCTTTCCAGATTGGCCCTTGAAGACACAATAAAAGGGAACAATCCCTATGGATTGTTCTACCATCAACATCACTAGCATCTACTACCAAGCAGCTACAACGCACAAAAAGGTAAGTCTAAGAGCCCTGGGGATAGCAACAAATCTGAATCACTGGTTGTGATTCCAGTTTAGCCCCTGTAACCATGGCTTAAGGAAGCAAACTTTGTGGAAATTAGACCTAATAATTTCCTTTAGTCCCTTCAGCCTCAACAGTCACAATCTAATGACCCAGAAAATGAATTTCTTGATACCAGCATTGTTGGAATTATCAAATATTTCAGTATCAGAAATCAATATGGTTTTATTAACAGAAATTACATTAATGAGGAAGCACTGTTTTGTAACTTCACCCTAAGGACTATAAGGTCTTTCCATATGACTAGCCATATAAGTTGTCTCTTTATGTTAGAATATGAGCTTCTTGACAAGCTCTTCTGTTTGTATCCCAAGCATTTAGTATAGGACTTTATACAAAGAGAGTGTGTAATAAATGCTTTATTCATTTATTCATATCCATCCATTTATTCATCCATGGAAACAGTGGGGTTTATGACAGCATTTCAAGATCAAGTCATTTCTACCAAAAATTACAGAATGGTTATCCTTGCAAAGCATAGACCTAGTGATCAAAGTAGATTATTCAAGGAAAAAGAAGAAACTTTGCCACACATCACTGCAGGCTATAAAAATTGAGCACATACTTAGTACCCAGTGGATAAAATTATACATCAGAAGCTTGCTCTATGAATAGACAACACATTTCCACACTCCTACAAAGACAAACCTCAGAATACCTTGGAAAACTCAAACTATCCGTACTGGACCCAAACCATTTTCATAAACCAAACTCTTGTCCAAAATTGCCCAAACATAACATTGTCCCATACAAACAAAAAAATAATGTTTTGCCATTTACAAATAGTCATAATCTCCAAACTACAAGAAACAAAAAAGATATACAAATCTAGCAGAGGAGATAAAAATTATGTGGGAACAGGATGAAGCTGTATCTCAATCTCTGCTGTCCTGTTTATTACTAGAATTGAACCAAAGAGGAAAATGTCAATAGCTAACATTTAAGTGGTACTTTAAAGTATATGAAAAATTTTATATAGTATCTCATTTTAATCTCACAACAATCCTGTGATGCTATTATCATCCCTATTTTATAGATAAGCTAACATTTACGGATGAGGCATAAAGAAGTCAAATGATTTGCCCAAGGTAACACAGCTATCAAGCGGTCAAGATAGGATCCAAATTCAGGTCTATCTGACTCCAAGTATGGTATTCTCTCCAATACAACACATATCTAGGATAGGTTTATATCCTGATACATTCATCCAACTCTCAAATGCATTTATTTTTATCTACCTGTGCAGGGGTCCATAGAACATTAAATGTAGAATAACAATTAATAAACAATGATATGATAATGGCAGGACAGCAATAGTCACAAATGAGATAGAATATGTGAGCTACTTTGCAAAGCTTAAAATGTTATATAAATTTTATCTATTAGTATTATTATTGCTATCATCATCATCATCATCATCATCATCATCATCATCATCATCACCATCGTCATCATCCCGGGACCATTTCTACCTAAACAGAAAAGACTAGTTGAGATAATAATAATAATAATAATACCTCATTTCTCCAAAGCTTCCTTCTCTTTCTCCAAGGGTGTGCTGCTGCCATCTCTGGGTGAGCTTCTCCATAAATGTGATCTGCCATATGTTACTGGGCTTATTTGAATTGAGATGCTGCCATCTGTTGAAGCTTTTTTTTATCTTTTAAGATTTCTTCTTCCAAAAATGAAGTTTTGTTACTCTTTTGGAACCCTGCTTCTGCCTAGAGACTGTATCAGTTCTTTTGTTAGTCAGTCCTTCACTTGTACCCATCCAGCATTGAAAGGAATTCCTCAACTCAAATATTTTTATGTCTGACATCATCATTACTGCTCAGGGGAAATTGCCTTGGACTCACTTGATATGTAGGTACAGGCAGCTAGGTGGTGCCATGGATGGAGTGCCTGGCCTGGAAGTCAGAAGGACTCATCTTCCTGAGCTCAAATCTGGTCTGAGACACTTACTAGCTGTGTGACCTTTGGCAAGCTACTTAACCCTGGTTGCCTCAGTTCCTCATCTGTAAAATGAACTGGAGAAGGAAATAGCAAACCACTCCAATATCTTTGCCAAGAAAACACCAAATGGGGTCATGAAGAGTTGAACACGACTGAATAACCAAAAAAAAATTCTTTTAAACTATCAACATTCTATAAGCTTTCAGGGACATAAAAATGGCCCTAGAAATTCTCTTAGAAACACTGCAGATGAAGAGTGGAGTTAGTGACTTTTACTCTGCATTCCTGCAAGTACAACTAGGCCATTGTTCCCTTGGAACTGAACGTATATCATGTTCAGGGCACTATGTAGGCACTGCAAATATAGAGTGTTGAGCCAAATTATCTTTAAGATTCTTTCTACATTTAAATTTATAATCTTGGAAAAGCACCCACATGTATAAAAATGTTTATAGCAGCTCTTTCCTTGCTGGCCAAAAATTGGAAATTGAGGGGATGTCCATCAATTGGGGAATGAATGAGCAAGTTGTGGTACATGAATGTAATGGAATACTATTGTGCTATAAGAAATGATGAGCAGGCAGATTCCAGAAAAACCTGGAAAGACATATGTGAACTGATGCTGAGTGAAGTGAGTAGACACAGGAGAACACTGTACACAGTAACAGCCACTTTGCGCAATGACTGACTTTGATAGACATAGTTCTTCTCAGCAATGCAAGATCTAAGACAACTCCAAAAGGCTCATGATGGAAAATGCTACCTACATCTAGAGAAAGAACTTAGGAGTTTGAATGCAGATGGAAGCATACAATTTTCCCTCCTTTTCTTCTGATGTTTTTTTTTGTTTCATCTTTCTTGTGGTTCCTCCCATTAGTTCTAATTCTTCTTTACATCATGACTAATGTGAAAATATGTTTAATATGCATATATCAGTAAAGCCTTTATCAGATTGCATGCTGTCTTGGGGAGAGGGAAGGAGAGGGTGAGGGTAGAAATTCAAAACTCAAAATCTTATGGAAGTGAATGTTAAAAACTAAAAATTAATATAAAAAATTAAAATTAAAAAATTAATTTGTAATCTTATGATCTTATTAGAATTAAAGCATTATCCCTACTCTCAAGTGACTTACAGCCTAGTTGGAAAGAGAGAACCTATCCAGCTAATGAAGAAACAAATAAGAGTCCAAGGTAGCATGTGCTAAGTGTGGACAAGAAGGAGTTTAGAGGATGCAATAATTACTAAGGATTAAAGTAGTTAGGGAAATTTTCAGAGTGGATACAAATTGAGATGGGTCTTGAGGGACTGACAGGGCTTTAATAGAGAGAATGAAGCAGGGCACTTTAGGAATGCGATGAGTAAGGACTTGAAGGCAACAATGCACATATTTTGAAAAAGACGGAAGTGGACAGTATGGCTGAAAAATGGAAGATCCATATAGGTGAGTAGCAAAAGAAAACTTGCAGAAGTCAAAAGGGAAAAGGCTGTAAAAGAGTTAAATTTCTAGGCTAAGAATTCCCAAATACATTTTAGATTTGGGGAGTTAACTCAGCTCCAGACAAACAAATTAAAAGTCTCACTGTTCATTCCGCCTCCAGTCTTTATATCTCTAGTCTAATCTACAGTGCTCATGACTATCTCATTAATCATTCTAAAATAACATTCACCTGAATAAGCATCTATTAAGTGGCTAGTATGTACCAGGCACTGTCCTAGGCACTGGGATGGAATATAGAGACAATAACAGTATAATATCTTTCAAGTCCCCTCTTCCAAAAAAGCCACTGTTTGCCTATCGAGAAAACAGAGGAAAGTATAAATCTGACTGACTAGTGTTTTCCTGCAGCTTCTCATCATGGCTTGAACTACATATATCTGAATGGAATAGAGAGTTATCTATGATGTTAAATTTTTAAGGCATGATACATTTCTGTTCCAAATTATTTCCTCTTCTAGTTTGCCATGGTGTTTGAAATTATACCATTGATTTATCAATAACCATGATTTCAGAACTTGCCATAGATTATGCATAGGCCAATAAATTGTGAACTCCTTGAGGAGAGGGACTGTCATTTACCTCTTTTTGTATCCCTGGTGTTTAGCATGGTGTCTGACACAACACGGATGCTTAATAAATATTGATTGATTGATAAGTACTAATAACTATGGGGAAACACCTTTATCAGACATAGTCAGCGGCTCTCCAAGGGCTATTAGAGTGACTTTAAAGATGGGAACCTCATTTTTTTTAAAACATTTTTCTTTTTCTTTTTTTTGTTTAATATATTTTGTTTTCAGCATTGATTTTCACAAGAGTTTGAATTACAAATTATCTCCCCATTTCTACCCTCCCCCCCCACTCCAAGATGGTGTATATTCTGGTTGCCCTGTTCAACAGTCAGCCCTCCCTTGTGTCACCCCACTCCCCTCCCTGTATCTTATTTTCTAGTTGCATGCAAAAACTTTTTTTTTGTTTTTGAACATCTGTTTTTACAACTTTGAGTTCCAAATTCTCTCCCCTCTTCCCTTCCCACCCACCCTCCCTAAGAAGTCAAGCAATACAACATAGGCCACATGTGTATCATTATGTATAACCCTTCCACAATACTCATGTTGTGAAAGACTCACTATATTTTGCTCCTTCCTAACCTATGCCCCTTTGTTGAATTTTCTCCCTTGATCCTGTCCCCTTTCGAAAGTTTTTGTTTTTGATTACTTCCACCCCTATCTGCCCTCCCTTCTATCATGCCCCCTTTTTTATCTTCTTCCTTCTTTCCTGTGGGGTAAGATACGCTTAATTTTATTTTATTTCTTTTAGATATCTTCCCTTCACCCTGTGCCCGCTCTCTCTCTCTCTCTCTCTCTCTCTCTCTCTATATATATATATATATATATATATATATATATATGTATATATATGTATATATATATACACACGCATACATATATACATACATACACATTCACTTATACACATATATACATACATACATACATATATATATAAATATATATATATGCATATTCCCTTCAGCTACCCTAATACTGAGGTCTCATGAATCATACACATCATCTTTCTATGTAGGAATGTAAACAAAACAGTTCAACTTTAGTAAGTCCCTTGCAATTTCTTTTTCTTGTTCTTTTTGATTACCTTTTCATGCTTCTCTTCGTTCTTGTGTTTGAAAGTCAAATTTTCTATTCAGCTCTGGTCTTTTTACTGAGAAAGCTTGAAAGTCCACTATTTTATTGAAAATCTATATTTTGCCTTGGAGCATGATACTCAGTTTTTCTGGGTAGATGATTCTAGGTTTTAATCCTAGCTTCATTGACCTCTGGAATATCGTATTCCAAGCCCTTCGATCTCTTAAGGTAGAAGCTGCCAGATCTTGGATTATTCTGATTATGTTTCCACAATACTCAAATTGTTTCTTTCTGGCTGCTTGCAGTGTTTTCTCCTTGATCTGGGAGCTCTGGAATTTGGCAGCAATATTCCTTGGAGATTTCTTTTGGGGATCTATTTGAGGAGACGATCGATGGAGTCTTTCAATTTCTATTTTGCCCTGTGGCTCTAGAATATCAGGGCAGTTCTCCTTGATAATTTCTTGAAATATGATATCTAGGCTCTTTTTTTGATCATGGCTTTCACGTAGTCCAATAATTTTTAAATTATCTCTCCTGGATCTATTTTCCAGGTCAGTGGTTTTTCCAATGAGATATTTCACATTGGCTTCCATTTTTTTCATTCCTTTGGTGCTGTTTTATAATATCTTGATTTCTCATCAAGTCACTAGCTTCCACTTGCTCCAATCTAATTTTTTTTAAAATTTCTTTATTTATTTTTAGTTTACCACACACTGTTCTACATAGTTTTGAGTTCCAGTTTTTCTCTCCTCCCTCCCCCCTCCCTCCCCAAGAAGGCCTGGAATCTCATATAACTGTCATGTATAACTTCGCACTGAATTAATTTATGCACTAGTCAAGTCGTGGAGAAGAATTTTGACCAATGGAATGAATCATGAGAAAGAAGAAACAGAACCAAAAAAAAAAAAACAACAAAAAAAACCCAAAAACAAAACAAAAGAGAAGCAGAAAAGGCGAGCATGTAGTGTGCCTCAGTCTATATTCAAACTTCGCAGTTCTTTCTCTGATGAAGATAGCATTCTCCATCGTGAGTCCCCTGGAATTGTCCTTGCCCCTTAGGTTGCTGAGAAGAAGCGCAGTATGTCAGGGTTGGTCCTCACGGAATCCACATATCTGTGGCTGTGCACAACGTTCTCCTGGCTCTGCTCCGCTCACTCAGCATTATGTCGTGTAGGTTTTTCCAGGTTGTTATGAAGTCTGCATCATCCCCATTTCTTATGGCACAATAGTATTCCATCACCTTCATATACCACAGCTTGTTCAGCCATTCCCCAATTGATGGGCATCCCTTTGCTTTCCAATTCTTGGCTACCACAAAGAGAGCTGCTATAAATATTCTTGTACATATGGGTCCTTTTCCCGCTTGCATGATTTCTTTGGGATACAAGCCCTAGAAGTGGTATTACTGGGTCAAAGGGTATGAACATTTCTATAGCCCTTTGGGCATAGTTCCACACCGCCCTCCAAAATGGCTGGATCAGCTCACAACTCCACCAGCAATGCAACAATGTTCCAATTTCCCCACATCCTTTCCAGCATTTATCATTCTCCTGATTTGTTATTTAGCCAATCTGACAGGAGAGGTGTGGTATCTAAGAGTTGTTTTGATTTGCATTTCTCTAATCAGCAGCGATCCAGAGCATTTTTTCATATGCCTGTAGATAGCTTTAATTTCTTCTTCTGAAAACTGCCTGTTCATATCCTTTGACCATTTCTCAATTGGGGAATGGCTTGTATTCCTATATATTTGGCTTAGCTCCCTGTATATTTTAGAGATGAGGCCTTTATCAGAGATACTAGTTGCAAAGATTTTCTCCCAATTTTCTGCTTCTCCTCCTAATTCTTGTTGCATTGGCTTTTTTTGTACAAAAACATTTCAATTTGACATAATCAAAATTATCCATTTTGCATTTTGTAATGCTCTCTATCTCTTGTTGGGTCATGAATTCTTTACTTTTCCACAAATCTGATAAGTAAACTATTCCTTGCTTTCCCAAATTACTTAGAGAATCAACTTTTACTCCTAAATCATGAACCCATTTTGACTTTATTTTGGTATATGGTGTAAGAGATTGGTCTATGCCCAGTTTTTGCCCTACCATTTTCCAATTTTCCCAACAGTTTTTGTGAAATAGTGAATTATTAGCCCAGAAACTGGCCTTCTTTGGGTTTATCAAAGAGTAGATTGCTAAACTTGTTGATTTCACCTACTTGTGTACCTATCCTATTCCACTGATCCACACCCCTGTTTCTTAACCAGTACCAGGCAGTTTTGATGACTGCTGCTGTGTAGTACAGTTTAATATCTGGTGTGGCTAAGCCACCATCTCTAGCATGTCTTTTCATTAATATCCTAGATACTCTAGACCTCTTGTTTTTCCAAATGAATTTTGTTATTATTTTGTCCAGCTCGGTAAAAAAATTTTTTGGTAGTTCGATTGGTATGGCACTGAATAGATAGATTAATTTAGGTAAAATTGTCATTTTTATTATATTAGCTCGGCCTAACCATGAGCAACTGATATTTCTCCATTTATTTAGATCTGATTTTATTCGTGTGAAAAGTGTTTCATAGTTATGTTCATATAGGTCCTGGGTTTGTCTTGGCAAATAGACTCCCAAATATTTTATAGTGCCTTCAGTAACTTTGAATGGAATTTCTCTTTCTATCTCTTGCTGTTGGGCTTTGTCAGTGATGTATAGGAATGCTGAGGATTTATGTGGGTTTATTTTATATCCTGCAACTTTGCTAAAGTTGTTTATTATTTCAAGTAGTTTTTTACTTGATTCTCTAGGATTCTCTAGATAAATCATCATATCATCTGCAAAAAGTGATAATTTAGTTTCTTCTTTTCCTATTCTAATTCCTTCAATTTCTTTTTCTTCTCTTATTGCTACAGCTAGTGTTTCTAGTACCAAATTGAATAATAGGGGTGATAATGGACATCCTTGTTTCACCCCTGATCTTATTGGGAATGCATCTAGTTTATCTCCATTACAAATAATGCTTGTCGATGGTTTTAGGTAGATGCTATTTATAATTTTGAGGAAGGTTCCACTTATTCCTATGCTTTCTAGTGTTTTTAATAGGAATGGGTGTTGTACTGTGTCAAAGGCTTTTTCTGCATCTATTGAGATGATCATATGGTTTCTGCTAGTTTTGTTGTTGATATGGTCAATTATGCTAATAGTTTTCCTAATATTGAACCAGCCTTGCATTCCTGGAATAAATCCTACCTGGTCATAGTGTATTATTCTCGTAATGAGTTGCTGCAATCTTTTTGCTAATATTTTATTTAAAATTTTTGCATCAATATTCATTAGAGAAATTGCTCTATAATTTTCTTTCTCTGTTTTAACTCTACCTGGTTTGGGTATTAGTACCATATTTGTTTCATAAAAAGAATTTGGTAGGACTCCTTCTTCACCTATTTTCCCAAATAGTCTACAAAGTATTGGAATTAGTTGTTCTTTAAATGTTTGATAGAATTCACATGTAAAACCATCTGGCCCTGGAGATTTTTTCCTAGGGAGTTCATTGATGGCATGCTCAATTTCTTTTTCTGATATGGGGTCATTAAGAAATTTCACTGCCTTCTCTGTTAGCCTGGGCAGTTTATGTTTTTGTAGATATTCATCCATATCTCTAAGGTTGTCAAATTTATGGGCATACAGTTGGGCAAAATAATTCCTAATTATTGTTTTGATTTCCTCTTCATTAGAGGTGACCTCACCCTTTTCATTTTTGATACTAGTAATTTGATTTTCTTCTTTCTTTTTTTTAATCAAATTGGCCAAAGGTTTATCAATTTTATTGGTTTTTTCATAAAACCAGCTCTTTTTGTTTTATTAATTAATTCAATAGTTTTCTTGGTTTCAATTTTATTAATCTCTCCTTTGATTTTCAGTATTTCTAATTTGGTATTTAATTGGGGGTTTTCAATTTGCTCTTTTTCTAGCTTTTTCAGCTGTATGCCCAGATCATTGATCTCCTCTTTCCCTATTTTATTCATGTAGGCATTTAAAGATATAAAACTTCCCCTAAGAACTGCTTTTGCTGCATCCCATAAGTTTTGGTATGTTGTTTCATTATTGTCATTCTCTTGAATGAAATTATTAATTGTTTCTCTGATTTGTTCTTTGGCCCACTCATTCTTTAGAATTAAATTATTTAGTTTCCAATTAGTTTTTAGCTTATTTTTCCATGGTTCTTTATTAAAAATGATTCTTATTGCATCATGATCTGAAAAGGATGCATTGACTACTTCTGCTTTTCTGCACCGGATTGTGAGGTTTTTATGCCCTAGTACATGGTCAATTTTTGAGTATGTGCCATGTACTTTTGAGAAGAAAGTATATTCCTTTTTATCCCCATTCAGTTTTCTCCAGAGGTCTATCATATGTGCCTTTTCTAAAATTCTGTTTACCTCCTTAACTTTTTTCTTATTTATTTTGAGGTTAGATTTATCAAGTTCAGAAAGGGGGAGGTTGAGGTCTCCCAATATTATAGTTTTGCTGTCTATTTCTTCCTGCAACTCGCTTAACCTCTCCTCTAAGAATTTGTATGCCTTACCACTTGGTGCATATATGTTAAGCAATGATATTGCTTCATTGTTTATGGTGCCTTTTAGCAGGATATAATGTCCTTCCTTATCTCTTTTAATTAGATTTATCTTTACTTTTGCTTTGTCTGAGATTAGGATTGCTACACCTGCTTTTTTTACTTTAGCTGAGGCACAATATATTTTACTCCAGCCTTTTACCTTAACCCTATGCATATCCCTCTGTTTCAGATGCGTTTCTTGTAAACAGCATATTGTAGGATTATGGTTTTTAATCCATTCTGCTATCTGCTTCTGTTTTGTGAGGATGTTCATCCCTGCACATTCAGGGTTATGATTTCTATCTGTGTCTTTTTCTCCATCCTAATTCCCCCTGTTTATGCTTTTATTTCTCCCTTTCCCCTTCTCCTCCTCAACAAAGTTTTGCTTTTGACTGCCACTTTCCTCAGTTAACCCTCCCTCTTTATTCCCCTCCCTTGTCTTACCGTTACCCACTTGCTACTTCTCCTCCCCCTTCTGCCCACCCCCCTCCCTTTTTCCCCCCTTACCCTCCCACTTCCCGTAGGACAAGTTAGATTTCTAAACTTATCAGAGTATGTTATTCCCTTCTTGAACTAGATCAGATGACAGTAAAGCTCAAATACTGCTCTTCTCCCTCCCTTCTTTCCCTCTACTATAATATGTTTTTGTGCCATTTCCTTTGGTGTAATTTACCCTTTTCTACTACCTCCTTACCACTTCCTTCATAGCCCTCCCTTTATATCTCTTATTTATATTTTATATCTTTACATCAGTTAATTTATACAGGCATTCACAACCTATGTATATCCCTTTCATTTGTCATAATAGTTGTACCATTCACAAGAATGACTTATATATGTATATGTATATATATATATATATGTACACATACACATACACATATATGTATATATATACATACATATGTACATAAAAACATACATAAGATGATATAATCCCATATAAAGATGTAAACAACCTGCCCTTATTGGTTAATAAGGTTTGTGGGGTTTTTCCCCCTGGTTACCTTTTTATGTCTCTCTTGAGTTTTGTATTTGGAGATCAAATTTTCCATTGAGTTCTGGCCTTTTCATCAGGAAGGTCTAGAATTCCCTTATTTCATTGAATGTCCATTGCCTTGCCTGGAAAATTATGCTTAGTTTTGCTGGGTAGTTGATCCTTGGTTGTAGTCCCAGCTCCTTTGCCCTTCGGAATATCATATTCCAATTTCTCCTGTCTTTTAATGTGGAAGCTGAGAGATCCTGAGTGATCCTGACTGTAGTTCCACGATATTTGAATTGCTTCTTTTTGGCTGCTTGCAGTATTTTCTCCTTGAGTTTATAGCTCTGAAATTTGGCTATAATATTTCTTGGTGTTTTCAGTTTGGGATCTCTTTCAGGGGGTGATCGGTGAATTCTTTCAATGACTATTTTGCCCTCTGGTTCTAGGTCCTCTGGGCAGTTGTCTTTGATAATTTCTTCGAAGATACTGTCAAGGCTCCTTTTTTCATCGTGGATTTCCGGTAGACCAATAACTCTCAAATTGTCTCTCCTGGATCTATTTTCCAGGTCAGTTGTTTTGCCAATCAGATATTTCACATTTTTTTCTATTTTTTCATTCTTTACATTTTGTTTTATTACTTCTTGATGCCTCATAGATTCATTAGCTTCCACTTGCTCAAGTCTAATTTTGAATGAGTTAGGGTTTACATTTTGCTTTTGAGTCTCCATTTCCAATTGGTTGATTTCGCCTCTCAGGGTGTCCTTTTCTCTCTCTAGATTCTGAATCTCCATATCCTTTTCGCCAATCTTATTCTTTAGGGACTTGATTTCATCAGTGAATTTTTTTTCCATTTTTTCCATATTTTCTTTTAGCTCCCTAATTTGGTTTTTAAAATCCTCCTTTAGCTCTTCCAGCAGTGCTTTTTGGACTGGAGACCAGTTCATATTAGGTTTTGAGGTATCTGATGTATCTACCGTGTCATTGCTATCCTCTTCTATGTTGATATTTTGATCCTGCCTGTCTCCATAAAAAGAATCTATTGTCCTCGGTGTTTTTGTGTTCTTCTTCATGTTGGTTTGCCTTTTGCTGGCTTTACAACGAATTTCTATCTATGGGTCTCAGGGCTTTCTGTCCCAGCTTTCTTATTCTGGGGGTTGTGAGTCTAGAATTATAACCTTCAGTTTCCTGAGGTGTGGGGGAGGGGTCTGGCTCCCTGTCGTGTCACTCCCTATGGGTGCTCTCCAGCACTTGCTTTTCAGCAATGGTCTCAGCTGTTTGTTGTTTGAGCTGATGTCTGGCACTTCCCCTGGGGGAGCAAGGTTACGTCTGGGCTGTTGGCGTTGACCCCTGCCGACTCTGCCCCTCTGGGACTAATGAGCTTCTAGTATTTGTCCTGTGAGGCCCCACTACTTTCTCCTCTGTTTCAGTTCTCTTTTTTTTTTCCCCGAGGAATTCTCTGGGTGAGGGGGGGAGGGATTAGAGCCTTTTACTTGGCCATTGAGTCTTCCGGAAGTTCAAGAAGCTGAGTTCCTGGGTTTTGCAAGCGTCAGGAGTGGGTGTTTTCATGGCCAGTGGCGTTGGGCTGCCTCTCGTCGCTCCCACAGACTGCCATCCTGTGTTGGGAGTCCTGGGGGTCTCCGCCGGTTTCGGGCGCCCAGCTTTCTCCCCGTCTGTCTCCCACGTGGATTTCCCTGCCGGCTGTTTCCGCTTTAGTCTGGAGCAACTCTGCAGCCCAGCACTCTCCGAGCCTACAGGATCGTGTCTGCAGCCTTTCAGACTCTCCCGGCTCGGAAATTGGCCCCACCCAGACTGCTCGCGGTTTCTGACTCTCTCAAATCTGCTCAAATTCACTTCTGTACAGGAATCCGACAGACCTTGTGAGAGAGCTCCGGTAAGATGCTGCCTTCACGTGGCCATCTTGGCTCCGCCCCCTCCAATCTAATTTTTAAGGTAGCATTTTCTTCAGTGGTCTTTTGGACCTCCTTTTCCATTTGGCTAATTCTGCCTTTCAAGGCATTCTTCTCCTCATTGGCTTTTTGGAGCTCTTTTGCCATTTGAGTTAGTCTAGTTTTTAAGGTGTTGTTTTCTTCAGTGTATTTTTCAGTATTTTTTTGGTTCTCCTTTAGCAAGTCATTGACTTGTTTTTCATGGTTTTCTTGCATCCTTCTCATTTCTCTTCCCAATTTTTCCTCTACTTCTCTTAGTTGCTTTTCCAAATCCTTTTTGAGATCTTCCATGGCCTGGGACCAGTTCATGTTTTTCTTGGAGGCTTTTGGTGTAGGCTTTTTGACTTTGTTAACTTCTTCTGTCTGCATGTTTTGGTCTTCTTTGTCACCAAAGAAAGAATCCAAAGTCTGAGACTGAATCTGGGTGCGTTTTCACTGCCTGGCCATATTCCCAGCCAACTAACTTGACCCTTGAGTTTTTCAGTGGGGTATGACTGCTTGTAAACTAAAGAGTTCTATGTTCCACACTTGGGGTGATGCGCCAGCTCTGCCACACCAGCACTCCTCCTTCCCCAAGAACCCCCAGCCCGGACTGGACTTAGATCTTCAGCAGGCTGTGCACTCCTGCTCTGATCCACCACTTAATTCCTCCCACCAGGTGGGCCTGGGGCCGGAAGCAACTGTACCTGTAGTTCTAGTAGCTGCCCCACCTCTGCTGCCCCTGCGGCGGTAGCCGAACTGTGAGCTTTTTCCACTCCCGCAGCTTTTCCCACTAACTTTCTCTGTTGACTTTGGTGTTTGTGGGTTGAGAAGTCTGGTAACTGCTGCAGCTCAATGATTCAGGGCACTAGGGCACACTTTGCCAGCTCCTGGTCTGGTTGGTCCGTGCCGCTCATGCTGGGCTCTGCTCCACTCCACTCCCCTCTGCTCCTAGCTCCGTGGGGATAGACCTCACCCAGAGACCATCCAGGCTGTCCTGGGCTGGAGCCCTGCTTCCCTCTGCTGTTTTGTGGGTTCTGCAGTTCTAGAATTGTTTCAGAGCCATTTTTATAGGTTTTTGGAGGGACTCAGTGGGAAGCTCATGCTAGTCCCTGCTTTCCAGCCACTATCTTGGCTCCCTGGGCACCTCATTTTTAGCAGGACATAGACAAACCAGAGTATGTTCAGATGATGATAATCAGGATGATGATGGTGGGATTTGAAATGTCACATGAAGAACTATGACTGAAAGCATTAGGCCTGCAGAAAAGAAGATAAAAGGACATATTTTAGTTTATATTCAAATATCTGAGTGGTTGGTATATAGATTACAGGATATGTATTCCATGTCTTTATTAACAATAATTGCCAGTGATAATTGGTTGTTGTCCCTCATTCTCAAAGAGGACCAAAATGACATCACTATGTTGGGGTTAAGATGCAGCGTGTGGCTGATCACACCAATAGGAGCTCAGAAGGCTCTACCACAAATCAGGCACAAATATATCACATGAACATTTGGAGTAAAGATGTCCCTAAATTTGGGTGTCTCACATTTCTTTTGCAATTCTGCTTTGCTCATAGAACATAGTACCTTCTTTGATGTGGGCACTCCATACTGGACAGTCCTATGCCAGTGTCCCCCATGTCTCACAATCAATTCCAGTGTTCTTCAGAGAGACCTTGAGAGTGTCCTACTATCACTTCTTCCAAACTCCATGTGTGTGCCCGCCTTTCACGAGTTCTCCATAAAATTTTTTTAGGCAAACATACATTTGGCATTCAAACAACATAGCTAGCCCATTAGAGTTGCCCCCTCTGCAACAGAGGTTGAATGTTTGGTATTTCAGCTCAAGAAAGGACCTCAGTGCCCAGTACCTTATCTTGACAGATGATCTTCAGAATTTAAGAAAATTCAAATGGAAGCTATTCAGTTTCCTAGCATGGTGCTAGTAGACTGTCCACGTTTCACAGGTGTACAACAACGAGGTCAGTACAATGGCTCCATGGACCTTCAGACTAGTATCTCTTTTCTCCCCTCCACTTTTCTTCAGATCCTCTAAAAACATTGAATGAACTCTGGTAATACAAGCTTCAACCTCATCATCTATGTGTATGTCCCTGGATAGCATATTGCCAAGGTAAATGAACTTATCCACAGCATTCAAAATTTCCCCATTTGAGTAACCAATGGTTCCAAATATAGATGGTGTGGTGCTGACTAGTGCAGATTTGTATTTTCTTAGTGTTAATTGTTAAGCCAAAATTAGAACAAGCAGCAGAGAACCGATCCATGCTTTATCACATCTAGACCTCAGGGACTACCACACAATGATCTGCTAAAAAAATGTCCCAAACCAACTCTCCCTCCACTTTAGTCTTGGCTTATAAACTAAATAACAAAAATAATAATGTCATCTGGGATTGTAAGATAGAGAACCATCCGAGCATCAGGAAGACCTTTGTGTAAGTCAAATCTTTGACTCACAATGGCCATGTGACCCTAGGGAAGTCAACTTAACCTCTCAGTACCTCAGACAACTTTTTAGGTCTTTAAGATGAGCAACTGCCAATAAGCAAAGGAAACTTCCTCACTCAAAGTTTCTGACACCTCAGTTGAACAGAAAGCATTTAAGTACTTCATCTATGCCATCCACTGGGCTAAGCACTGTGAATACAACACAAGGCAAGAAAACATCTCTGAATCACGCACAGGTCCAGTCTGAAAAAATCTGACACATGTAGAGCTCTGTGATTTGTAAACTTCACATTTATTGTCATTTGATCCTTACTACAACCCTATCCTGTTACCTCTCCTTTTAAAGATGAGGAAAGTGAGTCTGAGGGAAATTAAGCTGCTTGCCTGGGTTCACACAGGAAGTACATGTAGCAGCCTTAAAACTCAAAAAGCAGAACTAGGAGAAATAAATAGAAATTTATAGGGGGAAGATTTTATATTTATATAAGAATGAATTTTCTAGAAATCTGGCTTGTCCAAAACTAGAACAGGCTGTTTACAAAGTAGTTAATTTTTGATTACAGGAAGTATTCAAGCAGGGACTAGGGAACGATGTGTCTAGGGTATGACAGAAGTATTCCTGAATTGTGATTAAGGCTGGACTAAATAACCTCTCTTAGGCTCCCTTCTGACTCTCAAGTCCTGTGATTCTAGGGTGAAAGCATCCTAGGCTAGCTTGATTGCAAATATATATTTTTCCCTTGCTCATTTGTTTTTCCAGTTTAAAAAAACCAAACAAATTAGGTAAATAAATGTACTTGCTTCTTTACCCTCAAAAGGTGACTTTTTTGTCAACATTTCAACACAATGCAGCCAAACAGTTAGCAGCAGTTCAAGCATTATTTTTATTTCCTTCTCCTGAGGTTGGGACTCTCCAAAATGCTATGTCTGACTTTAGCCAAATGATTGATCCCAACTAATTACAAGGTGCTCTTGTACTATACAGTAGCATGCTATTAAACATGGCAGATTGGCAGGAACCTTTAAATCACCTCTGTACCAAGAATAACTTTGGAGAAGGGTGACCTCAGATTCTGAAGTCCTTCGAGTTTGTTTACTGGCATGTGAAGTGATTTGTGTGAACCACACATAGAAGAAAAAGCTTCTAGATTGTACCAAAAGAAATGTAAAAACATATATAAACATATTGTGTAGTTGTCACATGCAAACTATTTCTTGTCTAGAATTCGCCACTAATTTGAGCAAACTTTATAGCATGTGCATGGTATTACATAATTTATATTTAGTATTTCAGGAGAATATATCCTCCTTCAGGGCAGGGCCTATCTCAGTTTTGTACCTGTATCTCCAGCACCTATCAGCATGCCTGCCATGTAGCAGGTGCATATGAAGCCTTTATTTATTAATTACTTTTAATACTGTCAATTAAAAATAAATGGCTTTGGTTATGTGCTTATTCAAGGCACCTAAGACTGTCATGATATAAAACATTCAAAAAAAAAAAACAATACCTCTCACAAAGTTAGACAAAGTACAGTCAAAAGCTTCCAATGGTTTAGGCATTTGCTAATAGTTTACATAATATATTATGAAAGCTGGCCAAAGACTTCCAGGGGTGGAGCCAAGATGGCGGCTGGAATTCAGGGACTAGTGTGAGCTCCCCGCCAAGACCATCCAAAAACCTATAAAAAATGGCTCTGAAACAATTCTAGAACTGCAGAACCCACAAAACAGCAGAGGGAAGCAGGGCTCCAGCCCAGGACAGCCTGGATGGTCTCTGGGTGAGGTCTATCCCACACGGAGCTGGGAGCTGGGAGCGGAGCAGAGCAGAGCCCAGCGTCAGCGGCGCGAACCAACCAGACCAGGAGCTGGGTGGAGTGGACCCTAGCTCCCTGAATCAGTGAGCTGCAGCAGTTACCAGACTTCTCAACCCACAAACACCAAAGACAGAGGAGAAGGTTAGTGGGAAAAGCCGCGGGAGTGGAAGGAGTTCGAGATTCAGCCACCACACCCAGAGGAGCAGAGGTGGGGCAGCTACAGTTGCTGTTACTTCCGGCCCCAGGCCCACCTGGTGGGAGGAATTAAGTGGTGGATCAGAGCTGGAGTGCACAGCCTGCTGAAGATCAAAGCCCAGTCCACGTTGGGGGTTCTTGGGGAAGGAGGAGTGCTGGTGTGGCAGAGCTGGCGCATGCCCCCCAAACGTGGAACATAGAACTCTTTAGTCTACAAGCAGTCATACCCCACTGAAAAACTCAAGGGTCAGGTTAGTTGGCTGGGAATATGGCCAGGCAGTGAAAATGCACCCAGATTCAGTCTCAGACTTTGGATTCTTTCTTTGGTGACAAAGAAGACCAAAACATACAGCCTAAAGAAGTCAACAAAGTCATAGAGCCTACACCAAAAGCCTCCAAGAAAAACATGAACTGGTCCCAGGCCATGGAAGAGCTCAAAAAGGATTTGGAAAAGCAATTAAGAGAAGTAGAAGAAAATTTGGGAAGAGAAATGAGAAGGATGTGAGAAAACCATGAAAAACAAGTCAATGACTTGCTAAAGGAGAACCAAAAAAATACTGAAAAATATACTAAAGAAAACAACACCTTAAAAACTAGACTAACTCAAATGGCAAAAGAGCTCCAAAAAGCCAATGAGGAGAAGAATGCCTTGAAAGGCAGAATTAGCCAAATGGAAAAGGAGGTCCAAAAGACCACTGAAGAAAATACTACCTTAAAAATTAATTTGGAGCAAGTGGAAACTAGTGACTTGATGAGAAATCAAGGTATTATAAAACAGAAGCAAAGGAATGAAAAAAATGGAAACCAATGTGAAATATCTCATTGGAAAAACCACTGACCTGGAAAATAGATCCAGGAGAGATAATTTAAAAATTATTGGACTACATGAAAGCCATGATCAAAAAAGAGCCTAGATATCATCTTTCAAGAAATTATCAAGGAGAACTGCCTGATATTCTACAGCCACAGGGCGAAATAGAAATTGAAAGACTCCATCGATCGCCTCCTCAAATAGATCCCCAAAAGAAATCTCCAAGGAATATTGCTGCCAAATTCCAGAGCTCCCAGATCAAGGAGAAAATACTGCAAGCGGCCAGAAAGAAACAATTTGAGTATTGTGGAAACATAATCAGAATAATCCAAGATCTGGCAGCTTCTACCTTAAGAGATCGAAGGGCTTGGAATACGATATTCCAGAGGTCAATGGAGCTAGGATTAAAACCTAGAATCATCTACCCAGAAAAACTGAGTATCATGCTCCAAGGCAAAATATAGATTTTCAATAAAATAGTGGACTTTCAAGCTTTCTCAGTAAAAAGACCTGAGCTGAATAGAAAATTTGACTTTCAAACACAAGAACGAAGAGAAGCATGAAAAGGTAATCAAAAAGAACAAGAAAAAGAAATTGCAAGGGACTTACTAAAGTTGAACTGTTTTGTTTACATTCCTACATAGAAAGATGATGTGTATGATTCATGAGACCTCAATATCATAGTAGCGGAAAGGAATATGCATATATATATGTGTATACATATATATATATATATATATATATATATATATAAGTGAATATGCATGTATGTATATATGTATAGGTAGAGAGAGAGAGAGAGTGGACAGAAGGTGAGTTGAAGATGAAGGGAAGATATCTAAAAGAAATAAAATCAAATTAAGGGATGAGAGAGGAATATATTGAGAGAGGGAGATAGGGAAAGATAGAATGGGGTGGATTATCTCGCATAAAGGCGGCAAGAGGAAGCAGTTCTGTGGGAGGAGGGGAGCGGGCAGGTGAGGGGGGAATGAGTGAATCTTGCTCTCATCAAATTTGGCCTGAGGAGGGAATACCATACATAATCAATTGGGTATCTTACCCCACAGGAAAGAAGAGGGAAGAAAATAAAAAAAAAGGTGGTGATGATGGAGGGGAGGGCAGATGGGGGTGGAGGTAATCAAAAACAAACACTTTGGAAAGAGGACAGGGTCAAGGGAGAAAATTCAATAAAGGGGGATGGGTTGGGAAGGAGCAAAATATAGTTGGTCTTTCACAACATGAGTATTGTGGAAGGGTTATACATAATGATACACATGTGGCCTACGTTGAATTGCTTGACTTCTTAGGGAGGGTGGGTGGGAAGGGAAGAGGGGAGAGAATTTGGATCTCAAAGTTTTAAAAGCAGATGTTCAAAAAAATAATTTAAATAAAGAACTCCAGTTTAAAAAAAAAGAAAGCTGCCCCAAATTAATTTTGGTGTAAGAATAATATAATGCCTAGCACCACCTATAAAATTATTTTTCATTAAGCAAGCAAAGTATATTCATTGAGGAATTGGTTGGTTTTTGTTGTCCTTCATTCTAGAAAGAAAAACAACAAAATAGAAACTGAATGATCTGAAATTTAAATAACCAAACTTGACCTATAGAAGTGTAAAGATATGCAATCTAAAGTCCTTCATGGTATATATGGGGGATTATGGATATGGAATGCTACACAAATATGTTGGTTAGCTTTACTAAACTTCTTTCTCCCTTTTCTAGATTTTGTTATATTTTATATTAATTTTTTTCTTTAAATTTATTTATTTAACATATTTAGTTTTCAGCATTGATATTCACAACAGTTTGAATTACAAATTTTCTCCCCATTTCTACCCTCCCCCCCCACTCCAAGATGACGTATATTCTCATTGCCCTGTTCCCCAGTCATCCCTCCCTTCTGTCACCCCACTCCCCTCCCATCCCCTTTTCCTTTCCTTTCTTGTAGGGCAAGATAAATTTCTATGCCCCATTGCCTGTGTATCTTATTTTCTAGTTGCATGCAAAAACTTTTTTTTTGTTTTTGAACATCTGTTTTTAAAACTTTGAGTTCCAAATTCTCTCCCCTCTTCCCTTCCCACCCACCTTCCCTAAGAAGTCAAGCAATTCAACATATTAAATTTTTATAGTGTCTGTCATAAGAGATGGATCCTTGGGAGGGAGAGAAGAGAGGTATAGATTAGAAGTATAGAAAATAACACAAACAAGAAGCATTAATAAAAATTATAAAATATTGCTTGAATGACTAGCATTCCATGCATTTTAAAACTTTGTATAAAGCATGGTCTCTGCTCTCAAGAAGCCAATAATTGTAACAACAGTGCTGCTTGCTGCTACTGTGACTTTGTAATACCAACACCACCAGCACACGGAAGGGCTGCCAGCACAAATTCTTTGATCTGCTTTTCTAAGGAAAGTGACTTTAAGGGGTTAACAATCTTGCTTTAAACATACATATACCATTCACTTAGTTCAGGGCAAAAGCCAGCATCTTGAACTTCAGAGCCAAAACAAACAGAAATTACAAGCACATGTTATATAAACAGAGCAAATAAACACAAATCAGTCTATCCATAGCAATACATAGTTACCAGAGAAGCACCAACATCTGAACTTTCAAAGCTTGGGAGGGGTGCTGCTTCAACAGCTCAAGCAGAGTCTTGTCACCAATACTCTTTCAATGAGTGTGCCCGCAAAGGCAACCCACCAACCTCAGAGCTTTTATACCCTGTTCAGGGCTCTGAGGACTCAGAGCCTACTTAGCAAAAAAGTGTGGGCTCTGGGGCCTCACATCTAGTTAGTGAAAGGCCGTGGGCCTGCCTCTAATCAGGCCTCCCTTTGTTGGCCCCACTTGAGGCCTATTCAATGGGCCAGAAAGATCTTTCACTTACAGATTGGCCTTACAATAATCTAGCAGAAAGATTAAGATTACCACTACTACTACTAATATTAATGATGATGACGATGACAATGATGATACACATTTTATAATACTTTAAAGCTTATAAAATGCCTTCCTTATAACAATCTTGTATAGGAGTCACTCATGCCTTGTGCATAACAAAACATAGGCAAGGATTCAAAACATGTAATGACAAATTTTCATTTCAAAAAGCCTGTATGATAAATACTACATGTTGTGTTGAAAGCTGTCCTTTTCTTTGCCTTATAAGTTTTCTTTTGTTCTCTGCTGTGGACTTTTTACTTTGTTCTTTTTTTTTGCCCTTCCTCCCCCTCCCCCAGAAGGCTACAATTAAATGTCAATATATTACTATATAGAGATACATATACGTACTAATATACATATTTACATACGTAGACATAGACTTTCCCTAACAAATTCTACTCCTGGTCTTGGTTTTTATGTTTGTGCATTTCTCTTGCTTCTTATCCCTCCTGACTCCTCTACTTTACTTCTACCTGCTACCTTGCTCTCCTATTACTTAGCTTAGCCCTCTCCAAGGATCCCTCCCCTATCTTCCCATTCCCATAAATCTAAACACCCTTCTGTAGCCCCTGATAATCTATTGCCTCACCTTACCCTCTAGAGATCTCTCCTTTGTCCTCTCCCCACTTCCTGTTACCTTACTGCTTTATTTCTTCTGAATTTAGAAGACTTTTTACTTATCTAGATATATATGCATTGTTTCCTCTTAAACTCATTCCCAATAAAAGTAGATTACCAGAACTACCAACCCTCCTCCCCTATTTAATTCCTCTGCATCAATTCTTCCACTTGTACCTCATTTGTATAAAATAATTACTCTTTTTAGCCATTCCTAAATGGTTTTACTTTTTAAAGTCATATCATACTCAGTCAACCCCAGTCTTTCTTACAAACTACCCAATTACTAATGACAATCTTAGACATATATATGTATATATATATATGTATATATATATAAAACATATATAAAAAGTAAACAGTCTGTCCTTATTGCATCCCTTGTAATCAGTCTTTGACGTAACTTAAGTTTCTCTTGAATCTTGTATTTCCAATCTTCTATTAAGTTCAGGTCATTTGTGTTTTTTTAACAAAGTCTTAAAAGTCTGACAGTTGATCAAATATCCATTTTTTTCATTCATAGTTATGCTTAACTTTGCTGGGTATGGTATTTTTGATTGGAGCCCCGGTTATTTTGCTCTTCAATATATCTATGGTTTTTAGTGTCTCCACTGCTAGGTCTTGTGTGATTCTAATTGTGCCACCATCATATTTAAATTGATTTCTTCTTATTGCTTTTAATATTTTGTCCTTTAGCTGGGGGTTTTTGAATTTGACTATAACATTCCTATGAGTTTTCCTCATAGGATCTCTTTCAAACCGTGTTTGATGGATTTTTTCTATTTCTACTTCCCCCACCTCCATCCGGGTCCTAATGTTTCAAGACAAGTTTCTTTAATCATTTCTTGTATTATTGTATCAAGATTCTTTTTTGATCATAACTTTCAGGTAGTCTGATTATTCTTATGTCTTCTCTCCTTGATCTGTTCTCCAGATCAGTTGTTTTTCTTATAAGATGTTTTACTTTCTCTTCTATTTTTTTCATTCTTCATATTAATTATTTCTTGATCTCTTATAACTTTGCGGGCTTCCCCTTGCCCAATTCTGATTTTCAAGGAGTCATTTTCTTCCTTAAGGTTCTGGATCTCCTTTTCTAATTGATTGACTTTCTTTTCATAACCTTATTTTTCTTGGACTATTCTTTTTTTTAAGTTTTTCCTCCATCTCTTTCATTTGATTTTTAAAGTCTTTTTTAAAGTTCTTTTAAGAATTATTTTTGGGCAGGTGACCATTTGATTTTACTCTTTGGGGTAGAAGAGGGTTTCTTTGCTTCAATATTCCCTGAATATCAACCCCCATCTTCTCTATTCCCATAATAACTTTCTATGGTTGGATTCTTTCTCCTTTGCCTATACATTTTTTGTGCTAATGGCTTAGTTTTTGTAATCGCTTCTAGCCCTGGGTTGTGGAGAATGATGGCTCTTTTCCCAGATCTTCAGTTGTCCCCTCTAGCTGGGAACCAAAGCCAAACCTCCAGCCTCCTGTAAGTGCCCACAGCCAGGGGCTTTCTGCCCCATTCTTTCTGCATGGACTGGCTCCTTCTCTCCCCTGCCACTCTCTACAGCACAGTTGGGTGTGGCATTCCTTGTCAGCAGAGGTTCCCTTGATTGCCCCTGGCTCAGATGCCCCACTCCCCTCACTGTGGGGGGAGGTGTAAAAGTTCTGATGGCTGGTGCTTAGGTGGCCTCCCAACCCAGCCATCACAGAGTTTGCTGCTTGTTGTTTAAGCAGTTTGCTGCTAGTTATTAACTAGAACCCTAGTCTGGAGGTGTTCACTCTTCACAGGTACCAGACCAGGTCATGGGAGTTTTCTTCTGATCTTCTCAAATTGTCCCATGAAGACCCCTGTTGTGCCCTTATTCTTATTTATTTTTATCCACACTTCGTTTGCCTTAAGGTGCTATTTTATCTCTTGCGGGAGAAAAGCTTGAGAGCCTGGAATTTTCGTACCTACTCAGTCATCTTCCCAGAATCCCCTCTCTCATTGTATTTCTCTTAATGATTTCCTAACTAAATATATGAACTATGGCATATAGTTACTTTCCTGCATCTGCACAGATTTACAGCTTAGAAATATTGATTACAAGCACTGTTTATTTCTAGTATCTAGTAGTTTACATTAGTCATTAGAATAAGTCATTCTTCTTGAAAGAGTGAAACCATGCTTCTTCAATTCTGAGGCCATAAAAATGCCTCCCAATCCAAACTCTTTCTGCATCCTTCTGTTTCTATCACCAAAAATTTTCAAATACCATCCAAATCTGTCTATACTTTGAAGTTAAAGAGGCTAAGGCATAAAAGAAAGCCCTGAGCACCATCACCACAATACTTAACTGCATATTTCTGGCTCTATTCTTAACTACAAAACTGTATTAAATCATCCTGAATGCCATGTTTCCTGAGATATGTTTAATGACTGTTCCCATAGTTCTGATGCCCAGACAAGAGTACAGAAACCCACTATTGCTTTTTTTTAGAGAACTAAAAAATAACAACAAAGTCCTGTTTCTCTCCAAGGATGCTGTGTCCTCATGCACAAAATGATTTTTTGCCAGCACTTTCTGATGTAAGATAAACCTGAGCTGGCCTTCAGGATATAAGAATAGCAATCCTGAGTCCTGTGTTCTGAGACATTTCCTGTCATATAACCCATGAAAGTCCATTTAAATATCTTTTTCTTCCTCAAGTTCTCGACTTCTAAAAATGAATGCTACTAATATGGGAAAGTTTATAGGGTGAGCAAAATGGAACTTGAAAGGTAGGGATTTGTTATGGTGGAATAAACACTAAATTTGAAAGAAAAATAAAAGCCTGGGATAAATTTGTGGCTTTGCCATTTATGATCCTTGTGATTTTGGGCAAGTCATTTTCCCTACCTGAGCCTCAGCTTCCTCATCTGTAAAATGAAGTTGTTGGATGAAATGAACTCTAAGATGCATTCTATCTCTGATATTTTATGATTTGGGATGAAGGCTGCGAATTTTCTCAGTAACTCTCACAGAGCAGAGCACAGTGCTGGACACATAGGTAGTTCTTAATAATTGTTGGCTGATTGGTGGCATGTTTAAAAAATACTGCATTTAAGTATCTGGTTCAGTGTAGAAAGGGACCTGTCAGTCTTCAAGGTATAAAAGGAAAACAAGTTCCCTCCATGGCCTCCTCCAAGAGCCTCTGGGAAGCTGTAACCCCTTCACACCTTACTGAGGGAAATGACTTGGTGATATGACACATTAAAAACCTGTTCATGGGAAGCACATCTCCAGGGAATTTAAACTACTGAGCTGACAGATACTTTTCCTGCTCACCCCACTCCTGTCTCTTCACACTTGCTGGAGGAGAAGGGGCAAGGCATTTGAGTATTTTCCTATATTTTATTGATTTGTAAGGGTTTATTTCTTTCTCATTCTGGGGAAGAGAGTCAGCAGGTGCTGTTTTCTCTCTCCTGGTCCCTCTTGGGTCTTTGGCGGGTGATTCCTCTTTATGAAAAAGAAAAGAATGGAGGAGGGGGGAGTGGGAAAACCTCGCCCTCCTGTGAAACGAGATTATGCATGTCAAGTGCTTCGCACAGTTTAAAGCGCTATATAAATGTCAGCCATCCTCCTGGTCAAAATTACTTTAACCACCTCACGGAGAGAGGTAGTATCTAAAAGATAGAGAGGCAGCCTCTGGGAGACCAGGGTGAAACACTGATGCAGCCGCCGCCCTGGAAGCTGCCAATTCAGCTGCTGCAGTTGACCGTGAGCCGAGGAACCCAGATTATCTTAGAACACAAAATAGCATCTGCAGGGCAGGTCTGCGGGGCCAGTCTGCATAAAATGGTCAGATTTTTGCTTAGTTTTCTCCAAGAACCCTGATGAAATCTGTAGAGTTGCCAGCAGAGGGCGCCTACCTCGCTGCTCAGGTATTACGACCGTCGCAGCAAAGGAGACAGTGTACAATCCAGGTTCCTCTACCTGTCTCCAGTGCCTACCTGCCAGGCTGGCTGGGGGGTGTGCTGAGAGTCTGTCTGGGGAGGGTTTGCAGACTTTGGATCTCTCTGCTGCAAGCCTTTCTGGTTCCCCTCTCCCAGATCATAGCTCAAAGGTCCCACCGCTAAAAACAAGTGGCCACAAGAACTCAGGGCTTGCGTGTGTGTTTGTTTGTGTGTGTGTGTGTGTGTGTGTGTGTGTGTGTGTGTGTGTCCCTTTAGTTTTCTTTTGTTTTTAGTTGTTGTTTTTTTCTCCTTTTCCAGGGGGAAATGGCCCAAGGAAAAATCGGTGTTCGCAACAGACCCTAAGTCTAGAGGTTTCCATATAATTAACCCTTGGTCTAAGTCTGTGACAGAGATTTCCAACTTTTCCCAGGTCCTTGGGAAAGCAGGCATTCCCTCTGCATTTAACAACCATGGTGGATCTTTACTGACATCCCTGACACTGCAGTAATTTCCTGGCATACACTACGAATCAATATAAAATTCAAATACATTTGTGCCACCTGTTGGATTTTGTCACTAATTACACATAACTAAGGGGAAATGCTCAGCACTTGCCAGGGAGTGAGTTTCTGAAATGTTTCTAGAATTTTGAATGTTTTGAGCACAGATAAAAGACATTTCATTTGGACCTGAGGTGGTTTTTGCCCCCTCCTCCTTGACATTAGATGCAACTTTCTTCAGAAAAACCAGGTGAAGTGACACAAGGGTTAATTTGTTTTAAAGTTGTAATATAATTGAGGTCCAGCACTAGGCTGGAGTGGCATGTTAATTAAATAATCACTCAGACAGGAAAACCACAGTGAATTTTCAGTTCCCAAGAGGGCAGGAAAATTGAATAGGTTTTCTGGCTTTAAAATAAATTGGACTCATGTTGATAAAAGATAGCATAACAGAAAGATAGACAGAAAGTGAATGCTTGTGCCATAAAACTGGCTTCTTCCCCAAAGTGAAAATAAAGTTTTTAAAATGACTTTTATAATATTTCCAGGAAAGCCAGGACCATTCAGAGATCAAAAGCAGAAAATCTGAAGAAATAAAGCTTTCTAGTCCAAATTGTAATGCTTCTCAAGAAGTGGCAGGAATGAAACTTTGAAAAGAAAACAGTTCATTTTTATATAATATAAACACCTCTCACTGAGAAGCAGCATGATGCAATAAATAAAGCACCAGGCTTGGAACCAGAAATGCCTAGGCTAAAGTCCAACCTCTCACATTTGTTCTGGGTGACCCTGGACAAGTCATTTAATCTCTCAACACTGTCAGCAACTCTCTAAGATTATAATTACAAAGAAAGAGCTGACCTGCTTTGGTAGAGGGTGTTCTCTATACCAATAAAATTAGATGCCCCATGTTACTCCTTGTGCCTATAAGCATCTTTGGTAGACTTTGGCTGGGTTTGTACAGATGTTCTCAGGAAAAGAGCAGATGCTGGACAGTAGATAGGATTCTAAGGGAGATGTCTACAGGACTGGGATGTGCAGGAATTCTGATAAAGAGTAGCTCTTGCCACATACACAGCTAGAATCTGAAGGTTTCTTTGTTTCATTGCTAAGTTAAGGCTTTGCATTGTTGATGTAGTACCTGACATCCATCATCCATCTGACGAGAGAGAGAGAGAGAGAGAGAGAGAGAGAGAGAGACAGAGACAGAGACAGAGACAGAGAGACAGAGAGAAACAGACAAAGAGACAGAGACAGAGAGACACTGACAGATAGAGGCAGAGAGACAGAGAGAAAGACAGAGACAGAAACAGCGACAGTGACAGAGACAGAGAGACAGACACAGACACAGAGACAAAGAGACAAAGACAGAGGACAGAGACAGAGACTGAGGCAAATTGCTGCCTTTTTAGACATGGCTAAAGTCTCCATTCTTTCAGATACTGTGGGATGATATATTTGCATACTTGACCTTCATCTCTGTGGAGAAAAAAAAAGAAATGGGAAGGCCTTGGTTTCCAAATGAGCCAGAAATGAAACAAAAACTAGAGCTACCAACATGTATCAACCTTCTGGTGCCTGGGTTTCAGCTAGCTACCAACAGCTGACCCCTAAGTATACCTTATTTCCTTCTGTCCAGAAATAATAGAGCATTAAGTCAAAAATATTAATTAGCAGATATCTCCTTGCTTTGGATACTACAAATAACTAATTGTTACCAGAGCTTTGATGTTCAAAATTAATTAGTGATTTTTCTGATGACAACTTTAGAAAAGCATTCAGTATTTTCACATGGAAGGAAAAAAATATCATGCACAACACAACAACCTAGGACTCCCATTCTACTTTTGTTTTATATGACTTTGTTATATGCTCTTGCTCTGAGGTCATATGGTCATAGAATTTTATAGTAGGAAAAGCATATAGAGATCGTATAGTCCAAACTCCCTTATTTTACAAAGAAGGAACCTGAAGCATGAAAAGTCATTCAATTAGTTATTGGGAAGGCCAAGATTCAAATTCAGCACTCTTGATTCCCAGTCCAGTCCTTTCCTGACACCACACAGGTTTGTATCACACAAACAAGTTCAAGTACTTTCTACAGAACTAAGTTGGGTGGGTTAAATAGTGCTGTAAAGGGTTATAGAAAGTTAATATTCTACAATGGCATAGGATCATAGATTTAGAGATGAAAGGAACCTTACAGGCAGTCTGGTCCACTCCCATTTTAGAGATGAGGAAACTGAGACCCAGAAAAGTTAAGTGACTTGCTTAGAATCACACAAGAAACAAGGGTCAGGGATAAGAGTTGCACCAAGGTCCTCTGGTTCCCTACTTTATGTACTTTCCACCAAACCATGGTGCACCAAGTATACTTATTTAAAAAATGTTTTCTACTAATAACTCCTACTAAAGTACTACTCTGATATATCAAGGCACAGAGATGTTTCTGGATTTTCAAAAGTTAGGCTCTATGAGAAATGATGAGCATGGTGCTCTCTGAAAAAAGCTGGAAAGACTTACCTGAACTGATACAAAACTAAATGAGCTAAAACAGGAGAAGATGGCAGAAAGCAAAAGCAATATTGAATGATGATCAGCTGTGAATGACTTATTTATTCTCAACAATACAATGATGAAAAATGATAACCATCTCCAGAGAAAGAACTGGTGGAGTCTGAATGCAGATTAAAGCATACTTTTTTAAACTTTATTTTTCTTGCAGTTTTTTTGGTCTTTTTCTTTCACAACATGACTAATTTAGAAATGTTTTGCATGACTGCCCATGTATACCCGATATAAAATTAGTTGCCTTCTCAATGAGGGAGGAAGGAAGGGAAGGAAAGAATTTGGAACTCAATTTTTTAATGAATGTTAAACATTGTTTTAACATGCAATTAGGGAAAAAAATATTAAATAAATATATATTTTTAAAAAGTTATTCCAATACTGCACAAGTTCTGGAAGGGTACGCCGAGTTGGGAAGGCTTTCAGTGGGAACCTAGTGACTGAATGCCTGTCTTTTATGTAAGGCCAACCACATGAAGTTCAGATAGGCTGATTATAATTTCTTTTTAAGGCATAATAACATATAAAGACCATCTGCTAAGCTATGGGTTGGCATCTGTCAGTGGAGTGAGTATTCATGATGATATCACAGATGCTTGAGGTACTAAAGTTTCCTGAGGTCTATCTGGTTCAGTAGTTTTAGGAAATATGATGGTTTTGCTCCATTTCAAATCAGTTCATGAGTTGTGGGATGCTACAAATGTTTGGAGTGCTGGGTTAAAAGGGCAAAAGTTGTTGAAGGATAATAGGAGACAAAAAAGGACAAAGTTTTCTTTATACATTAAGGACTATTACCTGCTACGAGGGCTAAGGAATCACCAGACAGTATCTTGGCCCAACTGACTAAAGGAAAAGTAAAGGAATATGAGGATAAGTATTTCAATATTTACCTCTAATCCAGGTCACACATTGGAATTTTGTCCATACGCAACCTAGAATTAGTTATGAGACAAAAAAATGTAAATTGCTAATTTGGTAGGAGTGGGGCCACTTCTTCTCCAAAGGGGAAATGTTCCTAAGAACCATGCTGCTTCCAGACATTAGAAGAGGCTTTCTTTGCCCAATGAATCAATCACCAGGCATTGTACAAAGACAAAAGTAAAAACAGTGTTTGGCCTCAGGAAATGAATGTATGTTCTAGCCAACCTAGCAAAGACTGTTTAGGTTTTCTGTCCATGAAAGATTTTATCCAGAGTTAGGGGAAAAACTGATAAGAGCATCTAACAAGGTTGATATGAATATGAGATAATTTCGTACAGAAGGCTTAAAGATCAGAGTAGAATCTTTGGGCTAAAGCTCACTAAAAAGAAGAAATTAAATTGAAGGTAGATAGAAATGTGGTACTGATAGGATAACAGCATTAGTGCTGTTACTTAATGGATCCATGATCTTCTTTGATATGGCTACTAATTCCATTGGTTGTGATTGCAAACCATCCATACTTTCACCTTCTGTGTGAGTCCTGTTCTCTCATAGATCCACCACAGGTATACTTCCTGTGTATATTAGTGTTTCTCTGCTCTTAGTTCTTTCTCTGCTCCATTTTAAACCATAAAACAATTCACATACAAATAAGTCTTCTTATATTTTGTGGGCACGAGCACAATATCAGGGGCATTTCTTTAGGTCTTCTTACATTTTGTGGGTACCAGTGAAGTATTCAGGCTGACCCATTAATTCTTATTAATTGATCCTTATTAATTTTTGATCTTGCCTCTTGATTGGACCACCTTTTTTCTTATCTTACATTTTCTCAGTCGGGTTATTATCCTAGTCTTTTTTTAGCAAAGACAAACATTGGACATGCACTACAGCCTACTTGTAACCACCATGTATCTCTTTGTAACACTCATAAGGTATCTCTGTAGCACACTACAGGAGCCTCACACTTTCACCTAGGTGTGTGGACTTATTCTCTGACCTGGTTTTCTTTTACCAATTTGTGTTCATACTGATAGGTCTATGTTCCCAGAGAGGGACCACCACCAAGTAGTTACACACAAATTCCCAGAGAATATTAGGGCTAACCCTCTTAAGGAGAAATGTGTTCTCTTTACCCACTACTCTAGCTCTGAAGCCCCTACCAATATGACTCTATTTACACAATTTATTCACTCAAAATAAAAAACACTTTTATATGTTAAACATAACCCTTTACTCTTAGATATGAGGCCTTATAGGATGGATCATAGGATTTGATGTCATTAGTTCGTTTAGGAATATCTGCACCACGTGAAGCTACTTCTTTATTATCAACTTGTCTACTGGCCCTCACTGTTCTCCAAATAGGTATTTTTTTATATTTAAATCACCATAAAATTTACAAGTTCTTTCAACTTAATGATCATTCTTAAAATGCTGTTTAAAAAGTATCATCTCTTCATTTGATTGGAAGTTTCCTTCAAGCCAGAGAATTGCAAAGCCAATCAAGTCAACTTCTTCTGGGCTATACAGAACAACCTAATTGTGAACTCACCAGGATGCTCTATCATCAGATCAAAACAGAGTTCATACTAAACAGCTCAGATTAACTCTCTGGTCAAGAAAAATGAGTCTAGCTAACTCTTCTTAAATAGTGAAACTCTGTCTTTTGCCCTTCTACTTTTTTATTCAATGAATGAGGAGCTACCAGCCAAAGTCCTAATATCAGGCAACTACTCTTGCTGCTAGACTTTTCAAATATTTACCACAAGATACTTTTGTCCCCTGCTGGTTCTTTCTTTTTGGAGAATAAGCATTTCTTTTTTTAATGTTTTTTTTTAATTTTTTGATCATTTATTTATTTATTTAAATTTTTAGTTTTCAGTATTGATTTTCACAAGAGTTTGAATTACAAATTTTATGCCCATTTCTAACCTCCCCCCCTCTCCAAGATAGCAAATATTCTGGGTGCCCTGTTCCCCAGTCAGCTCTCCCTTCTGTCACCCCACTCCCCCCTGCCATTCCCTTTTCCCTTACTTTCTTGTAGGGAAAGATAGATTTCTATGCCCCATTGCCTGCACATCTTATTTCCTAGTTGCATGCCAAAACTTTTTTTTGAACATCTGTTTTTAAAACTTTGAGTTACAAATTCTCTTCCCTCTTCCCACCCAACCCACACTCCCTAAGAAAGCAAGCAATTCCACATAGGCCACATGCATATCATTACGTAAAATCCTTCCACAATACTCATGTTGTGAAAGACTAACTATTTTGCTCCTTCCTATCCTAAGCCCCTTTGTTCAATGTTCTCCCTTGACCCTGTCCCTTTTCAAAAGTGTTTGTTTTTGATTACATCCTCCCCCTATCTGCCCTCCCTTCTATTGTCCCCCCTTTTTATCTCCTTCCTCCTTCTTTCCTGTGGGGGAAGATACCCAATTGAGTGTGTATTCCCTCTTCAGGTCAAATCTGATGAGAGCAAGATTCACTCATTCCCCCCTCACCTGCCCCCTCTTCTCTTCCTACATAACTACTTTTTCTTGCCACTTTTATGAGAGATAATTTACCCCATTCTATCACTCCCTTTCTTCCTCTCTCAATATATTCCTCTCTCATCCCTTAATTTGATTTTTTTTAGATATCATTCCTTCATATTCAACTCACCCTGTGCCCTCTGTCTATACATAAATATGTGTGTGTATACATATATATGTATGTATGTATATGTATATGTATACTCCCTTCAGCTACCCTAATACTGAGGTCTCATGAATTATACACATCATCTTTCCATGTAGGAATGTAAACAAAATAGTTCAACTTTAGTAAGTCCCTTATGATTTCTCTTTCTTGTATACCTTTTCATGCTTCTCTTGATTCTTGTGTTTGAAAGTCAAATTTTCTATTCAGCTCTGGTCTTTTCATTGAGGAAGATTGAAAGTCCTCTATTTTATTGAAAATCCATATTTTGCCTTGGAGCATGATACTCAGTTTTGCTGGGTAGGTGATTCTTGGTTTTAATCCTAGCTCCATTGACCTCCAGAATATCATATTCCAAGCCCTCTGATCCCTTAATGTAGAAGCTGCTAGATCTTGTGTTATTCTGATTGTGTTTCCACAATACTCAAATTGTTTCTTTCTGGCTGCTTGCAATATTTTCTCCTTGATCTGGGAGCTCTGGAACAATATTCCTAGGAGTTTTCTTTTTGGGATCTTTGTCAGGAGGTGATCAGTGGATTCTTTCAATTTCTATTTTACCCTCTGGCTCTAGAATATCAGGGCAGTTCTCCTTGATAATTTCTTGAAAGACGATATCTAGGCTCTTTTTTTGATCATGACTTTCAGGTAGTCCAATAATTTTTAAATTATCTCTCCTGGATCTATTTTCCAGGTCAATGGTTTTTCCAATGAGATATTTCACATTGTCTTCCATTTTTCCATTCCTTTGGTTCTGTTTTATGGTATCTTGATTTCCCATAAAGTCATTAGCTTCCACTTGCTCCAGTCTAATTTTTAAGGTAGTATATTCTTCAGTGGTCTTTTGGACCTCCTTTTCCATTTGGCTTATTCTGCCTCTCAAGGAATTTTTCTCCTCATTGGCTTTTTGGAGCTCTTTTGCCATTTGAGTTAGTCTAGTTTTGAAGGTGTTATTTTCTTTGGTATTTTTTGGGGCCTCCTTTAGCCAGTCATTGACTTGTTTTTCATGGTTTTCTCACATCATTCTCATTTCTCTTCCCAATTTTTTCCCTATTTCTCTAACTTGCTTTTCCAAATCCTTCCTGAGCTCTTCCATGGCCTGAGACCAGTTTGTATTTTTCTTGGATGCTTTTGATGTAGGCTCTTTGACTTTGTTGACTTCTTTAGGCTGTATGTTTTGGTCTTCTTTGTCACCAAAGAAAGATTCCAAAGTCTGAGTCTGAATCTGAGTCTGTTTTCACTGCCCAGCCATGTTCCCAGCTAAATACTTGACCCTTGAGTTTTTCCTCAGGGTATGACTGCTTATAGAGTATAGAGTACTTTGTCCCAAGCTTGAGGGGTGCACTGTTGTTTTCAGAGCTATTTCTACACAGCAAGCTCTTCTTCCCCCAAGAACTGCCAACCCGGACTGGACTCAGATCTAAGCTGGCTCTGCACTTCTGCTCAGATCTGCCACTTAATTCCTCCCACCAGGTGGGCCCGGGGCCTGAAGCAACTGCAGCTGTAGTTCCGTAGCTGCATCTCATGCACTGCCCCTGGGACGGTGGCCGAACCTGCGAACTCTTTTCACTCTGTCATGGCAACCTTCTCTGTTGTCTTTGGTGTTTGTGGGTTGAGAAGTCTGGTAACTGCCACAGCTCACTGATTCAGGGTGCTAGGGCCTGTTCTGCCTGGCTCCCAGTCTGGTTGGTCTGTGCGGCCCACGCTGGGCTCTGCTCCGCTCTGCTCCCAGCTTCTTGCAATAGACCTTACCCCATGAACATCCAGGCTGTCCTGGGCTGGAGCCCTGCTTCTCCCTGCTATTTTGTGGGTTCTGCAGTTCTGGAATTTGTTCTGAGGCATTTTTTATAGGTGTTTGGAGGGACCTGGATGGGAGCTCAGGCAAGGCCCTGTTTTCCAGCTGCCATCTTGGCTCCACCCGTGGAGAATAAGCATTTCTATAGCAACTACTATGTGTCAGGTATTCTACTAAATGCTTTACAAACACTTTTTTTCATTTAATCTTGAAAACAACTCTGTGAGATGGCTGCTATTTTTGTCCCTATTTTACAGTCAAGGACACTGAGACAAAGAGAGGTTAAGGGAGTAGGTGTATAAGGCCAGATTTAAACTTGTTTTACTGACTCCTGACCTAACACTCTATTCATTGTGCAACCTAGCTGCCTCTCTCAGGTTATTCAGTTTTTCTACCATACTAGCCTTACATCCTGTACCTACTTCAGTGGTTTAAATCCTCATGGATCTCAGTGACTCACCTTTCACTTAAAAGGTAACAATTCATTTTATTTTCCCAATGAAATCAATATTCCCTTCAAAATCAGATATTGCTCTTTCAATATTTATAATTTCTCACTTTTAAATTTTATTCTCTTTTCTCTTGAAATGGCTCCATGAAGATTTGCTAAGAGACCATGATAAGCAGCTTCAAAGTTTTCAACATGGTGCTTCATCTTATTTCTTTGAAACTGTTTCTTTATACTCATTTCTTCTAGTTTTTAATAAATATAAGTTTTATCTCTGCTCCATTTTATACTGTCAAAATAATTTGCATATAAATAAGGTATCATTCTATATCTTTCACAAGATGATTTAAGTCTTTATATTTATACTATAGTTTTTCTTTCCCCAACTTCTCAAATTTCTCCTGAAATCTGTTATTCTTTATATACATATTTTAGCAGTTTTTATTAAACTAACACTGTTTCCTACTCCTTGTTTGGGTGTATGTGTGTGTGAATTTTTATACCTGAAAAAAAGCTAGGCATAAAAATAGACATAGAAGTAGAGATAGGACAGAGATAGATTCATTTTGATGCTTGAAAGAAGTAGGAAAAGAAACTGTGTGTATATAAAATATATATGCACACTTATATGTATGTATATATGCATATATGGATATATCAACAACAAGATCTTATATCCTTTGACAGTTAATGTATATGTTTTTCTTTACACAAAACCACTTTTTCTGCCTTCTTAAAGCACTAAATTTTCCCATGTGAAAAAGACTTTAAAAGGACAACATCCCCATGGCCCCTTTTGTTCATCCAAAACTTTAATTATTCAGAGATTGTGATGTTACAAGATTTAGAAGTATACAGTATCAATGGGAAAACATTTCTGTTTTTTTAAATGGATAGGAAGGAGAGATTGAACTGGGGACCTGCTTGGGATCATCAAGAGTATTGAGAAACTATCCAAATTCCAACCTTTTTCATTCTTTTTCTCTGATTCAATTCTGGGTCTCACTCACTGTCCATCTGCAAATATATGTCCTGCTGTACAAGCTCAATGAACTGGCCAGTCAACTGCAGGGGATAACCTACACAATAGGTACTTTTATCTATTTGCTCCTGTATGGATAATCAGGCTGATCATTTTTGATGGCAGAGGTCCAGTGGTATTCTTAGGATTTATTCAATCAAGACAACATCATTCAGAATCAGAACCATCTAGACCATCTTAAAATCTATAAAAATTCCCTCTTCTATTCCAAATTTGTTCAGGACATCTCCCACGATAGTGCTGAATATTATTTCTGAGCATACGTCTCCCTATGTTATGCCTTGCATTATGTTAATAATCAGAGGGTCAGTGAACAATTATTTTGATGAGTTACATTTAGCAAGGAATATTGTATGATTTTAATATATAATGAGTGATTCTGGAGAGCCTTTAAGGCTTCCTTTTGGTCTACACAGTCAAATGTATAACTTAATCCAATAAACACAATAAGATCTTGAATTCTCTATGCCATTAAGACTGTATAGATATGTGATAGCATAGAAAATTGTAAAACAACAACCATAATGATAATAATAACTAGCATTTATATAGCACATTAAGTTTGACAATGCATTTTACATATTTAACAATTCTCATTTTATCCTCATCCTTATCCTTTTTACCATTTTATCCTTATCCTTTATTTGTTCCTTTGGGGCAGCATGCTGTCATGCAAAGAACACTGAAGTTGGAATCGTGTGGAACTGGATTCGAATCCTGGTTCTACTACTTACTACTCACGTAACTTTAAGAAAGTCACATCATCTTTCTATGGCCTCAGTCTCCTTCTCTGTAAAATGAAGGGGTTAGATTAGATCGTCTCTAATGTCCCTCCCACTTCCAAACACCTGATCCAATTCATGTTTTAGTTAAGGATACCCTCAATGCAAACCTTCTGTAGCATTGTTTTTCCTTCTACTATTTATAATCTGCTCCCAGTATTTCAGCATCCTTCTCTGTAATATTATAGAGGACTAGAAAGTTGAGAGAATACTATATGCTTAATAAGAATTTGACATAAAATTATTCTGCTTTGAGCTTATTTTTACTGAACGTAACATGGGTTAAATGTCTCACAAGTAAAGTTATAGTAGAACATAGCCTGACAGTGAGGACCTGATCTCTGTCTTGTGGGGAAGATAAATCCAGAGAGTAGAACTGGGTCTCAAATATGTAAGCTATAAGAGGAAATTTCAGATTAATATTAAGACCATTTTCAATAAAAACTACTTAAAGGTAGAACTGATTGCCTTGTAAAGTAATTAGTTTCCAGACACTCAAGTGTTCAGACAGACTATAGGACTGACTGTCATTACCTGTTACTCTTGGCCCATAGAACATAAGTGGGCTTACGCAGACTAGGTCCAACCTTTGAAGAAACCTCACATATCATATTCATTGGACTCATTTGATCTTATCTAAGGTTTCCACTGAAAACCCTAGAAGAGAAATTGAATATGATTCACATCCAGGTATCCCCACATATAGACAAGGGCATATCCAACTCTTATGGAAGCACTCAAAGTGACAAAGGATGTTAGGTAGAGATCAACATTTTATTCCATGAAAAATATAGAAAGCACATAAGACAATTACAATAGTACATAAATAATAAAATTATCCTCCCTCTCTAGGAAGTCCTACCTTCCCTCCATAGCCTATATAATCCACAAGAATCATATCATAATACACATTAGAAAGAAAGAAAATAAACTTGGGGTTCTCAGAGGAAAAACAAACGGACACTCTTTGCTCTTACCCCAGGAATGTACACAGACCTCCAGTTTTACGGTACTAACTTAAAGGCTTTCCTCAAGAAGGAAATAAGCTTAGGATTGTGAGAACCAACCATCTTTCTGTTGTACTTATTACTTTTTCCACCTCCAGTATGGCACACATGGTCTTCTCTGCATGAGAGGAGTGTTGCCCAGGATTACTCCCACTTCTTATTCAAGAAGAATAGGTACTTGAGATCTCCAGGAATTTGTCTTTATCCAAAATATCACTCTCCTTTATATAGGAAACTGAGCTGGAAGGAAGGAAGGAAGGAAGGAAGGAAGGAAGGAAGGAAGGAAGGAAGGAAAGAGGGAAGGAAGGAAGGAAGGATAGAAATAGGCATTTATTAAGCACTAGTATGTGTCAGGCACTATGGCAAGCACTTTCCAAATATTAACTGATTTGATTCTCACAACAACCCTAAGATGTGGTAGCTATTACTGTTATTTCCATTTTACATGTGAGAAGCTGAGGCAGACAGAGGTTAAGCGACTTGCCCTAGGTTATACAGTTAGTATCTGAGGACAGATTTGAATTCAGGTATTCCTGACTCCAGGTCCAGCACTCTATCCCCTGTGCCACCTACATGCCGCTCCTATTACTTGCTGTTGTGTGTTTAATGTCCTGGGGCCATGTGATTGGGAGCACATACAATTACAATGTGTTTCTCCTGCCCCCTCTCCATGGCTGGACACATGAGTTTGGTGTTTAGGAACTCCAGATCCAGAATTTCTTCCTATTTTGCCCCTGCCTGTCTTTGATTCCTTCAGTTGACCAAAGAGACTGCCATCTCTGGTATAGAGTAGTTGATCAATCCTTGGAGGGAGGAATTGAGGGTCAAGGGGACACTGTGCCAACATACAGATCTCTCCTCTTCTCAGGAACAAAGACCTCTCTTGAATCTCTGACCTACGACTCTCTGGATTTCTTCAAAAAAAGAAAAGGATCAACTTTACATTGTTATCGTAGGCCCAACATAAAAAGCCTAAAATCCTTCCCTCATCGTACAAGTCAATAAATTCATTCTTTTTTTGGTTCACAAGCCAATCAGCTCTTCCTAAAGTGACACAAAGGGAGATGCTCCTATCATTGATGAGGTATCAATGATCATGCTCAATACGGTTCACAGGGAGGTGTAAATGGAGTCCTAAAAACTCACTATGGTATATGTGATCATCAAGTTGATAAGACAACTCCACTGACCAAACACTACATATAGAAATGATTCATTCCTAAATTTGGTGGGAATATGACATAGATAACCTCCAAAGTCACTTCCACCTTTATGATTGTATGATAACAAAGAAAGAAATGAACAGTAAGCACCTACTATGTGCCAGGCACTGTGATTAAAAATATTATCTCTTCAGATCCTCACAACAATCCTGGGATGTAGATGATATTAATTACACCTGAAGAAACCGAGGCATTTAAAGAGGCTAAGTGACTTCACCACAGTCAAACAGCTAGTAAGTGTCTAAGGCCAGATGTGAACTTGGGTTTCCTGATTCCAGGCCCAGCACTCTATTCACTTCACCACCTCACTGCCTTGTCATATACAGTTCACATAGACATGTGAACACATATACATAACATACCTGCATAACATAAGTGTGTGATAAAAACAAACTTGTTTGGCTGTGTTAGGAGAAAGAGGAAGGACAAGAAAAGAATAGCATTTCTACTTATATTGAATGTAAAGATAATAGGAGGAGAAGACACAGAACTGCAAACTCAACTGCTCTATCACTCTTGTTTTCCCTAACCAGGAAAAAATCCTCCGATTGGAAAGAAAAGGAAAGTGGATTGTAGCAAACTGAAAGCCAAATAAGTGAGATGCAAGGCAAGTTAAATCAACTATCCTGCACTAACCATATCCCAAAATATTGAAGAAACTTATAGTCGCGATTGATGAACAATTGTCAGTAATCTTTGAGTCATGACAAACCAGAGAATTATCGTGAGGTTAGTAATCAGTCAACAGATATCTGTCAAACACTTACAATTTGCCAAGCACTGTATTAAGTCCTGAGACAAAGAAAGGCAAAAAAAGCTGTCCCTGCCCTCCTGGAACTCATGTTCTAATGGGGGAGGCAGGGAGGCATGTAAACATTTAAATATCGAAGTACCCAAAATATAGTAGATTGATAATCCGACATAGATTCAAAAAAGAATAGTAGCAATGGGTGAGTTGTGTCCAGTGAGGTCAGCTAGGTGGCTCAGTCGAGTCAGGAAGACTCATCTTCCTGAGTTCAAATCAGGCCTCAGACTCTTACTAACTGTGTGACCCTGTGCAAGTCACTTAATCCCGTTTCCTTCAGTTTCCTCACCTGTAAAATGATCTGGAGAAGGAAATCACAAACCACTCAAGTATATTCACCATGAAAACCCCAAATGGAGTCACAAAGATTCAGACATGACTGAAACACAACCAAATAATAATATATGTGGCATGATTGAAAGTGAGGAATCAGGATGACGCAAGACTGTGAGTGCCTGGAAGGTTGGTAGCATAAAAATTTGGAAAAGGAGGATGGTTAGAGGGAGTGGGAAGGAACAAATTTTATTTTGGACATTCTCAGTTTGGAGTGCTTGTGGCACATCTTGTTCAAGATGGTCCAAAAGACAGTTGCTGATATGGGACTGTAGCTTGGGGGGCAAAACTAAAGCTGGCTTTTTATAACTTGGGATAATCTACATCGTGGTGAGAGTTAATGAGATCAGTAAATGAAATAGTATAAAGGGAAAAGAAGTGGTCCCAATTTAAGGTCCTTAAGAGGTTATGGAAGGCCAACCCACACAGGACCAGAAATTCCTTTTAGATTATACCCAATAATAACATTCATTTGAAAATGTCTAGTTAAAGGGAGCCCATTATCTCCGGAAGCAACTCATTCCATTTGGATAGCTGTCATTTTTAGGAAGATTTTCTTTACAATCAGAGAAAATCTGCTTCTCTTCACTTCCCATTTGTAGTTCTGCCCTCTAGAGTCAAGCAAAGCAAGTCAAATCTGTCTTCCATATGATGATCCTTCAAATACTTAAGACAGATTGTCCTATTTTCTACAAGTTAGGAATCCAGACTGATCCTTTTACCTGTTCCTTAGATGATATGGTGCCAAAGTTCATCATATCCTGATCACTCCCCTCTGAATGCTCTCCAGCTTGTCAGTATCCTTGAAATGTGGTGCCCAGAATAGAACAGAATATTCCAGATGTGGTTGGAACAGAGGAAAATGCAATGGGATGATTATCCCTCATGTCCTACACAAAATGCCTTTCAAAGCAACCAAAGGTCACTTTTGCTATTTTTACTGCTATGTCAACTATTGAGTTATATTGAGCTTATAGTCCACTAAAATTTCTAGGCCTTTTTCTTACAATCTGTTACTATCTATCCATATCTCCCCCAATTTGTACTTGTGGTTTTGAATTCTTTATATTTATCTATATTAAATTTAATCTTATAGAATTCACCCCATAGCTCTAGTGGCAAGGGTCTAGTCTGTCCCCATCCTTTTAATCCTAACTCTGTTAGCTGTCCCATCAGTGATAGAGTTCTGCACTATTACGTAATTTGATAAACATGCTATCTATAAATTCATCCAAATTATTGATTAAAATGTTAACAGATCAGAGCCGAAGAGCAGTCCAGATGGCGCTTTATTAGTGAGTGATCTCTCTTCAAGTTGACATCAAGCCATTAGTACCTACTGTTTGGATATGATTACTTAACCAGTTCTGAAGCCTCAAAACTCTTTAAATTCTATTATCTAAAAATCCAAGGTGAATATTATCCTTTCCTTTCCTTTCTTCTGAATTCTAAGGTAATGCAATGACTTCCTACTTAGGTTCTCATCATTTCTGATCTAGCACTCAGGTTTTTATTTTCTTTTTGGCTAACAAATTTAAGAATTAAAGCTATTCAAAAATGGAATGGGGTGACTTGGGGGTAATGGTTTTAGATCACTAGAAGTATCAAGGTAGCGGCTTAATGACTTCCTGTTACAGATTTTTAGAAGTAGTTCATTTTTGGGTAGAAGGTAGTCTAGATGAACTCTAAACATGTTCCAACCCAATGAAAAGCAGACAGAGAATTTAATATTTTATTTTCTATAGTCTTTACAATACATAAAAGTCATTTAATAGAAATCATTGTCAATTGTAATGCAGAATTAAATGTCAAACTAGAATAGAGAAAGAAATGGTTAAAATATTCTTTTATAAACTGGACATAGCCCTAATAACATCCTTGGCAGAGGTGGGGAACTGATGGCCATGTACAGTCTTGCAGTGTCTATGGAATGGACAATAGAGACAGGAATAAGTAGGGCATAGTGGTGAAAGTCCTATACTGAGCAGAACTTGACAGGGAGAAAGGCATGTGGGCATTAATGATGAAAGATTTTAAGTAGGAGAGCTGGAGCCTTAGTCAGCTAGGGAAAAAAAGGTCAAGGGCCTGAATCTGAGGCCAAGAGACTAATGGGAATGAAAACAACTGTGCCTAGAAGGGACTATTTCATACATTAAATCCTGAGGTGGCCACTGTAGCAACAGTTGCTCAAATGAACACATTGAAGAGCTAAGCAAAGGAAACAATGAGAAAATGTAACTTTTGATATAAATTCAACGATTTACACATTTGACTTTTTAAAGAAGAAATTCCTTGTTGCACTAGAGAAGAGAGACCCTAAGACCATCCAGCAAATGTTAAGACAGGGAACACCAGGCCTAGGGTGGCACAGCCACATTTTTGCACATTGGATATCTACCATGAATTTACAAAGGATCTATATGTGCTTGCTTATAAGCCGAAAATTGAATTTATTCATGTTTGAGAAAACATCTTTTTTTCTCTTCCTATATAAAAGCAGAAGGTCAGGGTTTGGCTACCACAAAGATAATTTGGGTATTGAGCTTTGTGGACTAATAGGAAATGTTTGAGAAGAGTAAAGGCAAGGAGAAAGAACAAAGCAGCCCACTGAAGCCTACACAAATCTACTTGATGCCTTGGCATGAGTGGATTAGCTTGCAGGAAATGATCACGCATAGGTGGCTCTCATCTCACCACTAAAATGTCATTCTAGGATTAATGATTCTCTAAGCTTTTTTATCTTTCGTGTCAAGAAACCAGGTTATCAATCAAAGTCTCATGCCATTGGAGCTGGGCTAGCTTTTTCCTAATACTGTCCCCACCACCTCATGCAAATTACTCTAGCTTTTCCTTAAAAGCTATTGAAACTTCCCTCAAGATTTGATTGGCTCAGGGAACTAAGACTCAGGCACACTGATTGGGACTTCCTGTTTCCTACTGGCATCATGGACTACAGCATGGACTCATGGCCTTTCAGACTTGGCAGATGTGTTTGGCAGACACCACATGAATCAGCACATCTTATCCTGCTGACCACCAGGTTTCTTTACAGAGATAAGAGAGGCCTTCTCTACCTAAGCTAAGTAGTGACTCCTTGTTGAGTAACCATTCTATTATATAACTAAGCAAACCTCTTTCTGTTAACTACTCAATGAATGTATTATTTTGTTCCATTTATGAAACAAGCACCAGAATGGCCTAAATATCAGGCCTAGCACAAAGCACCAAGTTGGGTTAAAAAAAGTTTCTTCTTTGCCAAGGAGAATGATCTTCATACTCTAGTGCAAATACAAAACAAAAATCACTACCACCAGGCTGACTCTCAAGATAAGTATAAGGAAAGTTAAGAAAAATGCAACTAGCTACCCTTGATGAATTCAAAATCCCTGTTTTAGATATCCTCAGATACAGAAAGAAGGGGCAGGTGAGATTGCCGAGCCACCGTCAGTGATATTTGAAGGACCATGGAAATAAAAAGAGAATAGGGATATATTGGTGTAAATGTGACATTTTGAGGAGGCACTTTGAATGTTAATATGGGATTGACATTTTGCCTGCTTGTTGGGTGAGCAAGTTTTGCATAGTTTTTAAGACCTTATTTTAATGGCCTGAAAACAGGAAGAATACTCTGGAGCCTTGCCATACAAGGACATTGCTCTGTGCTCGTGCTGCCAGGACATTTTACATCAAAACCTTGTAATAGAACATGCCACTTTCTTGGCTTCTATGACACTCTTCTTGGGGTTCTCTTCTTAACTATTTACCACTCCTGGTATTGCCTGCTTAAAATAAGTGATGTATAATTGCTGAGTATCCATTCTGTAATATAACTAAGTAACTCTCCTTATGTTGACAGGTAGATGCTTTATTTGAGTGTATTATTTTGTTCCAACTATGAACCAAAAGTATCTGGTAGTGCTGAATCAGACCTAGTCTAAGTATTAGGTTATATAAAGAATCAAAGGAAAGAAGAAAGAAAGAAAGAAAGAAAGAAAGAAAGAAAGAAAGAAAGAACGAAAGAAAGAAAGAAAAAATAGCAGGAAGGAAGGAGGGAAGGAAGGAAGGAAGAAAGGAAGAAAGGAAGAAAGGAAGAAAGAAAGGAAGGAAGGAAGGAAGGAAAGAAAAAGAAAAGAAAGAAAAAGAAAAAGAAAAAAAGATTTTTTTTCTACATCAAGTAGAATGACCTTTGTATTAGAAATGACAAAACAAAAAATGATGACCACGGAGCTGATACCCAAAATAAGTTAGAATAAGCAAAGATGAGCAAAAGAGCACCACTTTGCCCTTGATGAATTCAAGTCCACCAGACTAAGTAAACTACATATCAAATCCATTCTCCTTTTCTGGATCACCATCCATTAAATATAAGTGCCTCTAAATTCTAGGCCCTCTTTACTATCTTCCTACTTACAATGACCACATAGGCTCACATGGTTTGAATTATGATCTCTGGAGATGACTACCACACCTAAATATCCATTCTGATTCTTTCTTCTGAAATTTAGCTCTACATAACCAAATGCCTGCTAAGCATCATTTCTGGATGGTCCATATTAAAATATAAATATGTCCTAACTGGAAATCAAATTTCCTGCCAAAATCCAACCTTCTTCAAAACTTCATTATTTTATTTAAAAGTATCACTATCCTTTCTTTCAGCCAAAGTTACTCAGCCCTGAAACCTCATAGTCATCCCTTTCCTCTCTGTCATTGCTTATGTTCAAGTCCTTACCAAATGTTGTTAATTGCACCCACGTAATACTTCTCATATGCATCCCTTCTCTCTACTCACACAGCGATGACTCTGGTTTGGGTCCTTACCACATGTCACCTGGATCATTTCAATGGCCTCCAGACTGGCTTTCTAGCTTCTGGTCTCTACTCCTCTAGTCTATCCTCCAATTCAATTCAATTCAGCAAACATTTTTCAACCACTTATGTACACGACATCTCGTTAGATACTGAGGATACCAAGAGAAAGATAAAATATTCCCTGCCCTCAAGGAATTTACATTCCATGGGGTGAGACAAGGAACACAACTTGTAGAAAAAATAAGCAAATACAAAGTAATAAGGTGTTTTATTTGGTGGGGGGGGGAGTGTGGAGAGTAACTAGAGATATAAGAAAAGGAATTGGGTAGAATCTTGGTTGTACTTTAGCTGAGCCTAGATGGGAGCTAGGAATTCCCAGAGGTGAAGGTGAGAAGGGAGATCAGAGAGAGAGAGAGAGAAAGGGAGTAGGAATTGACTGGATTTGTTTTCAGGCCGAATACAAGAGGTGAGGAAGAGTAAAGATTCAGGAATGACTCTCAGTTTGTGAACCTGTGTTACGACCTCAATTGAAATGCAGACTATAGGAATAGAGTTGGGTTTAGGAGATGGCTAATGAGCTCAATTTTAGACATATCAAATTTGTAATACCTCTGGGACATCAAGATGCAGATGTCTGGAGTGCAGCTGGTAATGAGGATGTACATTTGAGAGTCTTCTGCATAGAGCTAATAGTTGAACCCATAGGACCTGGTGATATCAACAAGAAAAATTATCTGTAAAGAAAAGAGAAGAGGTGCCATAAGAAAATCTGGGGGGAAGAGGGTGACTATACAATGTGGACAAGATATGTATGACAATTTGGCAAAACAGACCAAGAAGGAGCAATCAGACAGATAGGAGAGAAACCATAAAAAAGCGGTATCATAAAAACCCTGTGGAAATGATGATTAAACAACAGTATCAGTAGTGAGGGACTCATTGAGATTAGATAATAAAATTATAGTAGAAAGAAACATCATGTTTTATAACATTTTAACCACATTGAACACTGTAAGAATGGGAACAAAGAAGATAGATGATGAGGCCAACTGAGGCCTGGGGTTTGGAAAAGATAGTGTGTTGATAAGAAAATATGGGGCAAAGGATTCCACAATAGAAGGCTGAGCATAGGTTGAACTGGTTGACTGTAGGATCAAGAATAAGTTTCAAAAAGAGGCAGAGGACAAGATGTCACACTTTGGGAGAACTCCAGAGATCTGGTTCATGCAATTAAACAACTGTAGGCAATAACTACTACTGGCAGACAATTACACTTTTTTTGGACTAGGTAAAGAGGCCATTCTCTGCCTCATTTCTTACCTAGCCTTAATCACTGAATGAGTGTTGCTTCTGTCATACTGAGGACCTGTTAAAAACCTTAGTTTAAAAAGGCCAAGGTCTCCCACTGCATCCTGGGCCATCTCTAGTCATCCCGATCTATACCTCGCCACTGGACCCAGATGGCTGGTGACTTTGCACAGCCCTCCCTCACCTAAATCCAATTCACTTGCATGTCATGGCATCATTTCCTTGATGTCATGGTTCTCTTTGAGAACAAACAACAACAACAAAACACAGTTAGTATACTTCTATGTGTAATTCTGAAAATGTGTTTGAACACATTATAAAGCAATCTCAAATTAATTCTATTCTTATTTTCTTCTCTTCATCAATTAAGATTTTCTAAGAGCTTTTCAGTGAGGCATGGTTCTGTATAATGGTCATTTGGAGTAAAAAGAGACTGGAAAACTGTCCCTTATAATTTGTCATGGGAAAAGCAGAATTTGTCACTTACTCTTTTATCACTAAAGGCCTAACTCAAAGTCCTTCTCATTGTGCCAATGTGAAAAAATACACCTTCTGAAAAAAAATATACCTTCTTCCAGGACACTGACTAGCAGGTGATTGTAAAGTATGCCAATGTCAGGATTAATAGCACTTACAAAGAACCTCTGGAAAAGTAATATCTGTTGATATCCTGCTAGGGTGTTGGCTGGTACCTGACTTACAAGAGAGGTTACCATTTACTAAAGTGCCAGTACTACCTCTAGACACTTTTTTTAAAATGATATTTAGGAGAAAATGATATTGTTCTTGATATTAGGAACTACTTTGCTACTGACCTTCTCCTTCCGCTGTTCCCTCACTTCACACCCTTCTGCCTGCTCTACCTTCATGATCAAGCTAACCCACACTTTGAGACAAATTCTAGTCCCAGGCCTCTGATTCAATATCAAGGCTTATTCTTGACGCTAGTGCCCTGAACCTATTACGTGGACCCTTTTTTGATCCTCAGTTTGCCAGCCTCGGTTCCTGATAGATGATATGCTATTTAGTATCTTATACTCAAAAGCCTAATTCAGAAGCTAGCAAGTTGATCATTTTCCCCTACATTTAGCAGCAAATACTCACTAAATGTATGATTATTTAGTGAGCATTGTCATCACACAAATAAAAGGTGAAAGTAGAGACCAACATATAAATTACATATCTATCATTCTATTATCCTGTGAACCTTAAAGCTCAGACTTTTAAAAAGTTTTATTTAACCAGCTATAAACTCTGTTAGGGTGAGGGTGGGGAGACAATTGTGATATGTAGTTGATGACCTGGATTGAACTCCTGCCTGTTATACAAACTAGCTGTGTTACTTTGGGCAAGTCCTTTAGAAGGCTGTGCTCACACATCTACAACTTAGAAAGTCTATCATCCAGAACATTTTGACTATGTTTCTATTGAATTTCAAAATAAAATATATTTAAAATTACTGAATAAAACTAAAAAATATTTCTTAAAAGCACAAAATCAAGGAAGTAGGTCTTGTTTTTCTTTCTTTCCCTCTGTCTCTGTCTCTCTGTCTCTCTGTCTCTGTCTCTCTGTCTCTGTCTCTGTCTCTCTCTGTCTCTCTCTCTGTCTCTCTCTGTCTGTCTCTGTCTCTGTCTCTGTCTCTGTCTCTCTCTCTCTCTCTCTCTCTCTCTCTCTCTCTCTCTTTCTGTCTGTCTCTCTCCCTTATTTATTTAGGTTTTTTTTTTTAATAAAAGAAAGCCTACTCCATAAGAATGTTAGACTTTGGGACTTCAGAATTTACATAATCAAACATCTTCATTTTACAAATGAGAACCTGAGGTCTAGATACCTTATATTTCAATCCTAGTTTTCCTTATTATTAATCAAGAACCCTCCTCACTACATTGTGCTGTCTTCATATTCTAGGAGGTAGATGAAATAACATGTTTAAGAGTAGAGTCAGCATATGTACAAAAATGTTTATAGTGTGTCTTTTCTGGTGACAATGAGCTGGAAAGTAAGGGATGCCCATCGATGGAGAAATGACTGAATAAATTGTGGCATGTGAATGTAATGGAATACTATTGTGCTATCAGAAATGGTGAAAGATCCAGTTTTAGAGAAACCTGAGCAGACTTGTATGAACTGATGTGCAATGAAGTGAGCAGACCCAGGAAAGCAATTTATGCAATAACAACAACATTGTAAGGATACATAGCTCTGAAAGAGTAAAGAGCTCTGATCAATGCAATGACTAAACATGCTTCTAGGGTAGGGAATGAAATACGTCTCCTGATAGAGAATTAGTAAATTCATAGAACTAGTGAAGAATGAGACATACATTTTTGGATATGGAAAATGTGTGAATTTGTTTTGCTTGACTATGCATTTTGTTACAAGGGTTTTCTTTTGCTTTTCTGTTGGGGAGGGAAGGTAGGAAGGAGAAAAATAGATTTTATTAATTTTAAAAATTAATTTAAAAATAACACAGCAGTCAGCCCTTCTAATAGAAAATCAAATGTTTAAAAGTGTGACTTTGGAGACTCAACTTCTTCTAAAATATCTATCTCCAAAAGTATCTTCCACTGTGGATTGACATTTTTCCTCCTTTTCTGCCTAGTTTGAGATGCCCACCATGACAGTCATTAAATAGGAATATATAACGAAAGCAGAGTCATCCTCTTCACAATGTCTTATAAAATATACTTTACATGAAGAGAGTAGGAGGATTCTCAACTTCTCTTTTGGACTTCTTTCTATAATACTTTGGCTTGAATTAGATTACCTGATTAACTGTCAAGTGGAAGTCATAGTGGATAAGATCTGACAAGAAACTCTCAAGGGGGAAAAGATAGGAATGAGGTTCATGGAATGGATAACCCTTGAATAAGTTGCTTAGCATAGGAAGCAGGAATGTGTATGTCGGAATGAGTGCCTTTAGAAGAGGGAAAGCTGAAAAAAATTCACACCTATGCCAATGTTTATATCCTTGTAGGATTCCTACAAACATTTGATATTTCCATATCTAATCTGTAATCAAATCTTTGTGCTTATATCTTTACTATATCTCTAATTTCTGATTCCAGTAGAGCCCATTCCACAGACTTATGCTTAAGTAATATTCATTAAGGGAAGATCTGACCATGTAATTTCCTTACTCAATAAATTTCAATGGCTTCCAGTTACCTCTAGAATAAAATTCCATTTAGCTTTCAAAGCACTACACAACCTCACCCCAAACTATCTAGTTTTATACCCATACACACACTTTGCAAGCTATTCAAACTGACCTTCTCTTTTCCTTATACAGGTCACCGCATTTCTCAGCTCCATGCCTTTATACTGGACATCCTCCATGCCTAGAATAATATCCTTCCTTATCTCTGCTGCAAAACATCACTCTCTTCTTTTCAGTTGGAGCTTAGGCAACATCTTCTGCATGAAGCCTTTCCTGACCCCCAACTACTAGTGCCCTCCCTCCCAAACTAACTTGTATTTAACTGCTGTGTATATATTTGTGGATAATCTCTTTATATTTATGCTGTGTATATTTATATATGTATTTATCTTCATCATTAGTAGGGAATATTTCTCCCTTCTCCTGAGTAGGGAGCGTTTCATTCATCGTACTTTAGTCCTAGAGCCAGCACAGTGCCTGGCACATAGTTTTGACTAATTTATTGTTTTCATTGTATCATAATTGATTACTCAATAATCTTTGTTGAATGATACCACTATAACCTAAGTATAATATGGAGGTTGTTTAAGGAAAAGGAGACACCTTGTGGTTTCAAGATAAGTGGCATCTTTCTTCAAACCAAGGAAACAGTAAAATTGCATTGAATTAATTGAGAAAGCTAAATGAGTAGGTATCTTTGAAAAGATTCTGAGGAGGCCTCATGGATCTCTTTATTCCATTTAATAAATTTCTATTGACTAAATGGAGGCCATTTCAAGAATTATCCCCATAGAATCTATTTTAATACCTTCATTAAGCAAGTGCATTACTGGTATAACTACCTGTTGAACATAGATAACTATGTATGATGCTCACACTTTTCTAAGTCCTTGTCTATAATCTTGTTCTCTAACCAATGACAGACTAAGATGGGAAGGTTCAGCAGGTGAAGGAAATGACATTTCTTCAACTCTCCTTCAGTCAATCTAATAGCAACACAAACTCCAGATGATGAGAGTGGTGGTGCCAACTGTGAATGTGCACTGACATGTCAAAGAGGGCATTTCATCATTCATCAGGCTTCCCTCAATTGATTGACCCATTATGCTGGCAGAACCTAGAGAGGTTTCATATGTTTCTGAGAGTGTTTGTGTTTTATGAGTCATCAAGCAAACCCTGACTGACTTACTGGCACTTTGGCAGACTTCAGATTTTTCCCCCATGTTCTAGAATATCTGTTTCATGATTCATCAGCCACAAGCTATTGATTGACATGTTGGTAGAGTCCAGAGTTTTCTAAATGTCAAGGAATGCATATTGTGGGTTTTTTTCTGGTTAAGCTGATTACTTAGTACTGACCCTTAGGGTCAGATTTTGTCCTTGGATGTGGGCACAAATCTTCCATTTAAATCAATTGCTGTTGACTGTGAAAATGTAAGGGCAGATTTAGTCTTTGAAATGGGGCAGTTCAAATGTGAATCAGGCTGATGTAAGCATGTCCTGTTTTGCCCCAATGGTGACATTAGTCAACAAGTATATCTGGCAGTTTATGGCCCCAACTGAGTTGCCAATTCCATTTTACTTAAAGTATAACTTCACTGAACTAGGGTACAGTTGGTGGGAGAATTCTCGGGGTAATGAGGGCAAAATCATTCCATGACTTTATGGACAATTAGCTGGAAAGCACTCTCTGCCAGCTTCAGCAGATTAGTCTTGTAAGGTTTATGTTTCAATGCACCAGCAGCAGTGGGTGATTCATTTTGGTTCAGTCACAATGTATACCTGCTTTTATTGGCCACCACCTAAAACAGTGATGCTTCTCTGAGCTCATTTTCCACCTGACCTGGCACCTGAGGGTAATCAGGGGAAGGGCAAGAGGCTATAATAACAGCAGTAGAATCATTCCATGTATTTGCATACCACTTGTTTCCCAAAGAACTCAAAGTATCTCATTAATCCTCAACATAAATGGCCAGAGAACTGAAATCAACGCCAGGCATCCCAATAGTTTAGCTTCTTACCCCTAATGATAAACAGAAGTAACTCTGTACATTCATATCCCGCCCCCAGGGAATAATAGTATTTTTATTCTCATTCTCATTGGTATGTTAAGCTTAAGTGGCAAATTGACATTGAGTATATATTAGGCAAACTTTCTTTATCTGTTCAATACAACATTTTGCAATGATTATTTGGCAGTGAGATTTGCCTCTACTAAAGTCCTTCTATGATGCCTCAGCATGGCCTGGAGGTGACTGTGGGTTCTTAAAGGCTGCGCCATTAGAGTGCAGGCTCTGGCAGGTTCTACAAAACTGAAAAGGCTTTGAGCATGGACCTGGCAATGCACTCCATCCCTGACAAGCACAGACCAAATTAGTCAAGTTCAGAGACACTCAAAGGTGATGAATTACTTCAACCACAGAAAATTCATGGGATCTTTTCACTAAGGTGTATAGGAAATTATAGTGTCTGTCTTCAAATCTAGAACTTCACACCACTACACCGTGTGGTAGCTTCACTCCTTGGCACTTGTCCCACAGTTTACTCAGGTTTATATGCTTACTCTTCAACAAATACACCCTGCCTATTTCCACCTCTGTAATTTTGCTTATGCTGTTGACTCAGTTTGAAATGCCTCTCCTCCCCACTACTAACTCAATCCTGTCTATCATTCTAGGTTAAGCTCAAGAACCATGTCCTGCATGGAGGAACACTTCCCTAGACACTCCAGTACTTATTGTTTTTTATCTCCTTAAATTTTTGCAATAGTCTATATCATACAACTTATGATAGACTCACAGGTTTAAAGCTAGAAGGAACTATAGAGAATTTCTAGTCAAATTTTCTCATGTTACAGTAGAGGAAACTGAAGATTAGGGAAGATAGGTAACTTTTCAAGGTCACATGTTATAATCAAGTTTCAGAGGTATGATTTGAACCCAGGTCCATCAAGTGCAAAGTTAGTGATTTTCCCATTGTACTATATTGCTTCTCATCTTGATTACATTTGTGTCATTTAAATAATTTTAGATTGTCCTAGTGTTTTGTCTCTTATTCCCTATGGCAACAAGGACAGTGCTAAGAAAAAATGTGTGATGGTTGTGGGTACTACTTCCCCTAGATTGTTAGAAAAAGCTACCTTCTCTACTCCATTCCAATGATATATGGAAAGGGAAATATTCAGACCTGATCTGTCATGGAGATGATATTAATGACTGGTTTGGAAGGGGCTTCTTCACATCCTGTAACCTCCACTCCCACCCACAAATGATTACAAAATCTATGACAACTGATATTCTAGTTTCATCTAGAAGATAGAGTATTTTAACACATTTTTTCTTCTCTACAGTACTAGGTGACAACATGCTAAAATATTTTCAAAAATGTAGCAAGAGATTGTTGGACTTCCTACGTAATGACAGAGAGATATTTTACCAAAATTCATTTCTTTATTGCTATATTGTGATTGTTTTGCCTTTCATGCCCTCCTTCATCTCCTTCCATGCATCTTCAGCTTCATCTCCTTTAACTCCTGTCGTCATTCAAGGCACAATTCAAGAATTGCTTTCTGCATGAAGCCTTTCCTGACCTTCACCACTGCTAGCACCCTCCCTATCTCATTCAAGGATCCATTGTGAAGTTTTTACTTATTATCTATCATCTATTTATCTTCTATCTCTTTATATCTATCATCCATCTCTATCTAAAATTGTAATAATATACATACATGTACTTATTGACTCCCCCAATGGATTGAAAGCCCCTTGAGAGTAGAGATAGTTTCACTCCTTGTATTTTAATTTTCAGCACCTAGAGTAGTGACTGTCACATAGACCACTAGCCATGTAATTATCAGTAAATGCTTGTTGATTGGTATATAACATCTCTTCAAAAGACATCAGTGAGCTTTCACATGAGGCCAATTTTACACAAAATTGTGAACTTGAGTCTCCTATTCACCTCTTTTTTGCCCCCTACTCCAAGACAATGCTCTTTTGTCATCTAGGTCTTTAGTTGTATAGTACAAGGGTGTTGTCCTCAGCTCTCTCCTACTCAGTATTTTTATCAATAATTTGGAAGAAGATCTAAAGACATGGTTTTCAAAGTTTCAGATGCCACAAAGCTAGAAGAGGGAGGTCATTCTTTGAATGTAGAATATCAGAAAGATTTTGCTACATCAGAATAATTGGTGGAATCTAAGAAGAAATATAGTAGCTACGAAGGACAAAAATGTAATAAAAATCATCTGTACAAATAGAGAATAGGGAGAAACCTGACTTCATAGTACTTCACGTGAGAAAGAGTTAAAGTCTTTATCCAACTATAGACTTAATATGTTAACTATGGGATACCGCTGCCCCCCCCCCAAAAGTGTCATCTTAAAGTCTCATCCATAGTTTTAAAGTGTCCAGGACACGGGAGATAATAATGTCACTGTAATCATACCTTCTCTCTGGAATAGTGTGTTCAGTTCTTGGTACTGCATTTTAGGAGAGATATTGACGAAATAGGACATGGTCAGAGGAAACCCTCCAGGATGGTGAATGGTTTGGAATAACTATCACATGACCTTTAAAAATGAAGAAATAAGGGATATTTAACCTACAGAACAGAACATTTAAGGAGTTGATACAGTATCTAGGAGTTTGCGGGAATAACTGTAGTCAATTTCACTTGTGATGCTTCACTACTGTCCTCATTCCAGCATCCCATTTCACAAATGTTCTGTAGGGCTGTATTTAGAAACCAGGGATTAACAAACTTTAAGCTATATTTCCCCAATTGTCATTGCTAGTTGATTCAGTCCTTGTTTCTTTCTTTGTTTTGGATTGTCTTAGGAACAGCTAGATTTAGGATGCTTAGTTTTTACATCAAATAAATGAGCCTTTTCAGAATTTTAACTAAATCATTTTTTATTTCTGTAGCACCTTTGAACTTCTTAACCTTATACTCCCAGAAAGTTACCCCACGTCCTAGGCATGTTGCAGCTGATATTATTCTCCAAGTGATTACTTATAGAAGCCCATCAATGTATTTATTTTTTACTATTCAACCAGAAGACACACTTAATTCAGAAATACTTAATGAAATTGCATAGTAAGATAACAGAATATTTCCCCATAAACCTTGAGCTCACTTTCCCACAAACACACATACCCTCAAGGGGAAGGTTTGGATGTGCATTGGGATCACTCATAAGTCATGTATACATTAGGACCATGCATGGTCAAGGTACCTACTTGGAGGGGTATACACAGAGAGAGAACATAAATGTCCAGAATATAAGCATGGAGAGATTATTCTTGTCTCTGATCTTTAGAACTGCTAGTGTCTTCTGGTCACATCTTTGCATTCCCCACTGCTCCCTATCAAGTAAGATTTTTTTTTGCGTCTGTCCATGGATGTCATATCTCTGCATCAGTTCATCTTCAGTGATCTAGTTACCTACAGTGACACCAAATACCCTAATATACACGGGGGATGTTGTGATTAGTAAAGATCTCCTACAAAGGGATGAGCAACATCTCTTTAGCCAGCTCATTCATACTCCCAATGGGCCTTCCCTATAGTCTTCAACTCAAATATTATTTTCAAGGCCACCTACTATCTTATCCATCCAATGAGGGGTGCTATGGTAAGTAAGCCTCTCCTATGAAATGCAGTACTGTAGCTCTTCTCCATTACTTCAATAGACCACAATAAAGCTTTTCCCCTTAGTCAGGCCATTCAGATTATAGCATATGCCCAGAATGAAATCTTATCTTATATTTGAAGAATCTTTCCTTTAATATCTCCTCTGGATCCCTCAGTGTAATCCTCACCTGGTATGATCATACATTCATTTTGGTCTTTATCATATTCCCTGGATGAGACAAATGTTACCAGGGTGGTACTTCCTCAAACAGACAAAGCAATGGTGTGAAACCAGTGAGCAAATTTCTTTTAAGCTCTCCTTTCATTACCCTGTTCCATAAAGACAACAAGGGTTGGCTTGGTTAGAAAAGATTGAAAAGGCTAACTCCCCCTAATAATAAATCACATTCTGGTCTCTCTCTACTTCTATAACCCAACAACCAGGGTCGTGCTAGAGTTGTCTCCGTTTTCAGTGTGAACAAATATGCCTCAAAAATCAGAAAATGCTATAAAACTGGGTTTTCTTTATAGTTTTATTGATTGTCCAGGCTTGAGAAAGTGATGGAGAAAATATTAATAATGTGGATTAAATCTGAAAGTATGCTTTGCATAATTTTTGGAGAGTCAGTTGTTAAATATTTACCAACATACTACTTGCTTTTCTTTTTATATCCCAAAAACTTGTCAGCACATGATAGGTGCTTACTGAGTATTTTTCATTCATCCATTCATCTTCATGAACCCCAAAAGGAAATTATTTTACCTGTATCAAATAAAGCAACCCTACAGTTCTAAACTTCTATTCTCCCGCCTCACTGTCATATGTAATTCCCCCTCCCCTTAATCCTTGTCTCTCTTTTGTTTCAAAAGGAGATATATCAGGCATGGAAATGCTAGAGGAAGAAATACACATGCACATTTTTTAAAAAAGTTTTTTCATTAGTTTTTTCATTCTTTAGTTGCCGTTCATTACTTCCATTACTATAGCAATGAGACTGGTGAAACATTGATATATGCATTGTTTATGCACTAGCACTTTATGGCTTTCTGATTATACTACTTTGTGTCATTGCATTCTATCCAAGGCCTGCTGGAAACATGATTTGAAGTTTTAAAGTACCAAGATATATTGAAAGTACAATGCTGTCAGTGTCCCCATGTTCCCCAGGTATCATTTTTATTTCCAGGAGAATGTAGCATTATTAGAAGCGTTGCCCTGGAAACAGGACATCAAACCAAAGTTCTTATCACCCATCTCTGGCATTCTCAAGTTATGCATTAAGAATCCCATGGCAGTTTTTCGAAACAGGATGACCTCAGTGTCTCAGTGAACATTCCTTCTCTTGGAGAGCTACTGCTGTGTATTCAATGACTCCCGGATTTGCCTACAGGTAATACACTCCATGTGTTTAATCATTTGTATGCCAACTGCATAATTTATCGTTGAAATCCAAAGTTTTGCACAATTCTATTCTCAGAAACTACAGGTTGAGAATTTGAAAAATTGACTCAATCATTCATCCTCCTGTGGTAGGCAAACAGAGGTCTCTTTAGTTGACTTCACTCAGATTTTTTTAGTGTGGTTTCTTTATGTTATGCTATGTCTTGGACTTCATTCTGGGGGCACAAAGGATCATTAATGAGGATGCCTATTTTCAAATAAGTACACTCAAAGGCTAGGGATACTCATGGTCTGGGTGAAAACTTTTAGATTAAAAACAAACTTTCTTTTGGATACAATGATGTTTTCAGATTGTTGAAAAAAATTGCCTTTATTAAAAATTATTTTATATGAGGAGTCTTTATTGAAGTTTTTTCCTACCAAAGGACAGGCTTGTTGCTTAAACATTAATATTGATAAGAGTCCAGACACAGATGAAAGTTGTTTCTTTAAAAATACACATCAGACATTTTAGGTGATTATTTTCATAATTTTTAGGTTCAGTTCTCTGATATAACCAAAAAATGGAAATGACTCTATTTTTATTTACCAGAATTAAGTAAGATAGAATTTTGAAGCCATTCTGGAGTAACTGATCTTCTAAAACAAGGTTAGCCATAGATATATTGGATTGGAGAGAGGGTATCTTTGATCTTCTGAATTAGGAAGACAGTAAGTATTACCAAAACAACAGATGTTCCAATTGAGTCTCACTTTGTTGGTTTTTAACTGAATCAACAAGCAAGCTTAGGTATTCTGATTGTTTCTGTTTAAGAACAATTATTTTCACAAAACAAACATATGTTTAACAAATGTTAACATAAGTCACTCTTTTATTTATAAGTGGTATCCAGGTCAATGTAAAAATCTTAAATTTCAAGCTTTATATACTTTCTGTTTTTTACTTACTAGAAAGGAAACACAAATTCTTTTTTGTTCTTCCAGTTAACAAATTGTTTTTTTCTCGATTTAGAATGAATTAATCCCCAAAAAACAAATGTCCTTTCTATACTTATAGTATTACTAAATGAGCTTTTTGGTAAGTATTTGATAAATCCAAGGTAAAAGTCATTTTTATAAGTGCTTCTTTCTTAAAATTCAGCATAATTAGCATATTACAGAGGAATGATTGCTAGATGCCTAAATCATGGCCTACTCTTCCCTAATAATTAAGGTTTTACTTTGCTTCTAAAAGTGACTGTCATATGTTATTTAGTTGAAAGTTATGATCTGTTGATGATGCTATCTTTTGGCTTTAAAACATGTCATGTTTTAAAAAGTTATAAATGTTATAAAAGTTACTAAATTTAAAAATTAAAAACCAAAAGAAACAATGATTTCTTTCTTTAAAAAAGGTTCATATCCATGTTATATAAGAGCAATGTGTAACATATACTATGTGTATAAAATTAATGAGTCAAACTCCTTAAAATGGTCTGTTCTTTTAAGTAGGTTATATATGAGATCAAAAAAATAATATTTGTAAAAGCACTTAGCATAGTTCTTGGCAAACAGTAGATTATGCCCTTACCCACGCATTTTATTTTAATTTAAATTATGACTTCTTTTTTTAGCAAGCCCTTTATTTATAGATCTATGTTTTATCTTTGGACTGTAGCTTTTTCCTATCTTTCATTTCAGTGATTTTCATAGTCAGAACTATCCCATAGCCATTTCAGCCATAGTCTGACAATTTATTTCAGCTAATTCAGATGATTGACTCAATCTAACACTGGCCTAGTACAATTATTCATAGGGACATTCTCTCTCAATCTGCCCCTCCCAAAAAAATATAATACTTAAGATAAAAAATCATTATATGAAATTCTAATTTGAGGAAGGAAAATGAATTAACAAGTTTCATAAATTTGCTTGTAATGTTATGAAAGTCATAGTATCCCACAGAAAAAATAGTACTTTCAAATAAAGATACCAGCATATTCACTTTTATGTAATAAATCTACTTCTGGAAAGTTGTATGTAAATAAATTTAATCATATTTTAACAGATACTAGGTTAGATAACTAATGAATCTTCCAGCTAAGCAAAGCCTTCTTTTATAAGGTGAATAGTGCTCTCCTCCCGTTTGTCTTTAGTAGAAATTTGACTTTTGTAGTCAAAGGTTATTTAAAGCCAAGTAGATAAAAGTTACCAAAGGAACTATAAATATGGATAAGTATCTTTTATCCTTATGTTACAAGGCTGTCAATCAAATGAAAATTATTTTTTAAAAAGACAGAAGATTCCAGAATAAGTTACTAAACACTGAGAACCACGTTCTGTTTTTTGTTTACTTACATTGGAGGAGTCTTATTGAAATATTTAAAATAAATGTTGTCATATTTTAAGCATTCTAATAGCATAGTAACCTCAAGGAGGACAAATGTTTTTCACAGCTCAATATTTCTTGCAGACTTTTAAAAATAGCAATAAATTAAATGAAAGTCTAATCCAAATACCTTATTTCACAAATGAAGAAACTGAGGTTTTATTTTAGCTCTCAATAAACACTGATCTAAGATCTATTATATTTTAAGTTTTTCTAGGCACTAAGGAAACAATGATGAATATGAAGCAATCTCTGCCTTCAAAAAGCTTATATTCTATAGAATAAATATGTAAAATAAATATGAAGCAAGACCAAGGTAATTGAAGGGAAACTGGGGAGAGAAGGGGGAGGGTTGGGGGTAGATCACATGGCAGCTGATGCTAGGATCAGGAAAGGCCTCATATAAGCAGTGGTGCTTGAGATGATCTTTGAAGAAAATTTGAGATGCTAAGAGATGGGGATGAGGAAGGAGAGCATTCTAAGAATAGAGGAAAGTCCCAAAGATCGTAGATTTAATGACCTATGTGAGGATCCGCAAGTAGGCTATTTTTGCTAGAGCTGGACCATAGCTTGTGAAGTAGATTAATGTGTAATGTGTCCAGAAAGTTATACAGGAGCCAAATTGGAAAGTGTTTTAAATGTCAAATATAGGAGTCTGTATTTTACCCCAGAGGCAAAAGAAAGCGAGTGGAGATATTTAAAATAAGTAGACCAGTTAATTTAGAAGTTATTACAACAGTGTAGGCGAGAAGTGATAATGGCCTGAACTTGAGTGGTGGCTAAGTGAACAGAGAATAGAGGCTGGATGTGAGAGGGGTTAAAAAAAACTAAGCACATAATTGGGCATGGGGATGTGGGGAAGGGGGGTGGAGAGAGGGAGAAATTCAGATTAATTCTTAGATTACCAACATGAGTACCTAGAAAAAATGATTATACCTTAATGGGAATAGGGTAGTTAGGAAAAGGAATGGATTTTGAGAAAAAGATAATGAAGTCTATTTTTGACATGTTAAGTTTGACATAGGTGCCATGATACATGGTTAGAAATGTCTACTGGTGATATGAGATTAGAGCTGAGGGGAGAGAGTAGGAGTGGATATACATTCTGATTGAGTGACTGGAACAGAATTCAAATTTAGGTCTCCTGATTTCCAGGGCAGTTCTCTTTCCAATTCATTGAATATTTTGATATGCTACGTTAATTGAAAGTCATTGGCAATTTTTAAACTGAGCTTAAAATGTGTGATAAAATGGTTAGAGCCAGAGGACCTGGTCCAAATCCCAGCTCTGCTATTGTGCTACCTGGAAAAACTTGGACAAATCACTTTCCCTCTGTTAACCTGTTTCTCCATTGACATGATGAAGGCTTTGAACTTGATCATTTCTTAGGTCACTTCTAGCTCTATATCTTAGAATCTTCTGGCCTAAGTGGAAGAGATTTCATTTATACTCTATAATGCATTGTTAGCATAATGTTATTGGGTATTTCTTCTTGAATAGTCATTTTTTCCACTTAGAATTCTATATATAAATTTTTCCAAAATCAGTTACCCCTCCCCCTACTGCAAGAGTATGAGCCTTATGCATCCAGATGCAGTAAAACAGGGTTGAGGAGGAAGACTGGAAATAATAATACTCCTCAGAGCTGGATTCATTCCTCCATATATTTGTAGTGCTGGAAGATGTTCAAAGGATTTTTTGTTATTAGGAATACACACAAGTTGCTTCTTATTAGTCAGGAATGTTTCTTTTCTTGGGCCAACTTCTTTTTCTTCACATTTACTGTATATTCTGCCCACCCTTGAGGTGTCTAGGTGAATCTGAAGCACCTCCAGGTAGGGAGTTAAAGGTGTTGAAAGCATTAAAACCAGGAAGTTTGCTAAAGGTGAAGCAAATATTTTCCTAGGCATATAGACATTTACAAAGGCAAGAGTAAACACCAGTTTGTCAGACAACTGAATATAAATCAGATACATTGAATTTCTTATGGCTTATGAATATGTACATGGGTATATATTTATATAAGTATTTATTCACGTGTATATACATTTAGGTGCATATTCAGTATATATGTGTATACAAGTATCTAAATATACATGTCATGGCCACTTCCTCTCTTTATGGGCTAGCTTGTTACCCCAACCTATTTCCATACCATCAGATCTAGAATTCTCAGAAATGGACCTCAACCATGTGGTTAGGATTTAAATTCTCTCAGCATCTTAGGGACAACTTTACTGGAGGAAAGATACTTTCTAACTTTGTGCTTCCCATTTACATAAAATCAATCACCATTAACCCAAACATAAAATATATACTTAATGAGGTGAAAGCAAGAACAATAATAACTTCACTGTGACTTAATATAAAACAAATGCAGAAATGATCAAAATACAACAGTGCACATATTAAGTAAGATCATATTGTCCCACCAATATACCTGATAACTGTATAGGAGAATGAGCACAACCTTAGAGAAACCTAGCAAGGAGTCACATAAGAAAAACTCATGCTCACACTAATTCATGTCTCTGGTCTACAGGCCTTAATCTCTTCAGGAATGATATACTTCACATGAAACCCCTTCTCTATAAGGTGCTTCCCTTCTAGTGCTTACCATTCTACTGTGAGGTGAATCCATTTCTGTTCTCAAATTTATGAGGCAATGATACTCACAATCATCATTAAAAAAGGTATTGATAAAGAGTTAAGCTATTATAGCTTATATTCTAGAATATAATATATATTATATATATATATTCTATATATATTCTAGAAGCTAGAAAACTGCAAAGCTGCTCACGTTGGATCTCTGGTCAAGGCAGACAAGGCCAGTTAACTCTGTCTCAACAGGATTCTGAATCATCAAATCAGCTCTTTGTATCTTGGATTTAGTAACCAAAAGATCATTAGTGACATTGGAGAGGGCAATTTCCAGAGAATAGTAGATACTGAGGTCAGATCACAAGGGATGAAGAATAAAGAGGAAGGCTCCTGAAAAAAAATTACTTAACAAAAAAGAATGAATGGGTGGTAGCAGAACCCTAACTAGAAGTTTTTGGATCCAGGACATGCAGAGTAGAATATGTCATCAATCCAGATGAGAGGTAGTGTCAGACACTCCAGTTCACTTCAAGGTCACCATAAGTGTATTCAGTCAATTTTATCTGTGATGCAATCACCAGGTAGGTAGAATCTGTCATATGGCAGACTCCTATTTTAACTAATTATTATTGTTAGCTAAATGCTAAACTCAATTATTTTTGTGCTACTGAGGAACTGAAAGTGTTGGCAACACTACTTTGAAATGTATTAGTGGGCTAAAGCCTCAGTTGTCTACCCGAGTTACAAATTTGTGGGGTAAAGAAGTAGAGGTAGTGAATGGAAATATTTATTTTAGAAGTTGGCAGTAGAAAATAGGAGACATATAGGATGAAACTTGAGGGGATGGCAGTGTCAAAGGATTGTTTTTGGCTTTGTATTTTTTCCCTTTTTGTTTTAGGGATAGGGAAGACAAGCATGCTTGTAAGCCCAGGGAAAGGACCAGTAAAGGTGAGAAGAATAAGGATTCATTGACATTGCAAGGTAAGGGAGGAATTGAAAGTGGGTGAGATTAAGGGTACAGGTGGAGACATTTGATTGGCAAGGATGATCACTTCTTCTTTAGAAAGTGGAGAGGAGAAGAGAATGTATATGGACATTGAAAAAGTAGAAAAGGGAGAATCGAAAAGTTTCACTTTGGGTAAATTCAAACATCTTTGACCTGAAAACAGAACCCATGCTTCTCAATTAAGATTTCTACTTCAATGCAACTTTCAATGCACAGTGCTGTCTAATGCTCTTATTGTTTTAACTTAAAGTCTTTTTATCATGACATAAATTCATCTACTTCATGTAATGGAACAGGAAGTGGTGTAGGGAGCTTGAAGAGAGAAGATAAGGTTGGAAATAACCTCATTACATCTTGACTAATTCAATGTTTGGGTTGGGGGGGTTGTGAATGCAGCATAATCTAACACAATGGCACTATCTGATAGAATAAGAAATTGAAGAAAACATTCAACCATAATTAGAAAAGCTTAGTTTCTATAGTACCTTGTCCTATTGCTACTCTTCTCTTGCTAAACCTCAGCTCTCAATTACTCCCACCATCTGTCTCCTTTGCTCCTATTCATCCATAAGGTAAAGAAGAAAGGTGAAAAAGAAAGTCCAACAACCATGCTTACTTGGAAACCTCACACATTCATGTTATGCTTCCTCAACTGGTTCCTTGCTAAAGCAAAGGCAGGCCTTTTATTCCTCTGTAATGGATTCCCTATCTCATTTCCCATGGAAGCTATTCCAAAGCTTCTCTTCCTCCTCAAGTTCCCAAAGCTACTCCCTCCCCCCTCTCTCTCAGCCAAGAACCTTGCTTTTATTTAAAAAAAGTGAAGCCATTCAACATTAGCTCCCTCTTATCATCTTCTTTATATCTCAAAACCTTTTGACGATACCCCCACTTTCCCCATTTCCCCCAGTCCCTGTCAAAGAGACTTTTCCTTGCCAAGATTAGCCCCTTTAAATGTGTACTTGATTCCATTCTCTGCTGTCTTTTTTAGCATATTGAATTTTCAATCAATCCTCCTCTCTCAAATCTTTAAACTCCCTCATCAATTAATTCCTTCTGCAACCTTCCCTATTAACTGGCATCTTCTTTACTATCTTCAAATATGCTCAGGCTTTTATTCCATCTTTAAAAAATCTTCACAAACTCTAGCAATCCCTTGAGCTATTTTTTTCTACATCATTCTTCCCTCTCTGTCACACTCCTTTAAAAAAAGTTTTCTATACTCACCGTCTCTACTGTCTCTTATTACGCACTCTAAAATCCTTTGCAATCTGGCTTCCAGCCTCAACAGAACAATTGAAACTCTTCTTTCTGAAGGTATCAAGAATTTCTCAATTGCCAAATCTGATGGTCTTTTCCCTATCCTAATTGCTCTCAATCTATGTGCTGTAATTGACACAGTTGATTACATTCTCCTCCTGGATATTCGCTCCTCTCTGGGTTTGCATGACCATGCTCTCTGCTGATTCACCTCTTATCCTCTTCAATCTCTATCAGCTTATCATTTCCACCATGCCTCCCAACTGTTCATGTTGCCAATGGAACTGACTCTCTTGGCAACTTACTTTGCTCCCATAGGTTTAACCATCACTTCTATACAGATGACTACCAGATCTATATATCCTCCACATACCCAATCAGTTGCCAAATCTTGCTGTTTCTACGTTCACCTCATCTTCTGGGTCCTACCACTTCTCTACAGTCACGTGGTTAATACCTTAATTCAGGCCCTCATCACCTCTTATCTCAATTATTTCAACAGTTTCCCAAATTATTTTAAAAGCTTCCAAATAGCTTCTCTGTCCCAAGACTCTCATGAATTTAGTCAATCGTACATATCACTACCAAAGTCATTTTCCTTAAACACAGATATGAACACATGACTTCCCTATTCAATTCCAGTGACTTCCCATTGCCTCTGAGGTCAAATATAGACTCCTCTATTCAGCTTTTAAAGCCTAAACAACCCAACTCCAAATTATCTGTCTAGAGTCATTGGATATTACCGCTACTCCTGTACTAGCCATCTGGAATTCTCTCACACTCAGGATACTCCATTGCCTCATTCTATGCCATGGCATTGGCCATCCCCCTTGTCTAGAATGCATTCCTTCCTGACCTCCATCTCATACAGTCTCTCTTCTTTTGAGATACAGATTAGGCAGTTTCTTCCACATGAAGCCTTTCCTCATTCTCTCACCTGCTAGTAACCTCACTTTCCAAATGCCTTTTACTCCACTACTTTGTACATATCTACATTCATGCTATATAAAAAAAGGAAGAAGGGAATAAGCACTTACATAGCACCTACTATGTGCCAGGCACTGTACTAAGTGCTTTTTAAAAATATTGTTTCATTTAATCCTTTCAACAACCATGTTAAGTAAGTGTTATAATTAGCTCCATTATATAGTTGAAGAAACTGAGACAAAGAGTAGTTAAGTGATGTGATCTCTCCCACTATCGTATAAACTCCTTGTGAGTAGGAATTTTATCACTCTTTATACTTGAATCTCTGGTGCTTAACAGTGGTTGGCACATAGTAGGTGCTTAATAAATATGGATTCATTGAGTTCTAGAGCTTATAACTGGGTGATTTGGACCTTATAACTGGATGATTTGGTTTCCTAAACCAAAAAACTAGAGCTCTTGATCCCCACCTTCTGTTTAAAGCATAATGATAATATGAAAAATAATTGTTCCCATTTATTTCCTTAATTCTAGTCTCTTCCCAATCCCATTTCTATACCTTTGTTACAATTGCCTTGCTCTATATAGCTGGAAGAGCTATATATTAGTAAGGACTTACCCTTTATTTAAAACTTTTTTAACCAAATTTAACAGTAATAAGTGGTAGTAGCAGTAATAGCAGCAGCAGCAGCAGCAGCAGCAGCAGTAGTAGTAGTTGTAGTAGTAGTAGTAGTAGTAGTAGTAGTAGTAGTAGTAGTAGTAGTAGTTGTTGTTGTTGTTGTAATAGTAAGAGTAGGGGTAGGACCAGTAATTCCTTCTGGGGCTATTGTACAGCCCAAAACTCATTCTTACTGACTTAAATTATTGCATGAGCTTTAGTGCTAGATTTCTTCCGACCCCCTCCTTTCACAGAGTAGAGAACTGAGTCCTAAGAGAGGTTAAGTGACTTAGCTGAGGTCCTAAAGGGTAAATTTGTAGCAGAAATATATATATAAAATAATATTCTGTATTTATGTATAATTTATATATAACAATATATAATTTATATATAAATATATAATTTGTATATACATTTTATATATGCATGTATATTATATATGTGTGTGGTTCTGCTATGTATGTGTATATATATGTATAATACATACATACATATGCATACACATTATATATATAGATAATGTAATTATATATGCATATACCTATATATACATGTAAGTTCTAAGTAATTATAATCTAAATGATAGTTAAATAGAAGCAGCAAAACTGATTAGAAACAGAAAAAGTAGGGCTTTCTTTTTTTCTTAATATTAACTATAACTCTTTGGCCATTTCCTTATTTTAGGGTATCACCCATAAACACTAGAGACAACCAGTAGGCAGCATTCACTCTCTACTGCTATCTACGATACCAAGAGAACTGAAGGAAAGCCCTCAGCATGTCATGTGGCCCTTGTGTGAAAAACTTATGGGAGAACATGGATGAATGTTGCACAAGAAGGGGAGGCAGGGAGAAGTCACAGTTTGCATGTATATATGTAAATGTGTCATGTATATGTATATGCACATATACACACAACACATACACTATATATACATGCTGTGCATACACATACACACATAAACGTCTCAAGTAGAATAGCTGGGATTTTGCAGTCAGACCCTTTGACTCCAAATCCAGCCCTTTTTGCACTTTGCCATACTGCCTCCCAAAATAAGTATCTCATTTCAGCTATTGCTTTTGTTATAGCCTCTTTGATGCCACATATGATAGAAGAGAATTGCACTATAAAATAACTCATAAACACGTGGATTTGTATACACAACAGGTTGTCATGTTAAATCAAAACATCCCACATAAGTCTAAAAACACAGTGTGTCTGTGCAGTTAGCATTCATCTTATCCCTCAAATAAGAATGTTATAATGGAGCTCCACTGCATCCTGGTTGAGCTTTAACTTTTGAATAGCACTTAGAGCGGTGCTGTTACTAATTTAGTTTTGATCAAAGAGGCAAATAAAGGGATCGTGAATACTAGGCATTAGAGAACAAGGCCTTGGGCGAGTTATTTTCTGCATCTTGTTTTCTTCAGCTCTGTAATGGCACATGTGCAGGCTTACCTCACTTTAAATAAATCCAATATAGTTTAAATAAACCTGACGGAAAATCCTTATTTCCAATAAAAAGATAAATATGGAAGCGATTCTTTAATTTTCAAAATGATCGTTCACTTCACAAACACATCACATAGAATACATTTAAATACTAACCTTAAAATATAATTTGATTTACGAAAATCAAATTCACACATAACTTTTCAGGAATATGATGATTGTCTAAAGCAGGGCCAAATCATAATCCTGATTTATTTGACCTCTTTGATGCTCAGAATACATCAATATCTCAAGGACCTGTAATTTCACTTCCTCCAACAAGCAGACTATAGCCCATCTCTTACTTATGGTCCTAGAGATTTGACTGGGGCCCAGGGATATTGAGTGGCAAGTGTTAGAGGTCAAATGCCAAGAATTGTCTATCAATAAATGCTTTTCAAATTAATATAATTACACATATATGAATCTTTTAAATTTTGGAAATCATTTTGCCAACCTGTGATGTCACAGGCAAGTCACTTAAATTTTCGAAGTCCCAGGCAATTTTCTTAGACTATCTATTGCAAATAAGTTACCTATCTACCCCTATTTAATTATTCTTTGGACTGCTAATGCTTAGAATACCCATGGAAGCCTTTATTTTTACTCAATCCTGGGCCAGGCCTGAAAGCTTCAAAGCATTTGCCATTCAAATGATAGTTAGAGACAGCAAGACTGGATAGAGACCGAAAGAAGTAGGGTTTTCTTTTTCTCTTACTCTTAACTATAACTCTTTGGTCATTTACCTATTTTAGGGTGTTAGTGAATCTCACTAGAGACAAGCAGTGAGCAGTGTTAAAGATCCACTTTTATCGATACAATATCAAGAAAACTCAAGGAGGGCCTTCAGCTTGTCAAGTAGATCTTCTGTGGCAAATTTATGAGGTAATGTGGATGAATGTCGCACAAAATGAGGAAGTATGTAGGGGTTACAGTCTACAGTATTGCAAAGAATAACCACATTAATGATACAGATCATGGACCCACTGATTTTCAGAATTATATACTCTTATTTTTTATTGACTTAGTTAAAAAATCCAAATCAAGGACATAGACAGTATGATTTCTTGTGTCTTAATTATGTAGAGTATGCTTATTAGAGATTTATTAAATACATTCTATAAGGGAGAACCCAGCCCATCTGATAAGAGCTTCCTGAATTATAGACCTGAATCACAAAGCTCTAATTCAAGCTTCCAGAGGGTATGCTTAACTCATATGCCACTATTTCAGAGATGTGCACATTTTTAAGTCTATAAAGATTCTTGGAGAGTATTTAGTATAACCTCTCATTTAACAGATGAGAAACTGAGACACAGAGATGTTGAATGTTTTGCCTAAAATTATATAACTAGTTAGTAGCAGATAATAGAAGAAATGCAATCTCCTGATTCAATCAACAGGTCAACAAGCATTTGTTAAGCTCCTACAACATGCCAGATGTTGTGCAAAGCAATCAGTTGAGTAGTTATTCTCTTATACCATATAGCATTGCTACTTGAGTGGTTGTTAATGGGAGATGTCATGGAACTAGAAATTATTCAAACTGGGAGCATTATGGCTCAGAGGGGAAAAAGGGGTAGTCTTAGGACGTTCTTACCTAAACCTGAGCTATTATTATAACTTCTCTTCGAAAGAATGGAGGGTCTGAATGTTATGTCCAAAGAGGTATACCTAAGCTGAGCTATGTTGTGAGTACAAAATACATAGGATTTACTCTAAGTTTCAGTGATTTTGCTGATTAGAAGGACATTACAACACCATCTTGTTAACCTTTAGCTCACAATTAGGCCTGAGAAGTCCATAAATTCAATTCACCAAGCATGTATTAATTGCTTTCAATGTGTAGAGTGTAAGGATAGAGATAGAGAGTAGGGAATGAACCTGTGATTTCACTGGCAAAGGGAACTACTGGACAAAGAAACTTCCTCTATCAATATAGGTCAGTGCCTTCTCTATACAGTCTTGGAAATTTTCTTGAAACACTAAGTGATTAAGTAAAAAAATGGCTGAGCCTGTGCCTCAATTTTTTCATCTGTCAAGTTCAGTAATAAGTGTTACTGACTTATGTTGAATGATACAGCTAGTATATGGCTGAGGTGGGACACAGTTCCACCTCTGCGTTGAGGAAACAAAGATGAAAAACCCTCAGGGGGCGTATGACCTAATGTTTGAGATAAAACATTTACTTCAAAGCTTCAATGGATTCATCATTTCATTAATGTAGGTACCCTAATTAAACAGATCATAGCTCATCAACACCTCATTCCAGTTGATCATTGTCTATGTTCTTCCATCCTTCAATCAATCAACAAGAATTTATCAAACACCTACTATGTGCCAGGTACTGAAGCTATAAAGACAAAAGTGAAACAATTTCCTGCCCTGGAGTTTATATGCAAACCAAGTACATATTTAGGCATATAAAATTGAAACAAAACAATATTGGGGGGAGAAGGTAATCTCACAAGGGGTAAGGGAAGTAAGAAAGGATCCATCTTATAAATTGGATGTTTTCCTATGAGGTTTTTAGCATTCCATAGATACCAGAGCAGCACTTGTCTTAGGCTGTTATTCCTTACTCCATTGCCAATGATACTTTATGAACATATTTTTTTAATTTTATTTTTTCTATTAGCAAACATTTTCTTTCCCTCTCACCCACCCCATTCTTGAATATTAAAAAATATATAATGCATTGAATATTTAATATAAGGAAAAAAATCTTTTAAACAAAAATGTATAGTCCAGCAAAGTGAATCTCCACATTGACCATGTCCAAAAAATAAGTCTCATTGGCTATCATAAGTCCATTACCTGTATCAGGAGAATAGTATGTTTCATCATTGCTCCCCTGGAATCATGGTTCTTATATATCATAATTTGTTCAGCCATTCTTCAATTGATGGATACTCCTTGTAGTTTCCAGTTATACGTTGATACAAAAAAAGAGCTGCTATAAATGCTTATGAATTTCTTTTTAAATCTCTTCAATACAGGATTAGTAGGGATATTACTTGGTCAAGGGGTATGTATAGTTTAGTAACTTTGGGGGCATACTTCCAAATTGCTTTCCATAATAGCTAGATTATGGATATTTTCTTTTATTTTACTCTTTGCCTGCCAGCTGCCATTGGTAATGTTACAAAACCTACTTATGCCCACCATTCATGTCTAGATTTGATTTTTGTTCACAAACAACTTTGAATCCTCAAACTCTATGATTTTCTTTGATTTATAACTAAATAATGTCCTTGAAAGAAATTTCTTTTCTTAACTGAACTTGTGATTTCTTTAGTATAAGGAGCCCCTAACGAAGGACTCCTTCTACCAATGCAGATCAGTACCTACTCTGCAACTTAGTCTTTTCTTAAAGTTTTATTTTTAATTTATGAAATAAAAGAAGTGTTTCTATAACAGTAATTTTTTAAAAAGATGATTGCACATGAAACTGCAAATCTATTATGTACAACTTGCTATTCCTTCCAAATATATAATGAAGTGATCAGGTAACTTTTTCTCTTTTTTTTCTTCCCTCCCTCTTTTCACCCTAGAGATGTCTACCAGTAGACACAAATATGTGTGTATGTGTCTGTGTCTGTGTGTGTGTAAAATTATTCCATACATACTTCTATTTATCAGTTCTTTCTCTGGATATAGATAGCATCTTCCTTCATAGGCCTTTTGTAGTTAATTTGGGTATTTATAATAGTAAAAATGACTTATTTGCTCAAAGTTGTTCTTAAAACAATAACTTCATTGAATCATTGAAAGATTTTTGACTTGTGCAAGATCTTACAACTAGCTTGTGTTGAGACAGGATTATACTCAGGTCTTCTTGGCCCTAATGTCATTAATCAACATGGCCTCTCCTCTGGAAGAATGAAGGCATTTTAAAAAAAGTTTATTTTAGTGTCCTGGAGTAGGCTGGGATCATTGAAGTTATTGTGAAAGTTCTTCACATCAATCTGGCCCATTCAGCTCCACTAATTTAGTGCTGGAGTCACTCTCTAGTTAAGGGGCCCTCCCTTGACCCATTTAAACAGCCCTAAGCACTAAGTGGGCATTGCCTCAGTCAAAGTGAGAACTTGGAAAGACCTTAATTTCAAAAGGCCAAGGTCTCTCCCTGCATCCTGGGCCACCTCCAGTTGTCCTGATCTATATCTCACCACTGGACCTAGATGGCACTGGAGGAGAAAATGAGGTTGGTGACTTTGCACAGCCCTCCCTTATTCAAATCCAAATAACTTTTAAGTCATAACATCATCTTCCTGGTCCTCTTTGAGAAGAAAAGACAAATCACACACAAACACACACACGCGCACACACACACACACTGTCTGTCACAGATATATGCATTAATGATCTAATTCAATGAAGTTGCATTGATTGAACAATTTAAAATCCAGTTCGGTGACTGTTACATTGGCCTTGAGTCTCGAGAGGCTGTTGGAACATGTCTTTTTATAGAAGATTCCAGGAAAATAAATACATGGTAAAAATCTTTCCTTGGTATAAAGAATTCCTATGTCCTTCTGTTTTTTCATGAATTTTGTAACTGTGCAATATTGGTATTCATTCTTAGAAAGAAATAAAATAAGGAGAACTGAAAGGCCCACAAAGACATACAATGTTACATATACAACAAAGAGAAGAATTCTTAGAATTCCAAGGGAACAAACACACATAAAGCCCTACCAAATAAATGCTGGAAGAACCTAAAGTGACAATTAAGAGTAAAGAAATAGAGGTGTCATCTTATCATAATCACCTCATATAAAAAGGCAATCACACTTGACTAAGCCTCTGACTACCATCATTAATCCACATACTTGCAGGTAACATACACAAACCTGGAGACATATCCCTCAATGAAAAGGGCTTAGTAGTACCTGTTTATCATCCAGGTGCTATGACCTAGACCAGGATGTCAAACATAATGTCAGGGGATCTCAGAACTCTTGGACATGGCCAGAACCAGATTAAAGTATAATTAGAAAATACTTAAAAAATAAATTTTAAAATAATATTAAATATTAAGCAATATGTAATAATACTACAGAATAATAAAGATAATATTACCTTATACTCCTAGGAGTTTTCTTTTTGGGATCTTTTTGAGGAGGTGATTAGTGGATTCTTTCAATTTCTATTTCACCCTCTGGCTCTAGAATATCAGGGCATTTCTCCTTGATAATTTCTTGAAAGAAGCTATCTAGGCTCTTTTTTTGATCATGGCTTTCAGGTAGTCCAATCATTTCTAAATTATCTCTCCTGAATCTATTTTCCAGGTCAGTGGTTTTTCCAATGAGATATTTCACATTGTCTTCCACTTTTTCATTCCTTTGGTTCTGTTTTATAATATCTTGATTTCTCATCAAGTCACTAGCTTCCACTTGCTCCAATCTAATTTTTAAGGTAGTATTTTCTTCAGTGGTCTTTTGGACCTCCTTTTCCATTTGGGTAATTCTGCCTTGCAAGGCATTCTTCTCCTCATTGGCTCTTTGGAGCTCTTTTGACATTTGAGTTAGTCTATTTGTTAAGGTGTTGTTTACTTCAACATGTTTTTCAGTATTTTTGGGGTCTCCTTTAGCAAGTCATTGACTTGTTTTTCATGGTTTTCTCACATCCTTCTCATTTCTCTTCCCAATTTTTCCTCTACTTCTCTAACTTGCTTTTCCAAATCCTTTTTGAGCTCTTCCATGGCCTGAAACCAGTTCATGTTTTTCTTGGAGGCTTTTGATATACGCTCTTTGACTTTGTTGACTTCTTCTGGCTGTATGTTTTGGTCTTCTTTGTCTCCAAAGAAAGATTCCAAAGTCTGAGACTGAATCTGAGTGCATTTTCACTGCCTGGACATGTTCCCAGCCAAGTTACTTGACCCTTGAGTTTTTTGTCAGGGTATGACAGCTTGTAGAGTAAAGAGTACTTTGTTCCAAGTTTGAGGGGCTGTGCTGTTGTTTTCAGACAGCCAGCTCTGCCACACCAGCACTCCTCCTTCCCCAAGAACCACCAACTGGAACCTGACTCAGATCTTAAACAGGCTCTGCACTCCTGCTCTGATCTGCCACTTAATTCCTCCCACCATGTGGGCCTGGGGCCTGAAGCAACTGCAGCTATAGTTCTGTAACTGCACCACCCCTGCTGCCCATGGGGCAGTGGCCGAACCACGAACTCCTTTCACTCAGTACCAGCAGCTTTTCCCACTAACCTTCTCTGTTGTCTTTGGTGTTTGTGAGTTGAGAAATCTGGTTACTGCCACAGCTCACTGATTCAGGGTGCTAGGGCCCGTTCCGCCCGGCTACTGGTCTGGTTCGTCCTGCCGCCACCCATGCTGGGTTCTGCTCCCCTCTGTTCCCGGCTCTTTGAGCAATAGACCTCACCTAGCGACCATCCAGGTTGTCCTGGGCTGGAGCCCTGCTTCCCTCTGCTATTTTGTGGGTTCTGCACTTCTAGAATTTGTTCAGAGCCATTTTTATAGGTTTTTGGAGGGACCTGACGGGGAGCTCATGCATGTCCCTGCTTTCCAGCTGCCATCTTGGCTTTGCCCCTGATAATATTACATTTTAAAAGTAAGTAAATCTCTGGCCCATAAGGATCCTTATGTAAGAAAAGTGGCCTTCATTCTTTTTTTTTAAGTTTGACACTGGTGAACTAGATTATCACCACCTCAAAACAAAGTGCTCTATCCCACTGTGTCTCATAGTCTGTTTGAGGGACCTTTTTTCATTCATATTGGTTTAACAATAAAGAATGTTATATCAATCCCATTTAGGTAAATATAGATCTCAACGTAAGCTACCTTAGAATGTCTGGGACTTGATACAATGAACATAATATATGCATCATCTATGAATGGAAATATCTGGAGAACCTCACCATCTACAGGAAATCTTTGAAGTTATGTTCTCTGTTTTAGTCCTCAGTTGAGATGGATAATCAGAGCATCATCAAGCAATGTAATTGTTATGGTTGCATCTTTGAAGAAATATCATATGAGGCTAATGTGTGTGTAAGACTCCTTTATGGAAAAAAATATTTAAAATAAAAGTTTGTTCTACCAAATCACAAAAATTATATAAACATTAAAAAATATTGTGAAGCATGGACAAGTGAGTTTTATGAAAGTGAGTTGTTTCAGATATGTTAAATTTGAAAAGGTGATGAAAATATATCCAGCAAGTAACTGGGGATATGGGATTATACCATGGGGGAATAGTTGGGTATTTAAATATGGTAGTATCTGCATAGAAGTGATAATTAAAGGAAGGAGAATGAATGGGATTCTCAGGGAAAAGGGCAATGGGGAAGAAGAGCAAGCTGGGGAGAGCGTTGAAAAATAATTGTACTTAGGAGGTGAAAGGAAAAAGATTCACCAGTGAAAGAGACCTGAAAAGAATATTCTGATAGAAGAGAATGGGGGAATAGGAGCTAAAGGAAGACATAACATCATAAAGGTAAACTAAGGTGCAAAAGTATTGTATGACTTAGCTAAAATTATACAACTAGTTAATAGCAGAGATGAGACTAGAAATAGTCTCCCGATTCAATTGGTCAGTGAGTCAACAAGCATTTATTAAGCTCCTACTATGTACCAGACACTGTTAAGTGGGCAACTGAGTGGTTTTTCTCATATCTTAACACACTGCTACTAGAGCAGTTGTTAATAGGACATGCCATAGAGTTGGAATTATTGGGCAATGGTACCAGAATTTGGAAGGTCATTGTATTTCACAGTGAGTAATAGACCATTAGTAACCTTAGTTTGAGCAGGTTCAGCAGAATGGAGGTAATGGAAGCAAAAGATAGAGGAATGCATGGTTGTGAAAAAGTTGAGGCAGGTAGTGTAGATAACTCTAGATACTTATCAGTGAAAGGGAGAATAGATAAGAATGAAAGATGGAGATAGCAGATTCAAGGGAAGGGTATTTGGTCAATGATAAGGGACACCTAAGCACATTTGTAGACCAGGGGTAGAAACTACTAGATATGGATCCCTGTTGCTACTTTCTTGTGCTTCTCTTCAACCCTTTTGTAATTTATGCAACCCTCAGTTTTCACTTTCTATTAACATTTTACCAATAATAACTACTATTGCAAAGTTTTGTCTTCCTTCATGCTGGATATTCTGACTGGCAGTAAAAACTTTCCCTATGGAATTGTGAATGATATGATTTGGGAACGTGTAGTTTAGTTACTAATATTTTGGCCTCATTCTTAAATTCTATATTTCTTTTAATGTGTTGTAATCAACTTACTAAAAGAGGCAGAACACACTTCTAAAGTATCAGTCATAACAATTTTAAATTGCTTACTGTATGATAAATATTAAGTGAATCCTTTTTCTTCATTGTTCTCCTTTCCTACCTTCCTACTGCAGGCCAGGCTAATGGACTCTGAGCTTTATCACTATGGAAAAGTTGAGAGAATGCAACAGAAAAAGATCTAGGATGGAACATTGAGGTTTTCCCAAATTTAGGAGTAATAAGCTTATATAATATGATGTTAGATCCTGGGAGAAAGGGACTGTTTCAAATTTATCTTTACAATCCCCTCCCCTAGCACAGGGCCTATGAAATAGTAGCCATTTAATAAAATCATGTTGAGTTCAATTTAAATGCTATCCATTGATGTTTTTTGTCTTGGACTTCAGTCCAAGTATGGGGGGGGGGGGCATTGTATTAGAAATGATAGCTATAGCAATAAGACAAGGGAAAGAATAAAAATTGGCAATGAGGAAACAAAACCATTACTCTCTGCCAATGATTTAATAATATACTTAGAGAACCCTAAGAAATCAACTAAAAACTAGTTGAAATAATTAAGAACTTTAGTACTATTGTAGGATATAAAATTAATCAACATAAATCATCAGTATTTCTATATATTATCAACAAAACTCAAAAGTAAAAGAAAGAGAAATCTCATCTAAAATAACTGCAGAAAGTATAAAATACTTGGAATCCTATCTAAGAAGATAAACCAAGGTGCTATGTGAACATAATTATAAACACTTCACTCAAATAAAGACGTATATAAACAACCAGAGAAACATTCATTGCTAATAAGTACGATTGAGCCAATAAAATAAAAATGACAGTTCTACCCTGAATTAATTTGCTCATTCTGTGCCAAACCAATCAAACTATCAAATAATTATTTTGTAGAGCTAGAAAAAAGTATAAGAAAATCCATCTGAAAGAACAAAAGGTTATGAATATCAAGGGAATCAATGAAAAAAATGTGAAGGATGGCAGCCTAGCAGTGACAGATTCAAACAATACTACAAAGTTGTAATAATCAAAAAATCTGGTGCTGGTTAAGAAATAGAGTAGTGGATCAATTGTATAGATTGTGTACATAGTATACAGTAGTAAATGACCATAATAATATATTGTTTGATAAGCCCAAAGATCCAAGTCTTGGGACAAAGAATTGAACATATGACAAGAATTGTTGGGAAAACTTCAAAGCATTTTGGCAGATAATAGGTATAGACTAATATCTCTCTCTCTCCTCTCTCTCTCTCTCTCTCTCTCTCTCTCTCTCTCTCTCTCTCTCTCTCTCTCTCTGACTTGCCCAGGGTCATATAGCTGGTAAGTATCAAGTGTCTGAGGCTGGATTTGAACTTAGGTCCTCCTGACTCCAGGGCCAGTGCTCTACCTATTACACCATGCAGCTGCCTCATAACTGCTTCATAGACCAATATCTCATACCACATGCCACAGTAAAGTCAAAATGGAGAAATATTGAGGCATAAATGAAAATATCATGAATAAATTAGGGGAGCATTTTATGAATATGGGAAGTTTATGACTCTTGGGATAGGATCAGGCATTAAAATGGATAATTTTGATTGCAAAACACTTTAAAGAGTTTGCATAAACAAAATCAATGCAGCCAAAATTAGAAGTAAAGCAGGAAAATGAGGGCAGGGGTAATTTTACAACAACTTTCTCTGAGAAAGGCTATATATAAAAAGGCTATATATAAAACTGAACCAAATTTATAAAAATAAGAGCCATTCCTTGGTTGTTTAAAGGTCAAACGATATGAACAGGCAGTTTTCAGAAGGGGAAATCAAATTTATCTATAGTAATATAAAAGCTGCTCTAAATAACTATTGATTACAGAAGTGCAAATTAAAAGAACAACATCAGAAATAACAAAGGGGGTGAGAGAAAATAGGTATGCTAATAAACTTTTGGAGGAGTTGCAAGCTGGTGTGGCCATTCTGGAGAATAATTTGGAGCTATGCCCAAGAGGGCTATACCACTCTGCATACTTTGACTAAGAAATACCATTATTAAGTCTGTATGCCAAAGATATCAAAGAAAAGGGCGAAAGTCTTATTTGTACAAAAATATTTATAGGAGCTCTTTTTTGCAGTGGCAAAGAATTGGAAATTGGAAATTGAAGGAATACCCATCAAATTAAGGAATGGCTGAATAAATTGTGACATATGATTGTGATAAAATACTATTATGCTTATAAGAAATGATGAACAGGATAGCTTCAGAAAAACCTGGGAAGACCTACATGAACTGATGCAAAGTGAAGCAAAATCAGGAGAACACAGTACACAGCAACAGCAATATTGTAATAATAATCATCTGTGAAAGACTGAGCCACTTTGATCAACACGACGATCTAAGACACTTCCAAAGGATGCATGATGAAAAATGTTGTCTACCTCTAGAGAGAGAACTGTTGAATTTTGAATGCAGACTGAGTCATACTTTTTTCATTTTCTTTATTTTTCTTGTTTTTATCTCTTGCAAGGTGATTAATATGTAAATATGTTTTACATAACCTCACTTGTAGAACTGATATCATGTTGCTTGTCTTTCGAATGGATGAGGAAAGGGCAGGAAGAGGAGAGAGAATTTGTAATTCAAAAATTTTTAGAATGAATGTTTTAAAATTGTACATATAATTGGAAATTACTTAAAGAAATAAATAAAATTGTAATTTAGTAGATAAATGAATAAATGAACAAAATGAATGAATAGATGGATAGGTAGAAAAATGTATAAATTAATGAATGAATAGGGGTATAAGGATGTCCCAGTAGTACTAATGAAATTTCTAGCTCTGGCAACCTAAAACTTCACTAAGATTTTTGAGATATTCTATAAAGATATGGAATGTAATCTCAGAGAGGAAACTACTGGATGCTAGAGGGACCTGGAAAGGCCTCCTGCAATAGGTGCGATTTGAGGTAAGTCTTTAAGGAAACAAGGGAAATTAAAAAGTAGAGGTAAGGGAGCAGGGTGTTCCAGGCTTAGGGGACAGGCAGGGCAAGGACATAAGTTAGAAGATAGCATGTTACATTTGAGGAATATTAAGGAGTCCAGTGTAGCTACATCATACAGTGTATGGAGGGGAGTAGAGTATGAGAAGATTTCACTACTCCATCAACTTATAAGTGTGACTCCTCCAATGGAGATTACAACTCCTTTGTAGCTTTCAACTCTGAGATTGCAATTTGGATGTCAACTCCAAGAGTCTGTGGATCTATGATCTGGACCATAACAAAAGGACTGCCTTGGCTCTATAGCCAATATTGTGGCATATACCTATGGTTTTAGGAGAGTATTAGTAGATGACTGAAACACAGAGACCCTCCCTGAGCCCATATTTGAAATGTTTTCAGGTAGATGGGTGGTGTGCTAAATAGGGCCCTAAACTTGGAGTCAGGGAAACTTTTAGTTTAAATCATGCCACAGACACTTATTAACTGTATGACCCCTGGCAAATCACCACCAGCTAGTTGGTGGTACAGTGGATAGAGCACTGGGCATAGAGTCAAGAAAACCTGAGTTCAAATCTGGCCTCTGACAGTGGCTATGTGATCTTGGGAAAGTTGCTTAACCTCTGTTTGCCTCAGTTTTGCTCAACTGCAAAATGGGAATAAAAATGGCACCTACCACTCAGAGCTGTTGTGGAGCTCAAATGAGATAAAATTTTAAAAGTACTTAGCATAGTATCTGACATGTAGTAGGTGCTTAATAAATGTATGTTTCCTTCCTTCCCATTTAACCTCTTTCAGTTTTTGTTTCCTCAACTATAAAATGAATATCATAATACCTACTTCACAGGGTTGTTGTGAAGAGCAATCGATAATATGTGTGTGTGTGTGTGTACATGCATATACACACACACGCACGCATGCACACAGCACTTGCAAACTTTTAAGCACTATATGAATGTTAACTAGTTTTATTTCCCAACTTGGTAGAATATGCCAGAGCTTAGACTTCTTTGGCACAGCCTTGGAGCACCTAGGAATATCCCTAGGCAAAAATGAGGCATCGCAACAGGACCTTATTGCTGGTTTTGTCTCTTACAGTGAAGAGGAAATAAAGATTAGCTCCCCATCCGCCAGCTGGAACAGAGCAAGATCTTCTTTTGTATGTTAAAAAAAATCAAAAGCATTTTTAAAGTTGAAAAGTCCAGCGTGTAACTTCCATAGCCACTTGAGTCATGACAGGTCTCTTTGATATATTCTGAGGAGGTGTTAGAGATTCCAAAATCTCCAGCTTATTCAGGTCAGTTTTAGTCAAGGAGTAACTTCCTATGTTTCCATTTTATTTATCATGACCCTAGCAGGAGTGGTAGATTCTAAAGCATTATCCATCAGAAAATGGAGACGGGCTTCCAGAACACAGGGAGCTAATCTCCTTTGATGACCTTATTGAAGGACATAGACAAGAACCGCACAGAATGGGCGGTTATGATCAGAAACTGGATAGCACAGTTCCTGGAGTCAGGAAGACCTGAATTCAAATGCAACTTCAGACACTTACTAGCCATGTGACCTTAGGTAAGTTACCTCTCTCTATCTCAGTTTCCTCATCTGCAAAATGGGGTACTAATAACACCTAGCTCATAGGGTTGTTGTGAGGATCAAATAAGTTAAATAAATTTCAAGTGCTATATAAATGGTAGCTATTATTTTCTTCATTGAAGGGACCTTCCAAATGGATAAGAGCACATATTCATATGAGTATTTGAATATACATCTGGAAAATGGCTAGCAGCTCTACTGTTGAAACATTATAGAGGGGCTCAAACTCCTCAACTTTTGCTCATAGAAAATTGGATAAGTCTAACACTATTTGAAAGAAAAGTAGTAACATATGCCAGTGTATCTACTGCCCAGGAGCATGGTTTCCCAACCAAATTGGCATAAAACATGAGTCCTTTTTTATATATGTACATGCTGCTTACTATGATAAAATACAACTTTCTTACAGTTAAAACACTTTTTTTTCATTTTTATCTCTGTATCCCCATCATCTAATATAGTGCCTCATATTTAATAGTCAATAGGTAAATGCTTACTGAATGATCCTAATGATTTCCTTTTTTTTTTGGCCAGGCGATTGGGGTTAAGTGACTTGCCCAAGGTCACACAGCTAGTGTATGTCTCAAGTATCTGATGTCAAATTTGAACTCAGGTCCTCCTGACTCCAGGGCCGGTACTCTACTCACTGTGCCACCTAGCCGCCCCAATCCTAACGATTTCAATAAGATATCAGCCCGCCTGCCTTCAACTATCATCCTCTTCTGCTTTCCCTCTCTTCTCTTTCCTCTTTCTCAATTTCTCCACCATTGTTTTTCCATTCCTGTCAAACACCTGAAAAAAATACACAGTTTTCATCATTGGTCAAATGGATAGACACTAACAACATATCCAGGTTAGCCCATCAAGTCGGGGTCTATATTGTCTAAAGAACATAGGTTGAACAGGGTTATCTCATTTGAAAGCCACTGGCTGGAGATCTAATTGCTGCTGTCAGAATAATCCGCCGCCAATTCTCTTAACTGGCAATAGAGAGCCTACACTGAAATCTCAGAAGCAGGCAAAAGGCCTCCCTTCTGACCCATAAAATTGCTGGTTCAGATATCATGCTTTCAGTAAGTAACTCCCGTTACTCCTCAGGAGCCTTTTGAAGCAGTAACTAGTAAAGTCAGTCAAGAAACAGTGGCAGCCTTGAATCACAAGCCGCCTTGTGTCAAACTGGTTTTATAGGCTGTTTGCCTTAATACAGATGACTGTCATATGTTGGAGAGAAAAGTAATCCTAAATTACATACAAAGACAGCCTTTGTGAGGTGTCATTCCTAGAAAGGAATGGATGTTCTAAGGAGTCCTGTGTGACTGCAAATCAGAAACTGGACTGGTTCAAGAAAAGACAAATAGAGGAAATTAGCTGGCTTTGTGTCACCCCTGTCTCTGAGGCTCTGTAAGACCCTGAAAGCACAGCCCTAAAATGAAATATAGAATCAGTACTTAAAGGAGGGCAGGAAAGAGAATACCTCCTTTTTTCAGTTTTAATTCAATTTCCTCACCTCTAAGCATTTGAAAACTACTCCCCAGGGCCACTCTTGTCTTCCCCTGTTAGTCTCTCCTCCCTTCTCTCTCCCCTTCTTCCACTTAAAACCTAAATGAGATACTGAGGAGAGGAGATGAAGTTAGTGTAGGAAAGAACATGAATGAAGGAGAAATATAGTGGAAAAGAGGTGGCATTTTCTGCCACTTTTCTACACCCCTAACATCCACATACTAACAATGTCCAAGACAACACAAACCAATCTGTTGACAATTCTAGAAAACAATGGTGCTCTTTTATGTCAAATATCAGGATTCCTTGATGCCACCAATGCTTGGGGCCATCTCTAATTGCAATTATGAAAAAAATACACTGGGAAAAGAGGGTAAGAATATGAGACTCTAAAAATCCAATGCAAAGCAAAGTTTTGACTAGTATATTTGTAGGAAAGTATTACAATTTAGTCAGTCCAGAAGCATTTTTTAAACTCTTACAAAGTGCCAGGCATTGCACTAAGTGCTGCGAATATGAATATAAGTAAAAAGAAAATGAAATAAACAAAAAAGCCTTCAAGGAGTTCACATTCTAATAAATAAAGACAATATGCAAAAGGAAATTCAAAGGACAGGGGTAGGAATGGGGGAGGGAGAGAAAATACCCAGGTCAGAGGAATAAGGGAGAAATCCAGGGAAGTTTAGCCTGGTGGGAAATGAAGTTGGTTGACCCGGGCACCCTCTTTAAATGGAGATTCTTGGATGAGCCCTTTCAATTAGAGGAAGGGGGCCCAGAGACAGAGGGTACCTCTCTGAAGTACAAACTCCAGGGCTGATGATCTCAGAATGAAGATGTTTCTGGTATGGAGGTGGTAACAAAGTCTAAAGAACTATAGCTACAATTATCAATGGAAGACCTGGAGACATTTTGGACTCTTCCTTTCTGGAGAAATAATATTTGTATGCAATTATCACTGTGCTGTAGGCTGATTCCAGGAAACAACATAAGTTTCCAGAGATGACTGAAAAAGTCCAATCCTTCTTTTCTATGATTCTTGTAATTCAAAGGAAGATATGACAGAATTCTCTCCAGCAACCATGGAAATCATTATAGATAGATAAATGAATGGATAGATAGAGAGATAGATAGATAGATAGATAGATAGATAGATAGATAGATAGATAGATGGATAGATATAGATAGCTTTCTGCCTACTGCTTGGTAGCATGATCCTTTTTATCGATTTCCCTGTGTGTGTATGTGTGTGTATATAATATATATATATATATATATATATATATATATATATATATATATAGCTTTGTACCTACTGCCTAGTAGCATGATTTCTATCTGTATCTATATCTATCTATGCACACACACATACATCTATACACAGATACACACAATCTCATCGTTTTAGAGATAAGGAAATTTAGGCCTAGTTGAAGTACTGTATTAGTTCAACCAAGTTGGCTAACCTGGGCATTCAGTAACTTTTAGGGCCTCTTGAAATTCTAAATCTTATGAACCTCTATCTTAAAATAGTAATTAGAAACAAGTCTTTAATACTGGCATCCGCCTGTCTTGCTAAGCCCTTTAAATCAAATGGGAAGTACAACATATTGTTGCAATAATCCATTCATTCTACGTGTAATGGGATATTTACTTGGGTTCAAATTACTTAGCCCACATACAGAGGAAATAATTGAAACCCTCGCTAGTTCGGGGACTGGGGAATAAGTAGTCTTAGGGAGGGAGGGAGCATCATTCTCTCTCCAACCTGGGGAGGGAGATGGGGAAATAGGGAGCTACAAATTGTGTACTCTGTGATCAGAGAGTGATGTTTTTGCCACAGCCTCAGATTTTAAATCACTCAAAAGGAGATAAAGGAGGGACACACAGAGACATAAATTAGATCATGAGCTCCTGGAGGGCTGGAGCTGCCTTTCGCCTTTTTCTGTATCCTCCGCACTTCGCACCAGGCCTGGCGAATAATAGACGCTTAATAAATGTTTATTGACTGACCAACAAGCTAACACAGATGCGTAAACATGCATATGATACTGGTATAGTAACTCTTTCTTTTTTAAGTTGGGAGGAGGGAATTTGGCCTTACTCAGCCAAATACTGCCCTCTACAGTGATACCAGCTGATCAACTGCTTATCCTTAGGTAAGAGTGTAGAATCTGGAGCCTAGGCCCAATAAACTCTAGGCTTATTTTGTTGTTGTTCTTCTAGAAATTTATCGTTATTGCAAAGAGTCCTGGGTACTTTATTCACTGCAGCCCTGAACAGCTCTAGGAAAGTCCCTATCTCTCAGTACAACAATTATAAGGCTTTGCTATTTGCTTGTGTAATTCTTGATAATCCATTGTACATTATGACTACCTTTCTCTGAGTAGGCTCAAGGATCCCTCAGAATGTGCAAGGCCTCAGCAGGTCACTTTTGAATACATCCATTGATTTTATGAACATTCTATAGATTAACCAATCTATGCTTTGCCCTCCCTTGTGCCTCTTGCCTTTAGATTCATTTTCCCCAGGTTTATAAAAAATTTTCCTTTTTTAACCATTTTATGGGGTTTTTTGTCCAGATCCTCACAGATCTTTTGTTCCATCTTTCCCAAGTGGTCATTATATATTAGTAAAAAGAAGTCATATAATTAGCAGAGTACTGGCCATGGTTTCTTTGAGTGATGTGGGAAACTTTATCCTTAATATCACCTCCTAATCCTCACTGTAAATTATATTAATAGATTGACTGATTACTTTTTATACTTCTTCCCACTCCCCAAACTCTAGAAGGTGTCACTGGACTCCCTCCATGTGTTTTATTATCTTCCACAGAATAAAAGTGCAAAGATTTCTAGAGTGTTAAGTAAAGTAAAATCTTTCCTAGTCAGATGTGAAATCTTGCCCTGCTCCCCATCCCCCCACACTCACCCCAGGAATGCTGCACCAATTTGAGAAACATGGGCTCAGGTAGAGGAATAAATGTAGCTATCAGCTGCTGAACGCTGAATTCCCCACCCTTAGATGCCATTTTGATTCTATCAGAAAAGATCTCTATTTTTTTTAAATCAACATCACTGAGGCACACAGGGCTAAGCAAAAGTTTTCAACAGTCAACAAATACAAATTTGATCCAGAAGGGAATTTAATCTCAATGTTGAGATGATCACACTCACACACACACACACACACACACACACACACACACACATACACGAACTTATTCTCAATGTTTAGATGATTATATATATAATCCCAATGTCTAAATAATTATAGAGACATATACGTTTATATGTATGTATATACATATACATTTATATGAATGTATATATGTATAAACACATATATTCATATATACATATCCATACAAATATATGCATACACATATGTATATACAGATATACATATACATGTGTGTGTGCATGTACACACATACATACACAAACCCACACTTCTCAAAAGCTGGTGTCCCTGAGTCTGGCCTTGCCCAGACTGAGGAGGGCGGCCAAAAATGCCTTTAATATTTTCAAAGGCAGAGAGGAATTTCACACCTTTTTGCATACCACTCAGTTCCTAAATAAAGAATTTAACAGGTTGTGGGAGAGCCAATTATGAACTGAACAGTACTAAAATGCCTGGTAAAACTTGTTCAATCCTTGTTTCAGTAAATAGGAAGTGCTTTGAACATATTATGACTTTGGTACTCAAAATCTCTTGGGAAGGAAGGGGCAAGATTTCACATCCCTATTTTACAGATAGGAAAACAGAGTTTTACCGGGAAAGTCATGAGGGGCCTCAAGTCTAATGCTGTCTAACACATTCTCTTCATAATTCTTAACCTTAGATTTTAGGTGAGATGATATTAGGACTTTTAGGTGTCTTGTAAAGTGACTTACCCCAGTTTGAAAGACAAAAAGGACTTTCATTCGCAAGGCAGCCCGACAAAGTGGAGAGAGAGAGCTGGCCATTAATCCTAAGTTAGACACTTACAAGGTATACAACTCTAGCTAAATCATTTAACCTCTCAGAACTTCAGCATCGTCATTAGTAAAGTGGGGATAATAAAAACCTGCATTATCAACCTTGACAGTTATGATGATGAGAGTACAAAGCAATTTCAGAGATAAACTCCTGTCCTGCCTTCCCTCCCCTTACAGTTTGAGGGGTAATGATTTAGATGGCTGTACAAATTGTAATCATCAGTTCTTGATAGGCCATTGAAGTCAACAAGCATTTATTAAGCACCTACTAGCTACCTGTGATAAGCACTGGGGATACAGAAGGCTAAATTATCTTATTATCAGAGTTGAAATCACATACAAACATGTGTATGTACATATAAATGTATATGTATATACACGTATATGCATACACATAGACATATATGTACATACATATGTACATATATACACACACAAACGCATTTCATCTCAATAGCAGACGGACTATATTTCATTCTGTTACCAATGGTCACTGCCATTCAATGCACCATCTCTGGGGCCCTGACAAGTGGTCCTGAAAGAACAATGAGGAAAGTAAATTATATTATATTATATTATATTATATTATATTATATTATATTATATTATATTATATTATATTATATTATATTATATTATATTATATTATAGGGTGGGAGTTGGAAACCCTAGGTTTAACTGGGGCTCTGTTACTTAATTAGCTTAAACTTTTACAGCTGATCAAAACAGAAGCTTTCTCTACCAATCCCTCAGCCATGGAGCATAGATTCATTGAATTACTATAATGATTATTTCAGAGCAGTACAAGAAGTTTAAATATGTTGGCCACATAATGAGAAGATGGGACCCATTGGAAAAGACCTTGCTTGATACTTGGAAAAATTGAAGGCAAAAGGAGAAGGGGATGGCTGGCGATGACAGACGGAGAGCGTCATGGAAGCGACGAACTTGGACAGACTTTGAGAAATAGTGGAAGACAGAAGGGCCTGGAGTGTGATGGTCTATGGGGTCACTAAGAGTCAGACATAGCCCAACAACATCAGCAACAAAATGATGTGTGAACAGAAGCCTGGCAGAGCAGATAGGTAATTGGCTATCCCTGGAGTCAGGAGAATCTGGGTCAAAGCCTGCATATCATACATATTACAGTACTTGTGTAACCCTAGACAAGTCACTTAACCTCTTAATGCCCTAAGACTAGAATTTATAGAGCAAATGCTGACCTGCTCACTACCCTGGTAAAATTAAAAGCCTAGTCAAAAGAATTTCTAAAACTTATGGATCCATTTTAAGATTTTTAATATAATCTGCAAAACTGTATTAAGTAATCAAGATCAATACAATATATATATATAAAACTTTAGTTGTTAGGAATGGGAAGGGAGGAAAGTATCAAGCAAATATTTACAAATTGACAAATATTATTTCATTTGATTTTTACAACAGCCCTAGGAGGTAGGTTCTATTTGTTATCCCCAATTTATAGTTGAAGAATCTAAGGAAGATAGAGGTTAACTGATTTACCCAGGATCACACAGTTAGTAAATACCTGAGGCTGGAGCTGAACCCAGGCCTTCCTGACTCCATCTACTGAAGCCCCTAGCTGTTTCCATATGCTTTGCTGATGCTGTTCAGTCTTATCTGACTCTCTGTGACCCCATTTTGGATTTCCTTGGCAAAGATACTGAAGCAGTTTGCCATTTCCTTCTCCAGCTCATTTTACAGATGAGGAAACTGAGGCAAACAGGGTGAAGTGACTTGCCCAGGATCATCCACCTAGTAAGTGTCTAATGCTGAATTTGAACTCAGGAAGAGGAATCTTTCTGCCTCCAGGCCTGGCTGCTCTATTCACTGCTCCACTTAGCTGCCCTTCCATATGTATTAGATATATGCATTTCTCCAGACAGTCTAGTGGATTGGGGAGGAGAAAGTAAGGCTGGTGACTTTGCACAGACCTCCCTCACTTAAATCCAATTCATTTGTCAGTCATGGCATCATCTTCCTGATGTTGTGGTCATCTTGGAGAACAAAGGACAAAGCACAACCTGTGAGCAGTCCAAGCTGCCCCAATGGAGACCCAGCTGGCCAGTTCCAGTCAGCAACTCAGCTCCACTTATGCTCCTCTCTCCTCTCCTCTCCTCTTCTTTTTTCTCCACTCCTTCCCCACCCCTCTCTTCACTTCTCCTTTCATCTCCCCACATGAAGTATCATGCCCCTTACTTGAGAGTGTTCTGCCCAAAGGAAGGTAAATTTTGAGAGCTGAAACATACCTAGTTATCTCGAGGTTTATCGGCTAGATTTCTTTCTCAAAGACCATGCCTTAAACCCAATTTCACTCTGATTCTCAGTTGATTGGCCAGCAATAGGTCCCTGCCCAAGCACCACTTAATGGTTATTTTTTGGGCCCTGTTGGCTCAGAGTGAATGTGAATAGCAATTATTTCTCTTTTAGGCAGCAACCCTGAGGTCCCAGTTTAATTTTTTTTTTATTAAAGGGGCCATCCTTTGACTCACTTCTTAGAGGCCTAATCACTACATGAGCATTACCTCACTCAAAGTGAGAACCCGAAAAGACCTTAGCTTAAAAAGACCAAGATCTCCCATTGCATTCTTAACTATCTCCAGTTGTCTTGATCTCTATTTGGCCACTGGAAGCAGACGGCTCTGGAGAAGAAAATGAGGCTGGTGACTTTACACAGCCCTTTCTCACTTTAATCCAATTGAACTGCAAGTCATGGCATCATCTTCCTGATATCATGGTCCTTTTCAGGATTGAAGGACAAACCACACAACCACATGACTTGTGAATGGATGGGATGTTGGGTTTAACATCAGGAAGACTTAGTTCAGATCCTACTTGGACACTTACTAGCTTTATGACCTTGAAGAAGTCACTAACTTCTTTATACCTCAAATAACTCCCTAGACTTATCTGCTATCAGAAACTTTTTGCAGCCCTGTATCAGCAAGGTAAAGAAACCACTGAGCTTTTAAGTATATATTTATAAGTTGAAACTGATATTTCATTATGAGTCTTATCAATTAATTCAAACTAAACTGTTGAAGAAAATGTGAAAGACATTTGGAAAGACATGAGTAAAATATTTGTATACAATGTCTAAAACTTTCCTGAAAAACCGTTTTAACTGCTTTGTATATTAATATTGTTTACCTTTGTTTTAAGTATCTATTGCATTATTTATTGTCTTTATTACTATTATATTATCCAACACTGCTTTTTATTGTACTGCGCTAACAATTGGGCAATTTTATAATTTGATAAATCACTATTTAAAAATTTGTTTGATAAAGAACACAAATATTTTATCATATGTACATGGCTGCGTTTTGAATACCAATTAATAAGCTCTTCAAAAAGAATATATTAAAGAAACAATATTATTATTTCGCTACAATTTTTGAACACAAAGCTTTTGAGTACCTCAGGAAAAAAAAGTGTTTTTTTCTGTTTTCATTTTCAGAAGTATGAAGTGTTATATGTGAATGGCAAGTAAGTCATGGGTTTGGGTATGTGAGTGTTACTGTGTACATGTGTGATATTTTTGATAGTATATTTCATCTGAAAATGTCAAAAGGCTTTCTATTGTCATCAGTAGTTATGATCCAGAGCAGTTAAGCAGGGAATGATCTCTCTTCTCTATGCTGACTACCAACCTTCCAGGTTTCCTTTAAGTCCCAACTAAAATCCGACTTCCTGCAGTAATCTTTCCCCCACTCCTCTTAATTCCAGAGCCTTTCCTCCATTAATTATTTCCTCTTTATCTTGTATATAGTTTGCTTGGTACATTTGATTACAAGCCATCTCCCCTATTAGATGATAAGCTCCTTGAAGACATGGGCTGTCTTTTGCCTTTTTTGTACCCTCAATGCTTCGTTTAGTGACCGGCCAATAGTAGACATTTTATAAATATTTATTAATTAATTGAGTAAATTGAAACACAAAGAAATCAATGACTAGTATAAGCCAGCGACAAATCAGCCCACTGCCCATTTTTTGCATGGCCCAGACAAAAGAATGGTTTGCATGTTTAAAAATAAAATGTAAAAACCTTCCCACTAGAGGGGCAAGGCCAATATGGTGGCTGGAAAGCAGGGACCTGAGTGAGCTCCCCACCAGGTCCCTCAAAAAACCTATGAAAAATGGCTCTGAACAAATTCTAGAACTGCAGAACCCAAGAAATAGCAGAGAGAAGCAGGGCTCCAGTCCGGGACAGCCTGGATGGTCGCTGGGTAAGGTCTCTTGCACGGACCTGGGAGCAGAAGCTGGGCGCAGAGCAGAGCCCAGCTTGAGCCATGCCTGGACCAGTCAGACCAGGAGCTGGGTGGAACAGGCCCTAGCAGCCTGAATCAGTGAGATGTGGCAGTTACCAGACTTCTCAACCCACAAACACCAAAGATAACAGAGAAAGTTAGTGGGAAAAGCTGCTGGTACTGAGTGAAAGGAATTTGCTGTTAAGCCACCACCCCAGCCACAGAGGTGGTGCAACTCTGAGGCTGCTTACAGAGCTACAGCTGCTGTTGCTTCCAGCCCCAGGTCCACCTGGTAGGAGGAATTAAGTGGCGAATCTAAGGGTGAGTGCAGAGCCAGCTTAGATCTGAGTTGCTGTTCTGGTTGGCAGTTCTTGGGGGAGGAGGAGCACTGGTGTGGCAGAGCTTGCTGTGTAGAAATAGCTCTGAAAACAACAGTGCAGCCCCTTGGGACAAATTATTCTATACTCTACAAGCAATCATTCCCCGACAAGAAAGTCAAGGGTCAAGTAAGTTGGTTGGGAACATGGCCAGGCAGCGAAAATGCACTCAGATTCAGACTCATACTTTGGAATCTTTCTTTGGTGACAAAGAAGACCAAAACATACAGCCAGAAGAAATCAACAAAGTCAAAGATTGTATATCAAAAGCCTCCAAGAAAAACATGAACTGTTCTCAGGCCATGGAAGAGCTCAAAAAGGATTTGGAAAAGCAATTAAGAGAATTAGAGGAAAAAATGGGAAGAGAAATGAGAGTAATGCAAGAAAACCATGAAAAACAAGTCAATGACTGGCTAAAGGAGACCCCAAACAATAGTGAAGAAAATAACACCTTAAAAATAGACTAACTCAAATGGCAAAAGAGCTCCAAAAAGCCAATGAGGAGAAGAATGCCTTGAAAGGCAGAATTAGCCAAATGGAAAAGGAGGTCCAAAAGACCACTGAAGAAAATACTACCTTAAAAATTAGATTGGAGCAAGTAGAAGCTAGTGACTTGATGAGAAATCAAGATATTATAAAACAGAACCAAAGGAATGAAAAAATGGAAGACAATATGAAATATCTCATTGGAAAAACAACTGGCCTGGAAAATAGATCCAGAAGAGATAATTTAAAAATTATTGGAGTACCTGAAAGCCATGATCAAAAAAAGAGCCTAGATGTCATCTTTCAAGAAGTTATCAAGGAGAACTGCCCTGATATTATAAAGCCAGAGGGTAAAATAGAAATTGAAAGAATCCACAGATCACCTCCTCAAAAAGATCCCAAAAAGAAAACTCCTAGGAATATTGTTGCCAAATTCCAGAGCTCCTAGATCAAGGAGAAAAATACTGCAAGCATCCAGAAAGAAACAATTTGAGTACTGTGGAAACACAATCAGGATAACAAAAGATCTAGCAGCTTCTACATTAAGGGATCGAAGGACTTGGAATATAATATTCTGCAGGTCAATGGAGCTAGGATTCAAACCAAGGATCATCCTACCCAGCAAAACTGAGTATATGCTCTAAGGCAAAATATGCATTTTCAATAAAATAGAGGACTTTCAAGCTTTCTCAGTGAAAAGACCAGAGCTGAATAGAAAATTTGACTTGCAAACACAAGAATCAAGAGAAGCATGAAAAGGTAAACAAGAAAGACAAATAATAAGGGACTTACTAAAGTTGAACTGTTTTGTTTACATTCCTACATGGAAAGATGATGTGTATAATTCATGAGACCTCAGTATTGGGGTAGCTGAAGGGAATACACACGTATATATAAAGACAGAGGGCACAGGGTGAGTTGAATATGAAGGGATGATATCTAAAAATTAAATTAATATAAGGGATGAGAGAGGAATATATTGAGAGAGGGAGAAAGAGAGAGATAGAATGGGGTAAATTATCTTGCATAAAAGTGGCAAAGAAAAGCAGTTCCGTAGGGAGGGAAGAGGAGGCAGGTGAGGGGGAATGAGTGAATCTTGCTCTCATCAGATTTGACCTGAGGAGGGAATAACAGACACACTCAGTTGGATGTCTTACCCCACAGGAAAGAAGGAGGAAGGAGATAAAAAAGGTGGGGCATGATAGAAGGGAGGGCAGATAGGGGGAGGATGTAATAAAAAAAAACACTTTCGAGAAGGGACAGGGTCAAGGGAGAAAAATTGAATAAAGGGGGATAAGATAAAAAGGAGCAAAATATAGATAGTCTTTCACAACATGAGTATTGTGGAAGGGTTTTACATAATGATACGCATGTGGACTATGTTGAATTGCTTGCCTTCTTAGGGAGTGTGGGTGGGGAGGGAAGAGGGGTGAGAATTTGGAACTCAAAGTTTTTAAAAACAGATGTTCAAAAAAAAGTTTTTGCATGCAACTATGAAATAAGATAAACAGGCAATGGGCATAGAAATCTATCTTGCCCTACAAGAAAGTAAGGGAAAAGGGGATGGGGGGAGTGGAGTGACAGAAGGGAGGGCGGCCTGGGGAACAAGGCAACCAGAATATATGCCATCTTGGAGTGGGGGGGGAGGGTAGAAATGGGGAGAAAATTTGTAATTCAAACTCTTGTTAAAATCAATGCTGAAAACTAAATATATTAAATAAATCAAATTTAAAAAAGAAAAAGAAACATTAAAGTACAAATTCCCACTTCCAGTGGCCTGCCATACAGCTACCTGGATGTGTCTTTCCAACATCTTGAACTCAGAACTCTTTTCAATTTTCCCCTCTGTCTGACCAATCCTTCTCTGTATTCCTTACCAGATCATGGTTCTCCTCTCTCCCATTAACAAATCTCTCAAAGCTCTGTCCTCTTTTCTTCTGTCCTCTGCTGTGCTCTACTTTCCTCACCTTTCCTTACCTCTTCTCTCTCTCTCCTGTCATGGGTTTAACTATCATTTCACACATGCAAATGATTCCAAAATTTATCTGTCTAATCCTAATGTCTTACCTTAATTTCAGTCTTACATTATGAATAGATTACTTGACATATAAGGTAGTAAGTAATCTGGACCCCATCTATTTTTTAGTATTATTTCATATTGGTTCTTTTGTTTCACTCTTCATCACAGTCAGATAGGATTGCTTACCATTCCCTTTATACAACACTCTATTTCCCACTTCTGTGCTTTATCTCTGGCATGTACCCCTTTTTACCTCCACCTGTTAGAATACCTAGCTTCCTTCAAAGTACAGTTTAGGTGCTCCCCCTTAAATTAAGCCTTTTTCCTGATCTCCCAGTTTTTAGATTTTTCTTCCCCTTGTAATGATTCCATAGTATTTAAAAATGCTCTTTTTTTCTATTAAGCTGTATCCTCCCTTTCCCCCACCCCCAGGAGAGTGAAAGCTCCTGGAGAATGATGATTATTTCAGTTTTGGTTTTGTATCCTCATATCCAGCACAATGCCTTGTAAGTAGTAGGTGGTTATTTAAAGTTTGTTGTGTTGAACTGAAAATGTTCAAAACAAACCTTACTGTTTCTTACCCCAAACCATCTATTCTTCCCAAATTCCTCATTTCTGTTAATGGTACTTGTGTTGCCTTAGTCACCTAGATTTGAAATCTCTGGGGCATTTTTTAATTCCTCCTTTCCTTTATCCTCCATGTTTAATAAAACTGGAAATCCAAATTCACATCTCTGGATTCTCTCCCTTATTTTTCCTTTCTTTGGTAAGCACTGTAGTTTAGACCTTCATCATTTCTCATCAAGACTATAGAAGCAGCCTCTTTACCAGTCTCTTCTTGACAGTGTCTCTATCCAATAGTCCTTCTGTAATCCCAAGCAGGATGGGACTTTTTGCTGTTTTTTGTTTGAGTGCTTCTCAGCACTAAGGCAATCTAGTGCCTTTGATTGAGTCTTGCCTTTGTTTCAATCAAGAGTCTTTGATTGAATTGGGAGTCTTCGATGACCTGTCTAAGTCACAGGAAGGCCTAGGTCACATGGGTTTGAGTTGCATGGTTGTGATGCCCTCTGACCCTGAAGAAGTGTATATATACTTGAGATTAGCATTTTGTTTTGGGGGTTTCACTCATTGGGAGAGTGGTTGCATGGTTTGGCCAGATGAGACTATAGACAGTTGTCACGGAGCAACCCCCCCCCACTTTGAAAGCCCAGATGTTTGTGCCTCTCTCTGGTAACTATGTATTGTGATTTGGTCAGACAGACAGAAGCCTATCTGTTGGTTTCTGTTATTCTCTCTGCTCGTAATTCCTGTTTGTAATTTCTGTTTGTATTTTCTCTGAAGTTCAGGGTGCTGACTTTTTCCCCTGAGCTAAGTGAATGATAGATGTATGTTTAATTAAAGTAAGATTGTTAACCCCTTAAAGTTGCTTTCCTTAGAAAAAGAGATCAAAGAACCTGTGCTAGCACCCGTCCTTGTGCTGGTGTGATTGGCCTTACACAGCCACAGCAGCTGCAAGTAGTATTGTTGTTACACCTTCATATTCAACTCTACCAAGTTAATAGCAGAGACATATTCATTTTAATGGCCAGCTATGAATGACTTTCACTCTAGCACTCAAAAACCTTTCATGGAATCCCCATGCATCCTAAATTAAGCTGAAATTCCTTAGAATGGCATTCAAGGTTATTTACGACCCAGCTTCTACTTTTCCTTTCATTCATTTATCCATGCTCCAGCTGAAGGCAGAAACAGGAAGTAGAAAGGAGCCTCATCCACATAGCCACGGTGCTGTGCCTAACAACAATCATGTGACCGACAAGGAGGTGGTGACACCCAGAAGATACCATGAACTATGCACACACATCCATCAGAGACCACACACAACTTAAGACCAGCCCGGGTCAAGCCAAAATGCATCATTCCCTTCAGAGGCATGAAGTATGTCTCCACATGAGGGCCTTGGCTACAGATACTACATTTGTGTGTCTCCATGTATGTTTCCCATGTTTGCAATGAGAGTGTATGTATTTATGGAAGTGTGCCCCAGGCATATGGGAGAACTGTTACTTTTGTTACTTTGTTGTAACTTATTGTTACTTTTCTTACTGTGCAATTTCTTTAAATGCCTTTCATTTTAATTAATAAAATAGAAAAAGGTATACACATCAGTGGGTACTTGTGAACTGCAGTTTTGAGTGGTCAGTACCTTGAACTTTGGGGTACCTTGACTGAGGGATCTACTGTGTGAGTTGGGGGTGGAAATGTCTCCAGGTATATAGGTATATAGGTAATATACTCTCAGTGAAACCTTGCTGATTTAAATTCAACTGAACTGTCACTTTCAGAATATCTAAAAATTGTCTCTCTGGAATGGGAGATAATTAGAGATAGTTAGCAGAGGAAAGTAATGCAAGAAGTTGGGGTCTGGGAAGACGGCAAAAGATATGTCAATATGAACCCACAGAATCACATATTTAAAGATGGAAAGGATCTCAGAGATCATCTCATCCAAATTCCTAATTTTAGGGGTCTAAGTTACTTACTGAAAGATGTAGGGGGCTGAACAAGAATTTAATCTAGGTCCTCTGACTTTATAGTCCGCTATACCCTTATGATATCCTTGATTAAATGAGACTGTGCCCATACCTAAGGAAAGGAAAGGGTCCATATCAAAGGTGATCTCCTGTGGTGTTAGATCCCAAAGCTTCCTAACATGCAATCCTCAAGGCTACCTGCATATGTGAGAACCCAACTAACTTCTCTGCCCTCAGCCCTGTGGCTGTCACACAATGTTAGCAGAATAATCATCTTCCTCATTTGGCAGATAAAGAACTGGAGAGTTAAAGATTCTAAGTGATTTGGCCATAATCATTTAAATATCTTAGGAGATGAAGGATTAGACCTCTGACTGCAAGAACCACATTTTTCCAAACTATGTTGAGCTGCCAGGAGATGGTGCCAAATTGTGTTAGCACGCTGTTAGCGACCTTTCATTGATCTTGAGCCTCCTGGCTTTATGCTGAGCTACTGTTCTAGAATTAGCCTTTGAGATTCCCTGCCGGAAAGGAGGGAATCTAAGATTAATTCAAAGGGAGAATCCTAGAAATGAACAAGAGAATTTCTACAAATTATTTTGTTAGAGAAAAAAATTTTAAGTCTCACTAGGGAACAAGTTCAGAGACAAAAACACAAAAGACTTTCAAAGGTAGGCTGAGTTTAATCATGAGTTATCATTCTCAGAGCTAGTTATTATGAGTTGTTAATCGCATCTTTAGTAGTTGTGTCCTCCTTAACCCCCTCTGGGTATTCATTTACACATAAATCTTTTAAAATGAAAAGTCCTTCATAGGAGTGAGAAGTACCTTTCTCTGGGACATTGCTTTTGTTCCTGAATAGTTCTAACTTATGTGTATGTGTGTGTGTGTGTGTGTGTGTAGTCCTTTGAGGTTTGCAAAGTGCTATAGATTTATATATGTATCTATATACATACATGTCTATATATCATACAGATCCACATAAATACACATATACATATCAATAAGGACTACATAAATATTAGCTGTTATTGATTATAACATATTTTAGCATATGACAGAAACAACACAAGGTGAGTCAGCCTCATACTCTGAGAGAGTGCTATTTAACCAGAAGGTGGAATTGTTAACCACTAACTTGATCATTTCCAACGAAAAGGACCAGCCTCTAGGTTGTCCCACATTAATCATGGTAACTATGTCCATCATTCTGCTAAAGGAGAATGTGAGGGAAGTTCTAGGTTCTCTATAATTCTCAGGGAATTGGGTGACCTCCTGTCCCCCAGCTCTTTCTCTCTCAATGTCTGTGTTTGTCTCATTACTCTAAGAGGTATAATTATGGATTTACAGAATTTGCTCTTGAGCCTCCACCTATCAGAAATATCACTTTCCCCTTGATTCCAGTAGAGTCTCTAGTCTTGAGAAATGGCACAATAGAGTGAGGCCTCCATGAGAAGAGGCAGGCATGCTTGACTACTATAAAGAGTCCCTTTTTTCATTTTGCATAGAATTGACTATAGGAATAAATAGTACATGATAAAGAATCTACTGCATGACTATGACTAGGCTCTTTAGATTCTCCTAGACTCAGGTCATCCTCAAAGGACACATACATATATAACTATATCCTGAGCTCATAAATTCCAGGAAGGACATTCTTCAGCTGTTTTCACCCCACCACAGTCAGTCCTTCTGTGAATAAGCAAAGAAATATAGGAAATAAAGCATAGTTTCAGTCAGTCAGCCAACAAGTATTTATTTAGCTCTTACTATATGCTAGGCACTGTACTAAGTGTTAAGAATACAAATGCAAAAATATATAAAAAGAAAGATAAAAAGATAGTCTTGGTCCTCAAGGAATTTACATTCTAATGAAGGAAGACAACATATAATAAGGAGATGAAAAGGGGGAATGAGAAGACCTACTGACATAGGTGTATGGTAGAGAAAGTGCCATAGAGATGAGTCAGCAGTGAGCCTGAAGAAGAATGAAGACATCTTGTTCTTGGGGCTCCTCCTTAAAATCTTGGTTCTGGAAGGACCAAGCCAATCAGAAGGTAAGGCCTTGGGCCAGAGTATATGAACTTCCAATGTAAGAAGCAATCAAGGGATGAAGTGAGCTTCCAGGGTAAAGAGTTTTCTATTACATGATAGACAAGATCCTGTGAAGATGAGTCAGCCGTGCAGCCTGGAGAGGCTTCTACCTTATTATACTCTTGACTTCAAATTAGGTTAGCCACTACAAGAAAGAATCTAGATGACTGGATCTTGGCCTAAGCTCCTTCTCTTGACATAAGGACATGAACATAGGAGAATCCCTGGTGCAAAGTCCCATGATCAATGATTTTCAATTCAGCATCCTGAAATGAAGATCCAGAGAAATATAGTGACCACCATGCTCACAACTGAAACACAACTGACTTAAGAACATAACTAATTTTGGAAACTCCCCTTAGAAGTGTAAGTATGACAAGCATTATGGAGCAAATAGAAAGTTGCTCAAATGAATAAAGCTGAGTATTAAATAACCAAAGAGAAACTGCCAACTAAACTCATGAAAAGTTGTACAGTTTTAGCCACAAAGGGGAAAAAATGAGGGAGGGAAAAAGGCTTCTGATTGAACAAAATGAAAATCCTTTAATAATATTCAACTTTGGCTAGATAATAACAAAATGGAAACAGGATAATTATGATTAAAAACTCCCTTGCTAGACACACCTATTTTCTAAGCCCTCCATCAATTCATTACTTCTAGCCCACTGGATCTTCCAATGGTGAAGCCTGGAGATATTCTCTTTGTTAAAAAGTTAGAATGTTTGAGTATCGACTTGGTGAACAAGACAGCTGAGATTTGCTGTTGCTAATGAAATCATATATCTGATTCACATCACAGATGACAGAAAGACTGTTGAGATTCGTTCCCTTCAGAAAACCTTCATACATTTTTAGAGGCAATTGGGATTAAGTGATTTGCCCAAGGCCACACAGTTAATAAGTGTCTGAGGCCAGATTTGAACTCAGGTTCTCCTGACTGCAAAGCTGGTGCTCTATACATTGCACCACCTAGATGCCCCAACCTTCATATATTTAAAAGCCACCTCCTATTCTTTTATTGACTGAGATGGCACCAGAAGAGAGAATGAGGCTGGTGACTTTGCACAGCCCTGCCTCATTTAAATCCAATTCACTTGCAAGTCATAGCATCACCTTACTGATGTCATTGGTCCTCTTCAAGAACAAAGGACAAACAACAACAACATAGGTGATATAAACTGGATCTATGATTTCCTTGGTTTAGGAAATTTCCAAGTGAAGAAAGTCCCTCCACTAATACAGGTTAGTACATTCTCTGCAACTGATACTTTTAGTTGTCTAGAATACTAAGAGGTTAAGTGACTTGCCCAGAGTTACACAGTCAATATGCGTGAAAGGCAGGAATTAAGCCTGGAAATTCTGCAAGGCCAGGTCTCTCTCTACCATGCCATGCTGCCTTTCTGTGACCTTGAAAAATAACACTGATTCATAATCAATATTCTTCATAAGTCAAACCAGCAAAATGAGACAACATCAAGAGCTCTCTCTCATTGGCATAGCCAAAGCTACATCATACCCCAGCTAAGTGAGTCACTAAGCCTTATCCCGTTGGATACCAAATGGTCAGTGCATTCTCTTTTGTTCATCAGAGAAATGGGTCCTCCTAGGCCTTGGTAGTGATGTTTTAATAATCACTAGCAAGAATGGGAAAGGAAAGAGATTTTTATAGACTGGCATGATGGTGAGAACACAGAACAAGAAATCAGAAAATGCAGGTTAAGATCATGGCTGTGCCTCTAACTATCTCTGTGATCTTGATAGAGCCATTTGATCTCAGTTTCCTCACCTATAAAATGAAGGCGTTGGACCAGTTAATCCCCAAGTTCGATTCTAACTCCGCTATCCTATGAGGACACAATTGGCACCGGAGACAGGACAGCAGTAGAGAAATATAGATAAAACAGTGGGAATGCACAATGATTTGCTTCCTCTTAGCTCTGCAGTGGGCTGGATAGAAAGGAGAGAACAGAATGGCCCACAGGCCTAAACCAGTTCTGTAAGCATTTGGTCTCATTGTCTCCAACAAAGGACAACCCCCCTGCCCTCAATCTGCAGTTAACTACAGGGATGAACCATTTGGAAAGTTCTCTGCTTGCTGTGAAGGAAGATAATTTGCTACATAAATAATGAATTAGATGTGTATTAATTTGGAATTACTTGTTCAAATGGTTTGTAAAGCGGCTGTGTGATTCCAGGCAGTCATATGCTGTCAATTAAGGATGACTCTAAGCCAAATCTCTTTAAGCTCATTACATGTATCACCCACAGTGGAATTTCTTCAGAGGGTCATACTAATTCTGCCTTGTGGTGGAAGGGCAGTTTAAAACTGCTCAAGATTAGGAAATACCCTTCTGTAATTGCAAAAGAAAAGGAGAATTCTGCATGCTGAGTTTCCTGATGCTCTGGATTCCAGCTATTAATGCCTTTATGTCGCATTTTCACAAGGACTTCAAAAGCTCCAAGCCATCTCATGCAAGGAGAAGACTGTTTCTTGTCTTTATCTTGAAAGCTCACTTCATCCATAAGCTGAGACAAGTTGAATTAGAAGTGATACAAGTTAAAAGGAAATAGATGGTAGTGCTGTATTATGTATGAAACATGGATATTGAACATCAGTCCAAAAGACAACATGGGCATGTAGAAAAGCCCAGTGCCAGGCATGTCTAATAACATCTTCATTATTATTTTGAGAATATCAGGAGCAAAGAACTGAGTGGGAAATCAATTGAGGCAAACAGAGCCAGGGATCATTTTTAATAACGGTACTTATTCAATGTCTTCTCAAGCATGCATTCCATAATCCTTTCCTTTAATGCTCAGTAGAAATATGAAACGTCATTATACCTTCTCCACAGATAGACCAAGGGAGGCCACATAGCTTCTTTGAAATCCCAGAATAAGTCAGCGTGGACCAAAGACTATTAACCCTCATTAGTGTCTTAATCAGTATATAGTATATAGGATGGCAGGGTTAAAAGGAGAGTTAGTTTGTAGTTCATTTGTTGCCTGATAATCTGGGAAGAAATTAGTGGTTTCACCTTTATTCATACTATTTCTATTATACACGTGCATACTATTTTTCCTAATTAGGACTATAAATTTCCTTGAGATTGGGGAATACTTTGTCTTTTTTATTTTTGCATTTCCTGCACCTGGGAAAATGTCTGGCACATAGTAGGTGTTTAATAAATGTTGAATGATTAATTTTCCTCCTCTCCCTAGGAAAGGCATCACCATTACCTCCCCAGAAATAGACAGTTTATATTTCAATATTCTAATATACCTGGGATTTCAAGGATATGGGTACTCATGTGATCCGCCAGTTCAGAGGGCAGCACACCTTTCATATCTGGGATTTCAAGGATATGGGTACTCACCTGATCCACCAGTTCAGAGGGCAGCACACCTTTCATACTGTTAAATGTCTTTCTCTAAATTCGTCACCAATAATCTACCCATGTGTGGAAAACTCCCACTTTTCTGATAGAACTTTGTGTATATAATGACAACACTTGTATCCAGCTATTATACCTCAATCTTGCTATATGACTGGGCTTTATCTGGTCCTCCCTACATGTCCTCGATGACGTCTTTTGTGTCACTTCTCACATAGAAGTCACAATTTATAATGTGCTAGAGCCTAACATCCCTCATGGTCTTTCCAATTTCCTTTGATTCCTCTGATTTATCTGCAATTCTTTCTCACCTCTATTAGAACTGCTTGATAAAATTATAAGGGAACAATAGGCTGTCACTGATGGATAACAGGTAAGGGGAAGGAAATAAGCATTTATATAGCACCTATTGTGTGCTAAGCACTTTTTTATTTTTGACATTTTTATTGATGTCTTTTGTTTTTATATCACCTTTCTTTCTTTCTTTTTTTGGTAGGGGGGAAGGCAGAGCAATTGGGGTTAAGTGACTTGCCCAAGGTCACACAGCTAGTAAGCGTGTCAAGTGTCTGAGGCCGCATTTGAACTCAGGTCCTCCTGACTCCAGGGCAGGTGATCTACTCACTGCACCACCTAGCTGCCCCCTAAGCACTTTTTTAAAGAGACAAATATTATCTCATTTGATCCTAACAACAACCTGAAGAGGTAAGTGCTCTTATTATCACCATTTTAGAGTTTAGCAAACTGAAGCAAACAGAGGCTAAGTGACTTATCCAGGGTCATACACAGCTAGTAAACGTCTGGGGCAGGATTCAAACTCAGATCTTCCTGACTTCAGACCCACCTGACTGCCTCTTAACAGACTACATCTTTTTAGTCAAACAATTAACTGAAAGACACGGAGAATATAGGGTTTCACTCTTTGGTTTCCCCAGGTACCTTGTATCTGATCACTATTGTTGTAGGTTACATTGCTTGGTTGCTTCAGACATTTTGAATAATCATACACTAGTAGGTGGCGGCAGAGGAGGGAGCTACACAGGGATTTTCACGGTAATATCAGAACTTAATTCACGTTTAGGTTTCCAAAATAAAAGGGCCCTTATCTCCCATTCAAATACTCAAGCTAAGAAAATACCAAATATAGGCTAGCAGAAGGAAACAACTCACAGCCACATCTATAAACAGATCCAAAAGAAACGTATTATTTGTATAGCGTTTTAAGGTTTATTACTAATATTACTACTAATCTTATATACATTATGTCATTTGATCCTCACAACTCTGGGAGGCGGGTGCTATTATTAGAGGTAACCAAGGCTAAAAGAAGTGACCTGCCTAGGGTTACATAGCTCGTAAGTTGTCTGAGGTGGGATTGGAATGGAGGTCTTCCTGACTCCATTCTCCTGCACCACCTCATTATCTAGTCAAGGCAATACTTCTTCCCCACTCTGCTTGGTCTTACCTTTGCAGAGGCTTATACAGAACTCCAGGCTTATAGTACTACCTTGTAGTTGATATCCTCCAAACGGCAAAGTATTTTTTTTCTAGGCAGAGTGACAGGCCCCTTCACTAGGCTCATAATTCATAATGCCTATGAAGCATCAGGTCTGAGTTGCTTCTCCTTCTTGCGATTGAATGCCTTGTTGAGAGTCGAGCCTCTGTTACTCCTAGGTTATGGCCACTTTTTGGTCCTTCTTTTGATCCTGAAATTCTTCTGCTGGATGCAGGAAGCTTGATCCAAGGACTCCACCACTGTTCTGCCACTGCCGCTCCACTGTTGACAGTGTGTGTTCCTGTATCTTCTGCCTTGGTCCAGGAACTCATCATTTCAACATTAATTCCACCTATTGCCCTTCCTGGGGCCATATGATGTCCTGTTGCACCTGGTTCCCTGAGTACGAAGTTCTCTGGAAGGGTCACACTTCTCTAGAGAACCAAGCCCTAATAGATCCAATCAAATGTCCTAACTTCCAGCTCTGGTTCTCCTGCCTATGTCTATGTTTTCCTTTATCTCTGCCCTCATTTTGAAAGATTAAGTACAAGGGTGTAGCCCATGTGTCTGAACTGATTGTAAATCAAGAAACCTGCCAGATTAATGTACTTACTCATCTTTAAATTCAGCATTCCACTTCCATGCCTTTTCACAGGGTGTCCCTTCACATGCCAGGAATGCACTCCCTCCTTACCTCTGACTTGTTAGTTTCCTTCAACTCCAAATTCATCAAGAAGCTCTTCCTAAAGGCTTGTTGGCCCACACCTTTAATCTCAGCTACCAGGGTGGCTGAGGCTGGTGGATCTCTTGAGTTTAGGAGTTCTGAGTAGTTATGGGCTATGCCCACTGAGTGTACACATTAATTCAGCATCAATATGGTAAGCCACTGGGAAAGGGGGGATGAGATGTGGGATACCAGGTTGCTTAAGAAGTGGGGAATTAACTCAGATGAGAAATGGAGTAGGTGAAAGCTCCTGTGGCAATCAGTAGTGGGACTGAGCCAATGACTAGCCATATACTTCTAGACTAGGTAAAATAAGGAGACCTAGTGAGGAGGATTCCATAAAGTAAAATTCATATGTAAAAAATCTTCTCAAATAAGGCATCTCCCAGTCATGTGCTAAGCTTGTAGAATATTCCATTATGGATTCCACAAAGGAGAACATTTTTTTTTCAATGAGGACTGGGTATAAAATCAAGCAAGCATAAGACAGAAGATGTATGCACCCCATTGTTAAACCATGTCATATAAGATGTCCTTGGAAAGTTCAAATAAAGGAAGCATTCCCTAGCAAGAGAAAATATGAAAATAATGCAATTTGTGGATGATTTTGTGGAATGGTACATACAGGTCAGCTTTTAGAGCTAAGAAACCCTTGGTCCAAAAAGTCCTGCCTCTGACACACACTGGATCTATGGCTGGCCGTAAGCATTACACTCAGCACTGGAAGCAGCTCTCGGTTTCCTAGAGATAAGACCATATGTTGAGGAAGAGGTGCTGATCTCCATTGGAAGAGGGAATTTCCCTGCCTGAAGTTCCTGACAATACTGAAATCACAGGTCTAGGCCCTATTCCTAACCCTATTGTACTAATTGCATCAAACTCTAGAATATTACAATATCCCTTCAATGAAATCCTTAGTTCTCAAAAGAGATAAGCCTAGCAATTCACATAGGAAGAACAAGACAGTTGAAGAACTCATATTACCCTGAATGCAACATGCAATGTGATGGGAAATACATTGAGTTAGTCCATCAGTACATAACTATGTCCAAGTATACATGTTGGCTTATGTGACCTATGCATTCTCTTCCAACCTGAGATTTTGTGATTCTATATTTTTGATAGGCATTACAAATGGGCAATGAGCTAGTCCCAAAAATGAAAGAGAAGATTTAATGATTACATTTGGAAAATTGTTCTCCCTCCCCCTTATATTTAAAAAGTAGCCTTTGTGCCAATGAAGGTTTTAGAATCATTGATCCCAATTTTTGATTATATCAAATAGTTTACTGTTCCAGAAGCAGCTAGAACTAGTACTCTTTCAGTGATGATGCAATATTGCTGTCAGTAATGAGGTGTGATAACTTCAGAAACAACTTATATCAAGACAAAAACCAAGGAAGTACTGGAGGAAGCCACGATTTTGTGTTCTATTTCCTTTTGTCCCCTTAATAAAAGCCTGACTCACTGTGCCTTGACTTTTCATTCATTTTTGAACATCCACGTCAAAAAATGACATCAGTTACACATACATCAGAACTGCATAACTTATTTTGCTTCTGGGTTGTATTGTTTTGTCAAGGAGAATGATGTTTGGACTGGAAAGGACAGGATAAAAATGACTTCTAGGGAGTTGAAACTAAAGATAAATAAGAAAATTGTAAGGGAGTACCTAGTATCTGCTGTCTGTAGGGGTCACCCAAGAATCAGTCCCACGTCCTCTTTTCTTTTTCCTCTATATTATTTCCCTTGGTGATCTCATCAGTTGCCATGGATTCAGTTATCATCTCAATGTGAATGTTTCACAGATGTATTTATCCAAATTTAACCTCTCCCTGACCACCAATCTCACATTTCCGATTTCTATCTGGAAATCCAGAACTTATTATCTGAACTGAACTTATTATCCTTCCTCCTAAGCTGTCTCCTCTTCCTATCCCTGTCAAGAGCACTACTACCCTCCCAGTCACCCAGGCTCCCAACCTAGGTGTCACTGTCCAATCCTCTCTCTCTCCCACCCTCCATAGACAATCTGTTTGCAAGTCTTACAGATTTCACCTTCAAAATATGTCTCCTGGAACTCCTTCCTCTCCTCTAACACTGCTATTACCATGATACAATATCTCATCATCTCCAGTCTGCACTATAGCAGCAGTCTGCAAGTTGGTCTCCCTGCCAAACATATCCCTTCAGCTCATCCAGCTATCAAAGCTTTCATCCTAAAGCATCTGTCTAATAGCCACATCACCCCCCTCAATTGGTTCCCTATTTTCTCCAGAATTAAATGTAAAATCCATTGTTTAGTTCTTAAAGTCATTCATAACCTTGTCCCTTCCTATTTTTCAGTCTTCTTACACTTTACTCCTCTCAATGTGATGCAGCGGCACCGGACTCTTTGCTGTTCCTCATAAATAACACTCCATTTCCTTACTTTGTGCATTTTCATTAACTGTCCCCTATTCCTGAAACTCTCTCCCCTCTTCATCTATGCCTTCTGGCTTCCTCCATGTCTCATCTAAAGTTCCATGTTCTAACTTCTACCTTGCCCAGTTGTCACTAATCGTAGTGGTTTTCTTCTCCAGTTTATCCTGTGAGTATCATGTTTGTAACCTAATTGTTTACATATTATCTCCCTTGATTGTGAGCTACTTGAGAACAGATAGTACTTTATGCCTTTCTTTTTATTCCCAGTACTTAGCACAGTGCCTGGTATATCATAAGTGCTTAATAAGTGCTCGCCAACTTATTGACTTGATTTGATGAGTTGAAATCACCAAGCCCAGATATACTACATTTTATAGTACTGAAATAATTAGCAAGTATGATTTCTCATAGCCAGGGATCTTCCCTAGATCAGTAATAGAAAAATGTGAGATTGTGGAGTAAAGACAGGGACTCATTTAAGCTCTCCTCCAAACCCCTCCAAATACCTTTAAAGAATAACTCTAAACAAATTCTAGAGCAGCCGAACCCAAAAAAAGATGGAGTGCAACAAATTTCCAGCCCAAGACAACTTGGAAGGTTGGCAGGGAAGGTCTCTTGCACCAAGATGAGAGAGGAATGCAATCCAGCGCAGGCCAGACCAGCACAGACCAGATGCCAGCAAACCTGAGCAGGTCTAAAGGTGACTGAATCACTGGCAGCAGGGACAGTTTCCAGACCTCTCAGCCCATAGACTCTTAAGACAACTTGGGAGGTCATCAGGAAAGATCTGTTGCACCTGGGTGAGAGTGGAGCACAGTTCAGCACAGGCTGCTCCAGCACAGCCCCAGACCCAGCAAACCAGGAGCAGACCTTGGGAGCTACTAAATCAACAGTAGCAGTAGCAGCCACTGCTGCTTCCAGAGCTCTCAGCCCACAGATAATAAGGGGGTAGAACAATGGGGCAGAAGGAGATTACAGGGGCTTTTTTCCTAACTCTGAGACAGGCCTCTGTTGTTTTGCCCATACACAGAACCAGGTGGCAGTCCTAGGTGGCAGTCCCAGGGAGAGGGGGAGCCCTAACATAGCAGAGCTTGTAGCAGCAGTGGAGCAGAAACCCTCCTCACAGTTCCAGGGCAGAAAAGAGTGCTTGTGGTCATGAACATACCATAGCACAGGCCAGAAGAGTAGTAAACACCTGTCCTTAGAGCATACCATCTTGGAAGAAGTGGAAACTTTTAGGGCCTGAGAAGTATCTCTGAAAATACCTGCACAAAATCCCTGAAGCTTGGGACAGGCCACCCTCCATCTTGGAAGCAGAGCCCTATTTTAATAAACAGTTAAAAGCTAAGTAATAGGCTAGGAAAATGAGCAAACAATGGAAAAAACTCTGACTATAGAAAGTTATTGTGGTAACAAGGAAGATCAAAACACACATTCAAAAGAAGACCACAAAATCATCATTCCTACATCTGAAGCCTCCAAGAAAAATGTGAATTGGTCTCAGGCCATGGAAGACCTCAAAAAGTATTTTGAAAATGAAGTAAGAGAGGTGGAGGAAAAATTGGGAAGAAAAATGAGAGTGAGGCAAGAAAATCATGAGAAAAGAGTCAACAGCTTGCTAAAGGAGGCACAAAAAATTAAGAAAATAAAACCTTAAAAACCAGACTAGGCCAAATGACAAAAGTGGTCCAAAATGCCAATGAGGAGAAGAATGTTTTAAAAAGCAGAATTGGCCAAATGGAAAAGGAGGACCCAAAGCTCACCGAAGAAAATAGCCCCTTAAAAATTACAAAGGAGCAAATGGAAGCTATTGACTTTATGAGAAATCAAGAAATGATAAAACAAAAGCAAAAGAATGAAAAAACAGAAGACAATGTGAAATACCTCACTGGAAAAAACAACTGACCTGGAAAATAGATCTAGGAGAGATAATTTTTAAATTATTGGACTACCTGAAAGCCATGATAAAAAAAAGCCTAGACATCATCTTTCAAGAAATTATTAGGAATTATTATTAAGGAAAACTGTCCTGATATTCTAGAACCAGAGGGTAAAGTAGAAATTGAAAGAACCACTGATCACCTCCTGAAAGTGATTCTAAAATGAAAACTCCCAGGAATACTTTAGTCAAATTCCAGAGTTCCTGGGTCAAGGAGAAAATATTGCAAGCAGCCAGAAAGAAGCAATTCAAGTATGGTGGAGCCACAGTCAGGATAACACAAGATTTAGCAGCTTCAATATTAAAAGATTGGAGAGCTTGGAATATGATATTCTGGAGGGCAAAGGAGCCAAGATTACAACCAAAAATCATCTACCCAGCGAAATTGAGTATAATCCTTCAGGGGAAAAATGGATATTCAATGACACAGAGAATCTTCAAGCATTCTTCATGAAAAGACCAGAGTTGAATAGAAAATTTGACTTTCAAATACAAGACTCAAGCATGAAAAGGTAAACAGGAAAGGGAAATCATAAGGGACTTGATAAGGTTAAACTGTTTACATTCCCAGATGGGAAGATATTTGTAACTCATAAGATCTTTCTCTTTACTAGGGTAGTTAGAAGGAGTATATATAGACAGAGGGCACAGCTGTGAGTTGAATGTGAAGGGATGCTATCTAAAAAAATATAATTAAGGGGTAAAAGAGGAATGTATGGGGAGAAAGAAAAAAGGGAGAGGTAGAAGGGGTTACTGATCTCACATAAAAGAGGCAAGAAAAAGCTTTTACAATGGAGGGCAAGAAGGGAGAGGTGAGGTGGAATGAGTGAATCTTACTCTCTTCAGAATTGGCTCAAAGACAGAATAACAAATACACTCAATTGGGTATAAGAATCTATCTTACTTACCCTACAGGAAAGTAGGAGGGGAAGGGAATAAGAGAAGGGGGAAGGTGATAGAAGAGAGAGCAGATTGGGGTATGGGGTAGTCAGAAGCAAAAATACCTTTGGGGAGGAACAGGGTGAAAAGAGAGAGAGAACAGAATAAATGGGAGGAATAGAATGGAGGGAAATACAGTTAGCAATAGTAACTGTGGGAAAAAAATTGAAGCAAGTTTCTCTGATAAAGCCTCATTTCTCAAACATATAGAGAACTGGGTGAAAATTATGAAAATAAGAGCCATTCCCCAACTTATAAATGATCAAAAGATATGATCAGTTTTCAGATGAAGTAGTCAAAGTTATCTATAGCCACATGATAAAAATACTCTCACTGTTAATTCCAGAAATGCAGATTAAAGAAATTCTGAAGTATTACCTCATACCTATTAGATTGCCTAATAGGAGAGAAAAGGTAAATGACAAGTGTTGGAGAGGATGCGGGAAAGAGATTTCAGTGCATTTGAACTTGTGAACTGATTCAATGATCTTGTAGAGCAATTTGGAACTATACCCAAAGGGCTATAAAACCATGCATATATCCTTTGACCAAGCAATACCACTACTAGGTCTGCATCCCCAATAATAAAGATAATAAAACAAAAAGGAAAAGGACCTATATGTACAGGAATATTTATAGCAACTCTTTTCTGGAGGTAAAGAATTAGAAGGGAAGCCCATCAATTGGGGAATGGCTGAATAAGTAGTGGTATGTGATTATGATGGAATACCATTGCACCATGAGAAATGACGAACAAGATGCTCTCCAAAAAACCTGGAAACACTTGCATGAGCTGATGCAAAGTGAAATGTACTGTGTACAAACAGCAATATAGTATGATGATTAGCTATGAAGGACTTAGCTATTCCCAATGACACAATGATCCAAGACAATTCTGAAGGACTTATGATGAAAAAAATGCTATCCCTACCCAGGGAAAGAATTGATAATGTCTGAATACAGATTGAAGCATACTTTTTTACTTTATTTTTCTTGAGTTTTTTTTCGTCTGTGTTTTTTTCACAATATGACTATTATGAATACGTTTTGCATGACTACACATGTATAGCCTATATTGAATTGCTTGCCTTCTCAATGGGGGCTGGGGGAGCAGGAAGGGAGAGAATTTGGAAGTCAAAGTTTTAAGAAATAATGTTGAAAGTTGTTTTTAAGTGTAACTAGAAGAAAATAAAATACTAAAGAAACAGAAAGAAATTTTTAAAATAAAATAAAATAATGTAAAAGTATTGGAGTAAGGCAAATTTCCTCAAAAAGGAAGAGAATGAAAACTTCTGAAACTGAATTAAGTTTTTGTTTATGTTGTAGAACAAAAGTAGGCAAACTTGAAGACCAAATCCTGCCCCTGCTTTTCACATTTTAAAATACGGTTTTGTTATATACAAAAATATAAAAAAAACATTCTTAGTTGGGGCTGAATTTGGCCCTCAGATCGTAGTTGGTCAACCCCTATTCCAGAATGTGTTTGTAAAGACATGGTTAGTGAATATCTAGAAAATGGAACAGAGAACATAAGGGGCCAGAATGGCTTCATCCAGCACAGAGTATGGCAAATTAATCCTATTTCCTTTTTTTACAGGGTTACTGGACTGGAAGGTCATATGAAAGCTAAAGAAAGAGTTTCTCTACATTTTTTCAAAGTATTTGACAAAGTGTCTCATGCTATACTTACTGAAAAGATTGAAATACACAGGCTAGATGATAACATGTTTAGTTGGATTCAAGGAAGAGTGAGTATTTCTAGAATGTTTGGCCATCTGCTATTTAACATTTTTATCAACAATTTGCAGAAAACCAAAAGTGTCCTTCTTATCAAATTTGCAAATGATATAATATCCTGGGTTGTAGAGTCAGAATTCCAAAAAAGTCTTGATAAACCAGAATCTAATAAGAGGGAAATTTTTAATAGGAGTAAATGTAAAGTTTTATGCTTGGGTTCAAAAAATCAGCTTCACAAATACTAGCTGAAGTAGAACTAAACAAAAGTTCATTGGAAAAAAATCTGGGTTTTTTAGTGAACTGCAAACTCAACAAGAGCAAATCATATGCTACAGCAGCCAAGAAAGGTAAGACAAGTATATACAATATATAGCCATTTGGAGGTGATAATATTGTATTCTGTAATCAGATCATATATGGAGTATTGTGGTCAATTCTGATTGTCACATTCTAAAAAGGACATTAATGATCTGGAAGTCATTCATAGGAGGATAACCAGAGTAAGGAAAGGCCTCAAGAATAAGCATATTATGATCATTTTTAGAAGGAGGCGTTTTAGCTATATGGAAGAGTTAGGTGCAACATGATAGCTATTTCCAAGCGTCTGAAAGGGTTTCACATTGGGAAAGGATTGACTCATCCTGCTTGGTCCCAGAAGGCAAATGTAAGAGACGTGGGTATAAGTTGCAAAAAGGCAAATTTAAGCTTGATGTAAAGAAATACTGAATAACAATTATAGCCATCCAGAAGTGAAATGGCTTACTTTAGACCTCACTGAAGATCTTCAAGCAAAGGCTGAATGACTCTTTTTCTGACATGTTGTAGGGGAGATTATTTTAAATCATGTTATTGTTGTTATTATTGTTAGCTATATATTATTATATAGTATTATACATTGTTATATAGTATTATTATATATTATTCAGGAATATATTGAACAAGATGAACTCTGAGGTATCTTCTAATTCAGCTTCTTTCCACTCTCTCTGATCTTTTGTCATTTTTGCTAATGGGATAATATATGGTCACATCTCAGAATGGTTTCGATTTGTACTTCACTTATTATTAGTGGTTTGGAGCATGTTTTCATGCAGCCACATAGCTTGTACATCTTTTTAAAATTATTCATACCATTATTAGAAAATGGCTCTGGTGTTTATAATTGTGTACATTCTCTGTATATTTTTGATGTTAAACTTTTGTCAGTGATACTTGATGAAAATATTTTCCGCTCAATCACTCGTCTCAAAATTCTGAAATAGCTTTTTAAATATGTTTTTGTCCTGTAATTCCCAGTGTAGATGTCATTGTCTTTTGCAGAAAGCAAAAACAGCCATAAGCCAGGAACAATTGTGCCCTCTATCGTCATTTGTCAGACCATCATCCTCCCTAAACAAAAATCCTATCCTTTCTTGGATCCTCATAGATCATCCTTTAATCTTCAGGTCTCTTCCAAACCAAAGATTCTACAAGTCTACTCATTGAAGACAGATAGTATCCCTACTCAGACATAGCTATAAAACCTTTCATCCCTGCACTGAGTGCACAACCATCTGCAAACAAAAAGTCACATATCAACTCTCCCTTCACTTTAGTCTTGGCTTGTAGCAATTCATCCACAGTGAAGTAGCTGACCTTGATGTTGTTTCTGTCCTCTTTGAAGGCATCTGACAATATCACTGAAAACATCGTGCTAAAAAGCATGGGAGCAAAGACATAGCCCTGCATCACTCCACTGGTGACTGGGAAAGCATGAGAGCATCATCCATTATCCAGATCCTGTGCAAGCATGCCTTCATGAAACTGATGTACAATATTGACAAACTTCTCAAAGCAACCAAATTTTGCCAAGATCTTCCACGAGCCCTCACGACTGACAGTATCAAAGGCCTTGGTCAAATCGACAAATGTGTTCAGACTTCTGTTCTGCTCCTGACATTTCTGCTGAAGTTGCCAGGCAGCAAACACCATGTCAGTCATTCCTCAGCCCTTTCTGAAAGCCACACTGATTCTTGGGTAGATGATCATCTTCCAAGTGAAGGACCAGTCTCTTAAGGAGAACTCTGGCAAGAATCTTGCTGCAATGACTAAGAGAGAGACACCCCACCCCAGCCCTCTGTGATTGTCACACGGCCACAGGACAACCTATTTCCTTTTCCTTTATAGAGATGGACAATGGAAGCATTCTTGATCACCTTTGGGATAATCTCCTCTTGCCATATAACCTGGAAGATTTAGTCAGCTTTTGTATGAGTGATAGACCGCCCTGCCCTGTAGATCTCTGCTGGAATGAAATCAGTACCAGGTGGTTTGCCACAGGAGAGGAGCCTACTAACATTCAAAACCTCTCCTTCAGTTGGAAGTTCAGCTAGAGAGGGACTGACTTCAACCTGAGGTATACAGTCAGTGGCTTCAGCAATGGTTGATGATGGTCTGTTGAGAACACTATGAAAGTGTGCAGCCCATTTCTCCAGGATCACGCTCTTATCACTGATCAGTGTGGGTCCATCAGCACAGAATAGTTGAAACACACCATCGATCTTGGGCCTATAAATAGCCTTCAAGGCATCATAGAAACACTATGTTACTGTCATAGTAGCTGAATTGCATCTGCCTTTTTAGTGAGCCAAGAAGCCTGCATCTCCCTAAGCTTCACCAAATGTTAAGCCCTTCTCTAGAGGTAGATTGCAATGCCTATAACACATTATTAAATGATGACCAATAACTTTTCAAAGCTATTCAAATATGAAATTTGGCTTTGCCTATGACCATGCTGGCTCTTTTCTTGTGCAAATTATATTCCTCGGAGCTTCAAATCACAAATTATTGGTTTCACTGGCAATTATATATTCCCTTGCTTTAGGTCTTAGAGAGGCCTGGTGAGGAATGCGATCTGAGAAATATTTGAGCTCTTCAAATGAGTCAATCAACAAATATTAATTAAACACTAATCGTATGTCAGGCACTGTGTGGAGTACTGAGAATGCAAAAAACTGACAAACTAAATATTCTCTGGCCTCTAGGAGCTTACCTTCTATCAAGGAAATTAACATATATGTATATATATATATGTATGTATGTATGTATGTACATATACACACATACATATGTACGTACAAAATTTATATGAAGTAAATACAAAGTATTATTTGGAAATGGAGAGTTAATAATAATGGGGAGTGGGGGATAAGGAAAGGCCTTATGTAAGAGGCAGTCCTTGAGCTCAGGTTGGGAGGGCCTTCTCCAAATGTAATTGTGATTTTTTTCATTAACAAAAAACTAAACTACATTGAGTTCTAAACTGCCATTGTCTCTTTAAATATTTTTATTTAGGGGAGGGAGGGGTCAAAGAGCAAAGGAGACACAGTGGAGTCTAGTGAGAGTCCATTTGAGAAGACATCTGTTTTTCTCAAATTGGCAGCGACCAGTGGCACCCTGTTGCTCCTCAATCCTTGTTGGGCTGGACAGTACCCAGTGACCCTGCTTATAACAGCAGCGACAACATGCAGGGGGATCTAAAAAACAACTGAATGTCCTTCAAACACAGTTATTTCCAAAGACCCGTCGCTCTTTAACTTTCTGATTTTATCTGCTGAGACTTCAAGGACTGGCAGAAGAGTTGAGTGTAAAGTTGTGGGTGAGGGTTTCTTTTGTTAAGATTCAAGGAAAGTATCCCACTTGTACATTAGGGAAAAATTGGGAGTCAGAGGCCCTGGGTCTGCAGTTTCCTGTGTGACCTTGGGTAAATCACTTAATCTCTGTGGGCCACAGTCCACCCAGGCCCACCTCCCATAAAATGAAAGTTTAAATTGGATGATCTTGAAAATTGCTTCTACCCCTGAATCCTATGATATCAATAATTGAAAAAAAAATGTTTGTATCTGTTATGACTAAAGTCTGAACACTAGCCAGTGTCCACAGTGTGGTTACATTAGAAAACACAAAAAAATTAATCTTTTTGCTCAGCTTTCTGTACTGAAGCCTGTTTTAAATAAGGATTTTTGCCTAGGGTAGGTCCTATTAGTGCATGAAATCATATTTTCATTTCATAATTGGGCTGGGCAGCTTCAGACAAACACACCTTTAGGCACAGGACCTTAAACAAGTCAATAATGCTTAATATTTTTTAAAGATGCTCTAAAGTTAAATAGAAAAACAATAATAGAAGTATTACAATGCTAACTCACATCTGTATGGTGCTTTAAGATTTATAATGAGTCTTCCTCACAAGCCTTGTATGGGACAAAGCATTATTCAACATTAACCATATTTTGGCCTCTGAGAGGGAAAATACCTTGTTCAAGCCCTACAAGTACTAAGCTGTAAGACTCAGGATTCAAATTCAGACATCAAAGTCTAGTGTTCTATCCACAGTGCCTAGAATGATGTAATAATAATACTTCCTATTTCTATAGCAATTTAATAGAGGGTATCCCAAAATTCTTGGTGCAGTTGTAAACCACTAAATCTTAAAACTGTATTGAGACTTCTGGGCCATCCCATATTTATCAAGGACTTTATTCAAAACAACCTCATAGGGCGAGTAGCGAAAGCATTACTATTCCCATTTTATTGGCAAAGAAATCAAGACTCGGCGATCAAATGATCACTTCTAATAAAGGCTGGAAGCAGTGCTTAGATGTGAAGCTTTTGATTTTGAGCTCAGTGTACTCTATCTTAGACCACAGGGCCTGTTGTAAAAGGGAGCCTGGTAACATTAGTTAGCATTTGTCTTTGAGTCCGACGTCCGTCCTCTGGGTCTGAGCCCTTTTTCTGCCTCCTACTAGTTATGTAACCTTGGGCGCTCATTTAACCACAGAATGATGTATCTGAAAGGGGCATTAGAGGTCATATGGTCCATCGCTTAACCTCCCTTCCGTACGGCTTCCTTATCTACAAAATGTAGATTATAATATTTGCCATGCCTGTCTCAAAGGATTTTTTTGAGGATCAAATGAGATAATGTACACCAGGTACTTGGTAACCTCAGAGCACATGCTATACAAAGGCCAGTATTACTGTTGTATATAGAATCATAGATTTATAGCCCTCAGAGCCCTTTGAGACTAGCTAGTCCAAACCTTTCATTTTACAAATGAGGAGCTGAGGGGCAAAGAGGTTAAGTGAATTACTCAGTCACACAGGCAGGAAGTAACAGAGTAGGGATTCAAGGGGACATCATCTTTACTTCAAATCCACTATTTCTGCCATTATAGAACACTGCCTCTCTCCCTCTTGTTCTTCCTCTCCTAGAGACCTGAACCAGAATACAGTTGTTAATTATAACAATAACTAGAATTTCTTTAACATTTTAACTTTTGTAAGGTAGCACAAATATCAACTTATTTCATCTTCATAACAACCCTGGGAGGTAAATGGTATTATTATCCCCATTTTATGAATGAGCTAACTAAGGCAGACAGATAGAGGTTAAATGACTTCCCCTGTATTACACAGATAGTGTCCGAAGCTAAATTTGTACTTAGGTCTTCCTGACTCCTGGTCCAGTGCTCTATCTGTTGTACCAGCTAGCTGAACCATTTGTTAACCAAAACATATATACAGTGGTATGTGTGTGTGTCTGTGTGTGTGTGTGTGTGTGTGTGTGTGTGTGTGTGTGTGTACACAGTTGTTTTATACATAGTGGTTATATATGCACACACATGTATATATATATACACATATATACATATAGAGAGTGTATCTGTGTGTGTACACATGTATACACACTCATACACCCACACACACATCCATCAATGATTTATATGGGTGAATGAGCACTATCAGGTAATCTGGTCCATCCCTTGGCCTCCAACAAGGAAGGATTATTTTGGCAAATTAATATTGATCCTATTTCAAATTTCCCAAGAAGGACATTTTGCAGTGCCCCTCAGTAATTTTGTTCTAGTATCCATCTACTCAATCTTTCCTCTGCAACTTTACATTAATATTCTTAATATCCCTAAGTCTAAAAGGCTAATTAACTTTGGGAGTTGTAAGTTGTATTCTATTTATTTCATGTACAATCAAAATGAAGCATGGACCAGTAAGGTGATCTATTCAAAGCTGGAAATAGAATGTAACAAAATAGACATAACTGCAGTGTAGCTCCAAGGGAGTCAAATCTGACACCAGTAACGCTAGGGTCAAATTCTGGATCTGCTAATTACTCCCTATGTGCGCTTGGGTGATCACTTCACTTATTAAAATCTAAGTTTTGTGTCAGCCCAAGCATGGGGAGTTAGGAATGGGCACTGTCCTTGCTACAGGAAGGGGCTCATCGTGGCAGATGATTTGAAGAGATCCCTCTACAAAACTTTTCCAAGTATTGGATGCTATTAGTGCCTGTTATCAAAGCAAAGATAACGTTCTAGAACAGTGAGACTCAAATAGAAATAAGTCCCTGGGGCTGCATATTGACTTAGAAAACTCCAAATGAACATTATCTATGCTGTATCATATGTTACTTATTTTGTTAATTATATTTTCTTTTCTTTCTCTTTTTTTTTGGCAATGGGGTTAAGTGACTTGCCAAGGGTCACACAGCTAGTAAGTATCAAATGTTTGAGACTGGATTTGAACTCAGGTCCTCCTGTCTGCAGTACCAGTTCTCTATCTATTGTGCCATGTAGCTTCCCTTCCAAATATATTTTAATCTTATACAAGCCATAGTGAGAAGTTTTGCAGGCCAGCCTCATAAATAACACCTCTGCCCCTAAACATGCTTAAAGATCTGATTCCCTAATGACTTTTCATTTGCAATAGATCAGGGAAGCAAACTTGAACTTTCAAAAAAACAGAAGTGTCAATTAAATCAGTTAATTTAATTTGATTGATTCCCATTGATGGTGAGTTTCATAGCTAGCAGCAATACTAATATCGAGCCGATTGTAAACATGTAATGCAATGTAAACACTTCTCTATTATTTGAAGAGTTGGAGCAGTTTATTTTAACCCTACAGTGTCCTCACCTGACACCATTTTGTGCCCCAGCCCCCCACACCAAGCAGTTGTTACTGATTTTATATGTGGTAGCTTTCAAGGTTGGTAGTATGTGTCCTGCCTTCTCTTTCTTCATGTGCTTGATCATACACTCCCTGGGATCAAATTATAATTTTTCTGTGGTAAGACCATGACTCCTCAAGGCATCATACTCACTTTTTGGAGATGATTGACCTAAAGGGTCATTTTATTTTTATCCTTAGATTGGCATTCTGGCTCTAACCTGTGTTTTTGTTTTATTTCTCTTCATGTACTTTACATGCCAGACAAACTGTACTATTATTTGTTTTCTTATCTTATCCTTCAGTCACCCACTTCCCTGTTTTCATGCACATCACTCCCCATGCTAGAAATTTATTATCTCCTCACACTAGATGTCAGAGTGGCTAAAATGCTCGTAAGAGTAAGAAAGACCTGAGTTGGAATGCTTCCTCAGATACTAGTAATCTATGTGACCCTGGGCAAGTTACTTAACCTCTCTCAGTCTCAGTTCCTTCATCTCTAAAATAGGGTTAATACCCTAGCTCATGAGGTTGGTATAAGGCTCAAAAGAAATAGCACAAGTGAAGTTCTTTGGCAATCTTAAAGTACTATATAAATATTAGCTATTATTACCTTCACTTTTTGGGGGGTGGGGGGAAAGGAAGGCAATCAGGTTTAAGTAACTTACCCAGGATCACATGGCTAATAAGTATGTAAGGCTGGATTTGCACTCAGGTACTCCTGACTCTCCATTTCTTAAAATACTTCTCTTCCTTCCTTCTTGGCCCAGCTCAGGTGCTGCTTCCACAAAGCCATTTCTTACCCTCCTCTCAAAAATAATCTTTTCCTTCTCAGAATTGTTATAACACTATAAACCTTCCTTTACCTTTACCACATTCTACCTTCTTTTATTCTTATTTGGGTACAACATTCTCTTATTAAATCATAACCTCCTTGAGGATGGAGACCACATTGTTTTTAATCTTCATATCTTCAGTGCCTGGCCCTCTGCCTTGAACTTAGTAGGCATTTATTAAGTGTGAATCAATTTAAATTGATTTAATAGTTCAGTGGCTTTAAAGAACAGCAAAGCAGCCACAGAACTGATTTGATCCCAAATTTCCTAACTCATAGAGTTGAGTGTTTTTAATTTCTTTTTATTATAAACTTAACCAACAATGAATTTCAGGATACAAAGAAGAATGGAAAAGAGGATTATATACTAAACTGTGGGTTTTGTTTTGATGTAGATTTCTTAAGGCTAAAGGATAACCAAACTGCCCTGCCTGGCTGTGTCCCCTCCCAAACTTCTTACCACTCTATTTTTTATATTTTTTTTAAAAAAACACTTCTTTGATGCTCTTTTCATTTAGGGTTTTCATTAATTACTATTACTCTCCATTGTCCCTCCTCCAAATAGCCCTTCCTTGTAATAAGCAAGTATAATCAGATAAGACAAATAAATACATTGGCCATGTCTTAAAGTATATCTTGTTCTGCCCCTTTAGTCCATCGCCTCTGTGGCAGGAGATGGGAAACATAATTCATCATGAGCCTCCTGAATTCATAATTAGTGATGGCATTGATCAGAATTCTTAAATCTTTCAAAATTGTAGTCCTTTACATTATTTTTCAAGATTGATACTTCCAAATTTTCCCTCATTGCCCTGAGAAATTTACAATGGAATATTTCACAATATAGACTGCCCCTCCTCTTTTTTTTGGTTGTTTTTCTTCAAAGGAAATAGTATTACAATATATTTTTCTTTTACTATTATTTGCCTGACTCTTCATCTCAAATCTTCACTTCTCACAACATTCAACTCCATCAATAATGTTAGTGATAGCATTGCATTTAAAAAAAAAAGACAGTCTCAGGCAACAAGTTTACAGTAGTAAAACTTCAGCAACAAAAAACATGACTTACTTGACTGTCCCCAGGTAGTCCAACTTCCCGTTGAGCTTGGCAACTAGTCCCAAGAAAGGCTTCTGGCCAGTTTCAATAGTGTGATCTCTAGCTTTTTCCTCATTTTTCTTTTTGTTGGAATGGGCCATGTTTAATTGTCTCACTGATAGCGACAGGAGGACAAGAGCAACTTTTAGCAGGAACTGGACACAAAAGAGCTGCCTGAATCCAGTAAACACTAGAGAGTACAAAGAACAGAGGATGAGAATGAGAAGGTTTGAAACAAATTATACTACAGATTTTTTTCTGCCAAATTTCCCCCTACTCACCCCTAGCAGGGGCCCTCACATAGGGTACATGACTGACAACTATTTTTACAGCTGACATGATGGAAGTTACAAAGGGTGTCCTATATCTCATCTGGTTTCAACTTAGATCTTTCTAATGAAAAAGCCAAGTGTAGAACCACATTTTCTTCTAATTTCACTAAAGATTTAGATGTTTTTCATCCTTTTCTTCCAGTTATGCTTACAAAACTTAGCAAAAACTATCAAAGTCTTCCTCCTGGTTAAACTGAATGGAACATTTTTCAGCATGATTTTTATTTCCTTAGATATTTGGTGTTAACCTTCTATCATCATTCTCTGATCTGTCTCTACTTCATATTCTAAATTTATCTTAATTATATCTATATTCTAAATTTAAATGCATTGGACAACAATTTACTTCCTTCACTGTTTAACACTGCAGTGGTCTTAATTCTTAATGATAATTAAAACTGATTCTTTTCTTTTTTCTCTATGGTCACCTATCACCTGTTCTCTATTATCAATTAATCTTTACCTTTAACATATCTTTGCACTATCCCTCCACATGTGCAATTTGGACCTCAAACACATCCTTCTCTTCTCCTTTATCATAATCAAAAATATCATCCTTCCAAATAATTCAGGTTCTGGACCCTATCTTATTCCACTTGTTACAACTAGGCCATGAATTTTCTCTTCATCTGGATAATTACTGGCATGATTACTACAAACTTATTCTCCGTATATTCTGCTCCCAGCCATTCAGCTTCACTGAAATGCTCTTCCTTCCCCACTATTTTAATGAGCTTTTTTTTGGTCAGACCTATATTTTAATTGGTATAAGCAACTCACACAAAGAAAAGACCCTTTTACCAATAGAGTCAACTGTCTTTCAATTTACATCTTAAGGCATTGACCGAAGTAGCAAAAGGTTAAGTGATTTTCCCAGTTACACAAACAGGATGTGTCAAAAAGCAAGACTTGAAAGTAGGTCTTTTTTTTTCCTTCAAGGCCAGCTCTCTAGCTGCTTCACCACATTGCCTCTACTACACTGTCTCCCTTGTTCTAACACTTTCCTTTCCTAAAAAACATGCATTAGTTATGTGTTCCTCAATGAGTTCCATATTATCTTTACTTATCATGTAAGGGGAGTGGCATGTGTGGTGTTTCGCGGATGATGGTTAAGTATGTCCATGTGAGTCTGTCTATATGTGGTTCATAGGGAGACAAGAATACAGAGCTCCAGCTTCTCTATCCCCCACCCTTCTCCAAGGGGGGATTTTAATTACCGCCACTAAGGGAGACGGAGGTTGGGTGCTTTCTCACTCTCCTCAGAGGAAGGGGATATTGGGATAGAATTATATCTGTCTGCTCCATTAAATACTGTTAGTCTAAGGGAAGCAATTTTTAGGTTCAAGCTAAACTCCTTATCACCATTCCTTAATGAGAATGGAAGGCTTCAAGATAGATCTCCAAGTTTCACTCCCTTCCTATCAAATGCCAATCCCTCAATAAACATACATATCTGGAGCAGCTAGGTGGCACAGTGAATAGGGCACCAGCTCTGGAGTCAGGAGGACCTGAGTTCAAATCCAGCCTCAGACACTTGACATACTTACTAGCTGTGTGACCTTGGGCAAGTCACTTAACCCTAATTGCCCTGCCTTCCCCCCTCCAAAAAAAATACATAACCAATAGCAAAAAACCTTAGTCACTATGTCAATAGCAAAATATTAATCAGTAAAGGTATACAGATGACAATATGTACCATATAATACAAATTGAATGATCTCTCCCTTTGAGAGCAATGAGAGAGAGAGAGAGAGAGAGTTAGGAATAACGAGATGATCAAAGTTTTACATGTCGGCTCCTTCCTAGAGTCTTTCTCTCCTTTCAAAGACCTAAAAATAGGTTGGAATTGCACATATTTTCTCTTGATTCTGGAAGTCAGAAGAATCCAAATCTTCCTTCTCTCTTGCTGTCACCAACTCTACCCTCACAAAAGCACAGGACATTGAGTAATAAGTCTCCACCAATGAGGAGAGAGTCCCTTACAACTGGCTCTTTGAGCTAAGGGTTACATTCCACAACTTGACTTTTAGCATCTAGCCAGAAGAAATAATGTGTTTTGAGCCCATACAGTATGAAGAGCACAGGTATTGAATACTATAGAAAGATACAAAAGAAATATTGATTTAGAGAAGGAGGAAGGTATAGAAAGAAAGAGTGATAGACTTCTAATCAGGAAACTAAAATTCGAATACTGGCTTCCCACTTCCTAGTTGAATGACCCCTGGGAAACATATATTGCTTGTTTCCATCTCCATTTCCTTATCAAAGTGGATATTTGTACAATTTACTAACAGTAATTATGATTTTCAAAAATGTGTGATTTTATGAGGAAAGGGAAGATCTCTTTCCTGGAATGAAAGTTGTCCTATAATGACTGTGAATATGATGGACCTACAGAGTGTCATCAAATTAATGTGTTTCTATATAGCTTACATGTGGTTATTTATAGTTGGTAAATACTTACTGAATGAATGAGTGAATGAATGAATGCCAAATGTGCTACTTACAGTTTGCCCAAATACTGGCTAGCACCCTTGAAATCCTTGTCTAATTCAAATCACTCCACATCATAACCTGTGGAGCTCATTTCCATTAAAAACTGTTCAACTGATTCAATATTTGGTGTTATGTGAAGAGTCAAAAGCATTAGTCACAGTATTCCCGATTTGGTTCCACAGAGGTCTCTGAAATCTCTCAATTTACATACCAAAACAGCTTTCACACCCTACTTCCTAGTTTTCCCAGTTGACCAGTCCTCTCCCTGTTAAGATTAGCAGATTCCCATCAAGAGACATTCTCTCAAAGTTTTTAGCCTTCTAGTTGAATCTTTGGGCTTTGTAGTTTACAGAAATAGTTTCCTATTAGGTAGCTTCCCATTTCTCTTCTTTTTTCCTATAGTCTTTGGGTAAAGCATGAGTTCCTAGGGTGGTCTTGGGGCATTAAACAGGCTCACTATTTGAAACACCCAAACTGTTAATATTTTTGCTTTTAGACAAAGATGTTATCACATTCCAGCATTAGTTTTCAGAAACCCCACAATCAATCAACAAGCATTTATTAAATGTCTACCATGTGATAGTGAAAGATACTGAGTACAGAAAGATAAAAATACAGCAATCTTTGCCCTGACAGAAATTGTATTCCATTGGGGGAGAGAGCACATGCACATATGTAAATTATAAATAGGGTTATATATTGGATCTGTGATTTGTCTGGTCTAGGTACATTGACACCTTCTCTGCAAGGTCTTAGAGAAGTGTTTAGAGTGCTGAAAAAATTAAATGACTTAACCAGAGTGAGGCAGACAGTGGGTATCAGTGGTGAGACTTGAACTCCATTCTTCTTAGCTTCAATGCTTGCTCTCAAGCTATGGTTCAATCATTTTTCACTTGTGTTTGACTCTTTGTGACCCCTTTGAGGTTTTCTTGGCCAAGATACTAGAGTGGTTTATCATTTCCTTCTCCGGCTCATTTTATAGATGAGGACACTGAGGCAAACAGGGTTAAGTGACCTGCCCATGGTCACACAGCTAATAAGTATCTGAGGCTCTATTTGAGCTCAGGAAGATGAGTCTTCCTGACTCCAGGCCCAGCATTCTGTCTACTGCACCACCTAGATGCATATATGCCTATTAATGAAATAAAGTTTGGGGAGGGGGGTTACTAGCAGCCAAAAATATCAGGAAAGTTCATATAAAAGATGAAGTCTGAGCTGAATCTTGAAGG